>NC_141693.1:975944319-977144319 GCF_964263255.1 Lissotriton vulgaris
ACACACTCACTCTCCCATACAAATACTTGGGCAACCAATCAATAACCCATATAGTTACTCATATAGCTACTGATCAACACATACAGCAGTTTACAGAACAACAGATATAATGATGCACAAATTAAGACAGTTTAGTCACAAACCCATGCACTCAGTCAGACACATTTATTCACTCTCTCATACAGTCAGTCATGCACCTACTAAATCCTTCATCCAGACACTTATACATCCACTCATTCTTCAATATGTAAGACATATTTTAACTTTACAGAAACATACAGTCACTGGATGTTGTCATCAGTGATGTCATCAGTGATGTCATTTGAGATGTCATCAGTGATGTCATCAGTGATGTCACTGACCATGTCATGAATGATGTAATATGTGACATCATCAGCAGTGGATTGCGGGTGCGCGATATATAGTTAGTGCAACTAACTATATATGCGAATTTCAATGGTTTTGTGCGAGTAAATTAAGGTTTTGTAAATGCTAATCCCTAACTATATATGGTCTATAACCTATGGTTTTTTCAGTGAATATATGTATATATATATATATATATATATATTCAATGAAAAAACCATAGGTTATAGGCCATATATAGTTAGGAATTAGCATTTACAAAACCTTATTTTACTCGCATAAAACCATTGAAATTCCATATATAGTTAGCTAACTATAAGCGCTAACTATATATCGCGCACCCGCAATCCACTGCTGATGATGTCACATATTACATCATTCATGACATGGTTAGTGACATCACTGATGACATCACTGATGACATCTCAAATGACATCACTGATGACATCACTGATCACAACATCCAGTGATTGTATGTGTCTGTAAAGTTTAAATATGTTTTACATATTGAAGAATGAGTGGATGTATAAGTGTCTAGATGAAGAATTTAGTAGGTGCATGACTGACTGTATGAAAGAGTGATTAAATGTGTCTCACTGAGTGCATGGGTTAGTGACTAAACTGTCTTAATTTGTGCATCAGTATGTTTGTTGTTGTGTAAGCTGCTGCATGTGTTGATCAGTAGCTATAAGAGTGGCCATATGGGTTATTGATTGGTTGCCCAAGTATTTGAATGGGAGGCTGAGTGTGTGTGTGGGTGGCTGGGAGGTGCGTGACTCTGTGCATAGATGTGTAAGCAGTTGATTCACTAGGAGTATGAGTTCAAGAGTGCATGTGGAAACAGCTATATGGGCGGTTGACTGTGCATGGGTGTGTTGGTGAGTGAATGGATTTCTCATTGCTACATGTGCAAGTAAGTACGTATGTAAAACACAATACATGTGAGAGTTGACATATATAAATAACTGAACATAAGAGCCAGTGAATGTGTGAGTGGCTGTATCGATCACTGTGAGCTTGTATCAGGGATTATATAAGAGAGTAAATATGTGTTATTATATGTTTGAATAAGTAAGATGTGTATAACTGTATAGTTGAGGAAATGGAGGTGTGATTGATTCTTTGCATGACTGACTAGGTGTGTGAGTAACTCCATGGATGAGTGACAGTCTGTGAGTGTCTGTTTATACTGAGTGTATGTAAGGTTATATTAGAGTCTGAAGAGGTTCATTGTATTATCACATGAGTGATGTGATCAGTGATGACAAATGAGATGTCATCAGTGATGTCATTTGAGTTGTCATCAGTGATGTCATTTGAGATGTCATCATTGATATCATTTGAGTTGTCATCAGTGATGTCATTTGAGATGTCATCAGTGATGTCATCAGTGATGTCACTGACCATGTCATGAATGATGTAATATGTGACATCATCAGCAGTGGATTGCGGGTGCGCGATATATAGTTAGCGCTTATAGTTAGCTAACTATATATGGAATTTCAATGGTTTTATGCGAGTAAAATAAGGTTTTGTAAATGCTAATTCCTAACTATATATGGCCTATAACCTATGGTTTTTTCATTGAATTTTCAAGGTTTTGTAAATGCTAATTCCTAACTATATATCCACTATAACCTATGGTTTTTTCTGTGAATTTCATTGGTTTTTTAATAGCAAATATGAAAAGCTTTAAAATGTCAAGTACGTGATAGATAAAAACATTTTCGTATTTATGCACGCTGATGTGCTTTGAACGCTGCCCCCCCCCCCCCCCCCCTCCCCTCTTTTGCCTTTGTTAGTACTCTCTCTTTGCAGATACAGAAGAGTAGTTAACGCAGGCCTTTACCCCCGTTGTAATCCGTCGTACCTCCTTGTCTCTCCATTTGATTGATTGTTGTCCAAGCATTTACTGTTTTAGAATTGGTTCTCTTTGGATCATTCTCTATTTACAAACAAGCACAAAGTCGCAATCCTCTGTTTAGTCTTTGCAGATAGTGAAAAATCGTGTAAAAAAATAAAAGTAATCGAGCAAAATCAGTAGGCCACTAATTGGATCTCTTTTTGACCTCGCTAAAATAGAAATATTAGGAACAACCCTTCTTGAGAAATACGAAAATAGTGAGATGAACTGAGCTCCACACCATGAGGGCTGCAAGACAGCTCGGCTCTATCACCCATCCCGCACAAAATAATGACAAACCCTATGCAAATATTAAAAATATAGACAACACACCAGCAAAGAAACAGGGTAAAACATTTTATTAAAAAACTATTTACATAACGTTGGTTTATAAGATGATGTCAGTAGTGGACCGATGTGTGAATAGATCGAAAACAGCACAAGGCTCCAAGATCCGGAGAGCAAGCTCCTGGATGTTGGGTGCCATAGTTTAGAGTTCTGAATTTCAGCCTTTTTCAATGCCTGTGCTTTGTTGAATCAAAATGGCGGCTTGACACAAAGCTGACTCAAGCGTTGCTACTGATGCAGACCAAAACTGGTTTTCAGTTTGTACATTTTTCTAGATTTTTCAATCCAAGTTTGGTTGACTTTGTAGAACGATGGCTTCAGATTTTCAACATACGATGTGGTGGCGCTGACTGGGAGGGGGCGCTTCGCTCCTGCCCCCTCCCCAAGTAAGATTTTCATACGTGAAAGTACGTTAATGGTTTTGGTCCCCGAGATGCTTCGATGTCACTACCATTCTCAAATAGCATAAGTTCTAGATGTTGGGTGCCATAGTTAAGAGTTCTGAGCAGCGCTTGTAACACTGTCTGAAGCTTATTTCCACCTACTGCAGCTTCACTATTCTCAAAGTAAGTGAGTGTCGTTTGTGGACCTGACTGCATTAGAAAACAATGTCATATGTTACCTTCCTAAACAGCTTGACGGAGGCCCCTGAGGGGCGCTGTGATGGCCATGGACTCGGAGAAGACGCTTGGCTCCGACACCCTCCCCAAGTCTTATAGCACTGGTGTAGCCTGAGATCGCCCCGGACATAGGCGGCCGGCTCCCGGGGTCCGGCGGTACTTTTTGCCTTTTGATGACTCTTCAATTCTGGACCTTGTCCCACAATCCGTTTGACCTGAAGACAAGCTGTAGTGGGGCGCCCCTTTATCGTTTTAGTTGCCATTCCGCCCGCTTTTGCTACACTGTGCCTCTTCCGCCATTCAGCTGTTTTCCGCCCGCTCTTGCGACTACAGCGTCTCGCTCACCATGTAGTTGAGATGCGCCCGCTCTTGCGGTGCAGCGATAGGCGGCTGCCACAGGACTCTCAAAATGGCGGCCGTCTCTTCGGTTTTGGGCCTGGTCCACTAAAATGGCCCTGGGACACCTTGGAACTCGGACGCTTGTCTGCTAGGGCTTGGGTCCCATTCTCGAAAAGCGTCCCCTCAGCCGTGAAGATTCTACAAAAGTCTTGGGGGCCTCCGACTCCCGCAGGCTTCTGGTGGGGAGCGGCTGCCATGATTGCTCGTGGAATGGCCACGACGGAGCTACGAAATGGTAGTGGTCTCATGCTGACGCCAGCTTTAGTCTGAAACATCCAGAAACACTGTAGACTACCAATTCGATCAGTTCCGGTAGCGCCCCAACATGACCCGGAAGAGAAGAACTTGCCCTCCCCTCTTTGACTGATGGTTCTTGTTGCCTGTCCCCTCTGTTGTCATTTAACAGAACTTTTTGGACTGCTGAAAGGGGTTGTGTTCTGAACGCTGGTTGGTGGAGACATTTAGACTATATTCTTGACCTACGTTGTCGCGTAATGCGTTTTATGACACGCCGCGTTAGCGCACCCGGAAGTGATCCGAGGCGCGGCGCGCAGCGCGTAACGTAAGCATAACAGGTCATGTGACTTGTTAATAAAACTTTTCATTGGTTCATTTTACTTTTGTTAATTTAATGATGAAAAGCTTGGTCATATGACCTAAAAATTACGCTTTTTATTATTTTCGAACAATATTTTTTTTTCAAACATATGTTATAATATTCCAAGCTAATGTACTTTCCCGGAAAATTTACAACTGTCTGGCAAGTAAAATATATTCCTTTTTCGAGAAAAAGGGCGTTTCTTCCTTCCATGACGGAGCCGTTGAGTAAAAGAGATTCGGCCTGCTGTCTTAGTCGCCGATACGCCTGATTATCAGATTCTTATCGATCACTTTATGTTGCAGACATGAAAAACACAACTGCCCTTGACCATTTATCTTTACTGCGTTCCTACATATTATACCTTTTATCCGTCATGTAATTGGACTGCTTTATTTCACTTGCCTTTTACTGATTCGAAAACAGTCACTAAAAGTAAAAACTTTACAAATGAAAATACTACTACCGTGTTTTGTTTTAAAAACCTTTATTGTGAAAATGTCAGTATACAAATACGGGCCTATAACCACGTGGGCCGGCCACGGAGCAAACTCAAATCGTATATGATGAGGAGACATTTACACTGTAGAAGAACGTAACGAGCGGGCCATTAGGTGACAAGAACAAAGGTGTCTAACAGTTGCGGAATCGGTGGACGTACATTTTGTAATTAAAATACGACAGGGCCACTTACAATAACATTTTCTAGATATACATTTGCGGGCAAAGAGTTACGAGTCCCATTTATACCGGCGCCATTTTGGGCGAGGCCGGGCAGGTCCAAGATATAGTCAAAATGTCTCCACCAACCATCGGCCAGACCAGAACCCCTTTCGGCCCTTTATGCTACAAGATGGTGTCTTCCATTCAGAAAATATTGGTGGCAGCATTTTGAAAGGAAACAGAAACAGCCGTTCTCCTAGTGAATTTCACATTGTTACATTTAGGAAGAATGTTGAAGAGTAGTATGTGGAAAATCTGAAGCCATTTTTCTACAAACTCTCAATCAGACTTGGATGGAAAAAAAAACCTGAAGAATGTACAAACTGAAAACCAATTTTTGTCTGTATAGCACCAACAGTAACGCTTGAGTCAGCTTTGTGTCAAGCCGCCATTTTCATTCAATCAATAGCGTCCCCCTGCACACATTCAGGGACCTGGTCGTGTCTTTAGATGAAACGCATTGTAGGAAAAGAAGCAGAAAGGAAAAGGAAAAAAGTTCCGCCGGACCTAGTGAAGCTGCAGCAGGTGCAAATAAGCTTCAGACAGTCTTACAAGCACTGCTCAGAACTCTCAACTGAGGCACTCAACATCCAGGACTTGCCATTCGGATCTTAGCGCCTTGTATTTTTGTTTTGTTTTTGATGGAGGGGAAAGAACAAAAAACAGACATTGAAAACGGCTCAACTGGAGAAAAAAAAAAATTACTTCTTGGGTGCATTAGGGCATTTATGATTTTCGAATGCCGTATTCATCAGGTTGATGCTCATGTTGCCATAGGACAGCATAGCACCACAGTGTATACAAGTTAACTTCATATGTTCAGATGAGGCAGGTGGCATATTTAGCATTCACCTTCTTTGATCCAGGAGGGATGGAGAAAAACTGCCAGATGAAACTTGACCATCCAGATCTCGGCGCGTTCATTCATTCAATAGCGTCCCCCTGCACACATTCAGGGACCTGGTCGTGTCTTCAGAAGAAACGCATTGTAGGAAAAGAAGCACAAAGGAAAAGGCAACAAGTTCCGCCGGACCTAGTGAAGCTGCAGCAGGTGCAAATAAGCTTCAGACAGTTCTACAAGCACTGCTCAGAAATCTCAACTGAGGCACTCAACATCCAGGACTTGCCATTCGGATCTTGGCGCCTTGTGCTGGTTCCGACCTATTCACACATCAGTCCACTACTGACATCACCTCATAAGCCAACGGGGCACCCCACGCCATCTTTCGGCGCAGCATTGTAGGATGGCCACACCAGTGCAGCCACTTGCTGGACACCACCTCGGTGCCATCCGGATCTCAGCGCGTTCGAGTCACTGTGCCGGAAGACTAACCGGAACTCAGCTGAACACGCCGTCTTTCGGCGCAGCATTGTAGGATGGCCACACCAGTACGGCAATTTGCTGGACACCACCTCGGCGCCATCCGGATCTCGGCGCGTTCGAGTCACTGTACCGCAACAGTGACCGCAATTCTGCTGGACACGCCGTCTTTCGGCGCAGCATTGTAGGATGGCCACACCAGTGCGGCAATTTGCTGGACACCACCTCGGTGCCATCCGGATCTCGACGCGTTGTGCTGCCTTCGGCCTATTCGCACATCGGTCCGCTACTGACGCCGCCTCACGTGCCAACGGATTTTCTACGCTTTTTGTAGCCCTATGCCGCAGAACAGGTCATGTGACTTGTTTATAAAACTTTTCATTGGTTCATTTTACTTTTGGTTTCCTAAAGATGGAAGGCTTGGTCATATGACCTAAAAATAACACTTTTCATTGGTTTAGAACATTTTTTTTCCCAACCGATGAAAGCCCCACCTTGTTTCTGGATCATTCAGACTGAAGCTGGCGTCAGCATGAGAGCACCACCATCTCGTGGCTCCGTCGTGGTCATTCCGCGAGCAATCATGGCAGCCGCTCCCCACCGGAAGCCTGCGGGAGTCGGGGGCCCCCAAGACTTTTATACAATCTTCACGGCTGAGGGGACGCTTTTCGAGAATGGAGCCCAAGCCCTAGCAGGCAAGCGTCCGACTTCCAAGGTGTCCCAGGGCCATTTCAGTGGACCAGGCCCAAAACCGAAGAGCCGTCCGCCATTTTGACAGCCATGTGGCAGCCGCCTATCGCTGCACTGCAAGAGTGGGAGCAACTCCACAACATGGTGAGCGAGACGCAACTCAGCTAGATGGCCGCCACCTGGGGAGGCCCGTTCACGCCGCCTCCCCCCCCCCCCCCCGGGCCGCCGCACGCCAATTTTCGGAGCAGCATTGTAGGATACCAAAACCAGTGCGGCAGTTTACTGGACATCACCTGGGTGCCTGTCGTACATGTTGTGTCAGCCATGTGACACTGGACACAGACCGCTACTGACGAGGCCTCCCCCCGCACCACCCGGGACGCCCCACGCTGTTTTTCTGTGCTGCATTGTAGGATCCCTAAACCAGTGCGGCACCCAGGCGACATCACCTGGGTGCCGTCCAGAACTCTGCACGTTGTGCTGCCTTGGGACTATTCGCACAGCAGACCGCTACTGACGAGGCCTCCCCCCGCCCCACCCGGGACGCCCCACGCCAATTTTCGGAGCAGCATTGTAGGATCCCTAAACCAGTGCGGCACCCAGGCGACATCACCTGGGTGCCGTCCAGAACTCTGCACGTTGTGCTGCCTTGGGACTATTCGCACAAAAGACAGCTTCTAACCATTGTTGCTTTTTGTGTTAATAAATGTTTAAATGTTTTTAGTTTTTGTTCTGTTCATTATCGTTAAAAGTTAATAAAGTTTTATAACCTTACTTTGTTGGACTGTTATCTATTTTTTGAAAAACGGGTGAATGGGGCCTTGAATCGGGTTATTGTCATGTGTGGGCTTTGGAAGTGTGCTGCTGCAGGATCGGACATTTCAAACTCAAATGCACGTTCTTTTTCTTACCTTTCCGAAGCATGGAGCGCAATAGCAAGCAGAGAAAGGGTGATGCACGTGTTGAACACTACCTGACCTGGCAAGTTGCTGGCAGTGCCCCCCCGCCCGCTCCTGAAAGAGGGCACACACACACCGCCGCCCCGAGTACTTCAGAAATCTTTAAAAGACCATGCGCTTGTTCATGAGGCTTAAATGGTTTATCACCTCTTCTAGAACCCCTACATCGACCCTCTGACGTTTCATGGAAAAATTACCATGTAACACAATACCAAGCCCTATCAGCTGAAACCCCCAAGGAATCGTGGGGCATATTAGCAAGGGGGTTTATCTCCGCTTTTTTGGCTTTAAAAACCATGAAAGCGGAGATAAAATTATTTCCCTATTATCAAGCTGTCGCTAACACCAGTTAGTGACACCTAAAAGGAGATAGCGACCATCTTGGGCCCGGCTTTGCATGTCAGTGATACTTATCACTAATGACATGCAAAGTGGCGTGCCAAGATGTTAGCGACTGGAAACAGTCCCTAACATCGCTACCTTCTATTACCAACTTTTGGAGATATTCGCACTAAGCGCGAATATCTCCAAAAGCTAACACCTGCCCTGAGCAGGTCTTAGCCATGTTATCCAATGGGAGGTGGATAACATGGCTAAGAGCATTAGGTCGATAATACATGAATATCGCTGACTTTTCTGCGATAATAGCAAGGTTTATCTGCGATAAAAATCGCCGATGTGCGGCGATAATTTTTGTCTCTAAACAAGTTATAGACAAAAATTATCGCTAGTTGTTAGTAATATGCCCCCGGGTTTTTGCTGGCAGAAATCGGGAGGCGGGAGACTAGCACTGAAATCAGTACTTACACGCCTGAATCAGGAGAATTGGCATGTCTGAATTCTCTACAGCTGGGGCCATAAACTACATCCGCAGGGGTAGGTGATAGCCTGGGACCAGCCTGGCATCTAAAATGGCTGCCGTGCACGACAAAATTGTGGCATTCGAAAAAAGGCAAGATGGCGCAGCCGCTGGAAAAGATATATCAACATATATCAGCCTCCTCAGCCACCCTCAGGAAACATAGGGGATTAGGATATGTCTCCCGCACCCCCTTATACCTAGTACTTTAATTAACGAAGCACAAAATGGCGAATTCCCGTTTCGCTACCAGTTTGCGGCCCAGTTCGCGGCCCGTGAAGCGCTTCTACCGTGAAAAATCATTTTTTTTTTATTTTCCCCACGGGACCCTTTAATAACCCCAACAACATTCCTAGGGGGTCAAGAGGGGGATACCTTGCCCCCTTTCATTAAATTCCCCCTTAGTTTTTCACCTTTTCTTCTCTCTCGATCCTACCGAGAGACAAGATGGCGGCCGCTCCGGACTGTCACGCAGCAAAAAAAAAAAAAAAGCTCACGCACAGCCGCTGGAAGAGATGTATCAACATATATCAGCCTCCTCACCCACCCTCAGGAAACATAGGGGATTAGGATACGTCTCCCGTACCCACTTATAACTAGTAATTTAATTTACGAAGCACAAAATGGCGAATTCCCGTTTCGCTACCAGTTCGCGGCCGCGCTTCTACCGTGAAAAATCATTTTTTTTTTATTTTCCCCACGGGACCCTTTAATAACCCCAACAACATTCCTAGGAGGTCAAGAGGGGGATACCTTGCCCCCTTTCATTAAATTCCCCCTTCGTTTTCCACCTCTTCTTCTCTCTCGATCCTACCGAGAGACAAGATGGCGTCCGCTCCGGACTGTTTAGAATGTTGACAGACACCGGAGAGCCAATCAGCTTTCTGCGCGCAAAGTTCCGATAAGCGAAAAGTAAGCGGACCGGATCGCTGCCCAGAGCGCTGTTACAGATATATATCTTGGTTTGAACGTTAATTTCTCAAAAACTACTGGAGCACATATATTGAGACCTAGCAAAGGCACATCGGGCTAACAGTCCCTACAATTTTGCCAAGTTTCGTGCAAATCCATTCAGCCGTTCGAGCTAAAAGTGAGTCCAACCGCCCTATGGAAAACTCAATGCAAAAAACGCGTTTTGGGACCCCCCTTTTTTCTCAGCCCCCCCTTGACGAAACCCCCCCAAATTTTCAGGAGCTGCTCAGAAACAAAATGTGCCATTTTCCTGAAAATTTCAGCCGATTCCATCCACAAACGCCAAAGTTATTAGACATAGAATTTTCAAAAGTCCCATAGGGAATTTATCCTAACTATATATACCTACTGGCGAACGCCAGTAGGTAATATATATATATATATATATATATATATATATATATATATATATATATATATTTATATATATATATATGACTCGTGATAAAATGGCTTTTCTCCGAAATGCGTTGAGTTTTGTCAGAAGCCAGAAATAAACAACCGCTTTGCAACGTATTGGTCCACGGTGTGCTGTTTGAGATGAAAGAATCATCATTTGCATATATATACATTTCGAATAATAATAATGTTCTCTAAAATTGTACAGACAAATACGATGTTTATATACATGTGTGTAATGGTATTTTCCCAAGACAACACCACACTGTGTTTTCATGTACCATAATACAGATATAAAAAGAGAAACTATGTTAATAAAATGTCTTAAAACTACCAGACCCATAATGCATCATAATGTGCTAATAGGTATCTCTGGTATTAAATGAAGAAATGAAAGTAGGACAATTGATTTGCACAGTGACCAAGACCTGCCGGTTGAAACGCGTAGGTGTGGAAAGAGCTGCCGATGGCAATGGCCTTAAAAATAAAACTTTGATGAACAACTGCCCTGGGAGAGTACAAGCGTATTCTATTTTGGTGGGGATAGTCCGTCCTCGCCGCATGCACCAGCTGTGTGTATATATATAAGTTTTACAGCAGAAAGCACGCTTCTGCAATTGCACTCCGCTCCGATAAAATATCATATCCACGTAGAGTTGCAATAAGAGTTAATTTATTCCAGCATATACAATTGAGGGATGGAACAAACCCAACGCGTTTCAGCGATCACCTCGCCTTGATCACGGGTGATTAATGCATGGAACTCGATACCTTAAATAAAGTTGCTACAAAAACAAAGTGCATGACATCACAGTGTGAAAAGAATAAACAAACTCAGAGGAGGTGAAAACAATATATATATATATATATATATATATATATATATATATATATATATATATATATATATATATATATTCCAGCAAAAGTTTTTGGCACTAAGCTTTATTAAGAAAGCGGATGTATATTTATTTTATTTTATTTTTAATTTTACATCATAGAATGGATACAATTCTATTATACGTGTTTTCTATTATACATGTTTTCTGATTGTACACTATACCAAGTGTTATAAGTCATGAACTAGGGGCTCCTATGGAGTAAACAGGCGCGAAATGAAACGAAGGAATGTGCTTCTTGGCATACAGAATTACCCAGCTCGTAAATTAGATACAATGGATTTACTGTTTGTATTTTGATTTATGCATACCATGCCACAGCTTTTCTGATAAACAGTACGCAGTATATAGCTCCAGACATATGATGTGTTGGTAGTCTGTTGGCTATGTCTATCATGCAATTAAGTCATGTGATTTACTTTAAATAATGGATGTAAACAGACTATGGTACTCGAGACAAAGGGAAGGCAATTCCAGAAACGCGTCGAGTAGGGCTGTGAAAATAAATCCAGTTTGAATACATCTGTGGCTTGGACGTCGTTCTTTTGGATTGTGGACGAAACGTTGGAATATATATATATATATATGTATATATATATATATATATATGTATATATATATATATATATATATATATATATATATATATATATATATATATATATATATTCGTTTATTTTTTGAACTTTCTCCATAAAACATGCATGGATTACAATCAAAGTTTGAAACAATAAAACAGGCTGACAGGGAAATAACAAAATCAACAATTACTTTTGTGGCAGCTAAAATAGGTCTACATCATATGTGCAAAATAGCAAAAACAAGAACTCTTACAATTAAACTGAGACATATAATTTTCAGACGTTTCGTAACATCATATTATCTCCATAGATCTTTTAGATAAAATATGCTAGTGGGAATCCTACATTATTAATGAAAGAAGAATTATACAAGCAAAGTATACATATAAAATGTTCCTTTAGGGTAAAGCAAGCTGGCTTCAGAGCCTGCTCAAAGGGCTACATATAATATTCTCTGTACTCCGTTTCCATATGAGCAAAGCAGTTTGTAAATACTTGGCAACACTAATGACTGCCACGTCACTGGTGTCATGCTTAAGAATTCTTGGGGGCACCTCATGCTGCCTAAAACCTAGCAGTTTGCACATTGGTAAAATCCTCTTCTAAAGGGGGAGCTAAGCTTGTAAGTCTTGCAGAATAGGAGAACATTATGAATACTCTCTGGGGCAAGCCTCCATGCCGGACACAGATTGATCAGGTTTTTGAATCGAGGAGGGCATCATCAGCCAATAGTTAAGTAGAAATTTGGATTATACCTACTTTCAGGCTACTTTCAGGGCATTGTTGCTTGGGAAACCAAGAAACTGGGCCAGATAATAATGTATAGAGAAAAGAGGGTTGAAGCCGGGAGGGAGCCCTGTTGTATGTCTTTTTCAATTTTGAAGAGATCAGTCAACTCCCCCTTGTTCCTGTACTTAACTCTTGCTTGATTATCAGCGGGAAGTCTGATGAGCACATTAAGAATTTGGGCCGGGACTCCCATACTATCTAATACACTCCAGAGTTTCGGAGGGAAACCAGGTCGAACGTTGATTGTAGATCAATGAAAGACACATATAAGTGTATTTTCCCTAGCACAGCTGTCTTCCGGTAGATTATACTAAAGTGCAATAGTTGATCCAATGTGCAGTCTTGTCCTGAATCCTGCCAGAATGTCCAAAATTATATAGTTCTCTGTAGCCAAGTCAATGCGTTTCTCCAAAGTTTAGCATATGGGGCCACCATCCAGGATCCCTCCAGTGAGAACATAGAGGTATGTGCCCAGAGATCAGGCTCAGCTGCGTATGGAAAGGGGCGACCACTCGGTCCCCCCGAACGTATGGTTGGGTGCCCCGATCCTCCCGGGAAACCATTTTGGGCGGGGGCGTGTCTCGGCTAGTATGCCCAAAGCGGCGTAGCCGGGGCGCGCCTTTTCCCGCCCAAGAGGGGTTGTCCTAGACACCTACACCGATGACCACGCCCAGTAGGCGTACCGGAGGAGGGTACACGCCCTCCCGCAGAAGAATAAATAGAGCAGGAATCCGAAGAAGCGTCCTCTTGTTCCTGTGCTCTGAAGGCTGCACCCACTCGTTGCTCGTGAGCCCTCGACGGAACAAGCAGCAATTTTGAGAACTTGTAATTCTTGTGTTTCTCTTTCAGTGACTTAAGGCGAAGAATCCAGGACCGTGTTGATCGACTCGGAGTGGATAATCGAAACCATGTCCGGCAAGAAGGCAGGAAAGGGTTCCGAGACAGACAAGGTGCTACGCATGTTGGTGAACCGAATAGCGGGCATGGAACGAAAAGTCGGACAAGTCCCAGCGCTTGGTTGAGATTTGGCGGTCGTCAAAAAGCAACTGGATGCAATGAACAAGCCTGGTAGCCGTAAGAAGGTAATAGGCCCGGCCTTGCCGGGAATCGTCCCCGAGGGTAGAGGGAAACGGGTCAAGAGGAGGGCGGTTGCAGGGGAGGTTCCGGTCCCTGAGGTGCCCCCGGTCACACCAGCTAATGACCCGGTACCAATCCCAGACGCGGGTCAACCGATCCCGGTTGTAATTACGCCCGCTAACGATGAGGATATGCCTCCTGAACTGGCCACCCAGTTGACCGCATGGCTCAATAAGAAGGCAGGGGGTGCTACGGCGCCCGGAGACACGGCCGAAGAGGCCAAGTTACTAATCCAGCAGTTGCAGCAGTCGCGAGATGCCGCGAAGGCGAATCTTCCTCTTGTTTCCCCACAGGTGATACCGGAAGGACCGGCAGCTGGTCGGGAGAAAACGGCGGGAACAACGACCAAACAGGGTAAGCTCGCTTTGCCACTGGCGGGGGAGGGCTCATTACCCTCAAGGCGGGAGAGGGTGGTACAACATATCCCGATTGCCACGAAAGAATTGATATGGGCAGACAAGTATGTCAATACGTTTTCGTTATTAACCGACCATCGAGAAATGGAATATGCTAAAACACAGAAAGATCTGTGGCACCCGAGCGTCTGGCGCGCCAAGATGGCGGAGTTTAGGGTGGAGGAGACGATAACGAATTGGGCGAAGGCCTTTGCAATGTTTACTGCGATTATTGGTGAACTTAAGCCCGAGGTATTGACTGAACTGTCTTGTTATCAAACTCGTATAATGGATTTTTATGAAATGTATGAGGGGGACGAATGGAAAGGTTACGACATGAAATTCCGTAAAGCGAAAGAGTATGATTCCTCTCTGACATGGGACTGCCTCGACTCAATTTCTTGGCATAAGCAGCTCCTGCCTGGAACGGCAGGGACATCCTCGCCAGGCGGGAGTGGGTCGGGGGTTTCCCGCCAAAAGCCCGTGGTGCCCTTTCGAGCAGGCGCCGGTGGTGATCACCAGCCGAAGACCGGCGGGAATGGTGGAAAGCGGGGGGTCTGTTGGGGCTTCAATCGAGGCAACTGTAACAGACCGCGAGGAACATGTAGGTTCAAGCATGTGTGTGCGGGCTGTGGGAGTTCCTCACACCCGGAGAGTTCATGTAGATCCAGAAATAACGGGGGGGAGGAAAGGGAGGCTCTAAGCAGGAGTGAGGCTCATCGTTGTGACCAATTGCCTACACCTGTTGATCTCATGGCTATGACTCCTTGGTTGAACAAATACCCTGATCATGTCTCCGCTGGGGTGTTGAGGAAGGGATTCTTATACGGCTTCCACATCCCGGCGAGGGATTTTCGAGGGGAACCTTTTTGTAAAAACCAGCTATCAGCGCAGCAGAATCCAAGTGTGGTAGAGAAAAAACTTGCAAAAGAAGTGAGTCTAGGGCGAGTGGCAGGGCCTTTTCAGCACCCGCCAGTGGCGGATTTCATCTGTTCCCCATTAGGGGTGGTCCCGAAGAAGGAACTGGGGGAGTTTAGGCTGATCCATAACCTGTCTGCTCCAAGGGGTTTCTCGGTGAACGATGCTATTGACCCAGAAGTTTGTTCGGTGCGGTACGCATCATTCGATGATGCCGTCACCATGTTAAATCGCCTGGGCCCCGGGGCGCTGATGGCAAAATCAGATATCGAATCAGCGTTCCGGTTGCTCCCGGTACACCCACAGGATCAGCGTTTGCTAGGTTTTGCTTTCCAAGGGAGTTATTACATGGATAAATGCATGCCGATGGGTTGCTCCATTTCTTGTGCCTATTTTGAAAGATTCAGCTGTTTTTTAGAGTGGGCATTCACGGAGGCCACAGGGCATAGGCATCATATGCATTATCTAGACGACTTTCTGTTCTTGGGAGCAGCCGGCGACACGAAATGTGCGCAGGCGCTACAGGACTTTTGCATCCTCATGAGGGAGTTTGGAGTCCCATTGGCACCAGGTAAGACGGTTGGACCATCTACTTCACTGGAGTTTCTGGGAATTGAGCTCGATTCTGTGGAGGGGTGTTTCCGTTTGCCGGTGGGAAAGGTAGCTAAATTTAGGGCTTCCCTGGAACTTTGCCTTGGTAAAGAGAAAGTGACCCTGCACCAGTTACAGCAAACAGTGGGTCAGCTTAACTTTGCCTTGAGAGTTATACCAATGGCCCGCCCCTTTTCACGCTCTATTGCACAAGCTATGGTTGGTCTCAAAGAAGGACACCACCGCATGAGACTGTCTGCAGAGGTTCGCCAGGATATGCGCATTTGGTTGGCATTTTTGGCGGACTTCAACGGTCGAGTAGTGTGGAACAAGCCGCCAGCGTCTTCGGACGAGCTTGGTTTGTGGACTGACTCGGCGGGGAGCGTGGGATTTGGCGCCATCTTTGGTAACCGATGGTCGGCGCAAACATGGCTGGCGTGGTGGCACTCCTGCGGTCTCACAAGTAACATTGGGTTCCTGGAGCTATTCCCTATTTTTGTGGCTCTGATGGCATGGCCGGACGATTTCAGAGACCGCTCTGTGATATTTTGGTCTGATAATATGACTGTTGTCGAATGCATTAACAATCAGGCAGCACGCTGCAAATGGATCTTGAGATTGTTGAAGGAAGTTGTGCTGCTTTGCATGAGACTGAATGTACAGTTCAGGGCGAAACATGTGCCGGGCGTACTGAATCATGCAGCTGATGCACTCTCTCGTTCACATATGCAGGCGTTCAGGGGTTATCTACCTACAGCGAACCTAGTGGCGGCACCATTCCCCGAAGCGCTTTGGTTAATCGGTGCCCCGGATTACAAGACCTCGTGGCAGCAAGCTTAGCCCCCAGGACAAGGAAAGCATACGAAGGAGCGTTTCGTTCCTACTGCGCATTTTTGGGTCCGACAGGGAGTCAGAACTGGGGTCAGGAGGAGTCCTTCCTGGGGTTCTTGGTAGCTCTACACCGAGAAGGCCGATCAGCGGCAACAGCCAGTAGGCACAGGGCGGCCATTTCATTTATGGCGCAGGTGCATGGCATTAAAGACCCAACAAGTTCATTTTTGGCGAGAAAAGCCCTTCGCGGCTGGCAACGCCTTGAGGGTCGCAAGCAGGATGAGAGGCACCCGATTGGCTTAGAAACGTTGTCCCTACTTATGGCTAAACTAGTCGAGACATGCTCCTCCCAATTCGAGGAGGTTTTTTTCCGGGCAGCTTTCGCATTAGCGTTCCATGGGGCGATGCGGGTGAGCGAACTGGTCGCTAGGAATAAAAAAGACGTTGAGGGAGGCCTGTGCAGGAATCACGTCCTAATTAGGGGTGATTCGATGGTAGTGACGATAGCCAGGTCCAAGACCGACCAGGGGGCTACGGGAAACAGTGTTATTGTGCAGCGCATGCGAGGGTCCCCCACGTGCCCAATACTGTGTATAGAGGAATACTTGGCACTGAGGGCTGCTACGTGGGGGGGAAGTTTGCTGAGGCACAGGGATGGCACCCCACTGACGAGGTTTCAGTTTCAGAGGGTGCTGGCGCTGACAATCGCTGCCGCAGGCATGGACCCGAGCGATTTCGGGACCCACTCCTTTAGGATAGGGGCGGCTACTGAGGCTACAGCCAGGGATCAGAGTGCAGATGAAGTAAAGCAGTTGGGACGATGGTCCTCGAATTGCTTCAAAAGGTATGTGCGATGCACATGTTGTAAGTCAATTGACAGGCACTCACGCTTCTTGTCTTTTGTTTGAATTACAGTTTTGCGAGCATGCCATGCGGAGCGGAATTTGCAGTCGACCCAGTACCAGGAGACCAGCGGTCATGGATCACCGTCTGAGGAGAGAGTGGTGTGGGTCGTGGGCCACTCATACGTGAGGCGGGCCGGGGACGTATTCAAAGCAGGTGGCGCGACTCGCGCAGCTGGGGAATACGGGTACAGAGTGGCCTTCCACGGAAGGGGCGGGCTCTGTATTGACCAATTTGAATCTTTTGTTGAGGGTCTCTTAGGGCGGCAGAGGTCACCGCCATCTGTAGTCATAGTACACCTGGGGGGCAATGACTTGGTGACTCTGGGTAGACGAGTATTGTTCGAGCAAGTTTTGTCTGCCGTTAGCTGGTTGGCAAAAAGAATCCCGGGGTGCACGATTGCCTGGTCCCACATGATTCCCAGGAAAGTATGGCGGGGGGGCCTTTCGGTGTCAGCACTGAACCATTCGGTGAAGAAGGTTAACAATAAAATTGGTAGATTGTTTCGCTCTGCACAGTTGCATAGTATTCCTCATGGGTGTATTCGGGGTGATCACATGTATCTAAATGATGGGGTTCACCTGGCCCGGGAGGGGAATGTTTTACTCATAGGAGACTTCATAGCATGGCTAAGGGGTTTGAGGAAGCATGACCTTTAGGAGGAGTCTGGGGGGGGCCGGATAGCCGGTCAACTATCCGGCCTGTGGCGGTAAGGTCATGATCGGTGAGCAGTAATTTCAAGGTCCCTAGAGTGGGGCGCCACCCAATAGGGATGGGAGCGCCCGGGGGAAGGCGGCCATTGGCTCCTCCCACTGGGAGGCGGAACCCACTAAGGATGGGTCGCCTAAGGGGAGACGGCCATAGGCCCCTTCCAGGAGAGGAGGCGGCTATATGCCCCTCCTACGAATTTCCCGGGGCCCGGATATCCGCAACGGCGGATAGAGAGGGTGGGGATGGGGGGGGAGTCCACGCTGTCCTTCCTACAGATACCTCACACGGGAGCTCAACGACCTTTAAGATGGCGTCGAGTGGAAAGGGGGGCCCCCAACAAGACAAGGGAAATTATAGTTGGCAATGAGGGTACAGTTCTCTGCGCATGCGCCATTCACACCGTGAGGGCGACAGTTTTGGTAGTAGGGATCTGACACCGGTTAAGACCTTGCCGTTGGCCCTTAATGCTAGGATGTACAATTTTAATTTAGAATGTATGCATTTGCAGGATGTTAGACTCGGCTAGGAAACCTTTGTATTAGATATTTGTTAAGGTTAGCCAAAGAACATGTCTTCATCGAAATGTA
This sequence comes from Lissotriton vulgaris, assembly GCF_964263255.1. Taxonomy (NCBI): domain Eukaryota; kingdom Metazoa; phylum Chordata; class Amphibia; order Caudata; family Salamandridae; genus Lissotriton; species Lissotriton vulgaris. The sequence goes on from NC_141693.1 coordinate 975,962,819, forward strand.
ATAAATGTAAATGTAAATGATTATGAAACTTTTTATTTAATGTTTTAATTGTGTTTCATATTTTAATAAATACGGCCGGGAGGGTGACTCCCTCCCGCCTTCCAAAAGTTCAGAACTGCGTCCGACTTCCCATCCTTGGGGATTGTGTTGGGAGGGGGTGACGGGCATCCCGGCCATATGGAAAGGGGCGACCACTCGGTCCCCCCGAACGTATGGTTGGGTGCCCCGATCCTCCCGGGAGACCATTTTGGGTGGGGGGCGTGTCTCAGTTGGTATGCCCGAAGCAGCGTAGCCGGGCGTGCCTTTTTCCGCCCAAGAGGGGTTGTCCTAGACACCTACCCGATGACCACGCCCAGTAGGCGTACCGGAGGAGGGTACACGCCCTCCCGCAGAAGAATAAATAGAGCGGGAATCCGAAGAAGCGTCCTCTTGTTCCTGCGCTCTGAAGGCTGCACCCACTCGTTGCTCGTGAGCCCTCGACGGAACAAGCAGCAATTTTGACCCACCCACCAGCCCCTTATGGCAATGTTTGTTTTGTAATAAAGATTTGCTGAGTTAACCCCTTTTTTCCTTTGTAGAAAAGTAAAGGAATGTTTTAGTTGAGGATATGACTTCTGTCTGTAGGATACTGTTTTTTCTTTTAGGAGTAAACAGTCTTGATACAATTTAGTATGCGGAATGTCTTCCTTCCTTAGTAGGTAAACAACTGTCGTATTTATTTTTTGGTCGGGCGGTAAGGTCATGATCGGTGAGCAGTAATTTCAAGGTCCCTAGAGTGGGGCGCCACCCAATATGGATGGGAGCGCCCGGGGGGAGGCGGCCATTGGCCCCTCCCACTGGGAGGCGGAACCCACTAAGGATGGGTCGCCTAAGGGGAGACGGCCATAGGCCCCTTCCAGGGGAGGAGGCGGCTATATGCCCCTCCTACGAATTTCCCGGGGCCCGGATATCCGCGACGGCGGATAGAGAGTGTGGGGATGGGGGGGGGTGGAGTCCACGCTGTCCTTCCTACAGATACCTCACACGGGAGCTCGGACGACCTTTAAGATGGCGTCGAGCGGAAAGGGGGGCCCCCAACAAGACAAGGGAAATTACAGTTGGCAATGAGGGTACAGTCCTCTGCGCATGCGCCATTCACACCGTGAGGGCGACAGTTTTGGTAGTAGGGATCTGACACCGGTTAAGACCTTGCCGTTGGCCCTTAATGCTAGGATGTACAATTTTAATTTAGAATGTATGCATTTGCAGGATGTTAGACTCGGCTAGGAAACCTTTGTATTAGAGATTTGTTAAGGTTAGCCAAAGAACATGTCTTCATCGAAATGTAATAAATGTAAAATTGTACATGATTATGAAACTTTTTATTTAATGTTTTAATTTTGTTTCATATTTGAATAAATACGGCCGGGAGGGTGACTCCCTCCCGCCTTCCAAAAGTTCAGAACTGCATCCGACTTCCCATCCTTGGGGATTGTGTTGGGAGGGGGTGACGGGCATCCCGGCCATATAAGTCAGACGGTGTGCAATTAGGGCTGGGTGCCTTCTTGGGGACTAATGACTTAAGGAACCCTAAGTGAGTCAGTGAAAAGAAATCTCAAGTGGTTCGTAATGCCTTGTACGATTATCTGGCCCTTGGCTTTCAGTTTCTCCATGGATGATTTCACTGCCAGAGTACAGCTTCTCAAAGTGATCCGCCCAGATATGGGGTTGGACATGAAAGGCCACAGTTGGAACCACGTGATGACTTCCATGCTCAATTATGCCCCAGAATGTCATAGAGTCTCTGATTTTTGCTGCTCTGGCCAAATCACTCCATACCTTATCCTCCCAGTTAGCTTTAGCACGGGTCACCAATTCTTTATATTTTCAGGGCACCAGGGGAATACCACTTTGAGCTTTAGATTTATATATTTAAGAAACGTGCTTTTTGCATTCCTACATTGTTTGTTAATGCAGGGTTCCGTAGCAGTCATTTTTTTTTATTTTTTAGGCTCGCAAGGATATAAAGAGATCTTTGTGAGAAGTTTTGACGGATTTGTGGCTGGCAGTTTCGGAAGCTAAAATACTCATTTTTTTCAGTAAACCAGCCACCTTCAAGTATACCTGTCTCATTATATAAGAGTGTCTCATTACATATTCTCATTTCAAGGCCTATTATTCGAAAGTATAAGGTAACCCGAGAGATTAGGTTTGGAGACATAACTCTGGTTTGAGGGAATTATGGTCGTGGTCCCCTGCTCATTGACGAGCATGTCCTCCAGATATGGCCATGTCTAAAGAGATGTGAGTATATAATCTATTCGAGATGACTGGTTTAACATATTAAAGATGTGAGCTCCAACTTGAACTGAGTGAGACCTACCATTTACATGCTCTAAGACCCAGCCTCATAGTCATGCCCAAGAAATGATTTACTGGGACGGAGCCTCTCATAACTCGTGGAATGCCTAGCTTCAGGATGTGCAATGAGGCATCTTCATCCCCAATAGGTCTAACGTGGGATTGTCTAGTGGTTTAAATATCACATTGAAATCACCCACTGTTATCAAATAAGCATCTTCTGGTAAGGCATCGAAAGATTGCTCCAGGAAAATAAGGATGGCTGGTTCTTTGATTACACTTACTTGTCTATTGTACACATTATACAAGTATATTTGTTATTCGTACTCACAGGGCCTTTCAGTTAGCACTCTTCATCCACTGGTCTGTTTATGTGTATTCACATTTGTCTTCTGCCCAGTACAGCAAAAAACATTGGGCAGTTTTTCAGCCATCTTCAGCTATTGGCTAATTTCACTGTGTGTTACAATCAGTGAATGCCAGACTTATAATCTTTGCAAGTGCTTGTTGTGGTTTTAAATAAGGAGAGGCAATCTTCAGAGATTAGCAGACGTTTTTAATGAGTCAATAGTTTCTGTTTTGCCAAAATATGAAGGATACACATACATTGCTTTGAAAGGCAGTGAACTGGCCCCTTCATGTCGGGACATTGACAGATCACAGGTGGTGCCGTAAAAGTCTCTGAAGTGACCTAAAGGGTGTTGCAGTGTTTTAAAGACGTAGTTGAGTTTGGCTCTAGAAGCCCGTTTTGTATAGTTCACTTTTAGAAATTGTGGTGGGGTTCAACCAACATATGATCCATTTTATCATTTTACATAAAGCAAAAAGATGTCCCTAACACAGTCCCATTTCCTAGGGATATTAAAAACAAAGAATGCGTTTGCTGGTGGTCAATGGAGTTACGGAACAAAATAGGAGCAAATGTTGCTACAATGTCAAAAATCTCCATAAATCAACTTATCGTTTTACGTGAGCCTTTATTTTTAAACTTTGTACGTCTACGATATACACCATTTGGCCATAACTACAGTTTTAGGGTAAACAGAAGTTTGAATGTGAATATTGGTGGGTTATTCAGATTTCTTGAAAAGCAAGTTGGAATTGAAAGATACCCTAGCAGGTGACTGGGGCAAATGTAGAAGGATTTTACACTGCTTGCCGGCAAGTGTTCAAGACTGTTGATGTATGTTTAGGTAAATGGTGTGGATTTTGACGAAGACCCAGATGAACATATGTTTGGTCAATAAAAGGTTGATGTAAGCGAAAGTATTTCAATCCGAAACAAGATATGTGGGAATTTTAGCAATTATTTCAATGGACGATAGTAGTTAAAAGCGTATTGGTTGTAACTGGATTTCATATAGGACATCTATGCAGGTTGATATTATTACTCAGTATGCCAGGCCCCATTATATACAATCAGTCTTAATAATGTTCCACAGAGGAGCATTCCATCTTCTGTTTTGATTTATTGTATTTTATGAGCGGATGAGAGCCCTGGATATTTAAAGCTGGGCCAAAGTTGCTACCATTGGAGTAAATTCAGAGGCCTGCTCCGGAGCCATGCTTTGAGCAGGTCCACCAGCAAGCACGGTGCCAACCTTTAACGCTAATACACTTATGGTTGATGACCACCATCCTAATGAAATTTCGTGACTGGAGGGAGATTATGGATCCCCCTCAGCACGCTCACTTCCTGCTTGTTATTACGTGAAATGTAGCAGCAAGACCTGTGTTTGCCCATTTTAATTATGATATCTCATTTTATTCCAACCTAAGGGTTTTTTGTCACTGACACAGCTGTAAACCATGACAGGAGTGTCAACATCTCCTTGTCCACCATGGCAACGTAATGACTGATGGTACACACCTGCACAAATGTAGCAAGAGACACAATTGTAGACGAGGATAGTAGGAAAGAGAGAATGCTTTAATTCTACATTGACAGCAGTTCCCTGCTCCTCCTTAAGGGCATCATTTACAAGGCCTTTGCGCCGCCAGTGCCTCACTTTTTTTGACGCACCTGCTGGGCAGAAGGCCTGCCCATATTTACAAGCCCACGTAAAGTCACCCTGCGTGACTTTTCATGGCCTTGTAAATTATGGGACACTTTCACGCATTAATTAAGCTGTGTAAAGTGGTGCTCCATGGGTGTTGCTGTGGGTGTTCTTACACAACAATATGGAACCTGACACGTTCCCAGATTTACAACGTTTTGTAAAGCTGGGAATGTGTTATAATCCTACTCCTCCCCAGGGGATGTACAGAAGTGGCGAAACGAGGAGAAATACTTTTATTTCTCTTTGTTTTTTCCTCTTTGAATGCATGCTGCATAGAAAGAGGAAAATGCCATCAATTCTTGTTTTTTGTGCAGGAAGGTGCCCTTTCCTGCACCAAAACAATCATCCCCACAATGCAGGCACCCTTGCAACATGACACAAGGGTGCCTGGGCAGGCGCATGGGAGCCAATTGTGCACCAGCACAGGGGAACGTGCACAGGTGCTTCGTATTGTTGTTAATATGACGCATCCCTGTGCTTTTAAAATGATGCAGCTCAGTGCTCCAAATGGCTTGAGATGCGCCACTGCTTCATTTTGAGACCCTAAATTCCACTCAATTGGCGCTACAGGAGGGGGCGCGCTCGGAACACATCACTCCCTTGTTCTCCTTCCTTAACACTGAGACCGTTTAGAGAATTTCTGCCTGTGCTTGAGAATTCCCAATAGAGAAACCTCTGCAGGTTAGTAATTGTTCACGTTCCTGTCATAAAATGCGTGCTCTGCAGTAACAATGTAATCCAGGGCTCTGCCATATTAGTAATTATCGTCTAATATGTTACACCAAAGTGGATAATTGCTGTTTCTCTTCCCACAGATCATTGGGCGACCGCTCTCTCGTGAAGCTCATTCAACAGGTAAAATTGCACCCTGCCAAGACGCCCATCTTTCAACCGTGTTTCTTAAATGTGTTTTTTAAAGAGAGAACTTGCATTGTAGCCCTATCTATAACACTAATAATTTTAATAATAATAATCATAATAATGCACTGTGCCTTTGAGGTGTGTGAGGCAGAATTTACTCAAAGCAAAATTCAGGGCCAGATTTAACACTTATTCATGCAGCACATTGCAGAAGCCGCAAATGCTGTGCTGCGTGAAAAGGAGAGAGAAGAGGAGAGCACCATATTTTCAGAAATACTGCACTCTCCTCTTCTCCCCCTAGTGCAGGCGCTGAAATCAGCTGGCGAGCGCCACCGAGACACCTTTGCGCCATAGTGCAAGGGTGTCTCTGGGAGTGTAGCATATGTTTTCTACTGGATGAATACCTTTCAAGTACAAAATAACATGCTTGGACTAACTTTAACCCTTTTCCCTCTTTGTATACGTGCAGCACATGTACGAAGTCAGAAAAGGAAGGAGAAAATAAAGGGTTTCTCCTTTTTTGTGCCTACTTCTAAAAAGCGCAGTTTTCCGGCGCTAAACCCAATCTACTTTAATTAGTAAATTTGGATTCGCGTCAGACACCTTGGGTGGTTGCAATGGAATGCCCATGCACCACCCATGATACGCCCCTTTGGCGCTAAGTAATGCAAAGCAGTGCAATGTGCTGCTTCACATTACTTTCACGCTATTTACAATGCTAAACAAGTTTAGTGCTGGAAAGTAAATCGGAAAAAATAAAGATTTGGTGCTGAGTTGCGTCACTTTTGTGATGCAAACTGGCATAAAATCTTAGTAAATCTCCCCCTAAGTGTATGTTTCTCAGGATGTGGGGGAAAGAAAGCAATGTAAAATGGAGATGGTCAACAGTAGCTGAACTTGCCTAGGCAGATAAAGTTCTGCATGCCTTCTCTTAGCGCGTCTGTTCTAGAATTTTCACAAAATGATTCAACGTACCACAAAAGACACCATTTGCAAGAAGGACATTTGCAAGCAATGACTAATGTCATTACCAATCATCCATTTTAAGTTTCCATTAGGGCAGTCATAATTAATTTTTGTGTTTGCCTTATGAATGTGCAAGTGGCATTCATTCATATGTCAATGCTTTTTGGAGATGTAGTAACAGAAAAGGACCCCAAAATACCAGGCTTTCCAAAAGACTTCATGAGAACGGCACCCAAGTGTCATGCTGCAAGATTAGAGTTTAGCTTGAGCACCTTTTAATTTTGCATCCACATTTTTGAATTGTATAACTGGAACAAGGAACTCCAATTCATCATCATCATAAAATCTTTATTTCGATATTGATATCATAAAAGATGCACATTTAAGAAAAAAAAATAGGAAACATAACATTCCATTTATCCAATTCAATTCCATAGAAATGCATCAGGGGGTGTGGTATTTAACTTAGTCCATCCATTAAGATTATAATTTAAATATGTACATCATTTTTATAAAACATCCATAATAACTGTTACAACAGGTTAAAAAGATTAAAAACCAAGGTCCATATACAATTAATATCCGAGAAGGAAATTATAGCAGCAAAGTCTTAAAATATTTCTAAAACACAGAGTCTCATTTTAAACTTAATTTGCGTGTGCCTATTATACACATCCAGTGTAAAAATTTAGCGGCGGCTATAGCCACAGGCTTAGAGCTATTAGTTTTAAGAATTCTCGTTATGTCCCTTAGAAACTTGTTTTGGGCGCTAGTCAATGGGGCTAGATTGCTATAGCCCCATAGTTCTGCCCCATAGAGTACCGCAGCACTGACTTTTGCATCATAGGTTTTTAACACTGGGGCAATTGGATGTGCTTGGGAGTGGAAGAGCTCCTTGTGTAGGGCACCTGCTAATTGGGCGTGCTTAATGACCAGCTGGTTGGTGTGTGGCTTCCAGTCAAGTTTTGAGCCAAGAGTTATGCCCAAATAAGAAAAGATTTGGGTCTGTTCTAATTGGGCACCATTCATGACCACCCTCCCTCTTACATACTTGTGCTTATGTAGGACCATGAACTTAGTCTTGCTTATATTAATGGAGAGGCCATGGTCCTTGCAGAATACCTCAAAACGTTCTATGGCCTTCTGGAAGCCTTGTTACGTTTTAGAAATTAACAAGGTATCATCTGCAAACATCAACAGAGGGATCAGTTTTCCATCCAACTTAGGGGCATCAGTTGGATGGTTCTCAAAATACTGAATCACCCTGTTGATGTAAAGAGAGAAGAGAGTCGGTGCTAGTAAGCACCTTTGGCGTACCCCCTTGTAATCGAAAACCTGTCTGTTACCTTCCCTTGTTGATTCCACCGCACTTGGGCAAAATTATTCTCTTGTAGTTTGATAAGGAAGGCCAATATATCTAGTGGCATGCTCTGACCTGCGGCACTAGGTCAAAAGCCGACTAAGGTCGGCAAATGCCGCAAAGAGCGTACCTCCACCTAACAATACAACTCGCCAATATTTTAAAACAAATTGAAAAACTTGATCTATTGTTCTTGTGTGGCTACGGAACCCAGCCTGGAGAGGTGACAATATTTCTTCCTCCTCGATCCACCCTTGGATTCTCTGCTGAACAAGCCTTGCTATCACCTTCTGAATACAATCTATTAAGCTTAATTTCCTGGATCAGAGCCCTCCCCCTTCTTGAATATCGGAATAATCTCAGCTCCTTTCCAGGTGTCAGGTATGGGTGAGCCATTAGCAATACCATTAGCAAGTAATTGAATATATGGTGCCCATACCTCCTTATCGTACATGAACAGATCAGCTGGCACTTGATCCAGCCCGGGTGCTCTTCCCTTTGGGATGACTTTCAATATTTGTTCGACCTCGTTTCTACTGAAGTATAATGGGGTAATGCCATTTGGGATAATTACAGAATTAATATCCGTCACATTATCTGAGTCCGGGAGGGCAAACTGTGTTGCAAAATGCGAAACCCAGAGATCAGGTGGGACATGGTTACTGCCCCCCCCCGTTTGGGATCCCCCTTCCCCATTTAACCAGATCCCAAAATTTACCCATAGACCTTTCTCTACTGGCACAGTATAACTCCCTCCAGTACTCCTCATCCCAAGCCCGTTTAGCGTCATATTGGGCTTTCTTATATGAGGCACTGGCATTGTTAATTTCATCCCTATCTTTCAGTTTTATTGCCTTAGCCAAGGCTTTATATGCAACCCTGCAAGATTTAGCATACCATTGATCTTCCCTATTTACAGGCCTTTTCTGCGAGTTGGATACTTTCTTAATAAAATAGTCCTTAAGTTGATCAAAAAGTTTTGTATGGATAGGAATAACCTTAGCTACCACATCCCCCAGAGTGATACATTTCTGGAGGTCGATTGTTGCCTCTAGTGTCAATTCCCTCATTACCGCTATGTTGTCCTCTTTCAGGAGGCAGTTTGCCCATTTAATTCTCCTTGTATCATTAGAGAGAAGAATGTCTACACCCTCTATGGAAGCCTCTGGGAAATTAAATGCAAACAACTTGAGAGTTAAGACTAGCGGATCATGATCACTTTCAACTCTATCTAACGCTATCATGTCCTTAACAGAAGGCCAATTATCATTATTAATGAGTATATAGTCTATGTGGCTCCTACGTATTCCATTGTTAAATGTAGGAGCCCCCAATTTGTCTGAAGCTGTTCTTCCATTCACTGCCCTTAACCCTTGTTCAATGCATAACACTTTAAGCTGAAGTGCAGCTTCTGTCCACTTTTTAATCGGCGGTATGGACAGCTCCGGAATGTTCCATGTGAGATCTTCTTCCATGGTGAGGTCTACATCATTACTATCGAGGTGTTCGAAGCAACAATTAAAATCTCCTCCGACCAGAATGTTTCCCTTCCCATTGTAAGAAGCAAGGAGTGATTGAAGCTGTGCAAAAAATACACGAGGCCTTACCCCTAGGAATGCCCCTTGCGTAAATATTAAAAATATAAAGGTCCTTAAACTCTGGACTCTGGATTTTTATTAATAAAATATCATTGTATGTGGAGTCCAGTTGTTTGACTATGTACCTGCTATCCTGTCTTACCCATGTTTTTAAACCCCCCTTTGGTCTCCCCAGCTGACTGGGAATAGCTGGATTAGAAAAATTTAAATAACCCAGGCCTAGATGTATCAAGCCTTTTGCGATTCGTTTAGGCCGAAATTCGCAGAATTTCGGCCTTAAGGAATCGCAAACGGACATTTAGCATCTTTTGGGATGTATCAGAAATTAGCAAAATAAGGAATCGCAAAAAATTGCGATTCCTTATTTTGCTTATGCATTTAAGGAATCGCAATTTTGCGATTCCTTAAATGGCATGTATGAAACTTTCTAAAATTGCTAATTCGGGTTAAGGAATCGCAAATTACACCAATTTGAGGTTCGTGTTAATTTGCGAAATCCTTTTAAAAAACAAAATATGACTATTTTGAAGGTGGCATGTGACACACATACATGCCCATAGGGCATGTATGTGTGCCATATGCACACACATGTAAGTTTCAGGGGTGCAGCAGGGTGTCCATGAGACACCCCTGCACCCTTGAAATAATTCTCAAATTGCGATTAGCAAATTGCGAATTCGCAATTTGAGAATTACTGCACAATCATTCCTATGGGCCTCCTGGCTCATAGGAATGCATGGGGAATTATTCCTTATTTGCGAATTCGTAAAATGCGAATTCGCAAATAAAGATAAATAAAGAATCACAAAAAAAATGCAATTTTTTACATACATTCCATTCTGCGAATTCTAAATAGCGATTCGCAAAAAATCGCTATTTAAGATTCGCAAAATGGAATCTTGATACATCTAGGCCCCAGTCTGTACACTGTGTCAATCAGCCATGTCTCCTGGAGCAATACAATATCGTTCTTATCTATAAAAGTCAACCAGTCTTGGGATGATACCTTAGTTCTTAGCCCAGCAATGTTCCATTAAAACAGGGATGTTTACTAGAACCAATGTTGGGAGTTGGGCATTCCAGATGCTCACTATCATCTGGCCCCATGTTTAAGGCTGTTCTCCCTATTCGGGGGATACTTGGGGCGAGCTTGGAGCTATGTTTAGGTTGTTTTCGACCACCAAACATGTTTCCATATTGTTGGTGAAGGTACTGCCCAATAGAACGTTCTTTGTCATGACTATACATTTATCTATGCTAGTATTTGGTCCCGGGTCTATGGATTCTCTATAAAGTAGTGCTGGGCTAATCCCTGTAAATTGCCCGTCTAATCTAGGTGGCAGTCAGTCATTGGCATCTAGTGTGCTCAGGGCCTCATATCTATTGTTCAATAAGATGAGACCATTTGTAGAACCTTCCTGACTTATTTGATGTCTGCCTGCATTACCCCCATATGAGATACATGGTTGGTAGAAGTAACCCAGAGGTAAAACGTTAATACCCTCAAACCTAATCCTGAGCGTGCCTGCCTGTCGCAGAATGCGCCCCACCAACTCCGGGGACCTGAAGCTTAGCACTACACACTCTCCTAACATACTCTTTGGCGAATGTCCAACCCATGCGACCATTCTCACCATCTTAAATTCTTTAAACAGATGATCCCCGAGCCCTGTTTTCCCATTCAGGAAATGAAGTGCTTTGTTTTTAAGAGAAGACCAATGCTCCTCTTCGCAATCTGAGATTTTAGGGACATTGGTTAGAATGACAGTATAGGGACTTGCCTTCGGAGGAAGATGAAGAAACGCACCCGGGGGCATATGATTTCTCACTCCCTGTAATCTGCCTGTATGGCCCTGTAGCCCTTACCTGGCTTTAAGGTCAGTACATGTTAAAGGGACCTGTTGAGGTGCTATTGGAGTTGCTAGAGGGCGTATCGAACCTGTAGTAAAGGATCTGGCAACACCAGTACACCGCTCCCCAATAACTTGTTCGACGCTGGGTAGGGTCCTAGAGGGGGTAGGGTGCTCTTTTAGTAGATGTTTTTCTAATTTGCGTAATCTTAGGTCAATTGCTTCGAGTTTCGCCATGACTGGATTATTTAGTACTAGAAACTTTTCCTCCAGCTGCTTTATAACATCATGGTTATCGTTAGAGGAACTTTGACCTAATACAGATACGGAGAGTTTGTTTCCACCCTTAACCCTATTATTATTTTCCTGGTCCACAGCTATTTCCATTTGTACCCCGAGCCCATAGGCGGGATTTTTGTTCCTAGCCTGTTTCAAGTTTTGATCGCTTCCTTTAGGTGCACTACGTGCTTTCCTTTTCATGGGTTGATCTCTTCCTCCAATAGCTTGAGGGGCCCTTGACTGCATAGTGCCTGTAAAGGGAAGAGAAAAAGGTGTAGATGAACAGGGAGTGTTAACCGTCTGTGTGGGTTGGAAAGAACCCTGCTGCAGGGGCGATATTATCACATGCGGGGTTAAAGGGCAAGCTTGTATTGGTGCAGTAAGCTCAGGCGCAGAAACGGGGTTTACAAGCGGGTGAAGGGGATCTATTGAGAGCCTCCTCTCTGTGAGCTCAATCTCCTTCATTAGCACAGATTCCGCCCTTAGTAAAAAAGCATCTAAGGTCCCCACAACCCCTGCTCCAGCCCCCATTCCCCCCACTTTCGTGTAGTTTTGCCCATAATACAATATTAATTTTTCTCAAGATCTTAGAGCGTAGCACCCCAGCTAATGCTAATGGTCTATGAATTGTAAGCTATAATATGTGTGCAGCATAGAGGTAATATAAAGACCAAGCAGACAGCTTAACCTCGCAATATTCAAAATGAGTAAATATCAACGGCGTACTTAGCTATGCTAGAGTCCCAGTCCATGTGTGAGGAGTTAGAGGAGTGGCCCAGCCCAGACTCTGTCGGCCGCTGACGGCCGCAGACGGTCCCGCCCTTGTCCCGGGCTTCGCCCGGCGTGCGCACATGCGCGTTCCGCGCAGCGGGGTCCCGGTCAGACTTTTCTGCGCCTCCTAGCACAAACACCTCCGTGGGCAAAAGGACAGGTAGGGACACAAGCACAGTTACGTCTGTGTAGCTCAGTTATATGGCATAACTCCAATTCAAATTATGAAGCATGAAGACCATCAGATGAAACACAAACCAAGTGTGCATTTTATTTTAAGCATTCATGCACAGGCAAACCTAACAAGTCATCCCTTGCAACCTGCACCAGCTCGTAAATCAGACTGCAAGCCTCTGCTGAAATGTAAAACAAGCTTTGGTAAAGCCAGTGTCGTAATTGGTATGGCCGCGTTAGCGATTAGCTGAAAGTACACGTTTTCCTCCTTAACTTGGCTATACATGAAAACGCCATTTTGAATGTTGCGGTGGCCATCTTAGACCATAAGCGGCCTCGTGGCCGGCGTGCCCTTTAGTGCGTTGTCCGTACCACTGACCACTTCAGTCTGCCCAGCAACAGGCTATTTTTAGTACTGGTCAAACTCGCACATGCGCAGTCCCCACTGACCAGTTACCCTTCAGGAATGTGCGCCAAACTGACCAGCGGAGTTGTGTCCCCTCCAATGAGCTGGCTGTGTTCCAAAACATGACCATATATGTACATAAATGTGCTGTAACTTGTGCCGCCTATCTTTTATTACCTCAAAACTGTATAAAAGACGGGGTCACACCGGTGTTCGGTGTGATACCTCTTGCATTACCGAAGGGTGCTGTATGAGTGTACCACCACCCCATGGGGTCTTAATAAACTTGTTCTTTGACTTTTACAGTTTCCGTGCCAACAGTTCTTGAGTGTAAGTGGGTTATCTACGGAGCATGTAGGCCTTGGGAACCCTGATTACTACAAATTGGCGACCACGAAGGGACTCATCGGCTACTCGGATGCCCGAAGGAGAGGTCGTGACGAAGGCTTGGAAACTCGCCATGGATGCGTGCTGCCACTGAGTGACCCGAGTCTTGGCACCCACGGTGTTTCTTCCTTTCCTTCTGATCTGACCTTCCAGGTGGCGCCGGTCTCCGACTGAGTTTTCGATCGTCTGCGTTGCTGGGAAAGTGCCGTTTGGCTGATTTGATCACAAGCCCTTGGCAGTTGGAATCTGGACATTTGAGATGTTGGGTAAGATTTGTGTTTGGCAAGGTAGTCTTCGGACGCTTGCTGAAGTTCTATGATTTGTGATCGGCATGGTAGTCTTCGGACGCTTGCTGAAGTTCTATGATTTGTGATCGGCATGGTAGTCTTCGGACGCTTGCTGAAGTTCTATGATTTGTGATCGGTAAGGTAGTCTTCGGACGCTTACCGGAGTCCTATGACCTACGATTTTGATTTGAGTTAGCTAACGTTTGTGAATTTGTGAACTTTGAATCTATATGTGTAGTGCACTTCACATAGGCAGGCATGTAGAAATGTTTCTCTAACTTTGCTTTTTTTCCTCTGAGCGGCACATTTGTGTGAAGTACTGTAAGTGCCATTTTATATACGGTGTCACGCTTTCGTGATACTTTTTGAACATGCCTGTTTTCAGCACACTCCGAGGGATGTGCTGTCTTGGAAATGGTGCCACAATTAGGTTAGCAGAAGCACAGCCGGCTCCCCCAGAAGGAACACCGAACAGGGAGATGTATATTAAATTTGGCCTTCCCCCTATTATGTACAGCAAATTATGGCATAAGTACACAAAAACTGATCCTGAATTGCAATGGCCTCTACATGGGTCGTTCGATTTACGTAAAGTACAGTTTGTGGAGCAATGTTTGTTTCAACGCAGGTCTAGACAAAACATGTTTGATTGTGTGCGAATGTGGGAGAAAGCGGTGCGCGAGCGAATGAAACATGAAGTTGCCTTGGCGGACAAAGAGCAGCGCAAGGCTGCTCGGGATAAGGCTTTACAGCTTGAGGAAAAAGAGGCTCAGGAGAAAAGAGAGAGGGAGGAACGGGAACGTAAACTGCAAACGATTGGTCAATTTCCTATTCGCCGACCGCTTTATCCTGTCCATAATAATGAAATTGATGATTTTTCATTGCTAGATCGGTCACCGCCTCCGTACGGTTCGCCAACGGCTCCAGCTGAAGATTCGGGTGATGATGGGCAGGATAAGTCGGAAAAGAAGGGTATATCCGCTCTCAGGTTTACTACGGAGAGGTCCGCACATTTACGTAGTTTGGGCTCGTAAAGTGAATAAGACTTGTGTTTCTCAGGCTGAGGTGGTTGCGGAGAGGAGTAGGTGGACGGATCTTGAATTACTGTATTTTCTGTCTAATTTGGCGGATGAAGTTGTTGCCGCGTATCGTCAACTTTCAGATACGTTAGAACCTAAAGCTTTGTCAGTACATCGTGAGAATTTGGATAAAGGTTTATTTGATCTTGCAGATGTTGACGACCTTTTCAAGCAACTGATCCAGCTGCGAGATGAAACAACCAGATTGCGGGAGGAGCGGAAAAGGAAGCAAAAGGAGTCCGAGTCGGAGAATAACGAGCAGATTAAGGAGTGTTCTCTCCGGGGTTCAGATAAGAGTTCTGCATTGCATGTTATGCCTATGCGTGATGCCGCGCCCTTGTATGTTCCACCAAAAGGGGAAGGTACAGATGATAATAAATTGTCAAAGGATGCGAAAGGATATTTTATATATAACTGGGTATATACGCCTTGGAATAGGGCAGATGTTATGGCATTGAAAAATTCTCTACCTGATCTTCGGAAAAATCCGGCGGCATTTTATGAAGGGGTGGAAGGGGCTATTTCATCTTGTGTGATGACTCTTGTTGACATAGATTTGTTTTTTGGGTTAATTCTTCCACCTGATATGTGGAGGCAAATTCGTAAAAATAATGATGAAACAATACTTGGGGGGACATGGAAAGAAATAAATGCTGCCGATTTAGATAGGGAACCGGCATGTAAGCCTTGTCAGTTGATTCTAGACCTTCCGGCGGCTATTTTGATTAAATTAAAAACGCTTGTTCCTTCTAAAAAGATCGATTGGACTATGTTAGCCTTGTGCAAACAAAAGCCTGATGAAACAGTTTCAGATTTCTTTACACGCTTCGAGGAGGCATTCCATGATTACAGTGGTCAATCTTTAACAGACGATACGGGCCGGCATTTGTTCGTTGATAAGTATGTGGCTAATCTCCTACCGGAAATTGCAAAACGATTGAAATCGAGTGAAAGTTCCTGGGCCACGGTGACCCCTGCGTCTTTGTTAACTATGGCTCAGTATTATGAGCGGCAGGAGTTGGAGGCTAAAGAAAGTGTTGACAAAAAGGCGAAGGAATTGAAAACGAAGGTGATGTTGGCGCAGGTTCGGGGAACACAGGGCAGAGGGAATGATAGAGGTAGACGAGGTGGGGGGAATACGTCGTATGGTCGTACGGATATAGCGGAGGATCAATGTGCCTACTGCAAGGAGTTTGGGCATTGGGCTGATGATTGTCCGGTACTTCGTGAGCAGCGTAGTCAGCGTGGTCGAGGAGGTGGTAGGTCGAGAGGAGGTTATACGGGAGCGAGAGGTGGCGGAAGTGATCGTGGAAGGGTTGAGGACAGGGGCCGTGGCCAGGGTGAACGAAACACGTTTGATAGACGGAATCAATGTCAGATTTCGGAGGGTGAGAATGTGGAGCACCAGGATTATGTGCATGCATAGGACTGCGTAGGATGGGGTAAGGAATCAGTTGAAGTGTCGGTAGATCAGCAGGGTCCATATGTAACAGCGGGTATTCTACTGATCATTTTCTAGTCGACACAGGGGCTACTCGTAGCGCTTTGTCGAAAAACTTGGTTCCGAGGGCTCCCCTGTCTGGCGAAATGATAACATGTGTAGGGTTCGATGGCACACCCTCCCCTAGCCCATTGTCAAAGCCCCTTGCACTATGTCTTGATAAATTTTTCAGTTTTGGTCAATTTTTGTTATCGCCCCATACACCAGACAATATCCTGGGCATTGATTTGCTTAAATATTTTCGAGCAACGATACGGTGCGCTCCTGAGGGAGTGCGGGTTATCCTGAATGACAATTATCCTGAATCGGATAGGTTTTGCACTATCTTAGACATTCCAGCCTTGGCCTCTCTACCGCACATGTTATGGGCGACCTCAGATACGGATGTGGGAGAGATGCGTATTCCACCAATACACATTACTGTTAAGGAGGGGGTCCCTCTACCACGAGTACCCCAGTATAAGATTTCGAGAGAAGGTGAAATTGCCTTGACGCACATTGTTCAGGATTTGATCATTGCAGGAGTGGTAGAAGAGGTTCCTTATAATGTCTGTAACAGTCCGATTCTTCCGATCCTTAAGAGAGATACTGACGACAAAGTCTATCGGTTTATTATTGACTTGAGAGAGATTAACAAAATTGTCATTCCCCAATACCCGGTGGTGTCCGACATTACGACCTTGCTTACATTGGTGCCACCAACGGCCACGACCTTTAGTGTAATTGATTTGAAAAACGCGTTCTTTTCCATCCCTGTCCATCCTGATAGCAGATATTTGTTTGGCTTCACGTTAAATAATAAATCGTATAGATTTTGTCGTGTTCCCCAAGGTTACACTGAGAGCCCGAGTATATACAGCCAGGCTTTGAAAAGACAGCTTGATTCCTTTGAGTTACAGACTGGCGTTGTCCTCATCCAGTACGTGGATGACCTTCTGCTTGCTGCAGACTCTTATGCACAATGTGAAGAAAGTACAATTGCGTTGCTTTCCTTTTTGGCACAGAACAATCATAAGGTTTCGAAGAAAAAGCTCCAATACTGTAGACCTCAGGTGACCTACCTCGGTCATCTGTTGTCTAAGGAGGGGCGTGCATTAACATCTGATCGAATTCAAGCAATTTTAGACACACCAGTCCCCCGCACGCAGAGAGATGTACGTGCCTTCATAGGGTTGACGTCTTTTTGTAGACAGTGGATCATGGGTTTTTCACACATCATAAAACCTTTGCTAGCATTACTGTCCAAAGCTACACCAATGCCCCTTGAATGGACAGATGAATGTCAGAAGGCCTTTGAACAGTTGAGACAGGCCCTTTGTTCTGCACCCGTGTTAGGCACACCAGACTACACGAAACTTTTCACATTGTACGTGCACGAGAATGATGGGTGCGCGTTGTCAGTGTTAGTACAAGTACACGGGGACAAGCAGAGACCATGTGCATACTTCTCTGCCATTCTTGATCCTGTAGCACGAGGGTTGCCTGGGTGTTTTCGAGCGGTAGCAGCAACAGCAGTAGCCATACGGCAGAGTGAGGGAGTAGTGTTATCACATAAACTGCTGGTGTTAGTTCCTCACGCAGTAGATGCTCTGCTAAATCAAACAAAGACCCAATACCTTACGAGTGCGCGGCTAACAGGATATGAGCTGACACTTTTGGCGCCACATATTACACTGAAAAGATGCGCTACTCTGAACCCCGCCACTTTATTGCCCTATCCGGTCGAGGAGGGTCAGGAAGAAAAACATCACAACTGTGTTTTCCTGACCGAGGAACAGACAAAGGGTCGTGTTGACTTACAGGATGTGCCACTTCCAGATGTGGATGGGGAACTGTGGGTTGATGGATCGTGTTTAAGGCTGCCAGATGGTATGACTTCCGCAGCCTATGCGATCACGACACTTAAGACAGTGGTAGAAACAGCTAGGATACCACAGAAATCGGCTCAGGCAGCAGAGCTGATAGCCTTAACAAGAGCCTGCGAATTGAGTGCTGGCCTATGTGTGAACATATACACAGACAGCCGGTACGCCTTCGGAGTAGCACATGACTTCGGGCTACTCTGGAGAGAGCGTGGGTTTTTGACATCTCATGGGGAACATATTATGCACGGAGAACTAGTGCGTGATCTCCTAAACGCGTTGCTTTGCCCAAAGAAAGTAGCGATAGTAAAATGCAGTGCCCACAAAAAGATTACGGATAAGGTGGGCCAAGGAAATGCCTTCGCAGACAGCATAGCGAGACAAACGGCTATGTCCCGGACTAGCTCCCCCATGTATGTGACACAATCGCAGGCTGAGCGATGGAGCGATGCTAGAGCAGAAATATTGGATATTCAAAAATCGGCTACTGAATCAGAACTTGCGGCATGGGCAGCAGATGGGGTACTAGATGATGAGGGTTGTTGGAGAAGCAAAGACATGGAGAAATGGAAATTGCCTGCAGCTTACTTGCAGGCGATGGTTCAGATGACACATGGATTGGCACATGTCGGAGCCCTTGCAATCACCCGACTGTTAACACGAGTTTGGGAACACCCCAAGATTACTAATACAGCCAAGAGAGTGGTGCAGACCTGCCTGGTATGTTTACAACACAATCCTGGAAAGGGGACCCATACTTCGAAAGGAGGGTTCGTTCCACCCTCTGCACCATTTGAGGTACTCCAAATGGATTACATACAACTCGAGCGCTGCAACAACCTGAAGTACGTCCTAGTGGTGGTATGTGCCTTTAGCAAATGGGTTGAGGCCTTCCCCACGAAAGACAGCACAGCCCTGACAACGGCTAAGGTGTTGCTTAAGGAATTCTTTCCTCGCTTTGGAGTTTGCAAATTTTTGTGGAGCGATAATGGGCCTCATTTTGTTGGGAAGATTGTGGAGTATGTACTGAAGGGGTTAGGGATTCAGCAGAAGTTCCACGCTGTGTTCCACCCTCAGTCGGCAGGTCTGGTTGAGCGGTACAATGCTACGTTGAAACTTAAACTGGCCAAAATTGTGGCATCCACGTCGTTGAAGTGGCCAGATGCTTTGCCGCTAGCACTGCTCTCTCTTAGATCAGTACCCCATTCACGAACTGGCCTTACACCATATGAGGTGGTGTTTGGGCGCCCCATGAATATCTGGGGGGTGCCCAAGCTGCGATTAATACATGATGTGCCTTGTGTTATGATGAACGACTATTTGGCACGATTAACAAATGATTTGCTTTCTATTCATCAACAGGTTCGAGAAGCGCTCCCTGACAACTCTACTGGAGAGGGCCATGATCTTCGCCCCGGCGATCATGTGATGATCCGATCGTTTGAGAGAGCGAGCAGTTTGGAGCCAAGGTGGAAGGGCCCCGAACAGGTCCTCCTTGCGACCCGGACCGCTGTACGAGTGACCAACAGGAAGCGGTGGGTGCACTCGACACACTGCCGCCGTGTCTCTCCGTGTCTGGTGACTCCTGCTGTGCTGACTGATTACGAAGAGATTCTGGAGAAAGAAAAGAGCCCAGCTGTGACGTCGGCCGAAGTTGAGGGAGCCTTCCCGGACCACGCTGTTGCTGGACGAGAGCACTACAACCTGCGTCCTCGATAAGAAGATTTTTGGTTTTTTTGTACGTGACTGGTTGGTTACCGCTCCAGGTTTGTGAAACGGAAACCGGGAATTCCAAGGGGGGGGGATCAGTTCTGCCAGTGTAGCGACACCCGTCTTGGCCCGGAGAAGAAAACAACGGCTACCTCGGAGTTCAGCACCGTATTTTTCTTTTTTAGGTATACACGCATGTGTATTTGAGACTTTGTGAACAATTTGAACTATTTGAGACTCTGTAAGAACTTTTCCGAACTATGGCATCACCAGCATCACGAGATAAGCGAATCTTGGGTGCCATTCTCTTTGTTTTGACTATTGTGGTGATAGCTGTAATAGCCTGGGTAGTTGAACTTGTGGTACCTGCACGTGAACATTTGCTGCCGACTACCCCGGCTCCATCTGAACATTTTCACTTTACATTACCCTACCATGAAGAACGACATCGGCAAACTTATCTGAATAACAGTTTTATTCAGATTCTTCATCACACGCATAATATTACCAATACTTCCAATTGTTGGGTGTGTGGGATGTTACCGGGGCACCAGAAGAGAGGGGGCACCCCACTCATTCCACTCCCGTTTTCGCATAATGGATCCTGCAATGCCTGGTACACCCTCCTCTTTACTTTGAGATGGCCAACCAAAGGGGGGGTGCTTTTTCGCTTGAATAAAATATGCTCCCATGACAAGGATGGGTTTCCACGGGCCGAAGGTACTCGGTTTGAATGGGAAGAGTACAGGCCCGACAATGTATCGCCCCGCGTGTGTACAGCAATCAACGAAACATCAATGTATCCAGCTCACATGTCATTAATGTCATTGCTACTAAAGCCGATTTGTGTATTGGAAATAAAGGTTCGATTGCGGTAGGGAAAAGTGAATGCAACACCACACTTACTTTTGATAGCCCGAATGGCATCTCGTTTGTAGCATCTCGAAATACGTATTTCATTTGTGGAACGAAGGGTTATCATCAGCTTCCATTGGGATGGTTGGGCACGTGTTATGTATCGTTTGTGCTACCTCCTGTATTCATTGCCCCACCAATGTATCACAATGACTACGTCCTGTATCACGATTTTGTCCTGAATAGAGTTAAGCGGACTGTTGTTCTGGATGACATAGACCAGACTGATACTGCCTTACAACAGTATGTGGACTTCAATTTGGGACTGTTTTCCTTTGTGGGGGCCGCGTTGAACAGCCGGAAAATAAGACGATTGACACGTGTTGTCGAGGCTGTAGCGAATGACACTGCCATTGCCCTAGGAAATATCACTGAGGAACTTCAGATTTCTAGAATAGTTACGCTCCAAAATAGGATGGTGTTGGATGTAGTTCTAGCTGATCGTGGGGGGGCATGCAGAATTATCGGAAGTAGCTGCTGTGTATACATACCTGACAATTCTCCATCTGTTTATGATGCCATATCAAAGCTCCATAAAATAGCAGCTGAAATACACCCGGACAATGGAACTTGGACACTTTCAGGATGGTTCTGGTCAATGCTTACTGCTTGGGGCTGGAAACTGTTAACGATTCTATGTATAATTGTGGGGGTATTGTTTTTTGTATGTTTATGTATCCAATGTGGCCCAGCCCTATGTTCTATGTGTCTATCAGCTTGTATACCATCAAGACGAGCTCTTGCCCATGACAAAATGATGCTTCATAAAGAAGTGACACAAATAATGTTAATAGATATCGAGGACGAACATCCTGATTATGTTCACTATGAGGTAGATTCAGCTAAACGCTAAAAGGGTCGTCTGTCGTAATTGGCATGGCCGCGTTAGCGATTAGCTGAAACTACACGTTTTCCTCCTTAACTTGGCTATACATGAAAACGCCATTTTGAATGTTGCGGTGGCCATCTTAGACCTTAAGCGGCCTCGTGGCCGGCGTGCCCTTTAGTCCGTTGTCCGTACCACTGACCACTTCAGTCTGCCCAGCAACAGGCTATTTTTAGTACTGGTCAAACTCGCACATGCGCAGTCCCCACTGACCAGTTACCCTTCAGGAATGTGCGCCAAACTGACCAGCGGAGTTGTGTCCCCTCCAATGAGCTGGCTGTGTTCCAAAACATGACCATATATGTACATAAATGTGCTGTAACTTGTGCCGCCTATCTTTTATTACCTCAAAACTGTATAAAAGACGGGGTCACACCGGTGTTCGGTGTGATACCTCTTGCATTACCGAAGGGTGCTGTATGAGTGTACCACCACCCCATGGGGTCTTAATAAACTTGTTCTTTGACTTTTACAGTTTCCGTGCCAACAGTTCTTGAGTGTAAGTGGGTTATCTACGGAGCATGTAGGCCTTGGGAACCCTGATTACTACACCAGTAGGTCTGGCTTTAAAGGAATGTTGAATGTGAATGAGAAGAATTACAAGTAAACAGCATGAGAATATACATGTTTTTACGTGAAAGCAAAGAACTGTGGAATAATAAGCTGGTGTAGGTTAAAAGGTCAGTTGACAGTTGTACTCTTAAGTCAGATCTTAACACAAATCTAAGTTAATGACTGCCTTCTCCAATCTCTGCTTCTGCCAGATAAAAAAACATGATAAATTATCTAGTGGTCTGTGACACTTGAATAGCATTCTAATGTCATATGTGTGTTCCCTTGAAAGTTCAGGCTTAGGCTAAATTTACAAAATGAAAACTTCTGGGGGAGGGCATGCACTTTTTTTGTGGAAGCGCACAATTTCTGCCCAATCAAAACATGCACTCCTGGCTCCCAAAATGTGAGCGGAGCCATAGTCCCCCTCGAGTTACTCACATAACTGCCTACCAACAGCTGTGTTGTCAAGCCAGACCATAAAAAAGCCTCCAAGGGAAAGAAATTAAAGGAAACATGCATTGACAAAGCCAATAGATCTCACCTATGCGAGATCTATTGGCTTTGGCAATATTGTTTAGTTATGTTGTTTGGTATGGTGTGGTCTGTCATTGTTTAGTTTGCCATGGAATGCCATGTCAAGGTATGGTACGGTATGGTATTGTTATGGTATGTTATGGCATGGTTTGGTATGATGGGTCATTGTATAGAATGGTATAGCATGTAATAGTATGGCATGCTATGGTAAGGTATGGTAGGCTTGTGTTGTGTGATGACTTTTTATGGTATAGTAGGGTCTGTTATGGTATATGTTATAGTATGGTATTTCATGGCATGGCATGGTCTGGTCTGGTATAGTATGGTATGATGTAGCAAGGTATGGTAGGGTATGGTATAGAATGGCCTGTCATTGTATATTATGGTTTGGTTTGTCATTGTATAATATGGTATGGTACTTATAGCCTGCCATTGCTTTTATAGTATAGCGTGGCCTGTCATGATATGGTATGGTATGGAATAGTATGGATCATTATTGTATAGTATGTTATGGTTTGGTGTGGCCTGTCATTCTATATTATGGTATAGTATGCTATGCTATGGTGTGGCCTGTCATTGTATAGTATGGTATGGTCTGTCATTGTGTGGTATGGAATGGTATGGTATGGCCTGTCATTGTATAGTATGGTATGGCATGATGAAGCCTGTCATTTTATAGTATGGTATGGTAAGGCATGGTATAGTATGGTATGGTATGGTAGGGCATGGCCTATAATTGTAGGGTCTGGTATTGTCTGGTCTGTTATTGTACAGTATGGTATTGTAAGGCCTGGAATTGTAGTACAGTATGGTATTCTATGTTATGCTATGGCCTGTCATCTTATGGTTTGGCATGGCTTGTTATTATATAGTATAGCTTGGTATGGCCTGCTATTATATAGTTTACTGTGGTCTGCTATTTACGTGAATAGTGTGGAATGGCCTGTCACTGTATGGTATGCCATGGTATGTTATGGAGTGTTGTGGCCTGGAATGTCATTCTATAGTATGGTGTGGTATGGCCTGTCATTGTATTGTATGGTATGGTACGATGTGGTCTATCATATAGTAAGGCATGGTATGTCTTTGTATGGTATGACATACTATGCTATGTTATGCTATGGTATGGCCTGTCATTGAATGGCATGGTATGTTATTCTATAGTATGTTATGGTATGGATTGTCATTGCGTGGTATGGTATAGTATGGTATGATATGGTATAGTATGGTATCATATGGTATTGTAGGATCTGGCCTGTCATTCTATAGCATGTTATTGTGTGGCCTGTCATTGTATGGTATGGCTTGCCATTATACAGTATTGAATGGTATGATATTGTATTGTATAAATGGTCTGGTATGGTAAGGTATGGTTTGGTATGGCATGGCCTGTCCTTCTATAGTTTGATATGGTATGGTTTATCATTGTATATTATGGCATGGTGTGGCCTGTCACTGTACAGTATGGCATGATATAGCCTGCAATTGTATAGCCAGTCATTGTATGGTATGATATGGCATGTCATTGTACAATACAGTATGGTACGCTTTGGTGCAGTACGGTATGGTATGGTATTATATAGCCTGCCATGCAATGGTACGGTATTGTATGGTATGGTATGTCATTGTACAATATGGTATTGTATGTTGTGGTTTGGTATGGTTTGGCATGGCCTGTCATTGTATTGTGTGTTATGGCCTGTAATTGTGTAATTTCAATTTGTTATGATGGTATGTCAAGTCATTGTGTAGGATGGTATGAAATGTTATCGCATAGTATGTTGTGGTATTGCCAGTCATTGCATGATATGGTATGATATGGTATGGCATTGCATGGCCTGTCATTGTATAGAATAATATGGTATGCTATTGCCTGTAGTTGTATAGTATAGTGCGGCAGGCTCAGGCATGATTTTACCTGTCATTGTATAGTTGTATATATCCTGTCATTGTCTAATATGGTATCAAATGGTATTGCCTTTTGTAGAATTTGGCATGGTATGTTAAGGTGTAGCCTATCATTGTATAGTATGGTATGGTAATGCATAGTATTACTTGTTATTGTAAATTATGTTGTGGTTGTAAAAGCTATGTTAAGTTTATATTTCAAAATCTTCATTTATGGCTTCTGAGACCTGAGGTAGCGAGGACAATTCCAGACACAACTGGTAAGCCAGAGATAAACGACGCCCCTGCCCTTGCTATTTATATCTTACGCAGCCAGTAGACATCATGCAATACTTATTTCCCCATATGTTACACGTAATAATAAACTACTTGATTCCTGAATTTCGAATTTTTTATTTTTCATTAGCATTTTTGCTATTTTGAGTTATAAATGTCTGTAAATCCAAATGGATCACTAAATACATGTGCAGAAAAAGAGCTGCATTTACTTTTGCATGCCCGCTGTATCAAATTTTCTATTACTGACTGCATCAATCCATTCAGGCTACTTTACGGAATCTAGCTGCGGGATCCTCTGCCTGCCCCTCTCCACTTGCTATCACACACTCATTTACTCACGCACACAAACGTAAATCGTTCTCACCTGATTCTTAGAGGTGGGTATGTGGTGAAGGGGTCATGGGAATCCAGCCCTGAAGTAAAAGTATTTAATATGTTTAAGGATTAGATTAGATAGATGTCACACACGCAAACAAGTTGTCTAATTTGAGATTCCGAATTCACATGAAAAGACATTACTATTTTGAGTTATAAATGTCTGTAAATGGGTCACTAAATACATGTGCAGATGAAGAATACCTATATTGCTATTCATATGTGTGCTGTGGTGGCTTTATGCTTGATCGTATTTATGAAGTCATGTACGTTTGTCTGTGTATGTATGTGTATGCGTGTGTGCGTGCATTTACATGAGTATCAGCAAGCATTATTTTTTGTGTGTATCTGTAGGAATGTTGGGCAGCCTTCAAATATACTTGTATGTGAGATCTAGTTCAATTTGTGCATGCAAGCTATGTACATGTGTCAACATCCTACAAATATTAAAACAACCTATCAGCTTTGTCAATGCTTGCTTCAAATGTGCTTGAAAATATGTAGATGTTGCTAGATTCAACAACTTGGCGCTGTATTACAGAGAGTGCCCTGGGGGCGCAACAGGCGTTTGCACCCACTTTGTGCGCCCCTGGGGCACTTTGGTATTACAGACGGGGCCGCAGATACTAGTGAGGCCCCTTCCGTAATACCGATAGCGCTGGGGCAGATAAAGTGCCAGGGAGATCTGCAGGGGGCATTCCCTCATTTGCAAGGGGCTGTGCCCATTGCAAATGAGGTAATCCCTTTGCCTCTTCGCCCGCGACATATTAGAGAGGTTGGCGCAGAGGCAAAGAAGCCCTCAGGAGGCGCACTGACTGTGCGCCACCTAAAAGGGGGAGTGCACCTCCTGATGGCAGCCCCCTGGCGGGGGGAGAAGGGGTCCCATGGACCACCCCCAGACATCCCCTTGCAGGCGGTTGCAGTCACTGACTGCAACTGCCTGCAAGGGGATCGCTAATCCCCTTCAAGAGGTGCAGCTGGTTTGCCGCGTGCACTGTGAAAACACAGAACGGCTGTAAAGCAGCTGTTCCGTTTTTCACCTGAATGGGCTGCCCTGGTAGCTTCATCGTTTTGGGGCGAACTTTCATTGTTTATGCAAGGCTCACCCAAGCCTTGGTAGATCAACATACTGTAGCTTGCATACTGTAGCTTGCAAAAAGGATTACATTAGCAGAAGCTAAATAGGAACAGCCTCTGTGAAAGTAGATAAGCAGATAATTAAAGCTTTCCCAGGATTCAATTGTTTTTTAACTTATTCTGTGGCCAGTCAGTGTTAATAGGAGAAGTATACTTTTAATCTGATAGTGGGCTTTAAAATATACCAGGAAACTAAGCATGGGCGGAAAATCCGTTTCGCTCGCGGATTTTGCGGATTTTCGGGAAATTCGCAATCCGCGAGATTCGTGAATCTCCCGCAAAATCCGCAAATCCGCGAGCAGCGGATTTTGCTCGCACTGCTCGCACTGTTCGCGTGAGTTCGCGGCTTCCCAGTACAACTTCGCGCCCCGCGAATAAGTGCTAAATTGCAGAAATACGATCTTAGCAAAACTGAAACTACTTACCAGGTTCAAAAGTTCAGGCTCATCATTAGTAGCCATTTCCTGTAGTGCTTCCTGAGGGGCCCCTCCAGAGTTCAGTTGCCAGTTGCAACTATTATGTGACCCTGCTCTGAACCTCAGAATAGTTACACATATGCCACAAAGGTCCTGAATTACAGCTAAGGGAGACAAGCAGGAGCCAGGCTGGAAGTTAAAATCCATTAATCAGCCCCTAATTCATTATTGTCAGTTGGGGCAGGGCAGGTGTTGTAACTAATTTTGCAACAATGAAAGCACTTAGCAAGTGCAAAAGATCACTAATCAGGGCGCACTAAGGAAGCAGGTGCCAGCTAAAAAAATATTCTGTGACACATTAATCAGCCCCAAATTAATTCAGGTCACTTGAGGCAGGGAAGGTGTGCTTTGCTTTGCCGAAAATAATGTACACTGGACAACCAGAGGGTGTGGTGATGAAACAGAGGGTGGCATGGGTGGGCCAGAGGGTGGCATGAGTAGTCAGAGAGTGGCAGTGGTGACAGAGAGTGGCAGTGATGAAGAAGAGTGTCCCAAACAGGCTGGACATGTAGAAACAACAAGTTCGCAAAACTTGCGACCCGACAGGTAAGTTCGCAAATTGCGAAATTGTAAAAACCCTCGCGAACTGGCAGAAACACGGGCGAACACAAAAAAAAAAAATCCGCAAATTCGCGGGAATTCGCGGATTTTGCGGATTGCGAGTTCGCAAATCCGCAAAATTCGCGAACGCGAGATTCGCAAAATTCGCCCATGCTTACAGGAAACCCTCCACTTAAGAAGTACATGACAAATACACAGGGTCAGGTGGTGGCAGGGGGAATTGGTATGGAAAATGGGAGTTCGTAGACCTCATCATGTGGCTCAGAATCTGCATTTTAAATGCAAACAGACATTGGGAACGCCCATAGGTCTTACCGTTGAAGCATTTTAGTGTTACTAAGGCTTTTAGATTTTTTTAATGATTGTCTGGTTGGTATTTTGATAAATATACCAAAATGAATTAAAAGTTGTCCTCTGCTGGTGTGCCCTACCGGCAAATGTGGTGGGCATCGTTGAAAGCATTTTGTTTGATTCTAGCAAATCCATTTATTTCAATGATGCACACATTGAATGCATAGACATCTGCAGCATCCACCGCAGAACAGTATTTAGTTCAATATAAAAAATACACGAAAAGATGGCCACCACTGATGAAATCACATCCACAGAGGTCATCTTCAAATGCTCATTTTAATTTGATAAATCCCATTTTAAGATGCTGCTGTGGATGTGTGTGCATCTGCAGTGACCATCTTGAAATAAAACAAAACCTATTTGGAGATGCCTGTGTGCATGTGTGCACAAGCACCAGGCAACTTGATATGGTCAGGACAACATTTTAAGTGGCCACCAATCAATATGGTCATGAAGAAAAACGATTGTACAATTTTTGTAAATACAGTCAATTTAAAAATGGAAAGCCTTTCAAAAAATATAAAATAGTAAATACATGTACAACCAACACAAATAAAATCTAATGTAAATATTTATATCAACATATCAAAATAATGCTATCTACATTTTTAATTGAAATATACAGATAAAAAATTAAAAGAAAATATATATTTATATATGTATATATCTTCCATAATATTCTCAAAATACCGTATTTATTTTTACCAGTATATTAAACAGTACAATATTTAAACCCACATATAAACTAATGTTAATGAAAATAAAAGAAGCATTTCCATAATATATAATAATACAGAATAAAAATAATAAAAATAATAAGAATCAGAACAAGAATAATAGTTATATATTTTCAGGGAGTTAAATTGACTATTTCCACTCCAGTCAAAGCAACAGTAGAAAAGTGTCAGACTTCAGTGTGGTTAGGTTTACAATTCCCACTCCAGTCTAAACAGTAGTAGAGAAAACGTTGTATATACCATTACAACTCATAATAGTTTTTTAAAATATTTTTTATATTATCAAATAAATGTAATATTTAAACACTTTTTAAATAAAAGTAATTTCCCTCCCTACTACCCAAACAAATCATAAACACCAAAAATAATTATAAATAACATTAAAATACTAATAAAACAAAACTAATATTGTTAAAAACAATATATAAATATAGAATATATTTTCAAAATATTATTACTAAATACAGTTGATTACACATCAATAAAATAATAATAATAAAATGAAACAAATAACTTACATAATAATCATGGAAACAATATACATAATTATCAATACTTAAATAACATAGAAATGTATTTACAAAAACAATTATAATTTAAGTAACTTCCCATCCTATTCACCTACAAACCAAACAATCTTCTACTAAAATATAATTTAAAAATTAAATAGTTATGAAAATTAACACATTTTTCTCAAATATAGAGAATAACAATCAAGTAAATGGCAGAATTTAATTCCACTGGATGCATTACAATCCTGCAATATTCTGTAGAATTCAGCGACGGATACTGCAGAGTATACAAGAGCCCGAGGGGTATGTAAATATCCATAGGGGCCTTATATACTCTGCAGCAACCACTGCAGAGTATGTAAGGGTGCCGAGGGGTATGCACTGTAAGTGCATTTGGTATTTGGCACTGCTGTGCATACCCCTCAGCAACTTCACATACTCAGAATATATAAATCATGTAATCTGTGCATGTAAGGACACAGAGGGGTATGCACTGCAGTGCAGTCAGTGATTTATAAACAAGACCAGAAGAGGGAGCTGTCCCTCTATGTTTAAAAATGACTGCAGATTAAAGTTTAATCTGTAGTGTTTTTTTAACATGGTGGGGCAGCTTCCTCTTCCAGCCCTATTTAGAAACCAAACACTGCAAAATATTTGTGTTTTTCGTTTGCAAAATCAGGTGTGGCAGTAATGGTTGTTAGGGGCGATTGTGGTGGGAAAATGGTGGTGGGAGGGCTATCCTTTTTCAACTATAGGGAGTGAAATATCAAAAATCTTAAAGGAGGATAGAAACAATGCAAATAAATCACAATTCAATTGAGAGTGTCATGTATTTCTGATCCTTGAAAAATTGTGGCTGTTAAAACATTAGTTGTTAAATGCCAGTGAAAAATGTTTCAGTTCTTTACATTTTAGTATTGTGATGAAAACTATAGCTTTAATGTACATGAATTATGCACTTAGTAATGAATTATAGACAAGAATAAAACGCACAGTAGGTGTTTAATGTCTCTAATTTAGGCAAATACATTAAATCATCTGCTTTCGCTGCATAATTGGGTACATTTGCTTCTTGCTTCAGTAGTAATCATTTCTAAACCTAGAATAACACTTTGAATTGGAAAGAAGTGCCTGCAAATCTATCAGTACATCATGGATACACTGTTCGGTTTATTGCCCAGGACTCTTCTGATCAATAACTATAATGTAAAGCTGGTAAATGTTTAACTCATCCACCAATGCAGAGCATGATTAAGATCAGCGGGTGCTGGCTGCAGCACCCGCGGCAATGTAAAAACGGGATATGTTACATATCTCTACACTACACGGCGGGCGGTAAAGTTGGTTTTGATGGCGGGGAGCCCTCCACCAACAGCCTCTCATGGCATTCTCCCCGCCATTGTAATCAGCCCCTGAGTGATTAGACACATAGTAGAGGCTTCATCTGCCAAATGCAAAAAGATGTCCTCAAGTTGCCTACAAAGAAGTGTGTCCATCATTTGAAAAGATGTCCTTCTGTTGACTCTCCTGATGACTCTCATCTAATCAGGGTTTAAGTAGCATTTGTGGGGACTGCCTATGCATTAGAGCGTAGGCCAGGTTGATATTGTTAAACGTACACCAATTGTTCATAAAGAGGAGACAATTGATAAAGAGCATACAGCACTCTAATTGTAGGGGTGCACTGTACTCATGATTTAAACGTACCTGCATATGTGTTAGCATCATTATATGTTATGTTTTAAATGGATTTATTTTACACGTTAACCAAACAATGTTATGTGCACGTTATACAGAATTTACATGTAATAGAAGGCATCAGAATTAGTACGACTAGATGCACCTGTGTAGGGAGACCTTACATTCATTATAATGTACTCGTGTGTGTTAAAGTTGCCTGTCATCTAGGCCCAAATTTAGAATCTGTTTATAGTTTTGATTCCTCAGCTACTGAAAAAATAATTAAATGTTTCTTTGAATGTGCCAGAACAGTATGTTTTCATTCTGTTGTAGGTAAAAGGAATGCCTCCTCAATATTTTTAGTTTTAGGGAGATAACTGGAATGCCTTTGAACAGTCTGAGAAGCGGAAGGGGAGGATATCATCTGTGCCTGGCCTATCTATTCTCCAAGGTCGAAAGAAGCAAAGAAGTTTTAATTGGAGACGTAATGGAAAACTACTGGTGTATTAAAGAAGTGAATAATTGTCATGTGATACATTTAGGAGGGGGCTGAATTCATCCTTTTTGTATTATGCGCAGGGACAGAAAAAGCAGACTTCTAGATTTTCAGAGAAGAGAAAGCACCTTAAGAACGAGCTCCATAGCCTTAAGCTATTTGGCCCATTTGACGTGAGTACTTCTAAGGAAGTCTACACGTTCTGACACTTTGAGAACTGAGATAAGGGAGCCCACTAGAATCATCATTTATGAGAGTAGTGTAGGGAAAGATATTTCATGCTTACTTTTCTAATGAAAAGGGATTTTGACTCCGCCTCTATCTTGGGTTGTGTATTAATCTTGGAGTTTATAGTTTTGTGTCTCTTTTGCCAAATCAACTATATGCGCCGATTTGGCTCAGTGTTGATTTTCCTGTACCTATACTCACGGATTTTGCCGTGTCTCTATATCCAATTGTTTTAGGCCTTATAATAAAATCCATAGAGAGAATTCGAAGTTTGTGGTCTTTAAAGCATGACTATATTGTAAGTATAATTTTGATGTGTTTATTTCCCCTCGGCAACTTTTAGCAGGCAAATGAAAGACCATCACATCTGAACTTGGATAGTAAGACAAGGCCCAGGTTTGACTTCATCACAATAATAGATCACACATTGAAATGCAATTAAATAAGTGGGAAACTTGCTTATCACTACAATTTAAATGTAATGACTTTGAGCAGAAAACTATTGCGATCACCTGAGTGTGCCCACTGCCAAGCATAAACTATCTCCTCATGTTACCTGCAATGAATCCTCTGAGGAAATGACCGCTCTGCTTGTTCAGCTCTCTTCAAGAAAAAATACACAGGGCTCCTCTGAATAATTGCCAATTGTGGTGGCTGCCCACCCCTGAACCTTAGTGCCTTATGGCATAACATTTAACAACATAAAAAAACTTAACAGAGTAAACACATACAGTATTTAATTAGCCTCGTCACTGCTGGGGTAATTTCCCCGCTGTGCTGGGGGGGAGAGGGGGGCACGCACAGCGCCCGCATGCTCATGACGAGCTGATCTCGTCATGAGCTACAGTGCTCATGCGCTCCTGACGAGCTCAGCTCGTCAGAGGTGCATTGGCTCCCGGGGAACGCTCAGCACAGCAGGGGAATTCTCCCCGCACCTGAGCGTTCCACGGCCCATGACGAGCTGAGCTCGTCATGAGCACCGGAGCACAGTGCCTCATGATGAGCTCATCTCGTCATGAGCATGGAAAAGGTTAATGGCGTAATCTGACTTTGACAGTGTGGGAGTGGACGTCACAACAGCGTCCAGCTTCTGCACCGCGAAAGCCATAATTAGACTGCCTGCCAGATTCTGACTGGAATCCAGATCAAGCTGTCCTACGGTGGCTGGCCCATGGCAGTGCCTGTTTAATGGCTCATAGTAGAGCTGCAACAGGCACCGCAATGGGAGCACCATTGCAGGTTCCTGCAGGTCAATGACTGTCAAATCCATGCCCCTGCTATCCATGCTCCATCTGTAGCATCCCTTCTGGGGGTGCATACAGATGGGGAACACACCTCTGCATTTCTTCTTGGACACACTTTTCATGGCGGGCCCACTGCCATGAAAAATGTGGCAGATAGGAAACTCATAGGATATTTAGCGGGGACGCAGTGACCCCGCCAAGCATATTGCGGCCTGAAGACTGCCACAACACTGCCAGGGAGCAGGTTGCGTGGTGCCAATGCCTTTAGTCCTCCCAACCCATGATGGGAGGTCGGACCGCCGTTGCGGCAGTGCCCGCATCACCACCACTGTAGCTATGGTGGTCTGATGGTCCGCCGTAGTCATAATAAGGCCCTAAGTGTAAACCCATTGTCCTTTCAGTCAGCTGAAGCCTAATAACTGACTGCAATTTGGGTATTACATTCAGTAGGTGAAGAAAACACAGTGCCCACAGCAAAGAAGAGCATTTCAACTTTGGTGTTTTAGGTTTTAATGCTTATGATCAATTAGTTTAAGAAGCATTTTGTGCCTATCCTTTCATTCATGCATTGCATAGGGGATGGATTTCATTGTCAAAATGAAAGATGGTTCTAACTGAAAACTTAACGTATTTAGTAAAAACTCACATGGAGTTGAAGTGTTTCCGACACAGTGTTTGCCAGTCCACATGTTGCCTTTTGTTTGTTCAACATTCGCTACAACAAAGTAAAGACTGACACCCTTTTTTGTGTCTAATTGCTGTGGTTTAGGTATTTTTTCAATTAGCAACAGTCTTTTGCCCTTTAAGAGAGAGCTTTGAATTGGTCATTGTACTATGGTATTGACTAGTATTAGCCAATTGGTGAAGTAGTGTATTTCAATCATATACATGGTCTTTGAATCCTGTGCCAACTTTAACTAAATCTATTCACCTGTATCAAACTTGGATTTTGCAGTTCTCAAATTGTAATTTTTGCAAATCGATATTTGAGAATCGCAAAACGCTATGTATGTAGGATTTGCAAACAATTTAGCGAATCCTACATATTCCTTAAATGCGAATTGCAAATTGTGATTCACAATTATGGAATACTCCCCCATTAATTTCTATGGGCCTGGAGGCCCATAGGAATGAATGGGAAGACATTCTCAATTTGCGATTCTCAATTAGAGAATCGCAAATTAAGAATGCAGGGGTGCCAGGGTGTCAAATAATACCCTGTTGCACCGGTGAAATATGCATGTGTGCACACGTGGCACACGTAAATGCTCTAAGGGCATGTATTTGTGCCACCTGGCACTTTGAAAAATGCAAAAAAGGGCATTTTTCAGAGAAATCGCAAATTACCACCAACTTGAAGTTGGTGGTAATTTGCGATTCCTTAAGGCCAAATTGCACTTTTTCTGTGCTTCTTACATTGCATTTAAGGAATAGCAATTTACGAATCCTTAAATGCAATCACAAAATAGGGAATCACACATTTTGTGATTCTTTATTTTTTTAAGGCAGTTTTTCTTTCATACATACTACTGAGCCCAATTGCTATCGCAAACGCCAAAATTCTGCTAAAGTTGGCTTATGCGATCGCAAATTGGAATGATACATATGGCCCCTAATTGCTGTGTTCATAAATTGTCATATAAATCCCAGGGACGATGGATTATAAGATGAGAAAAAGGCAGACCAAGTAGGATCCCTGACCTTGTAGTATAGTCAATTGTATATTTGAAAAAACCTATTTTTAACTTTAATGTTTCAACAAAGCCTTATTCACGCAACTAATCATGATTTTTGAAGGTCAATATTAAAATCCTTTATTAGGTCCCTATTTTAACACATGTATTAAAGAATATCACAGTTAAATATAAATTCATAATTTAATAAATAATTCAACAAAGCTTTAATACATAATATTAGTAATTTAATAATAATTAAATATATCCCCAATAAAACCAATATTGACCCTGCATACCACAACATCAGGAACAACAGCAGACAAGCAATAAGAGAATGACTTATAAGAATTAGGAAGTACAACAGTTAATGCTCCCTGTTTCTTTGTACTTTGAATGCCCAAGCAAAGAAATACTTCTTGAATGAATTTTGCAATATCTATTGCCCTAGAGCACCTGACCATAAGTTGACTTCTACAAATCAACCACTTATATTTCAGCTTTTATAATGATATAATCCATAAAGGAAAAGAAGAAACCATTACCTCAATTATTTCATCTGTCCTTAGGGTTTCCATGGCATGTAATGTAAATTTAATTTTAAGAAGAAGCAAATACCTTAGATTTCATGGTTCCCTAATATCTGTCAATATGTACAGCTTCCTTCGGGAAACCATTCTAAATAGAGTAATAATGAGAATTTAGGCTTGTCTAGTTTTCATGGGTCTGGTAGATAATTGTACTGGGTACCATGTCCTTTCATTTTTTTTCCTGTGATTTGGACTATTTTCACATTAAATAGTACATCAATGTATTCATAAAGGTTAATTCTAATGTAAATAGTCATAGTAAATTTAAATGCAAACATATTGATGGTCAAGTGTAAGCCTCATTAAAGTGAGCTGCATCTTGGGTGGACAAGTAGATTCAAAGGAATAAGAAATAAGATGAGCACTTAGCTAATGACAATTAATTATTCATCCTACAATCAAACTGTGGTTCATTGTGCATCAATCCAGGAAGTATGTTTGCACTATCAGAGCATCCTCTAGTTCCTACTTTTTTATTTTATATTATCTTGATTCTGTTAATATTTGGCAAACGGTTTCACTTTCTTCTACTGAGGTGAACATCATCATTCTGTTGCATTTCATTCATCACAATACGCCACAAAAATTCAGTTTCATAGCATTAACCTACTGCTTACAGACATATGCAGGGAGATTAGGAATTCTATCATTTTCTGTTTACAGGTTTTTTGACAAATTAATTGATAAGATTATATGAGGTATCCTAGGAAACTTAAAA
Organism: Lissotriton vulgaris; assembly: GCF_964263255.1. Classification (NCBI taxonomy): domain Eukaryota; kingdom Metazoa; phylum Chordata; class Amphibia; order Caudata; family Salamandridae; genus Lissotriton; species Lissotriton vulgaris. The sequence continues at coordinate 975,998,168 of NC_141693.1, forward strand.
AGCAAAATCTGCTTAAGTAGTTCAATTTTTTAATTTAAGCCCTACACTGTGGGCATCATTAGGATGGCGGACGGACCTGCGTCCGTTTGCCACCCCCGAGGTAGAGCGACTGTCCGCATGGGCAGCGGCGGTCCCTCCATGCAAATTAAGATGTGACCGCCACCCTGGCGGTCACATCCCGTATCTTTAACCTTGTGGAGGGTGGTGCTTGAAGCAGCACCTGCCGCAAGGTTAAAAATGCATGTATTGTATTTACATGCACAAAGCGGCAGGCACCGCGCGGTGCTTGCCGCTTTGTTCATGTAAAGGCAGGGGGGTATCATAGGTACCCCCATGTGCACCCCCTACCCCCTGACACCCTGGGGGCCCGCAACGGCCCCCCAAACTGAAAAGACCACATGCTTTTCCACGGCAGAAAAGCCGCCGTGGAAAAGCATGTGTCCTGCCCCATCCTAATATGGCTGATGTCTGATAGACAACGCCACCATATTAGAGCTTTTCCGCCACGGTCGGACGGCGACCGCAGTGGAAAAGCGGCGGATGGTTATCCCATCCACCGATGACCCCCCAGCCATCCTAATCTGGCGGGGGGTCTTTGGAGGCACTGCTGCGGGCATTCCGCATCCTCCGGGCTGGCGGTGGCTTCTGCCGGCCCGGAGGATGCGGAATCACCGCAATCCTAATCGGCCCCTTTGTTATGTTCTAAGGAACGTGTCATGAGCTGCACGTAAAATTTGAAGTGTCTGACTGTGGAGAGATCAAGAAGCCCAGGTCTTTACAGTCTTGGTCTGACAAAGGTAACAGTAACCCTGTCCAGTAGTCACAGTGCTGTCGACACATGAACGCTCATAGGCAGATGGTGGCTTCCAGAAGGAGCCACGGATAGAGGAAAGTTTCCAAAGGCAAAATACATCTTGTTGACAGCAAAGTTACAGGGAGCAGTAGAAAGCCAAGGACAGGAAGCTGGACTCCAAGAAGCTGGAGACTTCAGGATATACAAGAATGCCAGAAGCAGAACAATATGGCTGAAGGACCAGGAAATCCTAATACTGATCAGGAGTGAGGTAACACATCAACCAGGAGCAAGAAGTATTGTTATGGAAGGAAAACAGATGAGCTGTTTTTCATACCCTAAAGACAGGAAATATTTCACAAGAAGAAAGCTTAGTCAATTTGGATAGGGAATCACCTCATAACAACTCATGGTAAGGTATCCTCTTGGAAAAGGTAGGATATATTCCAGAAATCCTTGCTAGAAGATTTTGAGAAAGATGAGGTAAAGCAGTATGAAAATTCCAAAGGCGTTTTCCACCAAGTTCCCCCAGGAAGAACAGCAAGAGCATGAGAAATCATACTGACAGGTCAGCCACTGCCAACCTGGCATGAAACACTGTCATGAAGTCATGCATCCCGCTCTCCCAGGATCAACTCAGAAGCTGCCATGAGGCGGGATGCCTGTGCAACAGAACCACCTTCATTGTTGACCAGCGGTGGCTCCCCTTCCAGCAGCCTACAGAAAAGAAAAAGAAAACGACAATAAATTGTGGTTTGTTATCATTTTATTTTGTGTCCCGGAGTCATGGGGGCGTAGCTAGGGGAATAACAGCCACCCACAGGGACTGGTATACACTTATGAGTGCCCATGACAGTTTGGCCACCGTCTCAGGTTGGCCAAATCGTCATGCGCACTTTGCATGTTCCCCATGCAGGTTCCATTACAGCCTGGGTAGAGGACATGCCCAGGCTCACAGTCTCCCAGGCTGAGTGCCAAACCACAGCACTCAGACCAATCATAATGCTGCATTGCAGCATTCTAATTGGCTCAGGGAAGCCTGGGTGCTTCCTGCTTCCGGCCAGAGCAGAGCGATGACAAGGAGGGACGAATGAAGAGACACAGCGGCAAGGAGGTAAGTTTATTTATTTTGTTTACTGCCCCCTACCTCCCCTGATCGGTGCCACCCACCAATGTTGTTGACTAAATTGGTCTCAAGGATATTACACTGTTAGCCAACATAATTTACCCTCTGAATGAAGAGTGATCAATATTAGAGCAAGTTGCATGCATATTAGAAAGTGAGCATATGTGCTCATTTATTCTATCCCTGATATTTGAGTATCGCAGGTTGTAGGTTCATGTACACAGGAAGAAGGCAAAGGTTTCATAATGATTTTGCTACCTCACTAACCCGAATGACTTTCTCCTTCACGACATTTCTTGAGAACTTCAGATCTTGATGAAAATGCCTGAGCATGTAATTTCTCTCTAGAGTCCAAAGTTATAGTAAGAACTTTGCTGTGCTGTAGGAGGGATTGCCTCAGGTGCCCCTTTCAGTCCTGGGTAGGCATGGGCGGAAAATCCGTTCCGCTCGCGGATTTTGCGGATTTTCGGGAAATCCGCAATCCGCGAGATTTGCGAATTTCCTGAAAAATCCGCAAATCCGCGAGCAGCGGATTTTGCTCGCACTGCTCGCACTGTTCGCGTGAGTTCGCGCCCCGCGAATAAGTGCGAAATTGCAGAAATACGATTTTAGCAAAACTGAAAGTAACTACTTACCAGGTTCAAAAGTTCAGGCTCATCATTAGTAGCCATTTCCTGTAGTGCTTCCTGAGGGGCCCCTCCAGAGTTCAGTTGCCAGTTGCAACTATTATCTGACCCTGCTCTGAACCTCAGAATAGTTACACATATGCCACAAAGGTCCTGAATTACAGCTAAGGGAGACAAGCAGGAGCCAGGCTGGAAGTTAAAATCCATTAATCAGCCCCTAATTCATTATTGTCAGTTGGGGCAGGGCAGGTGTTGTAACTAATTTTGCAACAATGAAAGCACTTAGCAAGTGCAAAAGATCACTAATCAGGGCGCACTAAGGAAGCAGGTGCCAGCTAAAAAAATATTCTGTGACACATTAATCAGCCCCAAATTAATTCAGGTCACTTGAGGCAGGGAAGGTGTGCTTTGCTTTGCCAAAAATAATGTACACTGGACAACCAGAGGGTGTGGTGATGAAACAGAGGGTGGCATGGGTGGGCCAGAGGGTGGCATGAGTAGTCAGAGAGTGGCAGTGGTGACAGAGAGTGGCAGTGATGAAGAAGAGTGTCCCAAACAGGTTGGACACGTAGAAACAACAAGTTCGCAAAACTTGCGACCCGACAGGTAAGTTCGCAAATTGCGAAATTGTAAAAACCCTCGCGAACTGGCAGAAACACGGGCGAACACAAAAAAAAAAAAAAATCCGCAAATTCGCGGGAATTCGCGGATTTTGCGGATTGCGAGTTTGCAAATCCGCAAATTCGCGGATTGCCAATCCGCAAAATCCGCTCATGCTTAGTCCTGGGCCTCAGAAGTGGGTTCAGCAGCTGCTTCTACAAAATTTGACGCATCATCACCACTGCACCGATCGGAATTGACTCAGTGTCCTCCGATGCAATGTCGATCCGAGGAAATCTCTGCCTGGTTTGATGACTATGCGTTGGACTGACTGCGAGGTTCAATGATGCCACAGCGTGATCTCTGGTCCCAACTGCAAGGCTTGATGTTGACACAGTGTTGAATCGAAGTCACCGCTGTGAGGCTCGACTTCAACGCAACAGACCAACTGGTGAATCAGAACAGACAGTCCGAGTCTTCAACACCAGTGCTTGTTCCATAGAAATGCACTTTTTCGGCAGGTCCTGCATGGGTCCCGTTGTCAGCCCGCACTCCGTCATGGTCGGAATGAACTTTGGATTTACCCCGGTCTAGATCGACCTCAAATAACCTTTTAGGGTTATTGGCTTCTAACCACTGTTTTGGGATTTAATCTTTACAACTTAATTTTTCAAGTTCTACTTATTCGATGTTTGCCATTTTGGTTTTGTTTTACTCAGATAAGTATATTCTCTATTTTTCTTAACTAGTGTGGAGTTTATTTGGGGTGTATTTACTGTGTTGCTGTAACTAAAGTGTGCACAATTCGTTTACACATTGCCTCTTAAGTTAATCCTGACTGTTTTGTGTGAAGCTACCAAAGTGTTAGCACAGTTGAATTTAGGTTGTGTATCTAACTTATCCTGACTAGGATTGTGGCTCCTGCTTGGAAATGGTGTATACTCTGCCAAACAAAAACCTCAGTTTTTAACTGTTATACATCGTTATTGGACATTCAGAAAGCTCTGCTATCTTCTGGTCTAGCATTATTGAACCAAATGGGTATCTAAATAGTTGAGTCACTTCTCTTATCTTAGTTGCCTCTCTAATGAGTTCAGTTTTAATGTGGTAGGCCCTGTCTTTACAAGTTGATTCCTAGGGAAAAAAATCACCATACTGTTATATTTTATTCTATATTTTTACTAGGTAGTACATTGCTGTCAGGTTTTGGCATTGCAGACCTGCTAAAAGCATCTTTCATCCCCAGATATCTGTGTTGGTGAACAAGATGAAACAGATCACCAGAGACATAAAGCTGGGGATAAATGGTTGGAGCCCACTCTACGAGGTTGTGTTTGTTTCTAGGGATGGCACAACCCTCTATGTTTGTTATGATAGATGGTAGATCTGCCCAGCTGGAAGACATTGGGCATTTGGTAAGAATGGTATACCAGCTGGATGACAAAAACAAGGAGCAAATTAGACGAGGCTCACTGGTATCAGTAGCAAATGGTGCTATGATGAGCCAAGAGCCGACCTATAAATTGGCCTAGGTCCCTGGATGCTGCTGAACACACACAGGCAAGATTCTATTAGAAATGGGACAAGAAAAAACACAACCAACAATGCAAGGCAAGGAAACCGAGGGATGGGAAAAGGGAAAGCAAAGAACAGTAAAGGGACACTGAAATGAGTGTAAACTAAAGGTTATAATTGGAAAGCCAATGGAACCATGGACCATGTTGCCAGGAACCTTATTGAGATCAGAAGATGACTAAATCGGGCTCTACGCTCAAAGACCTTGAAATTACTCCAGGCCAGGAAGTGTGTGAATGAGAGTACCTAACATTTAGTAGTCCAGTGTTTCAGTTTCAGTCTCTAATTGCCCATTTTCAGCACCTCCAGCTCCAAGGGTGTTTAGTTTTCCCTGGGTCCCAACAATTGCTTGGACTAGCACAGGGATATGCATAACCTCTGTCCCAGAGAAAGCACAGAAGCCACAAACTACCAGTGCAGCACCAAGATCACTGTAGACAGAGTTGATCAGTTGGAGCTGATCTGGACCACAGGAATCTGAAAATCCCGCAGACCTTGTTGTCTACAAAGTGCTCTGAGATGCTGCTACCAGAGCTCAAATTGTACCATGACTGTCAAAATATGATTTTCAGGAGGGGCAAGAATAATCCCAGCTTTGCAATCTTTCAAGAGTGAGATACCAAACAGTGGTAGCTTGACATGCTATGCATATCACGTGACGCATGTCTCTTCCGCAAGTAGTCAGGTGAATGTCCTACATCACACTATAAGATGACCTGGGTCTTGCTCAAAGGGAGATGCGTAATGTGTTCCTTCGATGATCAGAATAGGATACTTTCTGATGTTCCTCTGCCTGGCTTTTAGTAACTTACTTAGAAGACAGAAGAATGGAGAATGCCATGTTGTATTTCAAATTCCCTATATGTCAACAAATTACGGATGTCCTGCTACACAATGTCAGTCTGCCATAATCTTGACTGGTGAAAAGGTAGTTACCTTTTCAGAGCTAGAAAGATAGCGCATTTTCATTATGAATGACTAGCTGTACCCGGCCACGCAGTGCTGTGGCTCCGTTTGGTTAAATGGAAGAGAAAGAAAAGAGTAAGTGCACGTTTCTAATATGTTTAATTTCTTTTTTTTTTATTGTAAACCAGAACAGTACATTGGATACACAGCATTTTATAAAAAGAGCAAAAGAAATAAGCAGTTGGTGTGATTTCAACTAGCACACGGAATAAAGATAAACAAGAAAAACCAATATCAGTTTGAAATAACAGAAGAAGACATTAATCCGAGAAACCAAAAAAAAAACATTACTGACTACCACTTAAATTTGGATTTATACCATCCCTCCAGCGTAACACAGGACTCCAGATAGCCTCGCCACATTTCCTAGCCTTCAATCCCCTAGTGCAAAAACAACAAGTGATGGACCGAATGTGGATCAATGTCACACATTCCCCCAGTCAAAAGATCTGGGCCCGAATCCATCGTTTTTTTGCACTCCACACCACCCTGGGTTAGACAGTGGCGATATGCAAATCAGCTCTGACCCTGTTGCCCCATGGGAACAGTCCAGTCCGAACTACAAAAGCCATGTCCTTCCCAGAACGGAATCAAGCATCCGAGGACCGGACCGGTTTCGAGGTAACACCTCTCATCAGCCCGGCTAGCTTGACTCCAAGTGGTGTGGAGTGCCTGGGACCCACGTCTGGGCATCCCCAGCGCACTTAGGGCGGCAATTGCAAAAACAACAAGTGATGGACCGAATGTGGATCAATGTCACACATTCCCCCAGTCAAAAGATCTGGGCCCGAATCCATCGTTTTTTTGCACTCCACACCACCCTGGGTTAGACAGTGGCGATATGCAAATCAGCTCTGACCCTGTTGCCCCATGGGAACAGTCCAGTCCGAACTACAAAAGCCATGTCCTTCCCAGAACGGAATCAAGCATCCGAGGACCGGACCGGTTTCGAGGTAACACCTCTCATCAGCCCGGCTAGCTTGACTCCAAGTGGTGTGGAGTGCCTGGGACCCACGTCTGGGCATCCCCAGCGCACTTAGGGCGGCAATTGCAAAAACAACAAGTGATGGACCGAATGTGGATCAATGTCACACATTCCCCCAGTCAAAAGATCTGGGCCCGAATCCATCGTTTTTTTGCACTCCACACCACCCTGGGTTAGACAGTGGCGATATGCAAATCAGCTCTGACCCTGTTGCCCCATGGGAACAGTCCAGTCCGAACTACAAAAGCCATGTCCTTCCCAGAACGGAATCAAGCATCCGAGGACCGGACCGGTTTCGAGGTAACACCTCTCATCAGCCCGGCTAGCTTGACTCCAAGTGGTGTGGAGTGCCTGGGACCCACGTCTGGGCATCCCCAGCGCACTTAGGGCGGCAATTGCAAAAACAACAAGTGATGGACCGAATGTGGATCAATGTCACACATTCCCCCAGTCAAAAGATCTGGGCCCGAATCCATCGTTTTTTTGCACTCCACACCACCCTGGGTTAGACAGTGGCGATATGCAAATCAGCTCTGACCCTGTTGCCCCATGGGAACAGTCCAGTCCGAACTACAAAAGCCATGTCCTTCCCAGAACGGAATCAAGCATCCGAGGACCGGACCGGTTTCGAGGTAACACCTCTCATCAGCCCGGCTAGCTTGACTCCAAGTGGTGTGGAGTGCCTGGGACCCACGTCTGGGCATCCCCAGCGCACTTAGGGCGGCAATTGCAAAAACAACAAGTGATGGACCGAATGTGGATCAATGTCACACATTCCCCCAGTCAAAAGATCTGGGCCCGAATCCATCGTTTTTTTGCACTCCACACCACCCTGGGTTAGACAGTGGCGATATGCAAATCAGCTCTGACCCTGTTGCCCCATGGGAACAGTCCAGTCCGAACTACAAAAGCCATGTCCTTCCCAGAACGGAATCAAGCATCCGAGGACCGGACCGGTTTCGAGGTAACACCTCTCATCAGCCCGGCTAGCTTGACTCCAAGTGGTGTGGAGTGCCTGGGACCCACGTCTGGGCATCCCCAGCGCACTTAGGGCGGCAATTGCAAAAACAACAAGTGATGGACCGAATGTGGATCAATGTCACACATTCCCCCAGTCAAAAGATCTGGGCCCGAATCCATCGTTTTTTTGCACTCCACACCACCCTGGGTTAGACAGTGGCGATATGCAAATCAGCTCTGACCCTGTTGCCCCATGGGAACAGTCCAGTCCGAACTACAAAAGCCATGTCCTTCCCAGAACGGAATCAAGCATCCGAGGACCGGACCGGTTTCGAGGTAACACCTCTCATCAGCCCGGCTAGCTTGACTCCAAGTGGTGTGGAGTGCCTGGGACCCACGTCTGGGCATCCCCAGCGCACTTAGGGCGGCAATTGCAAAAACAACAAGTGATGGACCGAATGTGGATCAATGTCACACATTCCCCCAGTCAAAAGATCTGGGCCCGAATCCATCGTTTTTTTGCACTCCACACCACCCTGGGTTAGACAGTGGCGATATGCAAATCAGCTCTGACCCTGTTGCCCCATGGGAACAGTCCAGTCCGAACTACAAAAGCCATGTCCTTCCCAGAACGGAATCAAGCATCCGAGGACCGGACCGGTTTCGAGGTAACACCTCTCATCAGCCCGGCTAGCTTGACTCCAAGTGGTGTGGAGTGCCTGGGACCCACGTCTGGGCATCCCCAGCGCACTTAGGGCGGCAATTGCAAAAACAACAAGTGATGGACCGAATGTGGATCAATGTCACACATTCCCCCAGTCAAAAGATCTGGGCCCGAATCCATCGTTTTTTTGCACTCCACACCACCCTGGGTTAGACAGTGGCGATATGCAAATCAGCTCTGACCCTGTTGCCCCATGGGAACAGTCCAGTCCGAACTACAAAAGCCATGTCCTTCCCAGAACGGAATCAAGCATCCGAGGACCGGACCGGTTTCGAGGTAACACCTCTCATCAGCCCGGCTAGCTTGACTCCAAGTGGTGTGGAGTGCCTGGGACCCACGTCTGGGCATCCCCAGCGCACTTAGGGCGGCAATTGCAAAAACAACAAGTGATGGACCGAATGTGGATCAATGTCACACATTCCCCCAGTCAAAAGATCTGGGCCCGAATCCATCGTTTTTTTTTTTTTTTTTTTTTTTGCACTCCACACCACCCTGGGTTAGACAGTGGCGATATGCAAATCAGCTCTGACCCTGTTGCCCCATGGGAACAGTCCAGTCCGAACTACAAAAGCCATGTCCTTCCCAGAACGGAATCAAGCATCCGAGGACCGGACCGGTTTCGAGGTAACACCTCTCATCAGCCCGGCTAGCTTGACTCCAAGTGGTGTGGAGTGCCTGGGACCCACGTCTGGGCATCCCCAGCGCACTTAGGGCGGCAATTGCAAAAACAACAAGTGATGGACCGAATGTGGATCAATGTCACACATTCCCCCAGTCAAAAGATCTGGGCCCGAATCCATCGTTTTTTTGCACTCCACACCACCCTGGGTTAGACAGTGGCGATATGCAAATCAGCTCTGACCCTGTTGCCCCATGGGAACAGTCCAGTCCGAACTACAAAAGCCATGTCCTTCCCAGAACGGAATCAAGCATCCGAGGACCGGACCGGTTTCGAGGTAACACCTCTCATCAGCCCGGCTAGCTTGACTCCAAGTGGTGTGGAGTGCCTGGGACCCACGTCTGGGCATCCCCAGCGCACTTAGGGCGGCAATTGCAAAAACAACAAGTGATGGACCGAATGTGGATCAATGTCACACATTCCCCCAGTCAAAAGATCTGGGCCCGAATCCATCGTTTTTTTGCACTCCACACCACCCTGGGTTAGACAGTGGCGATATGCAAATCAGCTCTGACCCTGTTGCCCCATGGGAACAGTCCAGTCCGAACTACAAAAGCCATGTCCTTCCCAGAACGGAATCAAGCATCCGAGGACCGGACCGGTTTCGAGGTAACACCTCTCATCAGCCCGGCTAGCTTGACTCCAAGTGGTGTGGAGTGCCTGGGACCCACGTCTGGGCATCCCCAGCGCACTTAGGGCGGCAATTGCAAAAACAACAAGTGATGGACCGAATGTGGATCAATGTCACACATTCCCCCAGTCAAAAGATCTGGGCCCGAATCCATCGTTTTTTTGCACTCCACACCACCCTGGGTTAGACAGTGGCGATATGCAAATCAGCTCTGACCCTGTTGCCCCATGGGAACAGTCCAGTCCGAACTACAAAAGCCATGTCCTTCCCAGAACGGAATCAAGCATCCGAGGACCGGACCGGTTTCGAGGTAACACCTCTCATCAGCCCGGCTAGCTTGACTCCAAGTGGTGTGGAGTGCCTGGGACCCACGTCTGGGCATCCCCAGCGCACTTAGGGCGGCAATTGCAAAAACAACAAGTGATGGACCGAATGTGGATCAATGTCACACATTCCCCCAGTCAAAAGATCTGGGCCCGAATCCATCGTTTTTTTGCACTCCACACCACCCTGGGTTAGACAGTGGCGATATGCAAATCAGCTCTGACCCTGTTGCCCCATGGGAACAGTCCAGTCCGAACTACAAAAGCCATGTCCTTCCCAGAACGGAATCAAGCATCCGAGGACCGGACCGGTTTTGAGGTAACACCTCTCATCAGCCCGGCTAGCTTGACTCCAAGTGGTGTGGAGTGCCTGGGACCCACGTCTGGGCATCCCCAGCGCACTTAGGGCGGCAATTGCAAAAACAACAAGTGATGGACCGAATGTGGATCAATGTCACACATTCCCCCAGTCAAAAGATCTGGGCCCGAATCCATCGTTTTTTTGCACTCCACACCACCCTGGGTTAGACAGTGGCGATATGCAAATCAGCTCTGACCCTGTTGCCCCATGGGAACAGTCCAGTCCGAACTACAAAAGCCATGTCCTTCCCAGAACGGAATCAAGCATCCGAGGACCGGACCGGTTTCGAGGTAACACCTCTCATCAGCCCGGCTAGCTTGACTCCAAGTGGTGTGGAGTGCCTGGGACCCACGTCTGGGCATCCCCAGCGCACTTAGGGCGGCAATTGCAAAAACAACAAGTGATGGACCGAATGTGGATCAATGTCACACATTCCCCCAGTCAAAAGATCTGGGCCCGAATCCATCGTTTTTTTGCACTCCACACCACCCTGGGTTAGACAGTGGCGATATGCAAATCAGCTCTGACCCTGTTGCCCCATGGGAACAGTCCAGTCCGAACTACAAAAGCCATGTCCTTCCCAGAACGGAATCAAGCATCCGAGGACCGGACCGGTTTCGAGGTAACACCTCTCATCAGCCCGGCTAGCTTGACTCCAAGTGGTGTGGAGTGCCTGGGACCCACGTCTGGGCATCCCCAGCGCACTTAGGGCGGCAATTGCAAAAACAACAAGTCCGGTCTGGGGAAGACATGGCTTGGTAGTTCGGACTGGACTGTTCCCATGAGGCACAGGGTCAGAGCTGATTTGCATATAGCCAGTGTCTAACCCAGGGTGGTGTGGAGCGCAAAAAAACGATGGATTTAGGCCCAGATCCTTGTACTGGGGTGAATGTATGACATTGTTCTACATTCTGTCCATCAACTGTGTTTTTTGCAATTTTCACCCCGAGTGTGCTGGGGATGCTCAGACGTGAGTCCCAGGCTCTCCACACCACTGGAGTCAAGCTATTCAGGCTGATGAAGGCTGATAGCCAGAAACCGGTCCTTGGATGCTTGATTCCGGTCTGGGGAAGACATGGCTTGGTAGTTCGGACTGGACTGTTCCCATGAGGCACAGGGTCAGAGCTGATTTGCATATAGCCAGTGTCTAACCCAGGGTGGTGTGGAGCGCAAAAAAACGATGGATTTAGGCCCAGATCCTTGTACTGGGGTGAATGTATGACATTGTTCTACATTCTGTCCATCAACTGTGTTTTTTGCAATTTTCACCCCGAGTGTGCTGGGGATGCTCAGACGTGAGTCCCAGGCTCTCCACACCACTGGAGTCAAGCTATTCAGGCTGATGAAGGCTGATAGCCAGAAACCGGTCCTTGGATGCTTGATTCCGGTCTGGGGAAGACATGGCTTGGTAGTTCGGACTGGACTGTTCCCATGAGGCACAGGGTCAGAGCTGATTTGCATATAGCCAGTGTCTAACCCAGGGTGGTGTGGAGCGCAAAAAAACGATGGATTTAGGCCCAGATCCTTGTACTGGGGTGAATGTATGACATTGTTCTACATTCTGTCCATCAACTGTGTTTTTTGCAATTTTCACCCCGAGTGTGCTGGGGATGCTCAGACGTGAGTCCCAGGCTCTCCACACCACTGGAGTCAAGCTATTCAGGCTGATGAAGGCTGATAGCCAGAAACCGGTCCTTGGATGCTTGATTCCGGTCTGGGGAAGACATGGCTTGGTAGTTCGGACTGGACTGTTCCCATGAGGCACAGGGTCAGAGCTGATTTGCATATAGCCAGTGTCTAACCCAGGGTGGTGTGGAGCGCAAAAAAACGATGGATTTAGGCCCAGATCCTTGTACTGGGGTGAATGTATGACATTGTTCTACATTCTGTCCATCAACTGTGTTTTTTGCAATTTTCACCCCGAGTGTGCTGGGGATGCTCAGACGTGAGTCCCAGGCTCTCCACACCACTGGAGTCAAGCTATTCAGGCTGATGAAGGCTGATAGCCAGAAACCGGTCCTTGGATGCTTGATTCCGGTCTGGGGAAGACATGGCTTGGTAGTTCGGACTGGACTGTTCCCATGAGGCACAGGGTCAGAGCTGATTTGCATATAGCCAGTGTCTAACCCAGGGTGGTGTGGAGCGCAAAAAAACGATGGATTTAGGCCCAGATCCTTGTACTGGGGTGAATGTATGACATTGTTCTACATTCTGTCCATCAACTGTGTTTTTTGCAATTTTCACCCCGAGTGTGCTGGGGATGCTCAGACGTGAGTCCCAGGCTCTCCACACCACTGGAGTCAAGCTATTCAGGCTGATGAAGGCTGATAGCCAGAAACCGGTCCTTGGATGCTTGATTCCGGTCTGGGGAAGACATGGCTTGGTAGTTCGGACTGGACTGTTCCCATGAGGCACAGGGTCAGAGCTGATTTGCATATAGCCAGTGTCTAACCCAGGGTGGTGTGGAGCGCAAAAAAACGATGGATTTAGGCCCAGATCCTTGTACTGGGGTGAATGTATGACATTGTTCTACATTCTGTCCATCAACTGTGTTTTTTGCAATTTTCACCCCGAGTGTGCTGGGGATGCTCAGACGTGAGTCCCAGGCTCTCCACACCACTGGAGTCAAGCTATTCAGGCTGATGAAGGCTGATAGCCAGAAACCGGTCCTTGGATGCTTGATTCCGGTCTGGGGAAGACATGGCTTAGTAGTTCGGACTGGACTGTTCCCATGAGGCACAGGGTCAGAGCTGATTTGCATATAGCCAGTGTCTAACCCAGGGTGGTGTGGAGCGCAAAAAAACGATGGATTTAGGCCCAGATCCTTGTACTGGGGTGAATGTATGACATTGTTCTACATTCTGTCCATCAACTGTGTTTTTTGCAATTTTCACCCCGAGTGTGCTGGGGATGCTCAGACGTGAGTCCCAGGCTCTCCACACCACTGGAGTCAAGCTATTCAGGCTGATGAAGGCTGATAGCCAGAAACCGGTCCTTGGATGCTTGATTCCGGTCTGGGGAAGACATGGCTTGGTAGTTCGGACTGGACTGTTCCCATGAGGCACAGGGTCAGAGCTGATTTGCATATAGCCAGTGTCTAACCCAGGGTGGTGTGGAGCGCAAAAAAACGATGGATTTAGGCCCAGATCCTTGTACTGGGGTGAATGTATGACATTGTTCTACATTCTGTCCATCAACTGTGTTTTTTGCAATTTTCACCCCGAGTGTGCTGGGGATGCTCAGACGTGAGTCCCAGGCTCTCCACACCACTGGAGTCAAGCTATTCAGGCTGATGAAGGCTGATAGCCAGAAACCGGTCCTTGGATGCTTGATTCCGGTCTGGGGAAGACATGGCTTGGTAGTTCGGACTGGACTGTTCCCATGAGGCACAGGGTCAGAGCTGATTTGCATATAGCCAGTGTCTAACCCAGGGTGGTGTGGAGCGCAAAAAAACGATGGATTTAGGCCCAGATCCTTGTACTGGGGTGAATGTATGACATTGTTCTACATTCTGTCCATCAACTGTGTTTTTTGCAATTTTCACCCCGAGTGTGCTGGGGATGCTCAGACGTGAGTCCCAGGCTCTCCACACCACTGGAGTCAAGCTATTCAGGCTGATGAAGGCTGATAGCCAGAAACCGGTCCTTGGATGCTTGATTCCGGTCTGGGGAAGACATGGCTTGGTAGTTCGGACTGGACTGTTCCCATGAGGCACAGGGTCAGAGCTGATTTGCATATAGCCAGTGTCTAACCCAGGGTGGTGTGGAGCGCAAAAAAACGATGGATTTAGGCCCAGATCCTTGTACTGGGGTGAATGTATGACATTGTTCTACATTCTGTCCATCAACTGTGTTTTTTGCAATTTTCACCCCGAGTGTGCTGGGGATGCTCAGACGTGAGTCCCAGGCTCTCCACACCACTGGAGTCAAGCTATTCAGGCTGATGAAGGCTGATAGCCAGAAACCGGTCCTTGGATGCTTGATTCCGGTCTGGGGAAGACATGGCTTGGTAGTTCGGACTGGACTGTTCCCATGAGGCACAGGGTCAGAGCTGATTTGCATATAGCCAGTGTCTAACCCAGGGTGGTGTGGAGCGCAAAAAAACGATGGATTTAGGCCCAGATCCTTGTACTGGGGTGAATGTATGACATTGTTCTACATTCTGTCCATCAACTGTGTTTTTTGCAATTTTCACCCCGAGTGTGCTGGGGATGCTCAGACGTGAGTCCCAGGCTCTCCACACCACTGGAGTCAAGCTATTCAGGCTGATGAAGGCTGATAGCCAGAAACCGGTCCTTGGATGCTTGATTCCGGTCTGGGGAAGACATGGCTTGGTAGTTCGGACTGGACTGTTCCCATGAGGCACAGGGTCAGAGCTGATTTGCATATAGCCAGTGTCTAACCCAGGGTGGTGTGGAGCGCAAAAAAACGATGGATTTAGGCCCAGATCCTTGTACTGGGGTGAATGTATGACATTGTTCTACATTCTGTCCATCAACTGTGTTTTTTGCAATTTTCACCCCGAGTGTGCTGGGGATGCTCAGACGTGAGTCCCAGGCTCTCCACACCACTGGAGTCAAGCTATTCAGGCTGATGAAGGCTGATAGCCAGAAACCGGTCCTTGGATGCTTGATTCCGGTCTGGGGAAGACATGGCTTGGTAGTTCGGACTGGACTGTTCCCATGAGGCACAGGGTCAGAGCTGATTTGCATATAGCCAGTGTCTAACCCAGGGTGGTGTGGAGCGCAAAAAAACGATGGATTTAGGCCCAGATCCTTGTACTGGGGTGAATGTATGACATTGTTCTACATTCTGTCCATCAACTGTGTTTTTTGCAATTTTCACCCCGAGTGTGCTGGGGATGCTCAGACGTGAGTCCCAGGCTCTCCACACCACTGGAGTCAAGCTATTCAGGCTGATGAAGGCTGATAGCCAGAAACCGGTCCTTGGATGCTTGATTCCGGTCTGGGGAAGACATGGCTTGGTAGTTCGGACTGGACTGTTCCCATGAGGCACAGGGTCAGAGCTGATTTGCATATAGCCAGTGTCTAACCCAGGGTGGTGTGGAGCGCAAAAAAACGATGGATTTAGGCCCAGATCCTTGTACTGGGGTGAATGTATGACATTGTTCTACATTCTGTCCATCAACTGTGTTTTTTGCAATTTTCACCCCGAGTGTGCTGGGGATGCTCAGACGTGAGTCCCAGGCTCTCCACACCACTGGAGTCAAGCTATTCAGGCTGATGAAGGCTGATAGCCAGAAACCGGTCCTTGGATGCTTGATTCCGGTCTGGGGAAGACATGGCTTGGTAGTTCGGACTGGACTGTTCCCATGAGGCACAGGGTCAGAGCTGATTTGCATATAGCCAGTGTCTAACCCAGGGTGGTGTGGAGCGCAAAAAAACGATGGATTTAGGCCCAGATCCTTGTACTGGGGTGAATGTATGACATTGTTCTACATTCTGTCCATCAACTGTGTTTTTTGCAATTTTCACCCCGAGTGTGCTGGGGATGCTCAGACGTGAGTCCCAGGCTCTCCACACCACTGGAGTCAAGCTATTCAGGCTGATGAAGGCTGATAGCCAGAAACCGGTCCTTGGATGCTTGATTCCGGTCTGGGGAAGACATGGCTTGGTAGTTCGGACTGGACTGTTCCCATGAGGCACAGGGTCAGAGCTGATTTGCATATAGCCAGTGTCTAACCCAGGGTGGTGTGGAGCGCAAAAAAACGATGGATTTAGGCCCAGATCCTTGTACTGGGGTGAATGTATGACATTGTTCTACATTCTGTCCATCAACTGTGTTTTTTGCAATTTTCACCCCGAGTGTGCTGGGGATGCTCAGACGTGAGTCCCAGGCTCTCCACACCACTGGAGTCAAGCTATTCAGGCTGATGAAGGCTGATAGCCAGAAACCGGTCCTTGGATGCTTGATTCCGGTCTGGGGAAGACATGGCTTGGTAGTTCGGACTGGACTGTTCCCATGAGGCACAGGGTCAGAGCTGATTTGCATATAGCCAGTGTCTAACCCAGGGTGGTGTGGAGCGCAAAAAAACGATGGATTTAGGCCCAGATCCTTGTACTGGGGTGAATGTATGACATTGTTCTACATTCTGTCCATCAACTGTGTTTTTTGCAATTTTCACCCCGAGTGTGCTGGGGATGCTCAGACGTGAGTCCCAGGCTCTCCACACCACTGGAGTCAAGCTATTCAGGCTGATGAAGGCTGATAGCCAGAAACCGGTCCTTGGATGCTTGATTCCGGTCTGGGGAAGACATGGCTTGGTAGTTCGGACTGGACTGTTCCCATGAGGCACAGGGTCAGAGCTGATTTGCATATAGCCAGTGTCTAACCCAGGGTGGTGTGGAGCGCAAAAAAACGATGGATTTAGGCCCAGATCCTTGTACTGGGGTGAATGTATGACATTGTTCTACATTCTGTCCATCAACTGTGTTTTTTGCAATTTTCACCCCGAGTGTGCTGGGGATGCTCAGACGTGAGTCCCAGGCTCTCCACACCACTGGAGTCAAGCTATTCAGGCTGATGAAGGCTGATAGCCAGAAACCGGTCCTTGGATGCTTGATTCCGTTCTGGGGAAGACATGGCTTGGTAGTTCGGACTGGACTGTTCCCATGAGGCACAGGGTCAGAGCTGATTTGCATATAGCCAGTGTCTAACCCAGGGTGGTGTGGAGCGCAAAAAAACGATGGATTTAGGCCCAGATCCTTGTACTGGGGTGAATGTATGACATTGTTCTACATTCTGTCCATCAACTGTGTTTTTTGCAATTTTCACCCCGAGTGTGCTGGGGATGCTCAGACGTGAGTCCCAGGCTCTCCACACCACTGGAGTCAAGCTATTCAGGCTGATGAAGGCTGATAGCCAGAAACCGGTCCTTGGATGCTTGATTCCGGTCTGGGGAAGACATGGCTTGGTAGTTCGGACTGGACTGTTCCCATGAGGCACAGGGTCAGAGCTGATTTGCATATAGCCAGTGTCTAACCCAGGGTGGTGTGGAGCGCAAAAAAACGATGGATTTAGGCCCAGATCCTTGTACTGGGGTGAATGTATGACATTGTTCTACATTCTGTCCATCAACTGTGTTTTTTGCAATTTTCACCCCGAGTGTGCTGGGGATGCTCAGACGTGAGTCCCAGGCTCTCCACACCACTGGAGTCAAGCTATTCAGGCTGATGAAGGCTGATAGCCAGAAACCGGTCCTTGGATGCTTGATTCCGGTCTGGGGAAGACATGGCTTGGTAGTTCGGACTGGACTGTTCCCATGAGGCACAGGGTCAGAGCTGATTTGCATATAGCCAGTGTCTAACCCAGGGTGGTGTGGAGCGCAAAAAAACGATGGATTTAGGCCCAGATCCTTGTACTGGGGTGAATGTATGACATTGTTCTACATTCTGTCCATCAACTGTGTTTTTTGCAATTTTCACCCCGAGTGTGCTGGGGATGCTCAGACGTGAGTCCCAGGCTCTCCACACCACTGGAGTCAAGCTATTCAGGCTGATGAAGGCTGATAGCCAGAAACCGGTCCTTGGATGCTTGATTCCGGTCTGGGGAAGACATGGCTTGGTAGTTCGGACTGGACTGTTCCCATGAGGCACAGGGTCAGAGCTGATTTGCATATAGCCAGTGTCTAACCCAGGGTGGTGTGGAGCGCAAAAAAACGATGGATTTAGGCCCAGATCCTTGTACTGGGGTGAATGTATGACATTGTTCTACATTCTGTCCATCAACTGTGTTTTTTGCAATTTTCACCCCGAGTGTGCTGGGGATGCTCAGACGTGAGTCCCAGGCTCTCCACACCACTGGAGTCAAGCTATTCAGGCTGATGAAGGCTGATAGCCAGAAACCGGTCCTTGGATGCTTGATTCCGGTCTGGGGAAGACATGGCTTGGTAGTTCGGACTGGACTGTTCCCATGAGGCACAGGGTCAGAGCTGATTTGCATATAGCCAGTGTCTAACCCAGGGTGGTGTGGAGCGCAAAAAAACGATGGATTTAGGCCCAGATCCTTGTACTGGGGTGAATGTATGACATTGTTCTACATTCTGTCCATCAACTGTGTTTTTTGCAATTTTCAATCCCCTAGTAGCATAAATTGATATCTCATAGTTGCAAACCGCTAAAAGGCGAGCTAGCCACATTTGGAAGCTAGGGGGAACAGTATCTTTCCAACAAGCGGATAGAATTATTCTTAATATTGCCGTGCCAATAAAAACAAGTCTTTTTTCACTTCTAGAGAATTTTAGAGACCCATCGAAACCCATTAAGTATAAGCAATCAGATTCAGGCAGTCTGTGGCCAAATATTGCCACCCAATACTCTGATATCATACTTTTTATTATATCGAGCTTACGACAGCTACTAAACATATTGATACTATCTGCATGCCCCACAGTGCATCTGGGACAAAGATCATTTTCTCTTTTCCCCCAACTGTGCAATTTAGCCGGGGTGTAATACAAACTAAACAAGGTTTTGTAATGCTGGGCTTTGAGATTGCTGGACATGAGAAGGCGATTTGATAATTCAATACATTTATACAAATCAACATCAGGATTCTCAAACTTCCCTGCCCACATTGCTTCAGTTTTCTCAAGATCGTCCTGAATTTCGAACATAAAGGTATCATACAGGGTGCCGATTCTTATATTGGGTCTACTCATTAGCTCCAATAGTTCGATGTTTGACAAGTCCACAATTGATATATTGGCTTTGAGTTTAGCAAACAATTGAGCATACTTAAGATAATCTCCATTAAGTAAATTATATTTCATTTTTAATTCAGGAAAGGTAGTTTCAAAACCATTAAACAAAAAATCCTGGACTGTTAGAATACCCAGGAGTTTCCATTCTCTTGCTATGGAATCAAAACCAATACTAGAAGTGAGAGACGAGTGCCACAAAGGTGTATATCTGTTAATCTTGCTTATATGCATATGTTTGTGAATCTTTTTCCAGACTTTAAGGGCATTGGTTATAGTTGTGTATTGGCGATAGTTTCTGTAGTAGGAGGAGTCTGTGTATCGAAGGAACAAGCCTTAAGCATTACTCCCAAGAAGGAGCTCATAAATAGATGGAATCGAATTAATTACGCTGTTATCAATTGCACATTTAGGTTTGATCAGGGGAGCAAAGATCTGTATGAAGGCAGCCCAGTGATACAAGATAGTGTTGGGGATAGCTAATCCTCCTCTATCCAAAGGTAGAGACAGCAGTTTGTGAGACCTCCTAATTTTACAGTGTTGCCAAATAACATTGGACATAAGTGAGTTTAATATTTTTAAGGTCTTATCATCGATGGCAAGAGGAATGGCACGGAACAGATAAAGAAACCTAGGTAGCACATTCATTTTTAAAAAGTTGGCTCTGCCTATTATTGAGAGATATAAGCTATTCACTCGGTCTAGGTCACATTTAATTCTATCTAGAAAAGGATCAAAATTTATTTTAATTATGTTTTTGATATCTGGGCTGATCACAATTCCCAGATATGTGGCTTTATTCACAACCCTAGGATCAATACAATCTATGTTGTTAGTGCATACAATTAAAGTTTTCCCCTTGTTGAGAGAGTACCCTGAATATTTACCGTACTCGGTTGTCAGGTTTTCAATAGTAATGATAGCCTCAGAAGGATCAGGAGTGACAACGGCTATGTCGTCTGCGTATGCTAGTACTTTTGTTTGGTATTGACCGCAGACAACAGGCTTAATTAATTGAGTCTCTGAGAGTTTTAAAATCAAAGGGTTAATATACAGTGCAAATAATAGGGGGGAACAAGACAACAGGCTTAATTAATTGAGTCTCTGAGAGTTTTAAAATCAAAGGGTTAATATACAGTGCAAATAATAGGGGGGAACAAGGACACCCCTGTCTAGTGCCCCTGGATATATTGATGTAACCGGAATCAGACCCTGGTACCTGAATCTTAGCTTTGGGTGAATAATACATGGTTTTAATTGATTTTATGAATTTGAGGCCGAAATTGAGGCGCGACATGACCGCCCATAAAAAAGACCAAGAGACGCGGTCAAAGGCTTTTTCTTCATCCAGCAGGATCATTGACATCTGACCACCCATAGCAGACATGGCGTCAAACAAAGTGATAACTCTATTAACATGGTTGGTGGTCTCTTTCCCTGGGATGAAACCATGTTGCCACGGGGAGACCAGATGTTCAATGACCCTACTTAGCCTGACAGCCATCACCTTAGCGTATAATTTGGAGTCTGAATAAATTAATGATATTGGACGGTAGGAGGTAACCAGTTCCGGGGGTTTACCTTTCTTTGGGAATACAACAATATTAGCTTCATTCCAAGATTCGGGAGGTATCCCATTATATTGAATACCTAAGAATAGATCATGGAGAAGCGGCCCTAGCTGGTGGGTCAATATTTTATATAAATCAATCGGAATTTCATCAGGGCCTGCAGCCTTACCGGAAGACATTACCGATAAAGCAGCAAGCACTTCTTCTATTGTGATTTATTTTTCTAAATCTCTTCGAGAAACGTCATCAAGACGCTTTTCTTCACCTGGGGAGTTAAGTAAATTATGTAGGTAACTAACAGAATCCCTTTTGGTATACACAGCGTTCTCGGTATATAATTTCTGATAGTATTGTTGAAATTGCTTAGCAATATCCTCGGTTTGGGTATAAACCTGACCATCATCATGAATAGAGGTAATATTGTTAGTAGTGGTCTTCTGACGTGTACGTAGTGCTAACTGTCTGCCAACTTTTTCTCCACTCTCATAAACATCCTTTCAATGTGCTCTGTAGGTTTGGGCCGCACTCTGGCTAAGATTGTGATTAAGGTCAGTTTTTAGAGCTATGACCTGATACATCTCATGCTTCGCATCACAGCCTCGTGATATTTGTACAATATGTTTTTGCTCTGCTTTCACTAGGGCTTGCATCTTTAAATTCTAATCATTAAGTTGCTGTTTCCTAGCATGATTTTGAAAGCTAATAGTTTCGCCTCTAAGAGAAGCTTTAAAACTATCCCAAACTGTATTCCTCGGAGCACTAAAGCGATTGGCCTCAAAGAATTGTGTTGTCCAGTGTTTAATGTGAGAGATGTATTGGCTATTTACCAGCAATTTGCGGTCGAATGTCCAGGGCCTACGTTGACTGACGGAGTCGGGGGTTTTTGTTGAAAAAATAAGAGGATTGTGGTCTGAAATGATCTTCGGATGTTTACTAATTGAAGATTGTGCTAAGAATTCGTGTGACACAAAAAAATAATCAATCCTGACGTGTTTCTGATGAGGGTGCGAGAAATAAGTAAACCCAGGGTCATCTTTATTTGAATGGTTCCAGAAATCGACTAAACCTAAGCTATTAGCCAGTCTGTCAAGTGCTTTGAAGACCTTAGGTTTACGACCTACGTATTTCTGCTGAAATGGAGTTACGGCAGATTGGACTTTAATAGAAATATTGAAACCCCACAGATGATGAGGGGACCCTGCCAAGTCGGAAGCTCTGTTTCTAAAAATTTGAAAACAGCTGGTTCATCTTGATTAGAACCGTAGCTAGTACAAATTGTGATTCCTAGGGCCAATTTAACCACCGCCCACCTACCATGTGGGTCTGACAATTGCCGAATGGGTGTCCCAAAATGAGTTTTTGCCATAATCGCAACACCCCTTGTGTTTGAGGTTTGAGTTGAGCTAGTCAATAAGTTATATCCCCTTAATTTATACAGAGCTCTTTTCTCCCAGGGTATATGCGTCTCCTGGAGACATATAATATCAACAGGATTTAAACGCACTAATTCGGCCAGGAGCTGTCGTTTATTAGTAGTCAATAACCCCCCTACATTCATTGTTTGAATTGTTAACTTACCCATTATCAAAACTGTATGTTTGCCAACATATATTGCCTGAACATGTTTGAATATAGTTAATATGCATTGATATCTCCTTCTGATTGAAATTTATTTTATTATAATTCATACAAGCTGTGTATCCTTTTATCTGGAATGGTTCTTTTTTTGATTTAGATGCTCCCCCCCGTCCAACCCCCACCCTTCCCTACCACCCTTGAGCAACCCTCCCCCAAAGCCCCCTCCCCACAACGAAAGGCATTCAGACTCTACCAGAGTCTGGGTGATGAGAAGCAGAGCAGGACCTGAGCTACCGATTTAGATTTATAATATATATATAATCACCACAGGATCACCATCCAAAAGAGCAAGCCTAATAAGACGTGAAAAAATAACAACAAAAAAAGAGATTCAGCCCTAAGAGTTATGACTCAAAAATCTAATTACTGCATCTCATCTAAATAAGCTTTGGCTTTAATCTCTGAGGTAAAAAAGGAAGTCTGTCCTGCACGTTCAACTTTTAGTTTGGCAGGATTATTCAAATAAGCTTGAGCTCCTTTATCCTGGAATGGCTTAATCAGTGAGCGTAAGCGCCATCGCCGCTCAACGGTTGCATAGCAGAAGTCAGGTCTTGTAAAAAAGGAACAGTCTTTAAACTTCAATTTATGATCAGGTCTGGCTTTCTTTGCAACAATCTGCTGCAACAAAAAATTCCCAAAATATACTAAGATGGCTCGTGGATATACACCAGGTTTAGTAGGTAGATTAAAAGGAACTCAATGTGCTCGCTGTATTTCCAGATCCAAGTTCCAGTCATTTAGTTCAGGCATTGAATCTCTAAGCATTTGCACTACAAATGTGCGGATGTTCTCACCCTTGATATTTTCCGGAATTCCCAA
Organism: Lissotriton vulgaris; assembly: GCF_964263255.1. Taxonomy (NCBI): domain Eukaryota; kingdom Metazoa; phylum Chordata; class Amphibia; order Caudata; family Salamandridae; genus Lissotriton; species Lissotriton vulgaris. The sequence goes on from NC_141693.1 coordinate 976,021,263, forward strand.
GATGTGTAAGTTACTGTGGCGTTGCCGATTCTCAAGGTCCTCGAGCTTCCATTTCATATCAATTAAATCAGCATCTTGTAGCTTAATTTTTTCCGTATTAACCATCACGTCATTCTCATTGAGAAGCACTCTTGACTCGATCTCAGTCACTCTCTCTCCAAATGCAGTGCAGGACTTAGTGAGCTTTCTGACTACCCATTGATCCTTTCGTAGTGCAGCTCTAGATCTTTTACTGTCTAGGGTAGTCTCTTCCCTATGGGCAGCGATAGCTTGGAGAATGGTCTCCACAGCTGCTGAAGAATGTGTAGGGAAGAGAGACAACTTCGGAGGGGGAAAGTCCCCCTCAGTGCCGCTATGCAATGGTCTAGAGCTCGCACCGGGTTTAGTACGAACAGTATTGATTTTTGGGTGATCTTCGTTGGTACCTTCTGAGGAGCTGCATATATACTCCGACCCCTGCCCCTCCTCCAAATCAGACGAGAGCTCTAAGTCCGATTCAGTCTCAGATTCTATAGAGCCATCTGTTTCTAGCTCTATCGCGGCTTCATCAGAAAATGAATAGAATTCAGAAGGTTCTTTTTCCCCGTCTGTAATATTGCGTATTTCCTGCACTATAGATGATGGTAGTTCAGGTTCTGAGATAACGGGGGGTAAGGAGGGTTCTAAAGCTGTATTTGACATGCTGGCAGTAGATAGTTCAGAGTTCGTCCTAGCGTGGGTCAGTGTTTGCTCCAAAATTGGGGCATTAATATCACCAGATTGGATCCTGACTTGACCCCCAGCTTGAGCCTCTAACTCATCCTGATGTTCAACTCCCAATATATTTGCACTTCCACCTGAGAAAGACATACTGAGCCCTGCAGTATCATACTCTTTCAGCTCATTCAGCTCTGAATTTTGAATAGGATTAGAAGGATCCCTAAATTCATTACAGGCCTCATTAACATCAGTAGTCTGTATCAAAGTCCCAGTACTCACAGTTTGTGGAGTCAGAAGTGGTGGTGGAGTAGAAAGCTCAGCAGTCAATGAGGTCTGTAAAGGCTGACTATTAGTCGAGGGCTCAGTCAGGATTGCTGTGCCAGACTGATTTCTGTTAGGGGCGCCTTGCTTCTGCATTAGCAGATCTATTACTGAGCCACCACGAGAGGGCTGTGCTTGGGGGGTCAATTTCCTTCTGACAGCGAGAGCCTCGTGTCTTGGTGAGCATTCAGTTAACAGGGGTTTCTTCGCTTTTCCCCTGCGCCTCCCTGTCGAAGTGGAGGCACTCTCAGGTCCGGCTCCGTCTTTCTGAATCCGTTCCGTCTCTTCCCTGACTGTTCGAGCTGCTTTTGCAAATCTCGCTCGAGTTGCAGCCGAGGAAATCGCTGAGGCCGTTTTCGGGGGCATATTGGGAAAATCAGGTTGAAAATCGAGAGCGGAGCTCGATAATCGCAATGCCTTCCCGTAAACCGCTGAAACTGTCCGAGCCACCACTATCGACTCACTGGCGGTGGAGGTTTCCTTCGGTTGTGAAACTGCATCCAAATCCACCGAGCCGGGGATACCCTGAGCCCGGAATGAGCTCGTAGGCAGAGCGGCACAAAGAGACCTCAAGACTGTGTGATTGAGACAGGTAAACAATGAACGCTGCTGCGCTCCTGCGGCACAGAACAAACAAATTGGTGAGTCTTTAAAGAAGTCTCTTGGCATTGTTTTAAATTGTTTGTTTGAGAGTTGAGGCTCCGTTCTTGACGCTCTTTTGAAGATAGCAGGGCGATAATGCTTAGAGTGGGTTGAATGCAAGCTCGTACTTGGGTTATTAGTCCGTTTAACCGTTATGCAGCCTACATTCGAGGGGGTGATCCTTTAGTTTCCAAACGGCTATCGGAGCTCAGGTGAGCTGCTGCTACGCGGTTCGAGTCAAACCGCCATCTTGCCTTCAACATCAATCCCTCTAATATGTTTAATTTCAAAATGCTTGTGGGTATACAATACGTTTTTGTGACTATTGTCTCCATGCGTCCCTTGTAGGTGTTACACAGCAAGCAAATCGATAGGGTTTGTTCGGCCTTTTGATTAAAAACATGCGCGTATTGTACACACGTATTCAAATCCAACGTTTTGTATCTATAAACACGCGCTAATGTTGCAAAGTGATCAAACTCCTCCCCCCTCCCTCCACCCACTTCCCGGTCTGCCATCCTGACACCAACTGTCCATCCTAATATATTTAGATTTTTGTCTCTATGCATCCTTTTTTAATGTTGCAAAGTGAACCAACTCCTCCCCCCTTTCTCCACCCACTTCCCGGTCTGCGATCCTGAGACCAACTGTCCATCCAAATATATTTAGACCATTGTCTCTATGCGTCCCTTGTAGTTGTTGCACAGCAACCAAATCGATGGGGTCTGTTCGTCCTTTTGATTAAAAACACGCGCGTATTTGACTCGCACGTATTCTAATCCATCGGTGTATATATAAACACGCGCTTAATCAAATCCAACGTTGTGTCAAAATGTCAAAGCAATCTGTGACCAACTTTCGGAGATTTAAGATTTTGAACAAACGAACATTGACATTTTGATGTGTCTGTTCGGGCTTTCGATTAAAAACACGCACGTATTAGACACGAGCGTATTGGAATCCAACGTTGTGCATATAAAAACACGTGTGTATTCGAATCCAACATTGTGTCAAAATTTCTTTTTTTTTTCTTTTTTTTTTTTTAAGAAACATATTGAAACAGTTTTATTTGAGTGTACTCAGAAATTAACTAATATCTACATTCTAAGGAAACATTTGAAACATTACATGGACAGGAACACCGAAGCACATCTCCTAGTATTCCTAAAGCCTACATTATTTTAACAAGAGGGAACAATTATTTCTTTTTTTTTTTTTTTTAATATATTTTATTTTACATTTCAAAAAAAGCACACATTTCAAAAAAATACAAAATTTTTCTCCATTTGTTCATCTCACAATATAGCTGGAAATTTTAAATCAAAAACTATTTAAACACCGACAGGGGAGGTCAAAGCAACATAATATCATATTTTAACATTTAGAGAAAAAAAAAAACAAAACACAAGCATTACGTCAAAAAAGGGAAAGACCACTTGCATCATCCTATCCCTGTCCTCCATTTCTCCAATGGTCCCCATATTTTAATACCTCGAGCTCTCCCTACCCTACCCTTCCTTGCATATATGTATTTCTCTAAATTATGTATAGCAATAAGATTTGATAACCATACTTGCATGGTTGGGGGATTCTTATCTAACCATACTCTGGCTAACATTAATCTAAAGACAGCCGCTGCCATAAACACAAACATTGCATCACCTGGATCCATTTGGGCATTTCCTGGGTCTACTCCCAACATAATTAAGCTAACTGTAAAGGTTATCCTTATTTTTTATGAATTGACTAAAAATTGTTCAATATCCTTAATTAGTGTATATAGTTGAGGACATGTGGAAAACATATGGACAATATCTGCCTCTGTCGAACTGCATCTGGGGCATAAAATACCCTCGGAACCCCCCCATTTCGCAATCCTGGCTGGAGTATGATACAGCGAGAATAGTGTTTTGTAATGTTGGGATTGCAAGGGGGCCGAACATAGCAAGTCCAATGATTCGTTGAATGATTCAGGGGTAGCCTCTATCCTATCCCCCCATTTCGCCCTATGCTTATCCAGATCATCTGGTTTGTTTTTTCCCAGTGCAGCATATATTTGCCTAATGGAGTATTCCTCCCCCGTAGTTAGCCCTTCCATCAATTCATTTGGGTGAAAGCCCAGCGGCCCCCCTTGTTTATTTCTAAGAAAACTCCTAATCTGAAGGTATTTAAAAAAGTCCCTTTTATTTATTTTAAATCTTTTAACCAATTCCTCAAATGGTACAATCCCCTCTGCTTTTATTAACTCCCCAACTTGATGTATCCCTTTATCCTCCCAGTCCGCCATTACTGAATCCGCAAAGATTTCTTCAGGGAAGGATTTATTTTTATAAACTTTGGTGTACCTATTAAATCTGCCCATACCTGTCTTTTTCAAGAAAATGCTCCAGATTTTAAGTGCCGCCTTTAGAGTTTTATATGTCTGCCTTCTAAGATAGCCCAAATCCGTAAAATACAGAAAGCAATTCACAGCATTTTGTCCTAGTACCACTGAATAAGCTTCGATCGACATATTCATAGCCTTTGAAAACCCCCCGCCTCCTCCTATTATTCCTTGCATATACTGGAGAGCAGCAGCCAAGTAGTATGATCTAAAATCCGGAGCCCCCCAGCCCCCTCTATCCCTTGGCAATGTAATAAATTTATAAGCCCTACGAGTTTTCCCTCGTGCCCAGATAAATCTGTTGGCTACACTCTCCAGCCTGTTGAACCATTTGTTCTCAAATATTAAAGGTATTGACCTGAATAGATACAAAAATTTAGGCAAAACCATCATTTTCAACACATTTGTACATCCGACCAGTGAGAGATGTAAGTTGTTTATCCTTTCCAGGTCCTTTTTAACCTTTGCTAACAGTGGTTCCATATTACGTTCAACTAACTCCTCCAGTTTTACCGATATATCAATCCCTAGATATATTGCATTATTGACCACCCTGCTATCCAGACTTGTTGCAAACCTATTCACTATAATCTGGGTTTTAGATTTATTTAAACTATATCCTGAGATCAGCCCAAACTCATGCGCTTCCGCTTCTACTCCCACCATGGCTATATCCGGATTTGGGGTCAATATAGCCACGTCGTCGGCATAGGCAAGGGTTTTCACAGTGCAGCCATTAAATGACATAGGCTGAATGTCGCGATTTCCCCCTAGCTTGCGTAATAATGGCTCTATATACAGGGCGAATAACAATGGAGAAGACTGGCAACCCTGGCGGGTCCCCCTTTGTATATGTACTAGATCCGAATGCCCTCTGTTTACTCTAATTTTAACAACCGGATCTCTATATAGGGCTTGTATCGCTCTTATGTAACCTGGACCAATACCACACCACTTCATAACTTCCCATAGATATTCCCAGGCGACCCTATCGAAAGCCTTCTCAGCGTCTAAAAAAAGCGCTGAGATAGGGTCGCCTGCGACTTCTGCCGCGTCGATCATAGTGATCAGTGTCCTGATATGCTGTGTAGTACCCTTCCCGGGTATGAAACCATGCTGTGATGGGCTTACTAAGTGTTCAATACAGCCTGCTAACCTCTTTGCTAACATCTTAGAGTATACCTTGCTGTCTGAGTTCATCAATGTAATGGGTCTATAAGATCCAGGGAGATTTGCGGGCTTCCCTTTTTTAGCGATGACAATTATATCTGCTCCACGCCATGAGTCCGGTGACTGTCCCCCTTGCTGTACATAAAGCATAACCTCAAACATATAAATCAACAAACAATCACAAAATAATTTATAAAATTCAACGGTATTTGATCAGGTCCGGTCGCCTTTCCTGATGGTAAACTATTTATTGCATTGATGAATTCCTCCAGACCTAGGGTAGACTCTAGCATTTCTCCTTCTTCTTTTGTAACAGGAGATGGGCGGATATCACTAAGATAGTTCCTGATTTCCACTATTCCCTCTGCATCTCCCTGTGTATACAATTTTTCATAAAAACCTCTAAAGACATCTCTGATCTTATCTGAGCCTGTGACAGTGACCCCCATTGGGTCCAGTATCTCCTTTATCTCCGCATCTGCCCTCTGCTGTCTAACTTTAACCGCAAGTATGTGGCCCACTTTCTCGCTACACTCATAGGTCTCTTCTTTCTTAGCCAGATATTTTTCAGCAAGCTTTTTCGAAAGACTTTCTACTGCGTCTGCCCTCAATGCTACCAGTGTTAATAATATATTTTCCAAGCTAGATTTGGATTTTATGGCAGCAACTAGTTTTCCTTCTTCGATAATCAACTTTTGACGAATGGCTTCATTCTTTAACCTCTCTTTCTTGCGTCTGTTCAGCACATAGCTCAGTGTCTCTCCTCTAACACCTGCTTTAAAGCAATCCCAAGTTTGCCCTACAGAGGCAGTTCCATGATTAATCTCCCAGAAGGATCTAATCCACCCTTCCATGTGTTTCCTATACTCGAGGTCTTGGAGAAGGCTCCTCTCAAACGTCCATGTAGATCTCTTGTTCTGTACTTGTGGGACCCTAACTTCCAATATTAGCGGGCTATGATCAGAAATAATCCTTGGTTGCTTTTCAATCTGGGTCTCCGCAATCAAAGACCTTGAGACTAAAAAATAATCTAATCTCACCAACACTTGATGGGGTGCCGAATAAAAAGTGCTACCATCTAACAGTGGGTGTTGCATTATCCAGGGATCTGCCAGAAGATTATTTTTAACCATATTGGCGATAGCCCTATTTACTTTTCTCTTTCTGCCATTATACACCATTCCTGTACTCATAAATGAACTTGTAGGGTCATGCATGTTAAAATCACCACAACATATTACTGGTTCGGGCCACTGTGCTAACTCTACATCTAAAAACTGCCATATCTCCGGATCATCCTCAGTGGAACCATATACGTTTACTAATGTTGCATTGAGCCCTTTAACACTTACTTCCGCGATAGCCCATCTCCCCCACTGGTCTTCTTTCTTTCTTTTAACTATCACATCTCTTCTTCTCCCCAGAATAGCAACTCCTCTTGTCCTAGATCCTTGCCTACTAGCTGCAAGCACATCAAAGCCCAAATTATTCATTAAGTAAATCTGCTTTTCCTCTATATGCGTTTCTTGTAAGCATACTAGATCCACTTGTAACGTTCTTATATAAGCTGCTACATTCGCCCTTTTTCTTGGATCATTGAGCCCACACACATTTATAGAAACTATCTTACATGACATTGTGTATTGAAAAAAGAGACATCTCTTCCTAACCCAGCTGTTTCTTTAATCCTTCTCCCCCCCCTTCCGACCTTTCTTGCTCCTTTTTTACTCAAAAATATAGTCAATGAACAAAATAAATAATCAATGTGTGCTAACTGCCGTGCCCAAACCATACCTTTCAGCTGTTTATTGTGTCAAAATTTCAAAGCAATCGGTGAAGTACTTTCAGAGATTTGCGATTTTGAACAAACGAACATTTACATTTTTATTTATATAGATTTCCGTTAACCAGATTTAGGGCCTCAATTATGAGGCCCCTGCGGCACTTTTGCACTGCTAGAATGTCACTATTTTGATGTTGCAGTAGCACAATGTACCATGGCATATTTACAAGGCCACGAAAAATCACTTTACGTGGCTTTTCATGGGCGTGTAATTATGTGCCCCTTTCACGCAGAACATTGCATAAAAGGGGCGTTCGTGGCTGATGTTGTGGGTGTTCCCACACAACACCCATGGAATCTGAAGCATTCCCAGATTCAATTGAAATCGTAAACCTGTGAATGCACCACAATCTGACGCCACCCTAGGGGTGGCGTTAGCGAGGCGCAACAAGGAGAAATGTTCTCAATTCTACTCGTTTTTACTTTTTTCTCTGTGCATAGGAGTCCCTTCCTGCACAAAATCAATCTGCCCCGCAACGCAGGCCCCCTTGCACCGTGGTACAAGGGTGCCTGCATTGGCACATGTCAGCCCATTGTGTGCCAGCACAGGGGAAAAGTGTAGGAATGCATTGTATCTTATAGATACTATGCTTTCCTGCCCTTTTCTTTTGATGCAGGGCAGCACTGCAAGATTCCTTGTGGTGCTGCCCTGCGCCAAAACCTCATAAATGAGGCCCTTAGTCTACTAGATATACTAAACTATCCTTCATAGGATAATTTTCTTTCTTCATGGGCAAATGGTGGAATGTTTACATCACTGTTTAAGAATGGGGAGGCAGATGTACAAGCCTCTTGCAACACTTTTACACCGCTGTTGCATCACTTTTTGTGATGCAGTGGTGGCATAAACAATGCACCAGTTGCGGCCAATTTACATTGTGACGCATCTAGGGAGATGCGTCACCTTGTAAAGCCCTGCACCACATTGCACGTGCATCAGGTATAATATATGCCGGGTGGGTATTCCCATGCAAAAAAAATGTAGAAATGACGCAGTGAAATTTACAACATCTCACTGCGTCACTCTACACCTTCACTGTGTCAAAATCCCTACGCCTGCTCAGACCAGGCGTAAGGAATGACGCCAGGCTTTTTGAATGGGACTCACCTATCTGTTGTGGTGCATTGCCTGAGTTCCATCACGTTCATGAGAAACTCCTGCAATGCGCCACTTCTGCACCAACAGATGTATCCGGATTTCGGATGCATCTGTCAATCCTTGCGCCATGGTGCGCCGTATTGTAAATACGCCACATCCACGGTGGTGCAAGGGTTTCATATGGAGGCGCAGGGAAACTGACACATCTGTATAGATGCATCAGTTTCTTGTAAATCTGCCCCTACATACTTTGAAGGATTTTGGGTTAGGAAGCACTGTGGTTGTTTGGCTACATTTTTAGGTCTGGCTCAGCAGCACAGGTATTGCCAGACCTTATGTCTCAAGCTAAAAATAGACTTCAGGAGCACTACACAGAAGCGCTTTGATTCTACACACGTTTGTTGACAGTAGTACAAGTTTTGAGTGGGCAGAAGTTGTACCTTCCACAGAGAAAGGTGCACATCCCAACACTGCTGCGGATATTTTGTTTGTTTCTACAGCTACCTGACCCAGCAGAAACATGGTGGCCTAAAAAGTGGAGTTTTTCCTTTCGAGGATACACACATGGCACTGTAATGCTATTAAAGTGACAAGTAGATAATTTTACATGTTTGTTTTTCTCTGGCAGCAGTACAGATGGGAGGAGGGCAGCCCTGATGAGAGCTTTGCTGTTTTGCAGTCACTGCACTGCCTCCTTCCCTTTCCATCATTAACTTTAGACTTCAGAGAGAAGTTGTGCGTTAGGAGCAGTATGAGATGCCTAGGGCCACACTACTCTTCATGCATTTTTAGATCTAGCTGAATACTACAGCTGTCACCAAACCTTATGTGAGCAACAAAAATTTGATTACAGAGTACTACTACTACTACGGAGAGAGAGAGAGAGAGAGAGAGAGAGAGAGGCTTTTGTTTAATGGAATCCCATAGATTACTGTAGTAGACATGGTTTCAAACCATAAATGTAGAAGATATGCTCTGTGTGAGAACACTCTTTTAGACCTGATTGGCACACTGGGCAGCAATACGTCTGATGCCATACGTTTGATTTGGTTTGTCATGAAGAGGTATAACAAAGGGAATGGGCCTAGCTCATTTTTTGTGAAAAACAGTTGCTAAATCTAATAGGCCTTTAACAGTTGTTTGTTATCACATTGAATTCTTACAGGTATTGTGTTACGTGTAGTCTAAGGAATTACTGTAGTAGTCAAGGATTTTCGAGTTGGCCACTCATTCTGACGAACCCTGTGGTCTTTCATTGGGTATGTAACTGTTACCACGCAATTTTTAGCACGAAATACTTTTACAACGAGACTATTACCACGCAGGACCCTTTACCACGAATACCTTTACAACGCATTACACTACAACTCAGATACTATTACAACGCATACCGTTACAACGTAAGTATAGGTAAGTTTATCTTTTTTTAAAAACATTTATTAGGGGTATTGGGTTTGGGTTTTGGGGTACAGGGGTATTTTTAGGTTTCAGGGTTGGGTTTGGGTTTTGGGGTGCAGGGGTATTTTTAGGTTTCAGGGCTGGGTTTGGTTTTTGGGGTACAGGGGTATTTTTAGGTTTCAGGGCTGGGTTTGGGTTTTGGGGTACAGGGGTATTTTTAGGTTTCAGGGCTGGGTTTGGGTTTTGGGGTACAGGGGTATTTTTAGGTTTCAGGGTTGGGTTTGGGTTTTGGGGTACAGGGGTATTTTTAGGTTTCAGGGCTGGGTTTGGGTTTTGGGGTACAGGGGTATTTTTAGGTTTCAGGGTTGGGTTTGGGTTTTGGGGTACAGGGGTATTTTTAGGTTTCAGGGTTGGGTTTGGGTTTTGGGGTACAGGGGTATTTTTAGGTTTCAGGGGCTGGGTTTGGGTTTTGGGGTACAGGGGTATTTTTAACATATTTATTTACAAATTAATAAATAAAAATTAATATAATTAATTAAAATATTTAATAATAAAATAATTATTAATTAATTAAAATATTTAAATTATTATTAATTACATTATTTTAAAATATTATATACTTACCTATACTTACGTTGTAATGGTATGCGTTGTAATAGTACCTGCGTTGTAGTGTAATGCGTTGTAAAGGTATTCGTGGTAAAGGGTCCTGCGTTGTAAAAAATGCGTGGTAATGGTATACGTGCTAAAAGTATGCGTGGTATCAACATATATCCCTTTCACTGTGATGATTTTTGTTAGGCTCTCTTCTAATGGGTTGTATATTGTTTTGCAAATTGTATTTTTCTACTCATTTGTAATTTTATATTTGTATGCATGATGATTGTCAGTTTAAGTGCATTTGAATATGCCTGGGTTGTTTAAGGTGTATAGCAAACTGTAAAGGCTAACGGCCACGTGCATCATCCCGGCCTTTTGCGAATTCCAAATTGCGAAAAATAGGGAATCGCAATTTGGAATTCGCAAAATGGGATGCATGTATATTTTCGCAAAATATTTGCAATTCGGTAAAAATCGCAATTTTTACCGAATCGCAAATATTATGCGAATTCCAAAGTGCGAATTCGCAATTCCCATTGATTCCTATGGGCCATAGGGATCAATGGGAAGGCTTTAACAAACTGCGATTTTCTTTTTGAAAATCGCAATTTGTTAATGCATTCCAAGAGTGCAGAGGGGGGTCCAAGGGACCCCCCCCCCCCTGCACCCCAGAAATGTAATTTGAAGTGCATGTTTAACACAGATGTCCTAAGGACATGTGTGTCTGAAACATGAAAGATTAAAAAATGCATTTTTGAGCTTTTTCAAAACTTTTCGCAAATTACCACGAGGTTCAACCTCATGGTAATTAGCACCTCCTAATTGCTAATTCGCAATCAGAAAAACAATCATGCATTGCTTTTAAGGAATCGCAAATTTGCGATTCCTTAAAAGCAATCGCATTTTTGGAAATCGCTAAAAATAACGAATTTCACAAAAATGCATGATGCATCCCAAAAACATATTTAGGAAGGGCAAACGCTCGATTTTACCGATTCGCACCGTTTGCACTTCCTAAATAGGTTGATGCATGTGGGGGCTAGGCCTTACCTGTTCATTGGGAAAAATAATGCCAGATTCCATAGATTTAATCTTTTTATTATAGACAATACGATAAAGCCAGTAGGCATGAACTATTTATTGTGAAAAACGTGTTAAAGGAAATAGGCTTTTACTCGCTTGTGTGGGGCGGATGACCAGTTAACACCCACCACACTACTGTCACAGTAAAAACACTAGAAACATTTTCTCAAAGGTGAGACGCAAAGGAAAAGCTTCCCTCACATTCCAAGTTTGATATTTGTGGTTTGCTGCGGTAATAAGCAGTGGGCACAGCATGCTGATGTCACAACAAAAGTGAAGACAGATACATTAATGGCGTGGTCTGCTATCACTTTTATTCAGTGCTGGCAGGGCATATCTATGCGACCGATCAACATAGGACAGACAGTGCTGGCATAGGAACAATGTTTCATTTCAAGCGTTGTCTCTCCCTAGAGGATCCTTGCCTGGGCATCGGACTTGGTGCACGATCCTCAAACAGGGATTCACTCAACCTCATACCAGAGCTACTGTTTGGTTGGCACAGAGGACCCCCCAAGGACATGGGCTTGTGCATCTCCCATCCCCATGCATTACAGTCTCTCTTCCCGCAAATGGGTGGATAAGGAATATTTACCCCCAATCTGGCCCCCAAGTAGACAGAAAGCCTATTAGAACACCAGAGGAAGTTGTCTATACTGGTTTTAGGGGCAGCCCCCCATGGCCATGGGCATGTGCACCCCAAACCAATGGGCACTACAGTCTTTCTGTCACCGCCCTGAGGAGTACATAGGGGTATTTACCTCCAGTTTGCCCCTTAGGTGGTAGAAAGGCCGGTACAATACCAGTTTATGGCATCTTTACGGTTTTGGTGGGGGAGTTGCTACTTGAGCATGGGTCGGTGCTCCCTTCACCCCCACAAGACTCACATGGTCCCTGGTCTGATCAGTTTTTGTTGCATGAGCTAGGCCCAGCCACACAAGTGGAATGCCGTTTTTTATTGGAGAAGTGTGTGAATGCTTGGTGGTAGGAGCTGTATGGATCCCTGGAGATTCCACAACTTTTCTTCCCAGAAATGTGAGGAAAATGTATAATTTTGGCCAAAGTTTGGTCTGCAGGGCATTCTGAGTGAGACATCTTAAGGCCTGATTACAAATTTGACAGTAAGGGAATTGCTGTCAAAACGGTGTCGGACGCCCCAATTCACAGTTGGCAGTCAGCCTGCTGCATTATGATGTTGGCAATTTGCAGAACGAAAGAACACCCGAGCATCGCAGCCACCCATTGGCCGACCACCTCTATGGCGGTAGGGAGAAAGCAGCAGTCAAAGGGCAGTGCAGACAAGTTCTCTGCCATCAGAATCACAAGTTGGCTTTCCACCAGAAAGACCATCTGCTTCGAGTCAGCGGAATTGGGATGCATACTCACCCATTTCCTTGTATTCCCTTCAGTCTCCACATGTATCCCTTCCTCCAGTGGCCCCCTTCACAACAGCATCTTTAGCCCTGAAGGCCGCCACAATACAGGTAAGTCCATTTTGCAATGTTTACCCATTGACTGGACTGGGTACATACATATGGTCCAAACTCCTGGTAGTAGGTATTTTTTCACATGTGTCATGCATATGTATACATTAACACTTGTGCGGTCAAAATATACACACCTGAATCGACACATATGATAAAATATTCCCTGCCGTCAGAAATACATCCACTGGGCCACGGTGACATCGTAATATGGCAGGCAGGAGACTGCCATGGCAGTGGTCTTCTTGGGAATGCTGCCGCAGTGGGATGGCAGTAAGACCACCAAACTAGTAATCAGACCTTTAGTGAGATTCATGCAAAGCACAACACTCTGGGCTCTATTGAGTGTCAATCGATCAATCTTTATCTTTATTCAGTTTCTTGCACGAAAACCATAAAATCACACACACTGAATACAAAAAAAACATCCTCAGATAAAACACATGCCTTTTAAATTAGTAACCGAGACTGTGTATAGAAAACAAGATACAGAAAACACCAGTCTCACACAGGCAAAACCAGATAAGGAGAAATAGCTGAATTAATAACAACTAATCTCATCCGGTACAAACAATTAGTGAACAAGTAAAATTTGCAAAACATAATAAAGTGCATCGTGCTATAGATGGTGTTTTGAAAATGTGCTGATTATTCACAACTAGATCTAAGCCTGACTGCAGATTTTAGAAAGCTAAGCACATAAAAAAAATGTACTGCCCATAAGCCTTAGTAACAAAATGTAAGCGGGACACACTTTCCTAAAAGTAGCCTTTTTCAAAATCGAGATAATAAAGTAATTCCTGGGTAAGTCATTGAAGCTACACAACATCAAGAAGTGAAGATTGTCCTGTGGAGACTTACCGTCGCAGCCATAGGATAAAAGCCCATGTCCCTTACCCTGCCTCCTTGGGTGGGCGAGAAGGAGATGGAAAAGGTCAAACCGGAGCCTGGTCAATAGAAAACAATCATAAGAATTCCAAGCTCTAATAGATAAGGTTCGGTCATCTGTGTGGCTCATAGCATGATAAAACAACATACACTAGGCTTCGATAGTTCTTTATCATGCTTGGCTACTAACTGTTGTCTAGAAAATGCCTCGTTAATACCTACCAGGTCCTTCTTATTACTTGATTCCAGATTTTTTTTTAAATCTGCTCTCCCTAGTTTCAAAAAGCACTCCCTGATGTATTTGAGCCACAGAATATGGGAGGCATGATCAAGGGCCATATTGACCTATAAGATCAATTTGTTTAATGAGGTCCCCTTGCCGATCCAGATTTTTAACCATAAGGAAAGGGGGCGAAAGGCCAACAGATTAGTGAGATAGGCCACACCAAGCTCTTCATGTACGATAAAGGTGGAGGTACCCTGAAGTACAACTAGGAACCATCTCAAAAAGGTGTTTTCGGTGATTTGAAGATCATCAAGGGCAATATGGCCCCATATTTCACTACCATACAGCACATTTGCGATGCACTTGACCCTATAGATCTGCAAAATTGACCCAACCAGTCTTTTACCTAGTCCAGAGGCAAAATTAAACATAGCAGCATTCGCCCAAATAAAATCACTTTTCTTATAAGTTTTTAAAGGCCCCCAATTCATCTTGGCATCCAGCAAGACCCCCAGATAGGAAAAAACACAGGTCTTAGGGACTGGAGTTGACCCGCTACCTTAAAGGTATAGGACCTGTTTGAACGAGAGCCCACTTGCATCACATAGGCTTTTGAGTTGTTGACCAACAGGTCCTGCTCTTCCATAAATTGAACGAAGGAGTTAAACTATGTTTGCAAGCCCCTATCCGTCCTGGCCATCAAGACGGCATCATCTGTGTACAAAAGTACAGGAAGGCTGCGCTGTCCCACCTGAGAATAATGTTCCTTAGACTCCAGTAATATCTTCTCTAAGTTGTTTATATATAAGTTAAACAGAAAAGGGGCCAAAATGCAACCCTGTTGGACCCCTCTCTGTGTAGAGAACAGTTGAGTTACCTTAAAATATTTAGTGTATCTGACCATGGCCTTCGTATCTCATTGGAGATCTTGTAGGAAAACATGACGTCCCTGTCCACGCCCATGGATAGCAAGGTCTTCCACAATGTACTTCTATTCACGCGATCGAAAGCGGAGGAGAGATCCATAAAGGCCAGGTAAATGGTACCCGGACCTGCAACTGTATACTTGTTGAGAATCATGAACAGGTTCAGGCATTTGTTCACGGTCGAGCGACCAGGACGAAAACCATACTGAACGTCTGATAAAATGTTATTGTCAACTGCTCAACTAGATAACCTGTCCAGTAAAATAATGTCTGACCACTTTAACCACTGAACACAACAGGGAGATTGGCCTATAGCTGGGCGTACTGTCTCTGTTCCCTTTTTTAAAAACAATAACAATGGTGGAGTTGGCCCAAAAAATCGGAGGGCCAACTATAACAGCCATATTGATGATTGAGGTGATGACAGGGGCTGACAGCTCCAAGTTGGAGATGTAGAGGTCGGCAGAGAATCCCATCTTGTCCCGGGCCTTGTTACAAGACAACCCAACCATGCCCGACCTGACTTCCCCCTCGGAAAAAGACAAGGGGGATTTTCCAACTCCTGCTCCACAAAAGTCACTCTGAGCAGGTAGGCACCGGAACATGTCCTCAAAATGGCGTGCCGAAGGCGCGCCTAAGGCAAGCCCGTCTGCGCCCGTCCGCGCCTGGCACGGGCCCCGGGCCAGTCCCCCTGTCCAGGCAAATAGGGAGAACCGCGTAAGCTGGACCAGAGAACAGCTTTTACAAATAGGCTCGGGCTCTTGTACTTCACCTGCCCGCTGCCCCCCTAACAATTTAGACGGCCTCTCCTTCAATTGTCCTCAGTGCAACCTAACTCTCCCTCCTTGGTGCGAACGCACCCCGCCTCTACCTCCCGCCCCGACTGTACGTATTCTGAAATTAGCGCTGATTAATTGCAGATCTCTCCCCCGTCACGCTAATGAAATCTGGTCGACCCTGACCACTTACAGCTGGGATATCCTATTCCTTACGGAGTCTTGGACAAAAGACACCTCATACCCGGATATCTACCTAGCCACCCCCCCCGGACTATCGCTTCTTGGGTATTAACCGAGAAAGAAAAACTGGAGGTGGTCTGGCCATTATGTTCAAATCCCACCTTAATATCTCCATTAAAAAAATCACTAACATTGGGCTGATCGAAGCCATGTATTTTTCTATTGCTGACTCCGCGGCGGTTTATCTAACCGGCATCTTAGACTACAACCCTCCTAAAGCATCTCCTTCCTCTTTAACGCAGTTGGTTCACACTATCACTGACCTATCTCTCAAGCACCCGCACTTTATAGTATTAGGGGACTTCAACCTTCATGCGGATGATCCTACCTGTACCCGAGCCACTCGTTTCCTCGACTCTCTTCAGAGTCTGAGCCTGACGCAATTAATTCAAGGCCCGACGCACGTGGCTGGCCATACATTGGACCTAATTTTTTCCAATCTACCAGGGACCATTACCCACCCCACCCTTCCCCTCACTTGGTCCGATCATTTCCTTCTCACGGTCGACATCCCACTACCCCAGGCACCTACCCCGCTGGAACTGGGTACAGACTATAGGAGAAAATGGCACAAAATCACACGCACTGCCCTAGAGCCGGTCTTTAGTTGCCCTCTGGAGCCTTACATAGAAAACATTGACACCTGCGTTAACATGTTCAATGCAACCTTACTGTCTGCGATTGATGGAATTGCTCCATCTCTACCTGTTTCGTCCGCAAGATCCCGCCCCTCTGCTCCTTGGTTTTCAGCGGCACTGCGTGAAGAAAGAAGTCACTGCAAAAGATTAGAACGCAGCTGGAGATTAACATATGATATAGAGGCAAAATCTATCTACAGAACGGCCTTAAAGAAATTCACCAAACTAAAAAAATCTGCCATGAGAGAGTTTTTTGCCTCACAAATTAAAGATGCAGACAACTCGGCAAAGACATTGTTTAAAATTGTTAAAGACTTTGTTAAACCCCCTGCAATGACACCTAACAATCTAGCCAACCAGTCCCTTTGCAATGGACTATCAGATTTCTTTCAGGAAAAAATTGAAAAAATTGCATCCTCCTTTCCTCCAGTTGGGGCATCTGACCTCTCCCTTTCCCCGGTCTCAATCAACCATGACATTGCTCCTGCCCTAGTGGCTTTTAAGGACCTCTCTCCAACCCTTGCACTTAAACTACTCTTACAGTGCAAATCTGGTTCTCCTTTGGACCCGGTCCCCCCTAAAATCATGAGTGATTTGGCTACTATACTGCTAGAGCCACTTACTTCCATTTGGAATGCCTCTTTACATCTAGGCCAATTCCCCTCGGCCTGGAAAGAAGCTCTGCTTGTGCCTATCCTGAAGAAAACAGATGCGGACCCCATGCAATTTAGTAATTACCGGCCCATCTCTCTCCTTCCGAAACCCGCGAAGGTCTTGGAAAAGGCAGTCCAATTACAACTTGCAGAATATCTAGAGACCAATTCCCTTCTACATGACTCCCAGTCCGGTTTCCGCACGGGTTTTAGCACGGAAACCGCACTGCTAGAAGTATCGGAGACTGTTCGAGAATGTGTGGATAAGGGCGAGGAGGCCATGTTGGTTCTCCTCGACCTGTCCGCCGCTTTCGATACGGTGTCCCACAAAATTCTTCTAGATCGACTGGAGCAGATTGGACTGAGCGGCACTGCCCTGTCGTGGATCAGTTCTTTTCTCCAAGGACGATAACAGAGGGTTCTTCTCAGACCATTTAAATCGGGATGCAAACCTCTTGTACGCGGAGTCCCACAAGGCTCAGCGCTGAGTCCTTTGTTCTTCAATGTCTACCTGGCCCCTCTTTCCAAGGTAGTGGAGGCATGCGGAGTCAGAGTGATCTCTTATGCTGATGATACACAGCTGATATTCTCCTTTAGAGATCACTCTGACTCCAGCCTCTCTAGCTTTCGCCACTGTCTTGGCGAAATCTGTTCGTGGATGGCCTCGAACCACTTGCGTCTTAACACCGACAAGACGGAGGTTCTGTTTTTTAATCAAAAAATGACCATACCACCTTCACTATGGTGGCCAACGGTACTCAATCCCCCCCCAATCCCGGTGCACACCGCCCGCAATCTGGGGTTCATGTTCGATGATACGCTCTCCTGCAGCCCTCAAATAAACAAGGTTACTGCTGCCTGCTTTGGTAAATTAAAGATGATGAGAAAGATCTTCCCATTTTTGCCGATGGATGCACGCAGAACAGTTACTCAGGCTTTAATTACCTCCCACTTGGATTATGCCAACAGTCTTTACGCGGGGGCCCCTCTATATCAAATTGAACGTCTGCAAGTAATTCAAAATGCTGCAGCAAGACTGATTGGCAATATCCCGTTCCGTCACCCGATCTCAGCGTTTCGCAAAGAGCTCCACTGGCTTCCTATAGCCAGTCGCATTAAGTTTAAAACGCTCACTCTTACTTTCCGAGCTCTGAACGGAACCGGCCCAGATTATTTAAGAAATAGATTGAGACTATCTCACTCAGTCAGAGACTTACGCTCCAATAACCTTCGTCTCATGCTTGTACCACGATTTCGCCGCACAAGAATGGGTGGCAGAGCTTTTGCTGTCCTTGCGGCCAAACATTGGAACAGCTTAACTGTTGACCTCAGATTTGCCCCATCCGAAGCACTGTTCCGTAGACGTCTGAAAACGTGGCTATTTTCATCTATTTAGATTGTTCCTCTTCTCCTGCTGACAGCTTTAGCGCCGGGACAACCCCGTTGGGGGTAGCCGCGTGCTTTACAAGATTCATAAATAAAAATAAATAAATAACCCATTCAACCTAGTTCTATGGGCATCAAGGGTGTTTACTGTGTCCGATGTCAAGAAAGGGCTATTAACAATGCCCCCAAACTTGATGCCACTCTTGAGGGTGCTGGCTTTGATACGCTTGCTCCAGGCATCCTCCTTCAGTTCCTCCTTTTGTCTAAGCAAGGCTTCTTTGTACTGTTTTTTACAAGTTCTTACAAACAAAAAGCCTCTTGGAGTAGTGCGTATTGCTTCCTTAAGCTTCCTAGATGCACATGAGCAGGCAGAATCAAACATCTTGGGGCCCAGTCTGGATGCCTTTTGGGGACAGAAGCCTCCAATAAGTCAGCTATGGAGCGGGAAAAAACTACAAAAGCATTAATTAAATCTATTGGCTCGGGCTGCAGGTCCAGGCCCGCCTGTAACTACTTATGACATTTGTCTGGTAAGGTTTTGTGGAAAGAGTGAGGGATGATCTGGCCCATTTGAACCATCTACCACCATCTGTGGCTTTCAATAATCCACCACTTCCTCTCTCTGTGTTCTGGACTAGTAGGGATCAGCTGGCTTTAAGACACAGAGGGTTATGGTAACTATGGATGCTTGATCCAATAGAGAAGTCCGATATAAGGTAAAAGAGGGGGGTAGAAACAAAAATAAAGTTAATGAATGAATCACTACTGTTCCCTTTAAAAGGGGGAATAATATCAATCCGGCCTAGGTCCAGTATTCCCATTACTGATAAAAGGTAAAATTCATTTGCTAGGGCTTGAAGGTTATCTACCTGGCATGTATTTTCTAAGCGCATCCTCATTAGACGGGGACAACCTAGAGCCCCAGGGCCTACTCTCTCAGGTCCCCACATAGTTGGGCATTAAAGTCTCCAACCAAAGTGTGTCTTATGGAGGATGGAGGCATTAAGATTATTCAGGTATGTACCTAACCGGGAGATGTTATAAACCTCTGGAAGAGATGATGTGGCAGTATAAAAGTTCCAAAAGCAACAATTTACAAGACCCACTTGAAAATGACAGAGTCCGAAAGCATGGATTATCTGTAGCCAACACTGCAATACTACATTTCACCACTAGAGAAGCATAAACAACCATACCCCCTAGGATTGACCTGCCCTTGAGAGGGTAGCAGGCACAAAGAAGGACTTATACCCCTCCATGAAAAAGGAGTTTTTGGTGGCCCATGTCTTCTGCAAACATATAACATCAAGATTTTTATAAAACAACACAATGCTGGGTCGAAGAACTTGCTTGCCAGTCTGGCTATGTTCCATGAAATAAATGTACAGGGATTGACATCCATAGAACTGTAGCCACAAAGACCATGATCGAATTGATGAGTAGGAGCGGCATGTGGAGTAGTAGATGTTATTTACGAAGGGGCTATCGCTGGAAGTCAATCACAGTTATCCAGGAACTCCACGGGTGCAACGCCATGTGAAAGGGGAATGGACGGGGTCCACAATTGCCACTCCTGCTTGGCTTGGCTGGGAAGCCTCTTTGGGCACCATAATCCAGAAGATGTTGCAGGATTCAAGAGTCTATAAAAGAAACCCAGGGGCAAGGGCCACGATAGACGTAGCTGGACCTACAAAAGTGCATGAATAAGCCGCAAGGAGGATACTCTCTGCAACATGTGGTCGGTTGCAGTTGATTATAACATAGTCACCATCACACAATTTCTTTTGCCAAGACAGTGATGGTATTCAGACAATGCAATTCTTTGTACTTCAGTTGATGGAAGTCCTCTGTGACAACTCCTGACTTCAGCACGGGTACATTCCCCAAAACCACAGCATACGGTGTGGCTTCGGTGGTAGGTGGAGGGTAAATGGAATCTGACTCTGGCTACCTGGTGCTTTATGCAGTAGAGCGACATCCCCTCCTATCCAGGGCTCCCCCCTGTTGGTCCTAGCGATACCTGACCCGGGCTTTGTCCTGGAGTTCTCAAGGGGGGATCCTTGGACCTTTCCTTTTAGACTAACATGGGGGTAGCATGTGGGTTGCAGAATACTCTCCTGCAGCTAGAGAGGTCCTCCTAATTTACAGTGCATTGCCCAGGCTGACTACAACCTTCTTTACCAATACTACCCAGCATGGTCACAGGTCCATTTTTTGGCTACTTGACTATCCATGTGATTGTGCTGGGTCAGATTAAAGAATTCCTGCTCGATCGAAACCAGATGTTACTTGATTAGTTCCAGTTTAGAGTCCATTCCTGCCAATAAGGGACCCATAAATGCTTCCATCATGGCCGCCATATCTGCCTTAGGCAGGGCCTGTGTGCCATGTGTGTTAGACAATGGAGCCGCTGACCTGGGAGGCTTTCTTTTAGCACCGGTCTCAGAACCCTTGCAGATACCCCCCCCCCCCCCCCCCAATCAGGATACGAGGGCGGGAGGCCACTGGCTTAGTAGTGCTCTTGTTGCGACCAGACACAAACATTGACGCTGTTTTAACCTTGCTAGTGTCAAGTGCAGCTAATCTCAAGTGTGTCTGGCATCCCAACTACTTCCTGACCAGTGATAGATGGGAGAGAAGACCCCCGCAACTGGCTCAACCAATTCCACCAACTCCAGACTGCATAATGCTGACCCTCTTGGGGGACTAGATAAGTGGGGGAGAAGATGATTAGCTGGGGAACGATAGAACCGTCGTGCCACAAGCTCTATCTCCTTATTTAGGACCCCTGCTACACACTGTAAAAAGAGTCCATTGTAGTTATCGCAGGGGCCGTGGGGGCTGCCACAACCGTCTAACGTTTCCCTCTCAAAATCAAAACTCAGTACTGAAACCAGGGATAAATCAGGACGAGGCAGCAAGATAAAAACTTCTGACCAAGCTGCCTAGACTTGGCCAGATAGAGCGGGAACTGAGAGGAAAGTGACAGTGATCTGACAAGCAGCAGACGGCAAGATGAGCTACAGGGTACAAAGTCGTTGGCTGAAAGCCCTGCTTGGCCTACCTTATATTAGTGTTTGAGCCCCCCAGGCTCCTCAGAAACTGTACATCTAATAGAAGTGACAACTCTCCCCAGTCAAAGATCCAAAGCCAGAAGACAAATAGGGGAGGCCCGGGCTTCGTCTGCATGCGTCCATGAGTGTCCTGCAATGTGGGAGAGAAGCAGTGCTTTCCAGCGTTCGCTGCATGGGAAAACCAACAGGGCTCCTCCTCCTTGCTCAGCTAACTGTGATACGCAGTCCCCCGCCTCCACAAGATCCACACTGAATTGTGTTCCCCGGAGGAAAGCAGTGCTTTTCAGCACGTGTGGCGCGGGGAAACTAACAGGGCTTCTCCTTGATCAGGAAACTGGGACACGCTGTCCTCTGCCTCCACAAGATCCACACTGAAAATTGACAAAAATGTCTCCGTTTGGTAGGTTTCCCTGGCAGGTGGCTGAGACCAGGCCTTATTACTGCAGTTACCTCCATTGTCATTGGATCATTTGTATCGATGTTGCATTTTGGGGTCTTTTGTGTCATGTATGTTAGGCCCTGTCACACATGTGTCTTTGCGTTTTTATCAGCAGAAGTTTGTGAACTCCGGGTGGTAGAAGGTTTGTGGATCACTGCAGATTATTGACGTTTTCTTGACAGTAATGTGAGGAAAATGACTGATTTTTGGCAAAGTTTGAGGTTTGCACAGTATTATGGTTAAGAACATATTATGGGATCCATTCCATGCAAAGCAAACCACTCTGGGGCAGATTTATGATGCCCTTGCGCCGCAATTGCGTCACTTTATTTAACGCAACTGCGGCGCAAACAATGTGCCCTATTTACAACGTGACGCATATAGGAGATGCGTCACGTTGTAAAGCCCAGCGCCATAAGGAGGCGTTCCTGCGCAGGGGGGGGGCGTTCCTGCGCAGGAACGCCTCCTGAAAGTGGCTGAGTGAAATCTATGAGATTTCACTCAGTCACTTTCAGGCCAATGCTGCGTCAAAACCCTGCGCCTGCTTGAAGCAGGCGTAGGTCTTGATGCAGCATTGTGTAGATGCGGCACCCCCGAGCCTTGCTGGAGCTGTGTCGCGCTTGCGACGCAACTCCAGCAATGCGCCACATTTCCGGCACAGATGCGTCACGCATCTGTGCCATTTTTGCACCATGGGTGGCGGAGCTGTGGCGCACTGTGGCACACGTTAACTGACGCATCCCTGGGGATGCGCCAGTTAACATAAATCTGCCCCTCTGTACTTTTCTTTCTGTCTAGTTTTTAAAAATGTCTGGTTGTGGTAGGGTTCCCTAGGTGATGACAGAACCTGGAACGAATACCACAGCAAACCCATCACCAAATGACACAATTTTTTTAAAGGAAATGTTGATGTCACCACTTTGTGTTTCGGAGCAGTTTGTGTAACAGGTGCTATTCCCAGCTATACAAGTGGGGTAGCGGTTTTTACCAGACAAAGTGTGGAAGCACAGAAGACTATAAGACTTGTTATGAATTCAACTTCTTTCCATTATTGGCTTCCAAATGTAAGCCAGTGTGCAAGAAAGAGCACATTTTGTAAAGTCCTTTTGAATCACTTGATAGTATAGGTGACTCCAAATTCAGAGGTGTATAATTACCCACTATTCCGAATTGCTGCATGCTCGGTACTTAATTAAATATCATTACAAGCTGCGGCTCACTTGTTGGCTCCAGATATCACGTGCTTTTGGACAATCAGCAAACACTATATCCTTGTGACCAGAAGAGTTTCATAGATATAATGGTATGTTAC
Organism: Lissotriton vulgaris; assembly: GCF_964263255.1. Classification (NCBI taxonomy): domain Eukaryota; kingdom Metazoa; phylum Chordata; class Amphibia; order Caudata; family Salamandridae; genus Lissotriton; species Lissotriton vulgaris. The sequence continues at coordinate 976,044,546 of NC_141693.1, forward strand.
TTTTGCAAATTTGACATTGCGACAAAAAATTAAAGATGAAAAAGTTGGCACCAATTTTTTTCTTCTTTTTTTCCAATTCTTTTTGTTTGAGGATTAGTAGAAACCATAAGCAATATACACAAATGACTCCTAATTGTTTCCATAGTGGAAAATATTGATATGCCATTTATAAAGAGTTACAATAATGGCAGTAGGCCTAACATGTTTATCCTGATAGGCAAATGTTAAAGTCAATATGCATTTAAGACTGGACTGTCATTACTCGGTATTAAAGCCTAGGGATAAGTATTGTGCCAAATGAAATCTCACAGATTACCTCTGTAGGGGAATTTGATGTTGATTATCCACTTGACAAATGTTAGTGGTAGAATATTTTTCAATGTAATAATTCTTGCTAGAATCTTTGTGGAAGGTCTGAGAAGCTTACTTGTCTTCCAGGGCCTTGTAAAAAAAAGCATTAACTGATAAATCCATCTATATATAAATGTATATCCATACAGATAGACGGGGGGGGGGGCTTTGGGCCTCTTCTGCCATTGATCCATCGGAGTGTAATTTGCACTTTGTATTTATCCACGACAATGTTCTGCATGGGGTAACGGTTCAGTCTGCATCTGTCATTGGCTCTCTCACCCTGTGAAAGATGGCATTTTCTGATCACATGTGCACAGCCACCTGAAAATATGTGGAACTATATCTATGTATGTTCACGCATAGATATAGTTCAATTTTCATGCCTTCTTGAATTTTAATTTTTCTTCAGAAGATACAACTATCCAGGCAAAAGCAAGGGTCCCTTGCTTGCTGTTCATTTATACTACAGAGCACACACACCCCTTGCCACTCTCTCTAAACCAGGTGACCATTATGGAATGCGGTTGGCCATAGTATACTATTGTTATACTATTCCACGTTGGTTTTAAGTGTGAAGGAGCACTGCTGATTTAATTTAGACACCCATGTACTCTGCTAAATTGTTGGTCACTGACGGTAGAAAACAAAAAATATTTGCGGAAACACACGTAGAAATAGACAATGTAAATTATATGTGTTTCGATAATTTATATTCATAATCCCCCAAAGAAACATTTTAATGCAAATTACGGAGTTTTATGTTTGTGAGTAATATATTTTGTTAAACAGATCATTGCAATTTGTATAAAACTTTTTGTTTGAAGGCATCTATTTACCCTTTAATTGGTCACAAGATAACATTCATGATGTCAAACGCTCCCTAAGGTAACACTGTAACTTTGAATGTTTCATGTTCTACATAAACGGTGCGTCTGAACAGCAATAAAGCAGTAGCGGCTGAGTTCTAATTCAAACGCATCCATTTACTTCTAAATTGCCCACTTTAGTCAACCGGTGACCGAGGCACAGACAGGAATGGCCTTGCACAGAGTTAATGTCGTGCACTTGGTAGACCCTCTCGTCCAGCCTCCGTTCAATGAAAGGCTTCAGAGTAAATGGAGTATTGACTTTCGCAGCCCACAGGCCGGGATTGAATGCTAATGCATGGCAGAGGGTGGTAGCCTTTCTCTAAGCCCTGGCCCTACAGAAAATAACGATCCTAATTGAGCATCACTGAGCCTATGGGGGAGTAGAAGTTGTCCTTATCGCTAAGAGCATAACTTAAGGGGATATAAATGCGGACTAAACAAGGGCCCCAGAGAGCATGCACTGAGCATTCTCATGGGATAGTTTTCCACTGTGCAGTTATGAAACCAATATTAGGACATTCGGCGCACCCGCAGCTCTGCACCATTAATGCAGCGCTATGTGCAGGCTCAGTGCAGATGGGCCTGGAAGGTTATAGGACGAGGTAAATAAAGCACATGCAGGAAGCATCTTACAATTACACTCAGGGTCAGAGTTCAGATTTGATCGAACAAAGTGCAGATGGGCTGTAGGGGTTAGTTATTCTCACACCAGATCTTTTCTAAAGATAGCCCTTACCAATAGGTGGATGATATGAACAATCTAAGTCTAATTGGCAATTTAGTACCTTCTGTAGGATGCAGCCATGTGCAATGTGAAACATGTGGAGGCCAAATATCTTTTTGGAAAAATAATAGACAGGGCAAAGGTTGATCATAGAGGGCAATGCCTGTAGGTTTGACTGAATAAATGTCCTCCGTTTTTCTTCCTATTATGGCAAGATATTTCGGAGAGCAAAAGAAGTTTGGGAAAGTACATAGAGAGATTTTATCCAAAAGGTAAGGAGGTACTGCTGACAGTGAAGATTACAATAGTGTTTTCCCCTTTTAAATTGTTTATGTGAAAAGAGAGCTACCAAGAAAGTAAACGTGGTGCATTGTGAACCTAAAGAAGGGAAACGCAAGGGCCATTCTGTAGAATTGGGTGATTATGAGATAAGTAAGAACGACGAATATATGACGTTACAACGAATTCCGTTGCAATGCATGCCTTTACCACGCATGCGTTACAACGGAATTCGTTCACCACGCATAACATTTTCCACAATTACTAGCGTGGTGACGTCATAGTCGTTAAGAGAAAGCGGAAGTTTATTTTCCGTTTTCTCTTAAACGACGCTGATACCCGACGTGACTCCAGGTGAGTTTCTTTTTTGGGGGGGAGACCCCCCCAAGCCCCCCCCCTTTTTTTTACCTTTACCACATATACCTTTACTACAAACCTCGTAGTACAGGTATGCGTGGTAAAGGCTTTCGTGTTAACCACGCATGCGTTGTACTGCATGCGTGGTTAACGATTTCGTTGTAAAGGCTTCGTTGTAATGGCCGTTTCCCAAGTAAAAGTGGTGCATTGTGAACCTAAAGAAGGGAAACGCAAGGGCCATTCTGTAGAATTGGGTGATTATGAGATAAGTAAGAACGACATTATGCTAGCATTTGTTAAATATCTCAGGGATAGAAATACGGTAGCAAACACGATTACTCAAGAAGGTGTGTGTGTATGTGAGAGAGAGAGAGAGAGAATAAGAGAGAAAGAGAGAGAGAGAGAGAGACCTGCGCACAGCTGCTGCCTGCACTTCTTCTGTTCTCTTTGTGACGGAAGTTGGCAGCATTAGAGCTTGTGCAGTGAAACTCACTCTGCTTTTGCACATTCTGTTCCTAATAGATATTATAAGGGAGGTTTGCATTGCTCCTCTAAGTGCTATTTCAGTAAAGTAAGTCTCACTGAGAGTGGGGGTCTCTATAGATCATTGAGAACATGTACCTCTACAGAACAATCCTCAGAGAGAACAGGGAGGGGTCCCCACTGAGAGCCTGTCTGTGTATGGAGACATCGTCACTGAGAATAGGCATCTGTAAAGAGCAGTCCTTGGCGAAAACAGTTACTTATACGGAGAAAATCCTCATGGGCAACAGTTATCTCCATGGGTCAATCTTAACTGCGAAAACATCTTTCTATAGAGCAGTAGCGGCTCCTGGAGGGAATGCGGTGGGCGGTGGGGTGGGGCGGGGGAGGGGCAGTGTGGGGGGGGGTAGTAAACTCCTCCATACGGCCGATCGGAGTTAGGTAAATAAATAAAACAAATTAAATTGTGTGTGCTGCAACACATTTGGCGTTGCAGCGCACACAATTTAATTTGTTTTATGAATGTATTTCTTTACCAAACTCCGATCAGCCATATGCCGGAGTTTACTACTCCACACCCTGCCCCTCCCCGCCCACCACCTTGCAGCACTTCCTCCAGGAGCCGCTACAGCTATAGAGCAGCCTTCAGTGAGAGTAGATATCTCTATAGAGCAATGATCGTTGAGGGCACTCACCGCCATAGATTCATCTAGCGGAATACATCTATAAAGAGTAATGAGTATAAAGAGGTATCTATAAAGAGTAATGGTGATTGAAACCCGGAGTCTATCTAGAGTAGGCCTGGGCGAAGCACTATGCTACGTTTGCGTAGTTTGAGAAGTTTGGCTACCTCGCACTACTCGAACTGCACATAGCACAGTGCAAACAGGCGTAGTGTAGCATAGTGCAGCGGTCCTTTTTTGCTTGCTCGCGGTCCTCAACGTCAAGTTGGTGACCGCGAGCAAGCAAAATGACATGCCAGTGAGACTTTTTCCTCGTTCATGATCAGCAGCATCAAGTTGCTGATCGCGAGAGTGGAAAATAAACCTCCCGGCGAGATTCTCAACGTGGGGAGGTCAGGTTTCTCATTGCGAGTGTTCGCATATGCTCACGACCGCTCGCGATGAGAAACTATTAGTCTGCATTGAGAAAGCTGCTGCTCGAGTAAAAATCTACTTGAGCGGCAGAAAACTACAGCTTGCACTGTGCAAGATGCCGTTTTCAACGATTGCACAGTGCTGTATGCTTGTCCGCATTGTGCAATCATTGAAAAGGCATCTTGCACAGTGCGAACAGGCTACTATGTAGTTTGTATAGTGCTAAGCGTAGCTCGCATAATGCGAAGTGTACTTTGCGTAGCTTCGCAAAGCGTTACTTTGCAAACTACGTCCAGCCCTAAAGAGCTATGATCACTGAGGACAGGTGTCCGTATAGAGCAGGGATCACTTAGTACAGGCAGGGCCGTTTCTACCATTAGGCAAGACTAGGCGGTGGCCTAGGGCGGCAAAATGGCTAGGGCGGCAAAAGTGGGAAAATGTGTTGCGCCTTCTACAATTCAACGTCATGTGACGTCACATAAGGCGTAACGGGCGGGGCCCTGCGCGCCTCGATCTTTGCGGCCGCAGCTCCAGCATGGCTGCTCCTGCCATCAATCGTGCCTGGTCAAAGGCCAGCGCTTGTTTCTCCGTGTCCTTCCAAGCCTTTGTGCGTGAGACGGCCCATCTGGAAGTGTGGAGGTGAAAGGTAACAGGCCAGAACCCCCTCGCATTGGTACTCTCTGTGCTCCAAGTGCTTGTGTGGTCATTTTCCTGACCCGCTCGGCTTGTTTTTGCTGTCCTCAAGCGGCAGAACTAATATTTTCATTGGCGTAATTTTACACGTTTTCCTTGTTTGACTCCTCTCTACCGACGGGCCAATGCGCAGATTTTATTATAAGAAAGATGTACTCTATAAAACGTTTTCAGTGAGTGAAACTATTTCAGCCTCCTGAAATAACTGCAAAATGACACAAAGCGTGTTAAAAAAAACACGAGTAAACACTTGACAAATTACGTAGCAGGTATAGATATATCATTAAGATGGTAACTTTGCAACATACATAACTCAGTGACTAGGATATTTGTACATATATTAAATATAGAAAGAACCTACACTGGACCAATTACTGTAACTGTGCCCACCAATAAGTGCAGCATGTGGCTGCATGATTGCTCGTGCTGTAAACAAAGGCATGCACTTACTCTCTCTAAGCAAATGCGGATGACAATACTGCATGGGCACAGTGCAATTGCCTTTCGTTTTCTTCCAGTGTCCAATATTATCAGGATGAGGAAACACTGTTTGTCTGATTTAGTCTAACATGAGCTGTGTTTCCCGTGTTCGTGAGGTGCGTGTAAAGCCTTGCGTGCTTCAGCTACATCAAGTAGAAACACAACTTGTGAACTAATGAACTAGAATTTAAACAGGTTGCAAATCGGTGTGCACAACGCAAACCTTCGTAGCAGGTGCTTCTCACTTTACGAGTCTTCGGGATGTATATTTTATGCTCATATCTGGACATTGTGTGATGCGAAGGGAGATGGGAAGACCAAAGGGGGTGGTGGGGGGTATTTGTGTTTGTACCCCCTCATGCCATTGAGACTTCCTTTCTCACCACTGGCTTAGTGAAGTTGTCATGGGCTCTAATGCAGGCAAAGAAAATAGTCCTCATTCCTTGGCTCAGCTATGTTTGGGGTGTATTGGGCTCCACTCAGCTCTGACCCTGCACCTGCCATACTACAATTTGCTACGTCCCTGGCTCTTACAGGCGAGGACAGTCTAGACCATTTACAAACTTTGCTTTTAATGCCGCCGGCGGGCCCTGGATCTTGTTTTGCCTCCAAGAGCACTGAAACGTCTCCTCCTCTGTGTACATCACACAAGGGACGAGAGGGGCAGCTGACACAGACCCCTAGCTCTCTGCCCAGCATGTTTACCCAACTCTTCATCCTCCCTGACCTCTGCCCCCTGTGGAGCAGAGTCCATCATGGGCATATAACGTGCACCTTGTAGATGGCTAACATCGTTTACTGAAGGACTCCTGGGCAGTTTCACTTTTCTGTCATTTGTTTTTCAAAGCTCTTGTGCTTCGGGTGGTGGGTGCCCGGGACGCTGTTCTTGGAGGAGGCCCTTTATAAAACTTCAGAAATCGCCCCCTCCTCAAGAATATGTGGAAATTAGCAAAATTAATGTACCTAAGCGGCGTTCATTTGCCTTTTCCCATTCCCCTCCCTGTAAGCACCATGAATACCGTGAAATATTGACCGCATCATTCCGCCAGTAAAAGCCCGTGCCCATATGTACATGACAGCCATTTTAGGCACCATGGCCTTTTTGCCCGCTCATTGGAATCCCCGGCTTCCCTCCTGCGCGTATTTGAACACCCCCCCCCCTCTCACATGCATAGACCATAAAACCCTCTCCCTCTGCACGACCCTGCTCTGAAAAGCAACCCTCCTGCTTGACCCACGCAAACCCCCCATTTCCTCTCGAAGAAGCATCCTTCGCCTCAGCTGACATAACCCCCCCAGCTGTACCTGACTGCCCCCGTTCTCTCATGTACGGGTCATAAGACCTCTCTCTCTGTGCGACTCTGTCCCTGGGCATCACACCTCGTGCCTGACCATCACCTCCCTTCTTCCTATGAATACCCCTCCCTTGATGACCCCTCCTCTGAGCCCGATTGTCCGCACGGACCACTGGTCATCTCTTTCGCCTGAGGATACAGTTCATTGCCCACCACTGTATGCACTCGTCCCTCTTCAAAAGAACTACTATTGACCATGACCTCCCCACCCCTCCGAGAATCGATCAGGCGCACACATTCCAAAGAAATCAGCTGAACACTCAGCTGAGCAATAGCCCCCTCCCATTGTATGGTGTGAGGACCTGTACTGTAGCCACGTGTTGGATTGCGCTAGAACGGGGAGGGGTCGGGGATGTCTTTTCCTTGCTTCACAATGTTATTATTGTAATAAGGAATGTTTGTGATGTATAAAAGGCGATGTCTCAGAGAATTTGTTAGAGCACCTCCCGAAAGACACTGTGTTTCGTGTCCGAAATGACAGGCTCTCCTCATGAGAAATAAAACTCTGTTCTTGTGTTCCTGCTTCCAGCGCCCGTCTCTTTATTTGGTAACTATTCAGAATGGGAACTAAGAGGCGTCTTGCGCCAGCAGCCTGGGCATCGGTTGTAAATTGGGCTGACTTTCTACAATTGGCGCCCCAAACGCGGGGCCCATCAGCGACATAAGGTCCAGTAAGAGAGGTCCAGACGATGGGGGTGAACATCTAAACGATCGGAGTATACCTGCCTTAAGAGGACCCTCGTCCGGCTGCTGATTGAATGAACTTCACCGATTTCGAACAGACCTCTCTCGAGTGACCTACTGTCCTGACTGGGATCCCACAGGACTGCTGCGGTAAAATCATGGAGTAAGAGAACGATCGGGCGCAGGAAAGGGGAAGACGAAGAACTGTCCATATGGTCCGGTCCGGGTAAGGTTAAGTAGGAGACGCCTGTTACGTCTAATTGGTAGGATGGCTTTATCCATCTGATTGATTGATTGATTGTTTGTATTGGAATCGGTATTTAAATACTGATATTGTTCATTGATTGGTTGCTCTGTTGTTCTTGGAGATTCGCTGTCTGCAAACAGGGAAAGAACACATTCTCTCTTTGCAAGTAGCGAAAGGGTAGGTCACGCAAACCTTTAACACGTCGTACCTACTTATTCTCCCCATTGATTGATTGTGGCCCGAACTGTTGTTCGCGGATTGTTCTCTGGAGATTCTCTGCCTGCAAACGGGGAAGAACAGGTTCTCTCTTTGCAGGTAGCGAAAGGGTAGTTAACGCAAACCTTTAACACGTCGTACCTACTCATTCTCCCCATTGATTGTTTGATTGACCGAACATTGATTGTTCGATATTGGTTCTTTTTGAGGTATTCACCGCCTGCAAACAACGAAGAATAGAAATATTCTGTCTAGTCTTTGCCCGCCGTGATAAGATAGGTAGTGCAGACTTTTGTCCCCGTTGTAATCCGTCATGCCTATCTTCTCCCCACTGATTGGTAAACTAGGTCCACCCGGACCATTTATTGGAGTAGATCATCCGGTTCAACCGGAGGGTATCCCTGATAAAAGGACATATAAAATATGATGTGATCACCGAATCCTGTTAACAGAAACTTTAGCATGAAACACACACTAGAAAAGGAATGAAAAGAAGTCGAGCTAAGCCAGTAGCCCGCTGATGAGTTTCCGACTTCACTAAAAATAAGAAAACATTAGAAATAGTCCGTAATAAGAATTATAAAATGGCGAAAGAAGCCAAGCTTGACGCCAAGACAGCCTCAAGGTAGCTAGGCCCCGCCGCCCCCTCGCTATCCAAAGCATGTCTGTCCCACCGCCCGCCACGCCCAAATAACGGTAACATGAAATAGATACAAATCAGCAGATACCTACCCCCATTCCGGAAGCTCCCGAAGTGCAACAGGTCCGCGGTTACGCCCATCCGGAAGGCGAGGCCTCAGCGCGTGTAGAGCAGGGCTCGGCTGGCCGCCATCGGAAGGGGAGGCTGTGGGGCGGACGGCCCGAAGGTTGTTATGGTCTCCCCATTCCCTTCTTTCCTTCTGCCCTACAGGCCACGGGGAGGGGGGGATGTCTTGCCTCAGCCACCGACCCCCCCCCTCTCTATCCCCTGCTCCGGCCGTCAGCAAAACCGGAGCCAAAGCAGGTAGCCCCTTCAGCGGCAACACTTGAGAGTTGCAGGTAGTCTCGCCTGGTCTGGCCGCTACGAAAAGTCCAGAGAAAACGGTGCCTTGCAGGTCACAAAAGGGGGGGGGATGTCTTGCTGCCTCCGACCCCCCCCCCCATCTTCATTGCCTGGTACGGCCATACCAAAGTGGTGGAGCCGAGAAACGGCGCGGGGTCGCTGGAAGGGGGAGGCGGCGCGAACGAGCCTCCCCCACCCCCCCAGGTGGAGGCTTCCAGCGACACCCCAACGCTCCTGCTCAAAGAGGGTCCATATCAAAAAGGTGGGTTTTTTTGCCCAGGACTGGCGCGCGCCCTGCGCTCCTCGACCTTGAAGATTCTAAAAGAGCCGGGGGGGGGGGTGGCCGACCTCTCCACGAGGCGCCCCCCGCCCCCGTCCTCCGATGGAGCCACGAGACGTCGGCGCACTCCTGCCGGCGCCAGCCTCAGTTTGGAAATGACTAAAAATCCTGCAAAGATACAGATTTGTTCAGTTCCGGTGGAACACCAGAATGACCCGGTAGGAAAGATTGTTGCCTCCCTCCCCACTTTTTGACTGATGGCTCATATCGCTAGTCTGTTACCCTATTATGAAAAACTTTTTGAACTGCCAAAAGAAGGTTCTGGTCCAACCACGAGTCAGTAGAGACAATCTGACTATACTGGGACTTGCCTGACCCCGCCCAAAATGGCGCCGATACAAAATGAAACTTTCAACTCCTTGTTGCACCCTGATTGCTCAGCCTTGATGTTCCAAGATATGTATGCAGTTTTTGGACAATGAAAATAGATAAAATGGATATTGATTATGTGTTTGGAAAAGAAAGCGATGTAAGACGGGTATTGATTATTTGTTGGGACAATGAACTGATATGGGGTGGGTACTAATTATGTGGATGGATAATGAACAGATATGGGATGGGTATTGATCATGTATTTCAACAATGAATTCAGCATAAGATGAATACTGGTTACGTGATTTTTCAATGGATTGATGCACGATAGGTACTGAGTGAATAGTTGGACAATGAGATGATGTAAAGTTTGAAACCAATGGTTATTGAAAGTTCGAATTTTCGACATTTATGATGCTTGCTCCCAATGAATTTCGATACGATTTTATTACACTGCTGCACTTTATATTATGAAATAAATGGCCACCGACTTCGTTCCTCTTATGCACAGTTCCAGTCTGCTCCGTAGCCGGCCCACTGGGTTGTAGGCCCGTATTCGTGCGCCAACATTTTTATTAAAGGGTTTTTTGAACAGGCAAATATAATTGTAGCGTTTGGATTGATGAGTTTCGAAATGTATGGCTACTGTCACCGATATAAGTAAAATACACGCAGCATGATTAAGGTTGAAGGTTAAAAAGGCCCGATACTTAGCAGCTACATTATGTGTCACAGGCAGCCGGAAAAGTGTTTTAGACGCCGTTAAGCGATACCGAAGAAATGCCACCTGACCACCACCCTTGCACATGGCCTAAAAGGCCACGATCAAGTGATTCATGTAGATACGCAGACCATCGATGATTATCTATCTAACAATACTGGTCCCTCTGGGCTTAAACACCGAGATGGTAGAGGATGCACCCCGTGGAGATGGGTCGAGTATGTGGTAGGTAAAAACATTTTCGGATTATTGCGCGCTGATATGTATTGAATGCTGCCCCCACCCCCTTCTTTCTCCTCCCTTCTGCAGGTCGCGCCGGAACATCGGCTGAAGTATGGAAGAATGATCGAGCGACCGACAGAAGGGGAAAAAAAGGGGATCTGAGCATAGTACTTATGCTAACGAGCTTTGAAAGGTGTAGACTTAGATATGACTGTGCCTCCTTAGAACGTAGCAACTGGGAGGATGGACTGACATAGAAACTTGACGGGTTAGTACTGTATGACAGAATTTGACTCGAACCAGCACACCAGATAGTGCAACTATGACGTTTTACTAGATAGGGAAAGGACAAAGAAAGTTCCGGGGTAAGGTTTACCTAGGCACCACCCGTCTGGAAAAGTAGGAATGATGTTGATGTTCAAAAAAAAAAAAAAATGTACCACCTCCTTCTCGCACTCTTATAGATATAGCCAAGCTGTCCGACTGTTCTCCCGATTAATGCCCTCCGTTGCCTCAGCCTGGAGAACTTTTTGCCAAAAGAAGAAACAAAAAAAGTGGTTCAAGATCCAACCATGGGCAATAGCCCGACCAGGTTAATTCCTGACCAACTGACCGAGGTGTAAGTATTAGCGATCGAGAACGCTCGCAAAGATAGCAAACGAAAGGAAAAGGAGGAAAAGGTAAAAAGAGCTCAGCACGTAGACAAATAGGATACTAAAGATACGCAGCATGCAGAAAGAGATCTTTTTGGCCAATAACTGTTTTATGTTTTGTCATGAACATTTTTTTGTATGTACTACATGTACTGTCTTCCTTTGACTGAGTTTGTGTGTATGTAATGTATGGGTTTATGTCTCCCCTCTGTTCGCGTCTCTGTGTTACCTGACCCCTGCTGTTCTGTGTTGTGAGCGCACTAAATGACCCATTACTGTACACGTCTCTCTCTCTCTCTCTCTCTCTCTCTCTCTCTCTACATGTCATACGTGTACCGAATGGCTCGTTTAGGTTGCGGACGACTCTCACTCTCTATGAGAGTCTCCCTATTCCCTCTTCCCTTTCGCGGTAAAATTGTGCACCGTCGGCACCAGCCTAATTGGGTTCCTTTTTTTGAACGCAAAGGTGTTCAGCAAAATTGACAGAAACTAAAACGATTGTGACTTGCCATATTACTACCTCTCCTTTCTGCAAAATAAATGAACTTGAATTGGCTAAGAAAGAAAGCGCAGGTAAGACGACTGATATCCCCCAATCTGGCCTTTTATAGGGGGGACTACATGTCAATGGCTTCCTATTCTTCAGTTCGTTAGAAATACGATCCCCAATGCCCAGATTGATCCCCAATGTCCAGGTTGCCCCACCCTTATGTACTCAAGCGCGAATGTTCAAAGCGTCCCCGCTTCTCCCATTGACCCCTGCTCCATATCAGCTACCCCCGAAGTATAACTGATGGCCTTGATTAACTATCGCTCCTCGATGAAAGTCTGTTTACCCCCCCCCCTCTCTCGATGATAGCACCCCCGCCCTGTTTGACAGGGTTAACCAGCTCTGAAGGGAAATGTTAGACTGTTAAGGCTCGGGTTAGAAAGACAAGTCTCCGCTGGAGGTTCCGAAATGTTGAATTTGATGAAATGCGCAGTTGATAGGAGTCTGATTTCTCTCCATTTGTGTCATGAATAAACGATGAATAAACTTGGCATGAACTCAGTAGGAATGCCGACATATACACTGCATGGTAATAGACTTCTGACTGTGACCGATGAACGTATCTCCCAAGTGCATAGGATTGAAGGAGGAATTCACATGCATAAATGTCTTCTCCTGCCAGTTCTCTAAAGCTTGTTTTGTACCTATTCAAAGATATATGATCACCGGAGGAGAAGGGTCGGACGTGATGTACAGCCTGGCTGCAGATCTTGAGACACATGTGACCTCGACCAAAGGTGGAGCTGCAGAGCAACAAGATACGGGACGAGACAGCAATCTCAAACGTGGAAAATGAAAAGTTGACGGGCTGCCCTGAAGCCCTCAGTCTGCTAACCCACGTGTGCCTGAAGTCTTCGCCCCCTTTTTTGGGCCCGATTGATGGGCCTGCCTGCTCGTTATCCTTTGCTCCCTTGGTCCCTTGGAAGTGTCCGAAAAGATCTGATCCCACTCCGCCCTCTCTTCCCTCGACTATCCAACAACCCCCTCTTTTTCCACATGACTTTTTGACTCAGAAAGAAGAAACAGCATTTAGGTGGAAATGAGGTTTGCAAACGGAAGTAAAAAGAAATATAGGTGCCGAGCATAAGGCACCACCAAAAGGATTGGTTAAGGAACAGGACTGGGGTCTAACAGCAGAGGACTGACCGCACCCTGCAACGCGTAAGGATAGATCCGAGCTGGACCTATAGCTCCACCGCCGGTGCTCAACAGCGCCAACGAAAAGATACGGACGAGAGCCTACCAGTGATGGCTCACTGCTAAAAAGACACTGTGACGAAGATATATTGGACTGAATTCCTCCCTCAACCACTTGGTATTGTTTTCAAAATGTTTGTCGGTCACCTTTAGAGCTGTACATTGATGAGAAAGTCAGAAGCATTTATACTGTGTAGTATGCTGCACCCTAGGCTTGTAGTAACCCAACAAATGTAAATTTCTATGTATTGCATTCTGCCAATCACATCGACTGCTCATGGTTATATGCAATCTGCTAGTATTGATAGGTTTTCATCAACGATACATGTTTATATGTACACCCGTTAATTAGGAAATGAACTAGCTTATGGTAAAAGCGGCGACTGTGGAAATTAGCAAAATTAATGTACCTAAGCAGCGTTCATTTGCCTTTTCCCATTCCCCTCCCTGTAAGCACCATGAATACAGTGAAATATTGACCGCATCATTCCGCCAGTAAAAGCCCGTGCCCATATGTACATGACAGCCATTTTAGGCATCATGGCCTTTTTGCCAGCTCATTGGAATCCCCGGCTTCCCTCCTGCGCGTATTTGAACACCCCCCCCCTCTCACATGCATAGATCATAAAACCCTCTCCCTCTGCGCGACCCTGCTCTGAAAAGCAACCCTCCTGCTTGACCCACGCAAACCCCCCATTTCCTCTCGAAGAAGCATCCTTCGCCTCAGCTGACATAACCCCCCCAGCTGTACCTGACTGCCCCCGTTCTCTCATGTACGGGTCATAAGACCTCTCTCTCTGTGCGACTCTGTCCCTGGGCATCACACCTCGTGCCTGACCATCACCTTCCTTCTTCCTATGAATACCCCTCCCTTGATGACCCCTCCACTGAGCCCGATTGTCCGCACGGACCACTGGTCATCTCTTTCGCCTGAGGATACAGTTCATTGCCCACCACTGTATGCACTCGTCCCTCTTCAAAAGAACTACTATTGACCATGACCTCCCCACCCCTCCGAGAATCGATCAGGCGCACACATTCCAAAGAAATCAGCGGAACACTCAGCTGAGCAATAGCCCCCTCCCATTATATGGTGTGAGGACCTGTACTGTAGCCACGTGTTGGATTGCGCTAGAACGGGGAGGGGTCGGGGATGTCTTTTCCTTGCTTCACAATGTTATTATTGTAATAAGGAATGTTTGTGATGTATAAAAGGCGATGTGTCAGAGAATTTGTTAGAGCACCTCCCGAAAGACACTGTGTTTCGTGTCCGAAATGACAGGCTCTCCTCATGAGAAATAAAACTCTGTTCTTGTGTTCCTGCTTCCAGCGCCCGTCTCTTTATTTGGTAACTATTCAGAATGGGAACTAAGAGGCGTCTTGCGCCAGCAGCCTGGGCATCGGTTGTAAATTGGGCTGACTTTCTACAATTGGCGCCCCAAACGCGGGGCCCATCAGCGACATAAGGTCCAGTAAGAGAGGTCCAGACGATGGGGGTGAACATCTAAACGATCGGAGTATACCTGCCTTAAGAGGACCCTCGTCCGGCTGCTGATTGAATGAACTTCACCGATTTCGAACAGACCTCTCTCGAGTGACCTACTGTCCTGACTGGGATCCCACAGGACTGCTGCGGTAAAATCATGGAGTAAGAGAACGATCGGGCGCTGGAAAGGGGAAGACGAAGAACTGTCCATATGGTCCGGTCCGGGTAAGGTTAAGTAGGAGACGCCTGTTACGTCTAATTGGTAGGATGGCTTTATCCATCTGATTGATTGATTGATTGATTGTTTGTATTGGAATCGGTATTTGAATACTGATATTGTTCATTGATTGGTTGCTCTGTTGTTCTTGGAGATTCGCTGTCTGCAAACAGGGAAAGAACACATTCTCTCTTTGCAAGTAGCGAAAGGGTAGGTAACGCAAACCTTTAACACGTCGTACCTACTTATTCTCCCCATTGATTGATTGTGGCCCGAACTGTTGTTCGCGGATTGTTCTCTGGAGATTCTCTGCCTGCAAACGGGGAAGAACAGGTTCTCTCTTTGCAGGTAGCGAAAGGGTAGGTAACGCAAACCTTTAACACGTCGTACCTACTCATTCTCCCCATTGATTGTTTGATTGACCGAACATTGATTGTTCGATATTGGTTCTTTTTGAGGTATTCACCGCCTGCAAACAACGAAGAATAGAAATATTCTGTCTAGTCTTTGCCCGCCGTGATAAGATAGGTAGTGCAGACTTTTGTCCCCGTTGTAATCCGTCATGCCTATCTTCTCCCCACTGATTGGTAAACTAGGTCCACCCGGACCATTTATTGGAGGTAGATCATCCGGTTCAACCGGAGGGTATCCCTGATAAAAGGACATATAAAATATGATGTGATCACCGAATCCTGTTAACAGAAACTTTAGCATGAAACACACACTAGAAAAGGAAGGAAAAGAAGTCGAGCTAAGCCAGTAGCCCGCTGATGAGTTTCCGACTTCACTAAAAATAAGAAAACATTAGAAATAGTCCGCAATAAGAATTATAAAATGGCGAAAGAAGCCAAGCTTGACGCCAAGACAGCCACAAGGTAGCTAGGCCCCGCCGCCCCCTCGCTATCCAAAGCATGTCTGTCCCACCGCCCGCCACGCCCAAATAACGGTAACATGAAATAGATACAAATCAGCAGATACCTACCCCCATTCCGGAAGCTCCCGAAGTGCAACAGGTCCGCGGTTACGCCCATCCGGAAGGCGAGGCCTCAGCGCGTGTAGAGCAGGGCTCGGCTGGCCGCCATCGGAAGGGGAGGCTGTGGGGCGGACGGCCCGAAGGTTGTTATGGTCTCCCCATTCCCTTCTTTCCTTCTGTCCTACGGGCCACGGGGGGGGATGTCTTGCCTCAGCCACCGACCCCCCCCCCTCTCTATCCCCTGCTCCGGCCGTCAGCAAAACCGGAGCCAAAGCAGGTAGCCCCTTCAGCGGCAACACTTGAGAGTTGCAGGTAGTCTCACCTGGTCTGGCCGCTACGAAAAGTCCAGAGAAAACGGTGCCTTGCAGGTCACAAAAGGGGGGGGGGGATGTCTTGCTGCCTCCGACCCCCCCCCATCTTCATTGCCTGGTACGGCCATACCAAAGTGGTGGAGCCGAGAAACGGCGCGGGGTCGCTGGAAGGGGGAGGCGGCGCGAACGAGCCTCCCCCACCCCCCCAGGTGGAGGCTTCCAGCGACACCCCAACGCTCCTGCTCAAAGAGGGTCCATATCAAAAAGGTGGGTTTTTTTGCCCAGGACTGGCGCGCGCCCTGCGCTCCTCGACCTTGAAGATTCTAAAAGAGCCGGGGGGGGGGGGGTGGCCGACCTCTCCACGAGGCACCCCCCGCCCCCGTCCTCCGATGGAGCCACGAGACGTCGGCGCACTCCTGCCGGCGCCAGCCTCAGTTTGGAAATGACTAAAAATCCTGCAAAGATACAGATTTGTTCAGTTCCGGTGGAACACCAGAATGACCCGGTAGGAAAGATTGTTGCCTCCCTCCCCACTTTTTAACTGATGGCTCATATCGCTAGTCTGTTACCCTATTATGAAAAACTTTTTGAACTGCCAAAAGAAGGTTCTGGTCCAACCACGAGTCAGTAGAGACAATCTGACTATACTGGGACTTGCCTGACCCCGCCCAAAATGGCGCCGATACAAAATGAAACTTTCAACTCCTTGTTGCACCCTGATTGCTCAGCCTTGATGTTCCAAGATATGTATGCAGTTTTTGGACAATGAAAATAGATAAAATGGATATTGATTATGTGTTTGGAAAAGAAAGCGATGTAAGACGGGTATTGATTATTTGTTGGGACAATGAACTGATATGGGGTGGGTACTAATTATGTGGATGGATAATGAACAGATATGGGATGGGTATTGATCATGTATTTCAACAATGAATTCAGCATAAGATGAATACTGGTTACGTGATTTTTCAATGGATTGATGCACGATAGGTACTGAGTGAATAGTTGGACAATGAGATGATGTAAAGTTTGAAACCAATGGTTATTGAAAGTTCGAATTTTCGACATTTATGATGCTTGCTCCCAATGAATTTCGATACGATTTTATTACACTGCTGCACTTTATATTATGAAATAAATGGCCACCGACTTCGTTCCTCTTATGCACAGTTCCAGTCTGCTCCGTAGCCGGCCCACTGGGTTGTAGGCCCGTATTCGTGCGCCAACATTTTTATTAAAGGGTTTTTTGAACAGGCAAATATAATTGTAGCGTTTGGATTGATGAGTTTCGAAATGTATGGCTACTGTCACCGATATAAGTAAAATACACGCAGCATGATTAAGGTTGAAGGTTAAAAAGGCCCGATACTTAGCAGCTACATTATGTGTCACAGGCAGCCGGAAAAGTGTTTTAGACGCCCTTAAGCGATACCGAAGAAATGCCACCTGACCACCACCCTTGCACATGGCCTAAAAGGCCACGATCAAGTGATTCATGTAGATACGCAGACCATCGATGATTATCTATCTAACAATACTGGTCCCTCTGGGCTTAAACACCGAGATGGTAGAGGATGCACCCCGTGGAGATGGGTCGAGTATGTGGTAGGTAAAAACATTTTCGGATTATTGCGCGCTGATATGTATTGAATGCTGCCCCCACCCCCTTCTTTCTCCTCCCTTCTGCAGGTCGCGCCGGAACATCGGCTGAAGTATGGAAGAATGATCGAGCGACCGACAGAAGGGGAAAAAAAGGGGATCTGAGCATAGTACTTATGCTAACGAGCTTTGAAAGGTGTAGACTTAGATATGACTGTGCCTCCTTAGAACGTAGCAACTGGGAGGATGGACTGACATAGAAACTTGACGGGTTAGTACTGTATGACAGAATTTGACTCGAACCAGCACACCAGATAGTGCAACTATGACGTTTTACTAGATAGGGAAAGGACAAAGAAAGTTCCGGGGTAAGGTTTACCTAGGCACCACCCGTCTGGAAAAGTAGGAATGATGTTGATGTTCAAAAAAAAAAAAAAAATGTACCACCTCCTTCTCGCACTCTTATAGATATAGCCAAGCTGTCCGACTGTTCTCCCGATTAATGCCCTCCGTTGCCTCAGCCTGGAGAACTTTTTGCCAAAAGAAGAAACAAAAAAAGTGGTTCAAGATCCAACCATGGGCAATAGCCCGACCAGGTTAATTCCTGACCAACTGACCGAGGTGTAAGTATTAGCGATCGAGAACGCTCGCAAAGATAGCAAACGAAAGGAAAAGGAGGAAAAGGTAAAAAGAGCTCAGCACGTAGACAAATAGGATACTAAAGATACGCAGCATGCAGAAAGAGATCTTTTTGGCCAATAACTGTTTTATGTTTTGTCATGAACATTTTTTTGTATGTACTACATGGACTGTCTTCCTTTGACTGAGTTTGTGTGTATGTAATGTATGGGTTTATGTCTCCCCTCTGTTCGCGTCTCTGTGTTACCTGACCCCTGCTGTTCTGTGTTGTGAGCGCACTAAATGACCCATTACTGTACACGTCTCTCTCTCTCTCTCTCTCTCTCTCTCTCTCTCTCTCTCTACATGTCATACGTGTACCGAATGGCTCGTTTAGGTTGCGGACGACTCTCACTCTCTATGAGAGTCTCCCTATTCCCTCTTCCCTTTCGCGGTAAAATTGTGCACCGTCGGCACCAGCCTAATTGGGTTCCTTTTTTTGAACGCAAAGGTGTTCAGCAAAATTGACAGAAACTAAAACGATTGTGACTTGCCATATTACTACCTCTCCTTTCTGCAAAATAAATGAACTTGAATTGGCTAAGAAAGAAAGGGCAGGTAAGACGACTGATATCCCCCAATCTGGCCTTTTATAGGGGGGACTACATGTCAATGGCTTCCTATTCTTCAGTTCGTTAGAAATACGATCCCCAATGCCCAGATTGATCCCCAATGTCCAGGTTGCCCCACCCTTATGTACTCAAGCGCGAATGTTCAAAGCGTCCCCGCTTCTCCCATTGACCCCTGCTCCATATCAGCTACCCCCGAAGTATAACTGATGGCCTTGATTAACTATCGCTCCTCGATGAAAGTCTGTTTACCCCCCCCCCCCCCCCCCCTCTCTCGATGATAGCACCCCCGCCCTGTTTGACAGGGTTAACCAGCTCTGAAGGGAAATGTTAGACTGTTAAGGCTCGGGTTAGAAAGACAAGTCTCCGCTGGAGGTTCCGAAATGTTGAATTTGATGAAATGCGCAGTTGATAGGAGTCTGATTTCTCTCCATTTGTGTCATGAATAAACAATGAATAAACTTGGCATGAACTCAGTAGGAATGCCGACATATACACTGCATGGTAATAGACTTCTGACTGTGACCGATGAACGTATCTCCCAAGTGCATAGGATTGAAGGAGGAATTCACATGCATAAATGTCTTCTCCTGCCAGTTCTCTAAAGCTTGTTTTGTACCTATTCAAAGATATACGATCACCCGAGGAGAAGGGTCGGACGTGACGTACAGCCTGGCTGCAGATCTTGAGACACATGTGACCTCGACCAAAGGTGGAGCTGCAGAGCAACAAGATACGGGACGAGATAGCAATCTCAAACGTGGAAAATGAAAAGTTGACGGGCTGCCCTGAAGCCCTCAGTCTGCTAACCCACGTGTGCCTGAAGTCTTCGCCCCCTTTTTTGGGCCCGATTGATGGGCCTGCCTGCTCGTTATCCTTTGCTCCCTTGGTCCCTTGGAAGTGTCCGAAAAGATCTGATCCCACTCCGCCCTCTCTTCCCTCGACTATCCAACAACCCCCTCTTTTTCCACATGACTTTTTGACTCAGAAAGAAGAAACAGCATTTAGGTGGAAATGAGGTTTGCAAACGGAAGTAAAAAGAAATATAGGTGCCGAGCATAAGGCACCACCAAAAGGATTGGTTAAGGAACAGGACTGGGGTCTAACAGCAGAGGACTGACCGCACCCTGCAACGCGTAAGGATAGATCCGAGCTGGACCTATAGCTCCACCGCCGGTGCTCAACAGCGCCAACGAAAAGATACGGACGAGAGCCTACCAGTGATGGCTCACTGCTAAAAAGACACTGTGACGAAGATATATTGGACTGAATTCCTCCCTCAACCACTTGGTATTGTTTTCAAAATGTTTGTCGGTCACCTTTAGAGCTGTACATTGATGAGAAAGTCAGAAGCATTTATACTGTGTAGTATGCTGCACCCTAGGCTTGTAGTAACCCAACAAATGTAAATTTCTATGTATTGCATTCTGCCAATCACATCGACTGCTCATGGTTATATGCAATCTGCTAGTATTGATAAGTTTTCATCAACGATACATGTTTATATGTACACCCGTTAATTAGGAAATGAACTAGCTTATGGTAAAAGCGGCGACTGTGGAAATTAGCAAAATTAATGTACCTAAGCAGCGTTCATTTGCCTTTTCCCATTCCCCTCCCTGTAAGCACCATGAATACCGTGAAATATTGACCGCATCATTCCGCCAGTAAAAGCCCGTGCCCATATGTACATGACAGCCATTTTAGGCATCATGGCCTTTTTGCCAGCTCATTGGAATCCCCGGCTTCCCTCCTGCGCGTATTTGAACACCCCCCCCCCTCTCACATGCATAGACCATAAAACCCTCTCCCTCTGCGCGACCCTGCTCTGAAAAGCAACCCTCCTGCTTGACCCACGCAAACCCCCCATTTCCTCTCGAAGAAGCATCCTTCGCCTCAGCTGACATAACCCCCCCAGCTGTACCTGACTGCCCCCGTTCTCTCATGTACGGGTCATAAGACCTCTCTCTCTGTGCGACTCTGTCCCTGGGCATCACACCTCGTGCCTGACCATCACCTCCCTTCTTCCTATGAATACCCCTCCCTTGATGACCCCTCCACTGAGCCCGATTGTCCGCACGGACCACTGGTCATCTCTTTCGCCTGAGGATACAGTTCATTGCCCACCACTGTATGCACTCGTCCCTCTTCAAAAGAACTACTATTGACCATGACCTCCCCACCCCTCCGAGAATCGATCAGGCGCACACATTCCAAAGAAATCAGCGGAACACTCAGCTGAGCAATAGCCCCCTCCCATTATATGGTGTGAGGACCTGTACTGTAGCCACGTGTTGGATTGCGCTAGAATGGGGAGGGGTCGGGGATGTCTTTTCCTTGCTTCACAATGTTATTATTGTAATAAGGAATGTTTGTGATGTATAAAAGGCGATGTCTCAGAGAATTTGTTAGAGCACCTCCCGAAAGACACTGTGTTTCGTGTCCGAAATGACAGGCTCTCCTCATGAGAAATAAAACTCTGTTCTTGTGTTCCTGCCTCCAGCGCCCGTCTCTTTATTTGGTAACTATTCAGAATGGGAACTAAGAGGCGTCTGGCGCCTGCAGCCTGGGCATCGGTTGTAAATTGGGCTGACTTTCTACAAATAGGACCTGGGTTTGTGTAACTTGAGTATGGAATGTGTGTCCATTGTGTACATGCACTCTCAAGTTAAGTCACAGCCCCTAGTGTTATTATATTTACATGCATCCTGCGTGTCTACTCTGAAGGGGGAAAGGCCAAGAGGGTCCTCCTGGAATACACAACTGTGATTCGCAAGCCAAGCCTCTCAGCATCTATCTGGGGCTGAACACGGTACCCTGTCTTGCAGGGTAACCAAGATCGGCTGTAGGTGGGGAGATGTGACCTGTAGATTACATCTCAGGAATTTACAATACCCAAGTCTGCAGCACGTGCATGCTCCCTTGTATCGATCTCACTTGCACATATCTCTGCAGTAGGTACATTTTAACCTGACTCGCTATACAACTCCAGTTTATACGTGTCTGCAGCTGGTGCATTAGCCACAAGCAATATAAACTGATCTTGAAACATATGAAGGGCTGATTAAGATTTCCCCAGCGGGGACCCAGCCCCACGAGGTATCCCTGTGAGACCTTTAAATGGGTTTGAAACTCATAACCTGCATTTGAAACTCATAACCTACATTTTAAACTACTTTTTAACCTTCATTTCTTAAACTTGTAGGAAAAATGAGTTAAAACTCAACGTGTACAGCCCATTGAAAGCAGATGACATTGGTGCAGTTATTAGCATTTTGTTTAGCTCATTACTCTGTTGAGAAATGCACATTTTGTCGATTGGAAGGATACAGTAAACCTGGTTGGGGCCCCGGAGATTGGAAACTGAGTGTGCAGGTTAAGTTCTCGGACGTGTGAACTGGACTAACAGTGAGACCATAAAGAGGGACTCCCCTGTGCAAACTGTTATACCAAATACATTTACGTGCACGGTGAACTTATCAGAACAGACACCGACACCTGCATAAGATCTTCAGTATGGAAGGATATTACGCGAATCGGGGTTAAGTGGCTCTGTGGATGGCTCAGTGCCGTTGTAGAGACTCATCCTTGAGCCGGAGTTGGGGTGCTTCCCAAGAGCGCCGTGTGTATTGGTTCTTGGAGAGTTGAATTAAATAATTAGCATAGGTGGTGGATCCCTGTCCCAGGCACATGTGACTCGCCCAGTCTCTGTGGTCAATGGTAACTTGATGACTATACCATTTTAATAGATTAGCTTTGTACCTATAGGGCTGTCCCAAAGAACTAGTGCATACACACAGCTAAGAAAATACCTGAAATACAATACATATGAAACTGTACGACAATAGTAATTAGCTATATGTCACATAATTGCATATTATCACCTACAGAACTGTAGGAGTAACACGATGTAGCTACGGTAACTATGGATCTGTGCAGTTTAACTATACTGTCTATGTACATTATAATTAACTGTATATTGATACAAACTATGCCACTATACTCCAACTCATTATACTCTATGTAACTGTATGACAACACAAACAATGTAACCATATTAGCTATGTAACAACAGTAAAAAAAAAATCGACATTGCTAGAGTAACTGTGTATGGTAAATTACAAAGGCCAAGCTGGCTTCAGGTATGGCAGTTGATGACCACTATCATGACTGAAGTGTACTGGAATATTCTTTGCAACTGCTGGTGGGGCTTTTTGGATGTTTCTTTTATTCTCTGCCATAGAGTGAGCGTAGTTAGGTCTGATCAAATGATCTTAGTGAGGGAGCTACAAACAATCGTTTTTGCATTAGTCCTCTTAGGCACCTTGTTTGTCACATTTCTTTCTCTTTGTAGTGCTCTGCAGGCCACTAGTCTTCTAGCCTAAATGACAGGGGGAGCATTTTTCAATTCTCGCCTAGGGCGGCAAAACACCTAGAAACGGCCCTGAGTACAGGCATATTTACATAGAAATGATCAATGAGCACAAGTATATATATATAGCTTTGACAAAGACTTCCTTGTCGAAATGCGTCAGCTATCCCCAATAAACTTTCTTGGACTTACATGGAGTGCCGGCCCTTTTCTTGTGGCACAGCGCTGCTGCGTCTGCAAGGACCTTCAAGCATATATATATATATATATATATATATATATATATATATATTTGACAACGCAAAATCCCACAGTCCTCGGGATTCAACCATAAAGAGCACTCAAAGCCAATTCAGCGTGGGTTCGCCAGATGTTTTATTACAGAGTCTTTCTGCAGGTAAAGTCAAGCTTACAAACGCGTTTCGGCGTTGCCGCCTTCGGCAGTGTAAACTGACATTTGTTTTTACCATTGTTTAAATAAAACCATAGTGACCATGTGTCACGTGTTTCTAAAGGAATAAACATAAAAGAAGGGCACAGAACTTGTAATTGCATCATTACTCTTGCGGCGGCCATCTTATAATGGGTAGAATGAAAATTATAATCATCATTTTCAATACATTCAATACTATCATGTAATTTAAATGTTGGTCTAGTATATATCGCAGTGAAATTCTTTCTCAAACATAAGTCTTTCAAGAATTCATGGTACCTTATGTTACATATTTACATTTTGAGGCGCCTGTGCGGGTAGTGCCTTTCAATCGTGAGGCTCATTATGGTCCCTTTATGAGCCCTCACGAGAAGTTCACAATTTCATGGCACATTATGGAACAATCCACATTCTCAGAGTGACATACAATCAAGCCCTGAATGGGCATTTCATTATTCTTATTGTACATTCGAACAAAAAACATTTGGAATTGTCCCTGTGATTTACTATGAACAAAAAATAACTTTTTAAATTGTGGGGTGATAGGGCAGGTATCACAAATTTCTAAAGAAATGTATGTTAGTCTATTTTCCAGGTTACAAGAAAACAACACAGGGGCCCCGAATGAAGTTTCTTAGATGTGAGTCCACATCTCTTCCTCATTGTTCATCCCACCCGGGGTCTTGGTCTGTAGCTGGATGATGAATCTTGATTCTAAGGTTCTCAGCTTTTTCACCCAGTTACCCCCTCTCTCTGTTCTGACTAGTTGATCCAGAATGAAATAGGTCAACAGATTGCTATTGCTGTTGTGTGCCTGCTCGAAATGACGGGCTACTGGATAGCTTGGATCCTTCGAGGTAATAGCCCTCATATGTTCAAGGACCCTTAGTTTGGTGGGTTTCACTGTGCTCCCTATATATTTCTTCCCACAGGGACATATCAGGCAGTACACAGTATAGTCAGAGTTACAGTTTAGTAATTTCGTTATCTTGTTCTTTGCTTTCTTTCCTGGAATTAGGTATTCCTTGATTTTTTTCGAGTTTCTACAGGCCTTGCACTTCATGCAAGGAAAGAAGCCTGAAACAGTTAATTTGTTCTTTTTCTTCTTCTCATAGTGACTGTTCACTAGATGGTCTTTGAAGGAATTCCCCTTTCTATATGTGATGAGAGGATAATCAGACAGGGATTTCCCGATTACAGAGTCTGATTTTAAGATTTTCCAATTTTTCCGCATTATATTGAAAATCTCTGGTGACTTCTCTGAGTAATCAGTGATCAGTCTGATCTTTGAGTCCGGGGATCTAGGTTTATCAGTTAGCAGGTCTTTTCTCCCCACTAAGTTGCTTCTCATTTCAGCTCGATCCAAAATCCCTTTCCCATATCCTCTTTGTGAGAATCTTTTTTTAGAATGTTCCTTTGCTTTTTTAAACTCCTGTTCGGTCGAGCAGTTGCGTTTCATTCGCAAAAACTCTCCCAGGGGAATGTTATTAATGACACTACGGGGATGATAGCTGCGTGAGTGCAATATAGTATTGCCCGCCGTTGGTTTTCTATAAACCGCAGTTTGGATTGAATCATTTTCTACATAGACCCGAAGGTCCAGGTAGAACACCTCACTCTTGCTGATGTTGCTTGTGAAGCTGAGGTTCAAATTATTTCTGTTTAATTCAGCAATGTATTCCTCAGCCTCATTCTGTGGACCCCGCCACACCAAAAACAAGTCATCGATGTAGCGGGTCCACAGGATGATATTACTCATCCACCGGTCATTGTCCCCCGCCCAGGCCACGTGCTTCTCCCACCAGCCCACGAAAAGGTTCGCGTAGCTGGGGTCGAAGCACGTGCCCATCGCGGTCCCCTGGAGTTGTAGGTACAATTTCCCTGCAAACAGAAAGATGTTATTTCTTAAACAGAAGTCTGTTAATTCTAGCAACATAGTATTATGGCTTCGATATTTGATCGGTCTATTCTCTAGGAAGCTATTCATTGCCAGCAGACCGTCTTCATGTCTAATAGAAGTATACAAGGTGGCAATGTCCAATGTTATTAGGATCATGTCCATTTGACATCCTGTATAATCCTTAAAAAGTCCTTCGTATCTTTTAGATGCGAGCTGAGATCTTTAACGAATGGGGCAATGAAGCTGTCGATGTAGCTCGAAGTCTTTTCCAGTAAACTATCTTTTGCAAACACAATAGGTCTACCCGGAGGCCATATTTTACTCTTATGCACCTTAGGTAGGTGATAGAATGTGGCAATTTGAGGGAACTCACATTTCAAGTTATTCCAATCTTTGAAGTCCAAGATTCCTTTGTCCTTCCATTTTTCAATCAGGTCCTTGAAGGCCTTAATGCTCTCTGTGTGTTTTTCCCTTTTTATCTCAATGTAATGTTCTTTATTGTTCAATTGGGAAAGTGCCTCATCCTCATATTGGCTGCGTTTCAGGATGACAATATTTCCACCTTTATCGCTGGGTTTAATGATAATGTTTTCATCCTCTTTGAGATTTTTAATTACAGCCCATTCTTCCTTTTTCAAGTTTTTTCTTTTCCAATTAAATTTCTCCGCCTGTAATCCTTTCAGTTCTTCAATGACTATTTCTTGAAATGTGTCGATTCCATCATGTGGTGTTCTTGGGTTGATTTTAGATTTGATTGTCATTTCACTCTTACAACCCTGTTGTGTGATTCCACATTCCTCCAATGTTTGTGTGGGTTGTGTCTCCCTATCCTGGGAATGGCTTGTTCCAATCATAGTCTGTGCCACAGCAATGGCTTGTAAATCTTTGCCAGTTATCGTTGTCAATGGATCAGTCTCTTCCATTCTGGTTCTATCATCAACTTTCGGGTTTAGAGTATGTATCTTTTGTAATTTCATTTTTCTAATAAATCTAAATAGATCTATCCGTGTCTGCGTGTAGTCAAATGCCGGAGTTGGACAGAAAGTTAATCCAAGTTGTAGTAGTTTTTCTTCATTCGTTGTTAGTTCTCTATCCGATAGATTTATTATAGTGTTCTCTGTTGGCATTGTTATGTTTATTTCCAGTTTTTCCCTCGGGTGCTCCTCGTCACTACAGGGGTAGATCTTCCTTGCGCGCCCCCGCCTGCCCCTCCTCGTTTTCCTCTTGGGGTTTTTGGTGGGTGTGTGGTTGCTGCGGGTCGCTGTCTGAGTCCTCTTATGACCTCGTATTCCTCGAAAAAAGGATCGGACTCCGAGGTAGCTGATTTCGCTACTGAGTGGTCGCCACCACCCTCTGCACCTTTGGGTTCTCCTGTGTTCTTGGCCCTTGTTAATTCGTCCTCAGAGATTTCCGACTCTTCAGTGCTGGCCAGAGTTCTGTTTCTTAATTTCTCTTGTTGGAGTGTTTTCCTAGGGGCATCGCATTTTCGGGCAAATGTTAAAATTCTCTAATTTGCATAGTCTTTTTCATCACGGATGAACTTGGATTGCTTTCTCAGTTTGATTGTGTTTTCATAATCAATCAGCCTTTTTTTCATTAAGTCACGCAGCTCCTCGCATTTCTTTGTGTCTTTATCGCCAGTAATCTTTTCCTCAATGCCCTTTATTTCTTCTTGTAATTTCGTTCTGTCATTCCATGCGTGTTTCACCAGCAGTTTAAGCATCCCTTGCATTACATCGTTCATAAATTCTGACCACTCCCGCAGCAGATCATTATTAGGGTTTTCATATGATGGGACTAGAAGGATCCTTAGTTCCCTTGGGACTCGCCCAACTTCCAAATACTTTTGCAGGCTTGTGGCCTCCCACCACTTGCGAATTTCTCGCTCGTACGTTTTCTCAAGTGTAGAGAAAAGTTTCGTGAGGGTACCGGGTGCTTCCGCTTTCTGTGACGGAATGTCTTTTTTTCTTGCCCCTGTTTGGGGTATGAACAGTGTGTCTGCCGCTCTTTCCCTTTCACTATCTGTGAACATTTCTTGCTGCAGAGAGTCTTATTGTTTCTGTACTCGGCTTTCCCTTTCGCTCAGGCTGTACGCGGTCTGCCGGATTGTTTGTTAAAGAAAAAATATCAGCGTCGTCCACTCACCCGTTCCGGATTTTCCCAATCGCCGGGTTCCCTCGCGATTAGTCGTCCTTCCCAGGTTCGTGTCACGATATATCACTCAATTTTCCAAGTTGTGCTCCTTGCACGTCTTTCCGGTGGGGCCAGTCGGTAATCCAATTTTTTTGCACACAGGTTCCACCCACCGCTGCTCCACTCATCCATGGGTGCCTCTTGCCGCACGGTGGTATGCGTAATATATTTGACAACGCAAAATCCCACAGTCCTCGGGATTCAACCATAAAGAGCACTCAAAGCCAATACAGCGTGGGTTCGCCAGATGTTTTATTACAGAGTCTTTCTGCAGGTAAAATCAAGCTTACAAACGCGTTTCGGCGTTGCCGCCTTCGTCAGTGTAAACTGACATTTGTTTTTACCATTGTTTAAATAAAACCATAGTGACCATGTGTCACGTGTTTCTAAAGGAATAAACATAAAAGAAGGGCACATAACTTGTAATTGCATCATTACTCTTGCGGCGGCCATCTTATAATGGGTAGAATGAAAATTATAATCATCATTTTCAATACATTCAATACCATCATGTAATTTAAATGTTGGTCTAGTATATATCGCAGTGAAATTCTTTCTCAAACATAAGTCTTTCAAGAATTCATGGTACCTTATGTTACATATTTACATTTTGAGGCGCCTGTGCGGGTAGTGCCTTTCAATCGTGAGGCTCATTATGAAATGAAATGAAATGAAATGAAAAAGAAATTTCTAAAGCGCACTGCGGCCAAGCGGCTTCCTGGCGCTGAGGAGCACAACAGTTTCTACAGAGGGTCCCATGAGAGGTTAGTCGGGAAATGCCTGAAGAAAAAGAAAAGTTTTAAGGGCTTTACGAAAGTGGGAAAAAATGGGGATAGAGCGGATGGAGAGAGGGAGATTGTTCCAAATCTGGGGGGCCAGGACAGAAAATCGGGTGCCCCCGGTTCGGGATTTACGGAAACAGGGGACATGAAGGAGAGAAAGAGAAGAAGAGCGGAGAGAGCGACTGGGAGCGTGGGAGGAGATAAGAGAGTTAATGAAAAGCGGGGCAGAACGAGCGTGCGCCCGGAAAGCCAGACAGGCTAATTTAAACCGGGACTTGAAGAGAACCGGGAGCCAATGGAGGGATTTGAGGGCCGGGGTGATGGGGGAGGATTTGTGAAGACAAAGGATAAGACGGGCCGCTTGGTTTTGGATGGCCTGGAGACGGCGAGTTTCGTAGGCGGGGATGCCTACGTACAGGCCGTTGCCATAATCCAGGCGGGATGTAATAAGGGCCGTGATAATGGTTTTAAGGGCATCAACAGAAAAAAAACGGGAGATCTTGCGAATGAGGCGGAGGGAGGAAAAACAAGAAGACACAACGGAACTGATTTGGGCGTGGATGGACAGATCATTGCTGATCTTGATGCCCAAAGTCCGGACTGAGGAGACAGGAGAGAGGGGAGGACCAAAAGAAAGGGGCCAATGAGCAGAGGACCAGGGATTAGATGAGCCGCCAGTAAGGACGAGCTCTGTTTTATCGGGATTGAGCTTCAAATGATTGAAGCTCATCCACTGAGAAATGAAAAGAAGAGTAGAACAGAACTTAGGAAGAGAGTCAGCTGGGGAAGAAAGATCAAAGACGAGCTGGAGGTCGTCAGCGTAATTATACACAGAGACCCCCAGCTCGAGAAGAGAGGAGATGAGGGGGCGGATGTAAAGATTGAAGAGGAGAGGGGAAAGGGAAGAACCTTGAGGGACCCCACAGGTGACCGGGAGTGGGGGAGCAGAAAAATCAGAAAGGTGGACTGCCTGTGACCTGCCTTGGAGGAAGGACGCGATCCAAGAGAAGGCAGTGCCTTGGATGCCCGCTGCGCTGACACGGTCGAGAAGGATGGCATGATCGACAGTGTCAAACGCAGCGGACAAGTCCAAAAGGACCAAGGCCTGGGGGAGGTTGCTATCGGCCTTGCCCTTAAGTTCATCAAGGACCAAGAGGACCACTCCCTCAGTGGAGTGGCCAGGACGAAAACCCGCCTGGTGGGAGGCCAGAAGATGATTCTCCTCAATGTAGGCGGAAAGGCAGGATGTCACGTAGCTTTCAAGAATCTTCCCTAGGTAGGGGAGAAGGGAAATCGGCCTGAAGTTAGATGGAAGGGAGGGATCAAGGCCAGCCTTTTTCAAAATAGGAAAAACAATAGCAGATTTAAAGGAGGGGGGAACACAGCCCGAGACCAAAGAAGTGTTAAGAAAAGTGAGGGGGGGAGCCAGACAACTAGTGTAAAGAGTTCTAAGGATCCGTGCAGGGGCACAGTCTGCAGGAGAACCACACTTGACCTTAACGAGCAGGTCAAGGAAGAGCTCAGGAGAGATGGGTTCAAAATGATCCAAAACAGAGGAAGGTAGATGAGAATAGTCAGGCAGAGCAGGAGGGGACACAGTGGGAATATTGGCTTTAATGGTGATAATTTTATTGATAAAATAATCGTTCAAAGAATGACAGAGGGATTGAGAAGGGGCAGGGGAGAGACAGGCACGATGGGAGGTAGCAAGACTGTGAACTAGTGAGAAAATCTCACGGGACTTGTTGGCCGACAGGGCCACACGCTCAGTGAAATATTTGGATTTGGCCGCTAAAATGGCTTTTTTATAGTTGTTGAGGAGGGCTTTGTATTTGAGACGGAGGGCAGGGCAGTAATTGCGACGCCAATGACGCTCCGAGCGCCTGAGCTCTAATTTCAGGGATTTAAGGTCACTCGAAAACCACTTGTGAGCGTCATGGGGTGAGCCGATTTAATTTTTTTGAGAGGAGCGACCTGGTCGCAAGCAGAAGAAAGCCAGGTGTTAATGGCGTTTGCCTGACTTTCCAAAGACAGGTCGGTCAGGGTAGGAGCGGATGAAGACAATAAAGATGAAAGGTCATTAAGATCAGTCTTATTCCAGCTTCGGGCCAAGATGTTTTTAGGCAGGGGAGCTTTCTCAACATGACCTAGATGAATAGAAAAGGAGATCATGGAGTGGTCCGACCAAACACAGGGTAAAATGGAAGTGGCCGAGAGTTGACAGCGTAAGGACCAAATTTGGTCTAAAATGTGACCATGAATGTGGGTAGGGGCCAAAACATGAGGTAAGAAATTGAGACACTGAAGTGTGGCAGAGAAATCTTTGGAAGAGGAATCTTCCCTCGGATCACCCGGCCAAAAGTTGAAGTCTCCGAGCAGGAGCAGCGAGGAATTATTTACCGCCAAAGTGGCCAGAAGATCCTGCAAGGTGGACACAAATGATGGCATGCTTTGAGGTGGGCGGTACACGAGGACCACCGTAAGGGGTACCGGAAGATTGAGAGAGCGCGCCACCAAGAAGTCAACACTGGGTATGCAGGGGTGCGGAAGCAGCTGAAATTTCATAGAAGAGCGAATTATCATCGCCACACCCCCTCCAGTTTTTCCGTCAGGGCGGTCAGCACGAAGGGCATAGTGGGTACTAGGGAGAATAGCAAGAAGGTCAGGGAGTGAATCGGAAGAAAACCAGGTTTCGGTGAGGAAAAGAAAATCCGGGGAATCAGTATCCAAGAGATTGAAAAGGGCAGTTTGATTTTTGGTGGCGGAACGGGTATTAAGAAGGATAGCAGAGGCGGCTGGGGGACCAGGAATGATGCCAGTAGCAGAGGGCATGGAAAAAGTGGAGGGTGAGGAAATAGGGGAAGCCGGGGAAGAGCAGGGAAAGTAGGGAACATAAATGCCATGCGAGGATAGGTGTTGAACTGCAGAAGGAGAAAGAGGAGCAGAGACGGAGAGAGACAGTAGCTGGGCAGAGGTGTACGACAAAGGAAGGGCAGGGTCTATGGCCCCTGGTCCCGGCCCGTCGCGGACGGGCGCAGACGGGCTTAACTTAGGCGCAACTTCGGCGCGCCTTCGTCGCGCCCGCTGCGCTCGTCCGCTGCGCTGCCGGGACTGGCCCACCATTATGTAGGGACACATGAGAGGGAGTGGCTAGGGGGGAGTGGCCCAAACGCTGCAACGCTGACCCAGAGCCGCCCAAGATGGAAACTCGCCTGTCTCAGGAGGAGACGATCAGCGGGAGGCGCTCTGGGTGGCGTGCAGGAGGGAAAGAATGGAGGCTGCTAAGAGGTGGTGTGCTGCCGTGCGCGGAAGTCCAGAGCGCGGCTGGTGGCAGAACAAGCGCTGACCAGGTCGGTAAGAGCTTTAAAAGAAACGTTGCTCCCGGCGAAGCCTCGGGAGTTCTGAGAGCTGATGTGTAAGGCGCGATGACCAGCGAGCGCCTGAAGTACTTATTATGGTCCCTTTATGAGCCCTCACGAGAAGTTCACAATTTCATGGCACATTATGGAACAATCCACATTCTCAGAGTGACATACAATCAAGCCCTGAATGGGCATTTCATTATTCTTATTGTACATTCGAACAAAAAACATTTGGAATTGTCCCTGTGATTTACCATGAACAAAAAATAACTTTTTAAATTGTGGGGTGATAGGGCAGGTATCACAAATTTCTAAAGAAATGTATGTTAGTCTATTTTTCCAGGTTACAAGAAAACAACACAGGGGCCCCGAATGAAGTTTCTTAGATGTGAGTCCACATCTCTTCCTCATTGTTCATCCCACCCGGGTTCTTGGTCTGTAGCTGGATGATGAATCTTGATTCTAAGGTTCTCAGCTTTTTCACCCAGTTCTGTTCTGACTAGTTGATCCAGAATGAAATAGGTCAACAGATTGCTATTGCTGTTGTGTGCCTGCTCGAAATGGCGGGCTACTGGATAGCTTGGATCCTTCGAGGTAATAGCCCTCATATGTTCAAGGACCCTTAGTTTGGTGGGTTTCACTGTGCTCCCTATATATTTCTTCCCACAGGGACATATCAGGCAGTACACAGTATAGTCAGAGTTACAGTTTAGTAATTTCGTTATCTTGTTCTTTTGCTTTCTTTCCTGGAATTAGGTATTCCTTGACTTTTTTCGAGTTTCTACAGGCCTTGCACTTCATGCAAGGAAAGAAGCCTGAAACAGTTAATTTGTTCTTTTTCTTCTTCTCATAGTGACTGTTCACTAGATGGACTTTGAAGGAATTCCCCTTTCTATATGTGATGAGAGGATAATCAGACAGGGATTTCCCGAAAAAAAAAAATATATATATATGTATATATATATATATATATATATGCGATCTCAAGTGTCATTACATTGCAGCCCAGAAGAAGAGGTATGTTTACCTTGAAACACGTCGGCACTCCTAAGAAATGTGAAACGAAAAGGCAGGCTGCAAATCACACAGCCGGATGGCACAGCACTGTCGAGTGCTTCCCAATGCTTAAGGCACATAGGGCCAGATGTAGGTGGCCGAAAATAGCCATTTACCGATCGGTAACGGCCGAATTCGGCCGTTACCGACCGGTAAATGGCCATTGACATGTAGGGGCCCTTAAATGTTGCATTTTCGGTAATTTTACCAATTCGGTAATTTTACCGATTCGGTAATTTTACCGAAAATGCAAGATTGAAATGTGGGTAGCCAATTTTCCATTAGCACATGGCTTTCAGAATCGGTATTTTACCATGGAATACAAATCCAAGGTAAAATACCGATTCCTGTGTACATGCACATCTGTGCATGTACACATGTGCCATGTGACAGACAGACGTGCCCTTAGGGCATGTGTGTGTGCCACATTGCACACATGCCCGTTTTGGGGGTGCTAGAGGGTGTCAAAGTGACACCCCCTGCACCCTTGACAAATTCGGTATTTACCGATTCGGTAAATACTGAATCGGTATTTGAATTGAATCCTATGGGCTTCAAGGCCCATAGGATTCAATAGCAAATACCGATTCGGTATTTACAGAATCGGTAAATACCGAATTTTTAAGGAATCGGTAATAATTCCAGATGTTGGTACCTACATCCCATTTACCGATTTTGAAATACCGAATCGGTAAAATTCGGTAATATTCGGTATTTCAAAATCGGTAAATGTGAGTTACCTACATCTGGCCCCAAGTTGATTCAGATTACGCATGGCGGCCTGGCCGTGGGGAAGGCACCATCGTCTGCAGGAGGAAAAAGCGGAACCAGCGGGACGAGGCTGGAGTCTCAAGACCACTCGGGACTCCGTTGGCACAGTGCTAAAGTACAAGGAGCCTGTTTTAAGTGACACAGCCTACTATAGGTATTTAAACAAAGCATAATTCATGAATGTGCACTTGAACTTACTTAAAGGGAGCAGTTTTAATCGCATTCAAAACTTCAAGGCCCAGCATTCAACTGTGACTTTGCACTTAGCATATGCCCACTGAGGGACTTGAATTGAAATAATATTAGCCGCAAATAAGGCAATGCGATCTCAAGTGTCATTACATTGCAGCCCAGAAGAAGAGGTATGTTTACCTTGAAACGCATCATCACACCTAAGAAATGTGAAACAAAAAGGCAGGCTGCAAATCACACAGCCGGATGGCACAGCACTGTTGAGTGCTTCCTAATGCTTTAGGCACTTTGTTGATTCAGATTACGCACGGCGGCCTGGCCGTGAGGAAGGTCCCATCGTCTGCAGGAGGAAAAAGCGGAACCAGCGGGACGAGGCTGGAGTCTCAAGACCACTCGGGACTCCGTTGGCACAGTGCTGAAGTACAAGGAGCCTGTTTTAAGTGACACAGCCTACTATAGGTATTTAAAAAAAGCATAATTCATGAATGCGCACTTGAACTTACTTAAAGGGAGCGGTTTTAATCGCATTCAAAACTTCAAGTCCCAGCATTCAACAGTGACTTTGCACATAGCATACGCCCACTGAGGGGCTTGAATTGAAATAAATTGGCCGTAATTAAGGCAATGCGATCTCAAGTGCCATTACATTGCAGCCCAGAAGAAGCGGTATGTTTACCTTGAAACGTGTCGGCACTCCTAAGAAATGTGAAACGAAAAGGCAGGCTGCAAATCACACAGCCAGATGGCACAGCACTGTCGAGTGCTTCCCAATGCTTAAGGCACTTTGTTGATTCATATATCTATCTATATATATATATATATATATATATATATATATATATATATATATATATATATATATATATATATATATATATACCATCACTATGGACAAGTGTGTGTATAGAGTAATAAACAACGAGGACAGGTGTCTGTAAAGAGTAATAATCACTGAGAACAGGTATGTGTGTAGAGCAGTGATTACTTAGAAGAGTTATTTATACAGAGTAATAATCAAGGAGAACAGGTACATATATAGAGCTACAATCACTGAGGACAGAGGTCTGTACAGAGTAATAATCACTGAGAATAGGTGTCTTTGTAGTGTAATAATTTCTGAGAACAGGTCTATGTATAGATTAATAATCACAGAGAACAGGTGTCTGTATAGTGTAATAATCACAGACAACGCGTATCTGAATAGAGTAATGACTCCTCAAAACAGGTGTCTGTATAGAGTATTAATCAATGAGGACAGTTATATATATATATATATTCACAGAAAAAACCATAGGTTATAGTGGATATATAGTTAGGAATTTGCATTTACAAAACCTTGAAAATTCAATGAAAAAACCATAGGTTATAGGCCATATATAGTTAGGAATTAGCATTTACAAAACCTTATTTTACTCGCATAAAACCATTGAAATTCCATATATAGTTAGCTAACTATAAGCGCTAACTATATATCGCGCACCCGCAATCCACTGCTGATGATGTCACATATTACATCATTCATGACATGGTCAGTGACATCACTGATGACATCACTGATCACAACATCCAGTGATTGTATGTGTCTGTAAAGTTTAAATATGTTTCACATATTGAAGAATGAGTGGATGTATAAGTGTCTGGATGAAGAATTTAGTAGGTGCATGACTGACTGTATGAGTGAGTGATTAAATGTGTCTCACTGAGTACATGGGTTAGTGAGTAAACTGTCTTAATTCGTGCATCAGTATGTTTGTTGTTGTGTAAGCTGCTGCATGTGTTGATCAGTAGCTATAAGAGTGGCCATATGGGTTATTGATTGGTTGCCCAAATATTTGAATGGGAGGCTGAGTGTGTGTGTGGGTGGCTGGGAGGTGCGTGACTCTGTGCATAGATGTGTGAGCAGTTGATTCACTAGATGTATGGTTTCAAAAGTGCACGTGGAAACAGCTATATGGGCGGTTGACTGTGCATGGGTGTGTTGGTGAGTGAATGGATTTCTCATTGCTACATGTGCAAGTAAGTACGTATGTAAAACACAATACATGTGAGAGTTGAGATATATAAATAACTGAACATAAGAGCCAGTGAATGTGTGAGTGGCTGTATCGATCACTGTGAGCTTGTATCAGGGATTATATAAGAGAGTAAATATGTGTTATTATATGTTTGAATAAGTAAGATGTGTATAACTGTATAGTTGAGGAAATGGAGGTGTGATTGATTCTTTGCATGACTGACTAGGTGTGTGA
The DNA here is from genome assembly GCF_964263255.1 of Lissotriton vulgaris. Lineage (NCBI taxonomy): Eukaryota > Metazoa > Chordata > Amphibia > Caudata > Salamandridae > Lissotriton > Lissotriton vulgaris. The sequence continues at coordinate 976,080,564 of NC_141693.1, forward strand.
GTAACTCCATGGATGAGTGACAGTCTGTGAGTGTCTGTTTATACTGAGTGTATGTAAGGTTATATTAGAGTCTGAAGAGGTTCATTGTATTATCACATGAGTGATGTGATCAGTGATGACAAATGAGATGTCATCAGTGATGTCATTTGAGTTGTCATCAGTGATGTCATTTGAGATGTCATCATTGATATCATTTGAGTTGTCATCAGTGATGTCATTTGAGATGTCATCAGTGATGTCATCAGTGATGTCACTGACCATGTCATGAATGATGTAATATGTGACATCATCAGCAGTGGATTGCGGGTGCGCGATATATAGTTAGCGCTTATAGTTAGCTAACTATATATGGAATTTCAATGGTTTTATGCGAGTAAAATAAGGTTTTGTAAATGCTAATTCCTAACTATATATGGCCTATAACCTACGGTTTTTTCATTGAATTTTCAAGGTTTTGTAAATGCAAATTCCTAACTATATATCCACTATAACCTATGGTTTTTTCTGTGAATTTCATTGGTTTTTTAATAGCAAATATGAAAAGCTTTAAAATGTCAAGTACGTGATAGATAAAAACATTTTCGTATTTATGCACGCTGATGTGCTTTGAACGCTGCCCCCCCCCTCCCCTCCGTTGTAATCCGTCGTACCTCCTTGTCTCTCCATTTGATTGATTGTTGTCCAAGCATTTACTGTTTTAGAATTGGTTCTCTTTGGATCATTCTCTATTTACAAACAAGCACAAAGTCGCAATACTCTGTTTAGTCTTTGCAGATAGTGAAAAATCGTGTAAAAAAAATAAAAGTAATCGAGCAAAATCAGTAGGCCACTAATTGGATCTCTTTTTGACCTCGCTAAAATAGAAATATTAGGAACAACCCTTCTTGAGAAATACGAAAATAGTGAGATGAACTGAGCTCCACACCATGAGGGCTGCAAGACAGCTCGGCTCCATCACCCATCCCGCACAAAATAATGACAAACCCTATGCAAATATTAAAAATATAGACAACACACCAGCAAAGAAACAGGGTAAAACATTTTATTAAAAAACTATTTACATAACGTTGGTTTATAAGATGATGTCAGTAGTGGACCGATGTGTGAATAGATCGAAAACAGCACAAGGCTCCAAGATCCGGATAGCAAGCTCCTGGATGTTGGGTGCCATAGTTTAGAGTTCTGAATTTCAGCCTTTTTCAATGCCTGTGCTTTGTTGAATCAAAATGGCGGCTTGACACAAAGCTGACTCAAGCGTTGCTACTGATGCTATGCAGACCAAAACTGGTTTTCAGTTTGTACATTTTTCTAGATTTTTCAATCCAAGTTTGGTTGACTTTGTAGAACGATGGCTTCAGATTTTCAACATACGGTGTGGTGGCGCTGACTGGGAGGGGGCGCTTCGCTCCTGCCCCCTCCCCAAGTAAGATTTTCATACGTGAAAGTACGTTAATGGTTTTGGTCCCTGAGATGCTTCGATGTCACTACCATTCTCAAATAGCATAAGTTCTAGATGTTGGGTGCCATAGTTAAGAGTTCTGAGCAGCGCTTGTAACACTGTCTGAAGCTTATTTCCACCTACTGCAGCTTCACTATTCTCAAAGTAAGTGAGTGTCGTTTGTGGACCTGACTGCATTAGAAAACAATGTAATATGTTACCTTCCTAAACAGCTTGACGGAGGCCCCTGAGGGACGCTGTGATGGCCATGGACTCGGAGAAGACGCTTGGCTCCGACACCCTCCCCAAGTCTTATAGCACTGGTGTAGCCTGAGATCGCCCCCGACATAGGCGGCCGGCTCCCGGGGTCCGGCGGTACTTTTTGCCTTTTGATGACTCTTCAATTCTGGACCTTGTCCCACAATCCGTTTGACCTGAAGACAAGCTGTAGTGGGGCGCCCCTTTATCGTTTTAGTTGCCATTCCGCCCGCTTTTGCTACACTGTGCCTCTTCCGCCATTCAGCTGTTTTCCGCCCGCTCTTGCGACTACAGCGTCTCGCTCACCATGTAGTTGAGATGCGCCCGCTCTTGCGGTGCAGCGATAGGCGGCTGCCACAGGACTCTCAAAATGGCGGCCGGCTCTTCGGTTTTGGGCCTGGTCCACTAAAATGGCCCTGGGACACCTTGGAACTCGGACGCTTGTCTGCTAGGGCTTGGGTCCCATTCTCGAAAAGCGTCCCCTCAGCCGTGAAGATTCTACAAAAGTCTTGGGGGCCTCCGACTCCCGCAGGCTTCTGGTGGGGAGCGGCTGCCATGATTGCTCGTGGAATGGCCACGACGGAGCTACGAGATGGTAGTGGTCTCATGCTGACGCCAGCTTTAGTCTGAAACATCCAGAAACACTGTAGACTACCAATTCGATCAGTTCCGGTAGCGCCCCAACATGACCCGGAAGAGAAGAACTTGCCCTCCCCTCTTTGACTGATGGTTCTTGTTGCCTGTCCCCTCTGTTGTCATTTAACAGAACTTTTTGGACTGCTGAAAGGGGTTGTGTTCTGAACGCTGGTTGGTGGAGACATTTAGACTATATTCTTGACCTACGTTGTCGCGTAATGCGTTTTATGACACGCCGCGTTAGCGCACCCGGAAGTGATCCGAGGCGCGGCGCGCAGCGCGTAACGTAAGCATAACAGGTCATGTGACTTGTTAATAAAACTTTTCATTGGTTCATTTTACTTTTGTTAATTTAATGATGAAAAGCTTGGTCTTATGACCTAAAAATTACGGTTTTTATTATTTTCGAACAATATTTTTTTTTCAAACATATGTTATAATATTCCAGGCTAATGTACTTTCCCGGAAAATTTACAACTGTCTTGCAAGTAAAATATATTCCTTTTTCGAGAAAAAGGGCGTTTCTTCCTTCCATGACGGAGCCGTTGAGTAAAAGAGATTCGGCCTGCTGTCTTAGTCGCCGATACGCCTGATTATCAGATTCTTATCGATCACTTTATGTTGCAGACATGAAAAACACAACTGCCCTTGACCATTTATCTTTACTGCGTTCCTACATATTATACCTTTTATCCGTCATGTAATTGGACTGCTTTATTTCACTTGCCTTTTACTGATTCGAAAACAGTCACTAAAAGTAAAAACTTTACAAATGAAAATACTACTACCGTGTTTTGTTTTAAAAACCTTTATTGTGAAAATGTCAGTATACAAATACGGGCCTATAACCACGTGGGCCGGCCACGGAGCAAACTCAAATCGTATATGATGAGGAGACATTTACACTGTAGAAGAACGTAACGAGCGGGCCATTAGGTGACAAGAACAAAGGTGTCTAACAGTTGCGGAATCGGTGGACGTACATTTTGTAATTAAAATACGACAGGGCCACTTACAATAACATTTTCTAGATATACATTTGCGGGCAAAGAGTTACGAGTCCCATTTATACCGGCGCCATTTTGGGCGAGGCCGGGCAGGTCCAAGATATAGTCAAAATGTCTCCACCAACCATCGGCCAGACCAGAACCCCTTTCGGCCCTTTATGTTACAAGATGGTGTCTTCTATTCAGAAAATATTGGTGGCAGCATTTTGAAAGGAAACAGAAACAGCCGTTCTCCTAGTGAGTTTCACATTGTTACATTTAGGAAGAATGTTGAAGAGTAGTATGTGGAAAATCTGAAGCCATTTTTCTACAAACTCTCAATCAGACTTGGATGGAAAAAAAAACCTGAAGAATGTACAAACTGAAAACCAATTTTTGTCTGTATAGCACCAACAGTAACGCTTGAGTCAGCTTTGTGTCAAGCCGCCATTTTCATTCAATCAATAGCGTCCCCCTGCACACATTCAGGGACCTGGTCGTGTCTTCAGATGAAACGCATTGTAGGAAAAGAAGCAGAAAGGAAAAGGAAAAATGTTCCGCCGGACCTAGTGAAGCTGCAGCAGGTGCAAATAAGCTTCAGACAGTCTTACAAGCACTGCTCAGAACTCTCAACTGAGGCACTCAACATCCAGGACTTGCCATTCGGATCTTGGCGCCTTGTATTTTTGTTTTGTTTTTGATGGAGGGGAAAGAACAAAAAACAGACATTGAAAAAGGCTCAACAGTGCAGGGCGCCTTGTGCTGGTTCCGACCTATTCACACATCGGTCCGCTACTGACATCACCTCATAAACCAACGGGGCACCCCACGCCGACTTTCGGCGCAGCATTGTAGGATGGCCACACCAGTGCGGCAATTTGCTGGACACCACCTCGGTGCCATCCAGATCTCGGCGCGTTCATTCATTCAATAGCGTCCCCCTGCACACATTCAGGGACCTGGTCGTGTCTTCAGAAGAAACGCATTGTAGGAAAAGAAGCACAAAGGAAAAGGCAACAAGTTCCGCCGGACCTAGTGAAGCTGCAGCAGGTGCAAATAAGCTTCAGACAGTTCTACAAGCACTTCTCAGAAATCTCAACTGAGGCACTCAACATCCAGGACTTGCCATTCGGATCTTGGCGCCTTGTGCTGGTTCCGACCTATTGACACATCAGTCCACTACTGACATCACCTCATAAGCCAACGGGGCACCCCACGCCGACTTCCGGCGCAGCATTGTAGGATGGCCACACCAGTGCAGCCACTTGCTGGACACCACCTCGGTGCCATCCGGATCTCAGCGCGTTCGAGTCACTGTGCCGGAAGAGTAACCGGAACTCAGCTGAACACGCCGTCTTTCGGCGCAGCATTGTAGGATGGCCACACCAGTACGGCAATTTGCTGGACACCACCTCGGCGCCATCCGGATCTCGGCGCGTTCGAGTCACTGTACCGCAACAGTGACCGCAATTCAGCTGGACACGCCGTCTTTCGGCGCAGCATTGTAGGATGGCCACACCAGTGCGGCAATTTGCTGGACACCACCTCGGTGCCATCCGGATCTCGGCGCGTTGTGCTGCCTTCGGCCTATTCGCACATCGGTCCGCTACTGACGCCGCCTCACGTGCCAACGGATTTTCTACGCTTTTTGTAGCCCTATGTCGCATAACAGGTCATGTGACTTGTTTATAAAACTTTTCATTGGTTCATTTTACTTTTGGTTTCCTAAAGATGGAAGGCTTGGTCATATGACCTAAAAATAACACTTTTCATTGGTTTAGAACATTTTTTTTTCCCAAACGATGAAAGCCCCACCTTGTTTCTGGATCATTCAGACTGAAGCTGGCGTCAGCATGAGAGCACCACCATCTCGTGGCTCCGTCGTGGTCATTCCGCGAGCAATCATGGCAGCCGCTCCCCACCGGAAGCCTGCGGGAGTCGGGGGCCCCCAAGACTTTTATACAATCTTCACGGCTGAGGGGACGCTTTTCGAGAATGGAGCCCAAGCCCTAGCAGGCAAGCGTCCGACTTCCAAGGTGTCCCAGGGCCATTTCAGTGGACCAGGCCCAAAACCGAAGAGCCGTCCGCCATTTTGACAGCCATGTGGCAGCCGCCTATCGCTGCACTGCAAGAGTGGGAGCAACTCCACAACATGGTGAGCGAGACGCTGTGGCCGCAAGAGCGAGCGCAACTCAGCTAGATGGCCGCCACCTGGGGAGACCCGTTCACGCCGCCTCCCCCCCCCCCCCCCCCCCCGGGCCGCCGCACGCCAATTTTCGGAGCAGCATTGTAGGATACCAAAACCAGTGCGGCAGTTTACTGGACATCACCTGGGTGCCTGTCGTACATGTTGTGTCAGCCATGTGACACTGGACACAGACCGCTACTGACGAGGCCTCCCCCCGCACCACCCGGGACGCCCCCACGCTGTTTTTCTGTGCTGCATTGTAGGATCCCTAAACCAGTGCGGCACCCAGGCGACATCACCTGGGTGCCGTCCAGAACTCTGCACGTTGTGCTGCCTTGGGACTATTCGCACAACAGACCGCTACTGACGAGGCCTCCCCCCGCCCCACCCGGGACGCCCCACGCCAATTTTCGGAGCAGCATTGTAGGATCTCCCTAAACCAGTGCGGCACCCAGGCGACATCACCTGGGTGCCGTCCAGAACTCTGCACGTTGTGCTGCCTTGGGACTATTCGCACAAAAGACAGCTTCTAACCATTGTTGCTTTTTGTGTTAATAAATGTTTAAATGTTTTTAGTTTTTGTTCTGTTCATTATCGTTAAAAGTTAATAAAGTTTTATAACCTTAATTTGTTGGAGTGTTATCTATTTTTTGAAAAACGGGTGAATGGGGCCTTGAATCGGGTTATTGTCATGTGTGGGCTTTGGAAGTGTGCTGCTGCAGGATCGGACATTTCAAACTCAAATGCACGTTCTTTTTCTTACCTTTCCGAAGCATGGAGCGCAATAGCAAGCAGAGAAAGAGTGATGCACGTGTTGAACACTACCTGACCTGGCAAGTTGCTGGCAGTGCCCCCCCGCCCGCTCCTGAAAGAGGGCACACACACACCGCCGCCCCGAGTACTTCACAAATCTTTAAAAGACCATGCGCTTGTTCATGAGGCTTAAATGGTTTATCACCTCTTCTAGAACCCCTACATCGACCCTCTGACGTTTCATGGAAAAATTACCATGTAACACAATACCAAGCCCTGTCAGCTGAAACCCCCAAGGAATCGTGGGGCATATTATCAAGGGGGTTTATCTCCGCTTTTTTGGCTTTAAAAACCATGAAAGCGGAGATAAAATTATTTCCCTATTATCAAGCTGTCGCTAACACCAGTTAGTGACACCTAAAAGGAGATAGCGACCATCTTGGGCCCGGCTTTGCATGTCAGTGATACTTATCACTAATGACATGCAAAGTGGCGTGCCAAGATGTTAGCGACTGGAAACAGTCCCTAACATCGCTACCTTCTATTACCAACTTTTGGAGATATTCGCGCTAAGCGCGAATATCTCCAAAATCTAACACCTGCCCTGAGCAGTTCTTAGCCATGTTATCCAATGGGAGGTGGATAACATGGCTAAGAGCATTAGGTCGATAATACATGAATATCGCTGACTTTTCTGCGATAATAGCAAGGTTTATCTGCGATAAAAATCGCCGATGTGCGGCGATAATTTTTGTCTCTAAACAAGTTATAGACAAAAATTATCGCTAGTTGTTAGTAATATGCCCCCGGGTTTTTGCTTGCAGAAATCGGGAGGCGGGAGACTAGCACTGAAATCAGTACTCACACGCCTGAATCAGGAGGATTGCCATGTCTGAATTCTCTACAGCTGGGGCCATAAACTACATCCGCAGGGGTAGGTGATAGCCTGGGACCAGCCTGGCATCTAAAATGGCTGCCGTGCACGACAAAATTGTGGCATTCGAAAAAAGGCAAGATGGAGCAGCCGCTGGAAGAGATATATCAACATATATCAGCCTCCTCAGCCACCCTCAGGAAACATAGGGGATTAGGATATGTCTCCCGCACCCCCTTATACCTAGTACTTTAATTAACGAAGCACAAAATGGCGAATTCCCGTTTCGCTACCAGTTTGCGGCCCAGTTCGCGGCCCGTGAAGCGCTTCTACCGTGAAAAATCATTTTTTTTTTTATTTTCCCCACGGGACCCTTTAATAACCCCAACAACATTCCTAGGGGGTCAAGAGAGGGATACCTTGCCCCCTTTCATTAAATTCCCCCTTAGTTTTTCACCTTTTCTTCTCTCTCGATCCTACCGAGAGACAAGATGGCGGCCGCTCCGGACTGTCACGCAGCAAAAAAAAAAAAAAAGCTCACGCACAGCCGCTGGAAGAGATGTATCAACATATATCAGCCTCCTCACCCACCCTCAGGAAACATAGGGGATTAGGATACGTCTCCCGTACCCACTTATAACTAGTAATTTAATTTACGAAGCACAAAATGGCGAATTCCCGTTTCGCTACCAGTTTGCGGCCCAGTTCGCGGCCCGTGAAGCGCTTCTACCGTGAAAAATCATTTTTTTTTTCTTTTCCCCACGGGTCCCTTTAATAACCCCAACAGCATTCCTAGGGGGTCAAAAGGAGGATACCTTGCCCCCTTTCATTAAATTCACCCTTCGTTTTTCACCTCTTCTTCTCTCTCGATCCTACCGAGAGACAAGATGGCGGCCGCTCCGGACTGTTTAGAATGTTGACAGACACCGGAGAGCCAATCAGCTTTCTGCGCGCAAAGTTCCGATAAGCGAAAAGTAAGCGGACCGGATCGCTGCCCAGAGCGCTGTTACAGATATATATCTTGATTTAAACGTTAATTTCTCAAAAACTACTGGAGCACATATATTGAGACCTAGCAAAGGCACATCGGGCTAACAGTCCCTACAATTTTGCCAAGTTTCGTGCAAATCCATTCAGCCGTTCGAGCTAAAAGTGAGTCCAACCGCCCTATGGAAAACTCAATGCAAAAAACGCGTTTTGGGACCCCCCTTTTTTCTCAGCCCCCCCTTGACGAAACCCCACCAAATTTTCAGGAGCTGCTCAGAAACAAAATGTGCCATTTTCCTGAAAATTTCAGCCGATTCCATCCACAAACGCCAAAGTTATTAGACATAGAATTTTCAAAAGTCCCATAGGGAATTAATCCTAACTATATATACCTACTGGCGATAGCCAGTAGGTAATATATATATATATATATATATATATATATATATATATATATATATATATATATATATATATATATATATATATATATATTACCTACTGGCGGTCGCCAGTAGGTATATATAGTTAGGATTTTTTCTCTATGGGATTTTTGAAAATTCTATGTCTAATAACTTTGGCGTTTGTGGACGGAATTGGCTGAAATTTTCAGGAAAATGGAACATTTTGTTTCTGAGCAGCCCCTGACAATTTGGGGGGGTTTCATCAAGGGGGGGCCGAGAAAAAAGGGGGGTCCCAAAACGCGTTTTTCCCATGTTAATTTCCATAGGGCGGTTGGCCTCACTTTTAGCTCGAACGGCCGAATGGATTTGCACGAAACTTGGCAAAATTGTAGGGACTGTTAGCCCGATGTGCCTTTGCTAGGTCTCAATATATGTGCTCCAGTGGATTTTGAGTAATTTAGGTTCAAAAAAAGATATATATCTGGGCGGAGCCTAACCACACATCTGATCTGATTGGCTGTCAGCACTTCATCCAAGAAGTGTTGGCAGCCATCTTGGGACCAATATACATGATAGCACCTCATTAAAAAGCATTGTAGTTAATAGAGGGTTTTAGGACTTTAGTTACATTATAAATCATTTGTTGATGGTACCATACTCGTTTTAGGAATTGTGGTGGGTTCTAAGGTGATTTTACCATGTGAAAAAGCCTTCTGCTGTGATATCATGAATATTGTTTGAAAGAAAGCTAATATCTCATGATTTTCCCACAGTGGTTTGGAAGGGGATCTATAAGCTAAACTGAAAGCATATTTTCTGTAAATTCACATTATCTTTCTCAGTCATGTGAAAATGAAGTCTGACATTCTCAGTAAAACATGTACATCCAACAAGGACAGAGACTGTCAGTTGGTTCCTTTGTGCTCTACTGCAGCCTCCTAAAGTGTTCTAAAGAACAACTAGAGCGCTAACAGTCCTACGTATTACAAAGGTATAGCACACCTGGAGCCATCGTGATGGGAATAAAGTGGTAACTCTTAAAACATTTAATTTAAAAAGGAACAAAATGAGGGGGTATATTATGCAATAGAAGGTATTATTAGTGCTGCAGAAAGAAAAATTAGGGCACATTTTGAGTGACTTTTCAAATCCTCTTCTATTTCATTAAAAAATTCTGACATGCAGTCTCCCAAAATGGCCACCAGAGACAAAAGAGCCCAAATGTAGCCCAAATATCACCCAGATGTAGCCCAAGTATAGCCCAATGACAGAATGTCCCAGATTGTTCTAAAGAACAACTAGAGCGCTAACAGTCCTACTTATTACAAAGGTATGGCACACCTGAAGCCATCTTGATTGGAATAAAGTGGTAACTCTTAAAACATTTAATTTAAAAAGGAACAAAATGAGGGGGTATATTTTGCCATATGAATTATGATTAGTGCTGCAGAAAGAAAAATAAGGGCACATTTTGAGTGACTTCTCAAACCCTCTTCAATTTCATTAAAAAATTCTGACATACAGTCTCCCAAGATGGCCACCAGAGACAAAAGAGCCTAAATGTAGCCCAAATATCACCCAGATGTACCCCAAGTATAGCCCAATGACAGAATGTCCCAGAGTGTTCTAAAGAACAACTAGAGCGCTAACAGTCCTACTTATTACAAAGGTATGGCACACCTGAAGCCATCTTGATTGGAATGAAGTGGTAAGTCTAAAAACACTCAATTTAAAAAGGAACAACATGAGGGGGTTAATTTTGCCATAGAAAGTATGATTAGTGCTTCAGAAAGAAAAATTAGGGATCATTTTGAGTGACTTCTCAAATCCTCTTCTATTTCATTAAAAAAATTCTGACATGCAGACTGAAACATGCACTTTGAATACCAGCAGCAGACGTCCCTGGTGAGCAGTAGCTTTACTACAGTGATCTAATGTGCAACTAGAGTGCTAACATTCAGAATTTATGGCAAATGTGTGACACATCTGAATGCCTTCTTGATGGAATCAAAGTAAAACACTGAAAGTATTTCCTACTGAGGAGACTGTAGTAAATGAGGAAACAAGCATTGAAAATGCAATAGATCTCGCCCTCGTTTAAGTTAAAGCCATTCTGTTTGTAATGAGGTGGCTTTTTAGCTTTGCTTTTATTAGTGTTTTTTCAACTTTCATGTAAATAACATGCATCTGTATGCATATAAGTATATGTATGCATGCATTTATGTTTGTATTTATATAGATATACAGATGATATATGTTTATATATGTATGTATATATATATATATATATTCACTGAAAAAAACCATAGGTTATAGACCATATATAGTTAGGAATTAGCATTTACAAAACCTTGAAAATTCACTGAAAAAAACATAGGTTATAGACCATATATAGTTAGGAATTAGCATTTACAAAACCTTGAAAATTCACTGAAAAAACCATAGGTTATAGACCATATATAGTTAGGAATTTGCATTTACAAAACCTTATTTTACTCACACAAAACCATTGAAATTCCATATATAGTTAGTTGCACTAACTATATATCGCGCACCCGCAATCCACTGCTGATGATGTCACATATTACATCATTCATGACATGGTCAGTGACATCACTGATGACATCACTGATGACATCTCATTTGACATTACTGATCACATCACTGATGATATCATTCATGTGATAATACGATGTCACATCACTGATGATATCACTCATGTGATATATTCACTTATATAGTCAGGAATTAGCATTTAAAAAACCATTGAAATTGCTCCTATATAGTTAGTTGTACTAACTATATTTCGCGCACCCGGAATCCACTGCTGATGATGTCACATATTACAACATTCATGACATGGTCAGTGACATCACTGATGACATCACTGATGACATCTCAAATGACATCACTGATGACATCTCATTTGGTTTCAGGGGTGTTATAGTTAGCTGGACATTTCTTCACCTGTTGCAGACTGTATGAAATTTTCCACAACTAATAATAGCTCAAAGTCACTGACCAAGTTCGCAAAGTGCAGAAAGCTTATGTTCCGATGAAATGGGGATGGCCCTGCCCTGCCTTCTTCTGGCTTCGATGGGTGATTCATCAAGCATGGACTGAGAAAAAAGGGGGTCCCAGAACACGTTTTCTCCATGTTAAATGGCGCAAATTTATTCAGTAGCTTTTGAGAAAATTAAATATTTACAGATATCTACACATCGACGCGAAGGATCCGTGCACCCTTCAGGTCTCAAGCCTTGCTAACAGTTCCAACCAGAAAGTATTGACAGCCATCTTGTGACTTGGTTGAACCGAGTCACAAGAAAAAAGGCGATAAAATGTGAAAACACCCTGACCCCATAGGGGTCAGGGTGGTCAGGGTGACCCCCTGACAAAAAAAACAATTTTGGCAGCAGTTGCGTAGGGTCGGCGAATCTCCTCAGTTCGGTTCCTTTAAGCCCCTGAGTGGGCCAGGTCCCTGGGGCAATGTTTAAATAAGATGTGGGGGTTCGCAGCCCCGGGGAAAGGCAATTCCCTGGGACTATTCTAATGAAATGCGGGGGCACGTTGGCCCAAGCAGCCCTGGTGACCTCCACCTCCCAGGGGCTTTAATTAATAATGGGCGTGTGGGTTTCGCGGGACCCCCAAGCCCCGGGGACTGCCACCTCCCTTTGATACATGAAATGGAGGTCGGGGGCTGCACCGGGGACCAAGATCTTCGCAGAGCTCTATGCTTTCAATGCAAGGGCACCATGCGGCCCCCCACAGCCCCGGGGACCTCTACCTCACGGAGCCTATTCTAAAAACTAAGTGTGGGGGGCTCAAGCATCCTCACACTGCACCAAGGACCACCACCACCCCCAGGCAATACTCAAACTTGCTCTGGCCATGCCATAGCAAACTTATGCTTTGCTTCATGGAAGCAAGAACAGGAAAACTGCTCTTGCCTCCACCAAGTGAAGCAGAATTACTTTGAGAAAAGGGAGCAGCATGTTAGCAGCTCCCTTTGACCTAAAGCAACACTGTCTCCCGCTGGAGGCAGGGAGCCAGCAGAGACCTTGGGGGCCTTGGGGCTCCCCACGGTCCCCAACATTGTGAACGAGCCCCAGGGATGGGGTCCCAGGACCAAAAATGGCCTGGGAGGGGTGCCAAGCAGCTCCCTCCCTTTTTTTAATTAGACACAAATTGCCAGAAGCTAGAGGATCAGGTCCCTGGGGCTGAAATCGGCCCCTCCCTTAAAAAAATTACAAAAAAGGCCAAACCCTGGGGATGTGGTCCCTGGGGCCAAAAATTGCCTGGGGAGGGAGGCCCTTGGCCCCCCTCCTTTAAAACATAGGGTAAATTAAAAGAAAAATGGGCGGGTCTAAGGGGATTGGATCCCCAGGGCCAAAATCGGCCTCTGGAGGGGGTCCGCATGGCCCCCTCTACTTTGGAAAAAAATTAAAGAAAGACCTGTAGCCCTGGAGAGTTGGGTCCCTGGGCCATAATCGGCCTCAGGAGGGGGGCCGAGTGCCCCCTCCATTTTTATTGTATTTAAAAAAATAAAATGACTACGGCCCTGGGACATGGGTTCCACAGGGCTCAAAAGTGTCAAGGGAAGGGGGCACACAGCCCACATTATTAAAAAATAAATAAAAAAGAAACCGGCAACTCGAATGAGGCCCCACCCCCTCCCTGCACGACTCTGCAAACGAGCCTCCTAGCAGGCCCTGGGTTGGGGGATGAATTCCCCTTCATTGGTTAGGGTTCTTAGGGGCCAATGACCGCACCAGGTACCTCCAGTAAGCCACACACACTGGGATTTCTGAGAGGTGGTCCTAGGCCATGTCCCTTTTTACAAGACTCTGCAAACTCGCCTCTTGGCACAATGCTGGTGGATCTATGAGGTCCCCTTGTGTCCTGAGGACTTCAGGACACAAGTGGACTTCATCCTTTTTCTGCATATTTCTTGACTCTGTCTGTACCCCTCTGCACTTCTATTGACTCCTTCTGCAAATCTGTTGCTTCTTTCAGCACTTCTCTTGCCTCTTTTTGTACTCCTCTTGCCTCTTTCTGCACCCCTCTTGCTTCTTTCTGCACTACTCTTGACACTTTCTGCACCCCTCTTCCCTCTTTCTGCACCTCCCATTGACTCTTTTTGCACCTCTCTTGCCTCTTTCTACACCACTCTTCCCTCTTTATGTACCTCTTTTGCCCCTTTTTACATCCCTCTTCCCTCTTTCTGTACCTCACTTGCCTCTTTCTGCAGTTCTCTTACCTCCTTCTGCACCTCTTGTCTCTTTTTCTGCACTTCTTTTACTGTTTCTAAAACTCTCTTGCCTCTTCCTGAAGTTCTCTTGCCTCCTTCTGCACCTATGTTGCTTCTTTCAGCGCTTCTCTTGCCTCTTTCTGTACCCCTCTTGCTTCTTTCTGTACCACTGTTGCTTCTTTCTGTACTTCTCTTGCTTTATGTACCTCTCTTGCTTTTTTCTGCACTCCTCTTACCTCTTTCTGCACCCCTCTTCCCTCGTTATGCACTTCGCTTGCCTCTCCCTGTACCTCTCGTCTCCTTCTGCACCTGTCTGGCTTCTTTCTGCTTCCCTGTTGCCTCTTTCTGTACCCATCTTCCCGCTTTCTGTACCATTTTTGCCTCTTTGTTCACCTCTCTTGCCTCTTGGTACACTTCTATTGATTCTTTCAACACCACTGTTGCTTCTTTCTCCACTTCTCTTGCCTCTTTCTGCATTTCTGTTGCTTATTTCTTTACTTCTATTGCCTCATTCAGAATTTTTGTTTATTCATCCTACACACCTCTTTCCTCTTTCCGCAACCCCTTGCCTGTTTCTGCAACTTTATTGCCTCTTTCTGTAGTTCTCTTGCCTACTTCTACACCTCTGTTGCTTCATTCTGCACTTTGCATGCTTCTTTCTAGAAAGCTCTTGCTTCTGTCTGCACACGTCTTCCCTCTTTCTGCACCTCTCTTGTCTCTTTGTGTACCTCTCTTGTCTCTTTTTTAACCTCTTTCCTTTTTCTGTACTTCTGTTGCCTCTTTCTGCACCTTTGTTGCTTCTTTCTGCACTTCCCTTGCCTATTTTTGCATTTCTGTTGCTTTTTTCTGCACTTTTCTTGCCTCTTTCTGCATTTCTGTTCATTCTTTCTGCACTTCTCTTGCCTTTGTCTGTACCAGAGAAATTCAACCATTATAGTTAGCTGATCTAACTATAACTCGCACTCCCACATATATTGAGACCCAGCAAAGGCACATCGGGCTAACAGTCCTTACAATTTTGCCAAGTTTCGTGTAAATCCATTCAGCCGTTCGAGCTGAAAGTGAGGCCAAACGCCCTATGGAAAAATGAATGAGAAAAATGCGTTTTGGGACCCCCCTTTTTTCTCGGCCCCCCCTTGACGAAACCCCCCAAATTTTCAGGGGCTGATCAGAAACAAAATGTGCCATTTTTCTGAAAATTTCAGCCGATTCCGTCCACAAACGCCAAAGTTATTAGACATAGAATTTTCAAAAGTTCCATAGAGAAAAAATCCCAACTATATATACCTACTGGCGACCGCCAGTAGGTAATATATATATATATATATATATATATATATATATATATATATATATATATATATATATATATATATATATATATTCACTGAAAAAAACATAGGATATAGACCATATATAGTTAGGAATTCGCATTTACAAAACCTTATTTTACTCACACAAAACCATTGAAATTCCATATATAGTTAGTTGCACTAACTATATATCGCGCACCCGCAATCCACTGCTGATGATGTCACAGGAAGAAAACGGCCACAAATTCAACATTGGAAGCCACAAGCTTTCATCAACCTGCCCTAATATCAAGTATACCATACGGTGAATTCCTCCGTGTCAAACTAATCTGTAGCGAAAAAACAGAATGGGAAAAACACAGTGCAACAACAATGGAGAGATTCCGCAAGAGAAAATATGGAAAAAACTTGACGAAAAAATGTTGGGAAAGAGCCAACGAGAAATCGAGGGCAGATTGTTTGAAACCACAAATCAAAGAAAAAGAAATGGAAGAACCTATAAGACTAATACTGGATTACAGCAAAGAAGCAAAAGAAGTTATCCAGATTCTTAGAAAAAACTGGAAATTATTGAAACTGGATCCGACAATTGGTCAAAAAATGGGCGATCACCCAGTGGTCACATACCGCAGAACAACAAATCTGAAGGACCAATTGATCCATAGTCATTTTATGAACCGCAAAAAAACATCTTGGCTCAAAACAGTTGGATTCAACAAATGCTACAACTGCAAAGTTTGCGAGATAGCCAAACCAACGAAACAAATCGAAATGGCTAATGGTAAAACTTGGAAGATTAAAGAACTAATTACCTGCAAAAGCCAGTATACAGTTTATCTAATTGAATGTCCATGCAAGCTGCGCTATATAGGAAGCACTATCTGTGAGCTTAAGAAGCGTATCTTGGAACACACCAGGGCCACAACCAACAAAGACAGAGGTAATGCAGTGGCCAAACACATGGAGACAAATCATGATGGCAATTGGCGACTTTTGAAATTTCTAGGATTGGAAACATTGGCCCCAACGGAACGGGGGGGACATCGAGAAAAATTGTTGCGCCAAAAGGAATCACGCCACATCTTGAACTTTCGAACAATGACCCCTGTCATCAGTGATGTCACTGACCATGTCATGAATGATGTAATATGTGACATCATCAGCAGTGGATTGCGGGTGCGCGATATATAGTTAGTGCAACTAACTATATATGGAATTTCAATGGTTTTGTGTGAGTAAAATAAGGGTTTGTAAATGCGAATTCCTAACTATATATGGTCTATAACCTATGGTTTTTTCAGTGAATATATATATATATATATCCACAACAATCCTCCGTCATGGAGCCCCCGACCCTTCAGGGCGGTCTCTTGCGGCGGGCACGGAGCAGCCCGTCAAACCATCACACCAATGAAGCAGAATAAGAGACCCATTGCTGAGGACTGGTGCTTTATTAGGAATCATGCGGCATGTGAAAGCTTCCCTTACTCCAACATGTTTCGGCGGGTGGGCCTTGATCACGGAAGGAAGCCAACCACCAAGTGCGTCAATGCGCGCATTTTAAGTGTTTGAATCACGTGACTGTTCGTAAGCATCCATGTTCCACAATGCACTAGAGGCGTCTTAATAGATGCTGGTTTTCATTCAAATAGTTCGTGTTTTAGGCCCAATTGATATTGAGCCTACTGCATCTTGCCTGTGCACTAAATCTCCAATATTGCGCAGTCACGTGCAAAAGCATTACAGTGAATGCTAATGATTCTTTGACTCCGTTAAAAACATCAAGTCCCCAACACGATCAGTGTAGACGTGAGTCACACCGAATCCCTTCCAGCGCTGCACTTCGTCTTGCTGCTTAGCTTTACCTTCGTAGGTTCAAGTGTAGCGTGTGGGTCATGCTCCAATATTAACATCCACAACAATCCTCCGTCATGGAGCCCCCGACCCTTCAGGGCGGTCTCTTGCGGCGGGCACGGAGCAGCCCGTCAAACCATCACACCAATGAAGCAGAATAAGAGACCCATTGCTGAGGACTGGTGCTTTATTAGGAATCATGCGGCATGTGAAAGCTTCCCTTACTCCAACATGTTTCGGCGGGTGGGCCTTGATCACGGAAGGAAGCCAACCACCAAGTGCGTCAATGCGCGCATTTTAAGTGTTTGAATCACGTGACTGTTCGTAAGCATCCATGTTCCACAATGCACTAGAGGCGTCTATATAATATATATATATCTATACTACTATAATAAAGAAAGAACTTTCAGCCTTTGAGGCGGGTAAACTCGGGAACCACAGCGCCAATCCACACACCCGATACACCGTTGGAATCGTCAGGGTGTGTAGATGGTTATAGGCTATATAAATTGAAAAAAAAAAACGTTATTTAAAAAATGTACAGTAAAAAAAAAAGTAGTCCCTCCGAAGTAGCGCCGGCTGCGACGTGCGTGCTCACGTCAGGAGCACGGGGAGGAGCGGCGTCCAGGAGAGCGACAAGAAGCGGCGGACATGGCGCGGGGGAGGAGCGGTGATGTGAGGAGCAGCGGACAGGCCCGCGGCGGTGCTAGCAGCGGACAGGCTAGAGGAGCGGCGGCTGGAGTAAGGGAGCGGCGGACCTGACGCGGGGGTGGAGCGGTGACCTGAGGAGCAGCGGACAGGCCAGCGGCGGTGCGAGCAGCAGACAGCCGGGAGGAGCGGCGGCTGAGGTAAGGGGACCCATGTCGGGGCAGGCGGGGGTCGGGGCAGGCGGGGTTTGGGGCAGACAGGGGACGGGCCGGGCGGGGTCCGGAGCTGCTGGACAATGTCGGGTGGGCGGGGGCTGGGGTAGCCTGTTGCTCCCGGACAAGGTCGGGATGGTCTGCTAGTATATATATATATATATATATATATATATATATATATTACCTACTGGTGGTCGCCAGTAGGTATATATAGTTAGGATTTTTTCTCTATGGGATTTTTGAAAATTCTATGTCTAATAACTTTGGCGTTTGTGGACGGAATTGGCTGAAATTTTCAGGAAAATGGAACATTTTGTTTCTGAGCAGCCCCTGACAATTTGGGGGGGTTTCATCAAGAGGGGGCCGAGAAAAAAGGGGGGTCCCAAAACGCGTTTTTCCCATGTTAATTTCCATAGGGCGGTTGGCCTCACTTTTAGCTCGAACGGCTGAATGGATTTGCACGAAACTTGGCAAAATTGTAGGGACTGTTAGCCCGATGTGCCTTTGCTAGGTCTCAATATATGTGCTCCAGTGGATTTTGAGTAATTTAGGTTCAAAAAAAGATATATATCTGGGCGGAGCCTAACCACACATCTGATCTGATTGGCTGTCAGCACTTCATCCAAGAAGTGTTGGCAGCCATCTTGGGACCAATATACATGATAGCACCTCATTAAAAAGCATTGTAGTTAATAGAGGGTTTTAGGACTTTAGTTACATTATAAATCATTTGTTGATGGTACCATACTCGTTTTAGGAATTGTGGTGGGTTCTAAGGTGATTTTACCATGTGAAAAAACCTTCTGCTGTGATATCATGAATATTGTTTGAAAGAAAACTAATATCTCATGATTTTCCCACAGTGGTTTGGAAGGGGATCTATAAGCTAAACTGAAAGCATATTTTCTGTAAATTCACATTATCTTTCTCAGTCATGTGAAAATGAAGTCTGACATTCTCAGTAAAACATGTACATCCAACAAGGACAGAGACTGTCAGTTGATTCCTTTGTGTTCTACTGCAGCCTCCTAGAGTGTTCTAAAGAACAACTAGAGCGCTAACAGTCCTACTTATTACAAAGGTATGGCACACCTGAAGCCATCTTGATTGGAATAAAGTGGTAACTCTTAAAACATTGAATTTAAAAAGAAACAACATGAGGGGGTATATTTTGCCATAGAAAGTATGATTAGTGCTGCAGAATGAAAAATTAGGGCACATTTTGAGTGACTTCTCAAATCCTTATCTATTTCATTAAAACATTCTGACATGCAGTCTCCCAAAATGGCCACCAGAGACAAAAGAGCCCAAATGTAGCCCAAATATCACCCAGATGTAGCCCAAGTATAGCCCAATGACAGAATGTCCCAGAGTGTTCTAAAGAACAACTAGAGCGCTAACAGTCCTACTTATTACAAAGGTATGGCACACCTGAAGCCATCTTGATTGGAATAAAGTGGTAACTCTGAAAACACTCAATTTAAAAAGAAACAACATGAGGGGGTTAATTTTGCCATAGAAAATATGATTAGTGCTTCAGAAAGAAAACTTAGGGATCATTTTGAGTGACTTCTCAAATCCTCTTCTATTTCATTAAAAAAATTCTGACATGCAGACTGAAACATGCACTTTGAATACCAGCAGCAGACGTCCCTGGTGAGCAGTAGCTTTACTACAGTGATCTAATGTGCAACTAGAGTGCTAACATTCAGAATTTATGGCAAATGTGTGACACATCTGAATGCCTTCTTGATGGAACCAAAGTAAACAAGCATTGAAAATGCAATAGATCTTGCCCTCGTTTAAGTTAAAGCCATTCTGTTTGTAATGAGGTGGCTTTTTAGCTTTGCTTTTATTAGTGTTTTTTCAACTTTCATGTAAATAACATGCATCTGTATGCATATAAGTATATGTATGCATGCATTTATGTTTGTATTTATATAGATATACAGATGATATATGTTTATATATGTATGTATATATATATATATATTCACTGAAAAAACCATAGGTTATAGACCATATATAGTTAGGAATTAGCATTTACAAAACCTTGAAAATTCACTGAAAAAACCATAGGTTATAGACCATATATAGTTAGGAATTAGCATTTACAAAACCTTGAAAATTCACTGAAAAAACCATTGGTTATAGACCATTTATAGTTAGGAATTCGCATTTACAAAATCTTATTTTACTCACACAAAACCATTGAAATTCCATATATAGTTAGTTGCACTAACTATATATCGCGCACCCGCAATCCACTGCTGATGATGTCACATATTACATCATTCATGACATGGTCAGTGACATCAGTGATGACATCACTGATGACATCTCAAATGACATCACTGATGACATCACTGATGACAACATCCAGTGACTGTATGTTTCTGTAAAGTTAAAATATGTCTTACATATTGAAGAATGAGTGGATGTATAAGTGTCTGGATGAAGGATTTAGTAGGTGCATGACTGACTGTATGAGTGAGTGATTAAATGTGTCTCACTGAGTGCATGGGTTAGTGACTAAACTGTCTTAATTTGTGCATCATTATGTCTGTTGTTCTGTAAACTGTTGCATGTGTTGATAAGTAGCTATATGAGTAACTATATGGGTTATTGATTGGTTGCCCAAGTATTTGTATGGGAGACTGGGTGTGTGTGTGGGTGGCTGGGAGGTGTATGACTCTGTGCATAGATGTGTGAGCAGTTGATTCACTAGATGTATGGTTTCAAAAGTGCATGTGGAAACAGCTGTATGGGCGGTTGACTGTGTGCATGAGTGTATTGGTGAGTGAATGGATATCTCAGTGCTACATGTCAAAGTAAGTACATATGTAAAACACAGTACATGTGAGAGTTGACATATATAAGTAACTGTGCATAAGAGCCAGTGAATGTGTGAGTGGCTGTATGGATCATTGTGAACTTGTATCAGGGATTGTATAAGAGAGTAAATATGTGTTAGTATATGTTTGAATAAGTAAAGTTTGTATAACTGTATAGTTGAGGAAATGGAGGTGTGATTGATTCTTTGCATGACTGACTAGGTGTGTGAGTAACTCCATGGATGAGTGACAGTCTGTGAGTGTCTGTTTACACTGATTGTATCTAAGGTTATATTAGAGTCTGAAGAGGTTCATCGTATTATCACATGAATGATTTCATCAGTGATGTGATCAGTAATGTCAAATGAGATGTCATCAGTGATGTCATCAGTGATGTCATTTGAGATGTCATCAGTGATGTCATTTGAGATGTCATCAGTGATGTCATCAGTGATGTCACTGACCATGTCATGAATGATGTAATATGTGACATCATCAGCAGTGGATTGCGGGTGCGCGATATATAGTTAGTGCAACTAACTATATATGGAATTTCAATGGTTTTGTGTGAGTAAAATAAGGTTTTGTAAATGCGAATTCCTAACTATAAATGGTCTATAACCAATGGTTTTTTCAGTGAATTTTCAAGGTTTTGTAAATGCTAATTCCTAACTATATATGGTCTATAACCTATGGTTTTTTCAGTGAATATATATAAATATATACATATACTCCTATAATAAAGGAAGAACTTTCAGCCTTTGAGGCGGGTAAACTCGGGAACCACAGCGCCAATCCACACACCCGATACACCGTTGGAAACGTCAGGGTGTGTAGATGGTTATAGGCTATATAAATGTAAAAAAAAAACGTTATTTAAAAAATTTACAGTAAAAAAAAAAGTAGTCCCTCCGAAGTAGAGCCGGCCACGACGTGCGTGCTCACATCAGAAGCGCGGAGAGGAGCGGCGTCCAGGAGCGTGACGAGGAGCGACGGAAATGTCGCGGGGGAGGAACGGTGACGTGAGGAGCAGCGGAAAGGCCAGCGGCGGTGCGAGCAGCGTACAGGCGGCAGGAGCAGCGACTCAGGTAAAGGGACCCATGTCGGGGCAGGCGGGAGTCGGGGCAGGCGGGGGTCGGGGCAGGCGGGTGACGGACCGGGCGGAGGCCCGGGCTGCTGCACAATGTCAGGGCGGGCGGAGGTCGGGGAAGCCTGTTGCACCCGGAGAAGGTCGGGACGGGCTGCTAGTATATATATATAGAGCTTCAATCACTGAGAACTGGTATCTGTGTTGAATACCCACTGAGAACAGGTGTCTTTATAGAGTAATAATC
Source organism: Lissotriton vulgaris (assembly GCF_964263255.1). Lineage (NCBI taxonomy): Eukaryota > Metazoa > Chordata > Amphibia > Caudata > Salamandridae > Lissotriton > Lissotriton vulgaris. The sequence goes on from NC_141693.1 coordinate 976,102,537, forward strand.
ACTGAGAACAGGTGCCTGTATAGAGAGGTGATACCTGCGTCAGAACAAGTGTCTGTAGAGAGTAAAGATCACTGAGAACATGTGTTTGCATAGAGCAATTCTCTATGAGGTTCACCCTCTTTTTAGTTAATAGATTCCACGCAAGGCAGCGTGTGATGTGCATGAGACATTTGACTAAGAGGAATCTGGAAACTAATGTAGAGTATGGAAGTCCTCTGGCGGAGGTGGTTTGCTCAAAAGATTTAAACTGCTGGGGCTATGAGTGCAGCTGGACACATGTATAGTTCAGCAGAGGTGTGAATCTAGAATAAGAGACCACGAGGTAGGACTTTTACGCAGGGTGAGATTATGAGGTTAGTAATAAAAAGTGGGTGTTAGTTAAATAGCAAGTGGGTTGAGAAGTGACATGGTGCTCATTCATGAGCCACAACGTTAGAGGTGGAATGTGAGTAGGGAGGAAGTTGACTAAAACTAGGAGAATCTAATGTACAGGAAAAGAAATAGGTATAGGGCACGCCAACGCTGAGACCTGGTTGGTCTGTGAGAATATTACAGATAACCCATTCAGTGATCTGAATTTATACAGCTCTATATTTAAGACTCTTCAATATTTTATTTTTCTGAAAGTTCTTCCAAAGAACTTACCTCCAGTAGGTAAGGAAAAACGGTAATCTCCAATTTGTTTTGATGTCTGCTAAATATTCTGTCCGAGATTCAGGCTGTCAGAAAACGATCCTGTTTGGCCCCACAAATTACCACATTCACTGACGTACGTAGGCAGGAGGCCTGGGCACCTGCGTGTATAGGATAATTATGCATCATTCATAATAGAGGTGCAAGTACTTTGGTGCCCTGTATTTACAGTGGTAGAGTTGATGCCCAATGTTTACAGTGAGCATATTTAAAAATGTATAGTGCTAACCTTGTTTGCTACAGGATTTATGTCATGTTGTGCCCCTCGTGACAGATGGTGATTTATGAGGTTGTTCTTCATTACGTGCCACATGTCCCATTCAGGGTTAGATGTTTGTTCATGCCCTGCACAGTCGGGATAACGAGTAACATGGAATGTGATGGTATAATATGCACACTAATGATATGGTTATGACTTGTGCATCTTATAAGCATTGCTTCAGAGCACCACCTTGTGTTGTTGTGGCCATTGCCCAATTGGTAAAGTGATTTTATGGCCTATGTGACATCATGACAAATATTGGACTTGGCCCTTTTTGCAGGGTCATCCATAAACTTTTTGCCTTTCTCCTAGTCTTTTCTCTGACATGATGTTGATGGTTTTGGGTCTCTGGGCACTTTAGCACTACTGTCCAGTGTAAAGTGTGTGCGCTCTCTGTGTTACATATGGTAAGATTGGTCTACACCTGTTTGGCATATTTAATTTACCTCTCAGTCCCAAGTAAAGTGGTATCTCCTATACACAGATCTGGTCAATTAAATGCTACTGGTGGGCTTGCAGAGCTGACTGTGCCACCCACCAAAGCAGCCGTGCAAACCTATCTCAGGCCTCTGCCATTGCAGGGCCTGTGCGTGCAGTGTCACTGCCGCTGTGATGTGGTACCTAAAGTGTGTGCCATGTCGGTAACCCCCCATTTCCTGCATGTCAGTCACCCCTAAGGTAGACCCTAGCTAGCCCTATGGGCAGGGTGCATTGTAGGTAAAAGATAGACATGTACCTTAAGTGTATGACATGTCCTGGTAGTGACAAACAGCCATTTTGGTTTCTCACTACTGTGGGGCTGCCCTCCCATAGGAATGCATTGGGGATTCCCTGATAAGTGCTTCAGTGATAATTCCTGATATGAGAGGACCACCATGGTCAGGTTTAATATATTTGGAATTGTCATATTAAATGCTGCGCAATGGTGTGGCAGATTTATTATAACTATTTTAGAAATGCCACTTTTAGAAGTTGGCATTTCTGTGTGCTTTGTGTCTGCCTACCTGATGTGAATTGCATGTCTGGCTTTTGAGTGACATGGGCGGGGAGTTGTGTGTGGCTCCAGGGTGGGTAGGGTGAGTCAGCACTAGGCTGAATAGGACATCTGCATTGGGAGTAGTGGGAGGAGTAATCCCCTGACCCTGAATAGATCTGTGCCTAGCCTGTACAATGCTGGTTGTGCCCCCTGTGGTGGGTCTGATCACCGAGCCCCCACCTGACAAAGTGGAAGAGGAGCCTTGTAAACAAAGTGCTCCAATCCCCCCATGAACCAGTTGCATGAGTATAATATTAGTGGCTGTGACCCCATGTTGGTGTGCTGTTTCTGGACTTGCTGGGATCTTGCTGCTGCTGGGGGCCCAGGAGGAGCCGCCACAGGGGCGTGCTTCTCTGCTGGAGGGCCCTGTGTGCTGGCCTCCCTGGACCCAGCTATGCTACATGGATTTTTGGACATCTAGCGCCTCGTGAGCGCTGAGCTTAACTTACCCAAAGAAGAGGAGAGCGTGGGATGCGCAGCGCTGATCTGCCCGTCTTTGTAGGGGGGATCCCCATCGTAGGGATTCCCCTGTGAGGCCTCATGGAGCGGGTGCTCACCCCGCTGTATAAATATTTTTATCAGCAGGTGCCCATCCCGCATTATGGTGCCTTTTTGAGCAAGTGCCCACACCGCAATTTCCCTATTCGAAGGCAGGTGCCCACCCCGCACTGCAACGCCAAAGTCAGGTGGCCTTGCCTGACTGTGGGCGGGGCCTCTGAGACCGGCAGAGCAGGGAGACGAAGTCTCGCCTGCCGGAGTTGCTTTCCCCAGCCTCGCGGGCTCCTCTGCAAAGTCCAGGGTCCCCGGAGAGGGATCAGGTGAAGGTAAAGTGCAGGGGAGCCTTGCGAGCTCCTCAGGAGTACGAGAGCCAAAGAGAGTAGAAGAGCACCAGAGGAGGAGTTCCCGCGCAGCCCGGTGAGTGGGGCTTCTCCATTGTCCATTGTTTGTGTTGATCGAGGCACAGTGCCAGTTCTTGTGTCTGAGCGGTCCCGCAAGAGAGCGGGCTGCTCCAATGATGGGGGCAGATTTGTTTAGAGAGCCCCAGAGCAGGGCCTCTTGGTTTATTCACAGCTGCTTCACCGTAGCGGGCAGCTGTAACGTTGGCTGCATTCTTGTTGTAGTGTCCCAGTGTGGACTCCTGAGGGCACCGAAACGCCCATGCCTACATTCATCACCACAGCTGCCCCGTCTGACAGTGGGGAGCTGCAACGGTTGGGCTAATCATTGGAGGAGTCCCAGCGGGGAGTTCCTAAACGGTACGATAGTGCCAGTGTCCTAAGTGCCAGTGCCCATATTTTTGCCTGCACAGCTGCACCACAGTTAGTGGCAGCTGCCACGTTTAGGCCTGCACAATTGCGTACTTTTGGGATTCTGCTGCATTGGCAGTCAGCCCTGACATTTTGGGACACAGGGCACTTGAGCCCCAGCGAAAGGCCAGTTGGCCAGGGGGTCAGTGTGAGGTTGGTAGGGCGTCTGGCCCTCATGTGATTTATGTGCTAATATGCTAAATGGGATTTATGCACCGTGATTTATGCCTCTGGTATTTATGTTTAGGAGGTTATTCCCTAATCTGAGATTTCTGCTTACGAGGTTACTGCATAATGTATTTATGCTGGTGAGGTTATTGTCTACTGTGTTTATGCTTTTGAGGTTGGTGCATAATGTATTTTACGCCTAATGTGATGCTGATTGCATACTATGATTTATGTTGCAGGATATAATGCTGAGTACAGTATTTTGCCAGTCATTACTGGTTGTGTTCTACATTTATTATTTGTGCTTGTGATGGTTCTGACAGTGGCCCAATTTGCCCTGTCATGCGTATATAATCCCCTGTAAATATTGCCTAGTCCAGTTGGCCCAGGGTAGAATGTGTGATTACTATTCTAATGTATTTATGATAATACAAAGACTATTTGTATATATAACCTTGGGTGTAGTTCCTTTTGTGGTGTGCCTAGTGTGTTGCTGGTGTGTGTGTGTTGCGCAAACGATTTACACATTGCAGCTGGGATAAGCCTGACTGCTCGTGCCAAGCTACCAAGGAGGTGAGCAGGGGTTATCTTCAGCGTGTAACTCCCTTGCCCTGACTAGAGTGGTGGTTTCTGCCTGGCTTAGGCACAAGGCCTAGCCAACCAGAAATCCCTTTCATAACAACAAATACCTAGCAGCACATTGATTTATGTGATTATGGTCTAAAGTGTTTTGTGATCAATACAAATGATTTTTTTATTTAACCTTGTGTGGATTTTGTAGTGTGCCTAGTGTGTCACTAGTATGAACACAAAATCCTGCGCACTCGGACAGCATCTCAACAACAATGTGACAGTAAATAGGATTGCCAACAAAGAGAAATTCAGGGCCCTGAAGAGTTATAGTCACTGTGTATGTACAGTGCTACAACAAAACACGTGTCGGCTGGCTGTATATTATTGCTGATTTGATGACCTAATAAAAAAGGAGAGATACACGAACCTCCATGATAACGACTTTGGATAAAATTTCTCTTTTTGCAGTCCTATTTACTGTCACATTGTAGTTTAGATTCTGTCTGAGTGCGCAGGATTTTGTGTTCATGTTCATAAGGGTGATTTTGCACCATTACTACTGGCAAATACTGACGTTAATTTTGCTTGAGCGCCTATAGATCCCGAAAATTCAAAACCCTTTTCTCTGATATCACTTAGTGTGTCACTAGTGTCTGTGTGTCTGCATGTTGCACAAACGCTTTACACATTACCTCTGGGATAAGCCTGACTGCTCTGCCAAGCTACAAAGTGGGTAAGCGGGGTTATCTTGGGTGTGTAATGCCCTTGTCCTGATTAGAGTGGTGGGTTCTGCCTGGCTTAGGTGCATACCTCACCCAACCAGAACCCCATTTCTAACACATTCTTGATGCAGAGGAATTTTGAGACCATCTCCACCAAACAAAGAAGTACTTCATTCATATGGGATTCCGGCCCAGGTTCTGAAAACTGCCTCAGCCTTTTTTGCATCCAGACTCACCCCTTTATTTAACCATTCTTTTGCCACAGCAATTTTGCCATCCTCTTGGAAAGGTTCTATTCTATTCCCCATCCATAAAAAGGGGGACCACACGAACCCGGCCAATTACAGGCTTATAGCTCTCCTCGACGTAGAAGCAAAGATATACGCCCGCCTTCTTCTCAGGGATCTGGAGGACTGGGTGGACAAGAACAGCATTCTTCCGCCCACACAGACCGGCTTTAGAGCTCATAGCTCCACTCTTGACAACATCTTAGCCCTTTCCTACCTTGCGAAGAAGGCCAATACGAGGAACAAACCGCCCCTGTTCTGCTGTTTCATAGACTACTCCACAGCCTTTGACCGAGTGAACAGGGGCCGGCTCTGGGCAAAACTTGACTCCTGGGGGCTACCACAGGCTCTGCTAAAAGCTATAAAAGCGCTCTATGAGGGCACCTGGGTTAAGGTGAAGCTAAGCCCTACAATAACAACTGCAAGAATTGACCCCAACTCGGGCCTCAAGCAGGGGTCCGTCTTGGCCCCCATGCTTTTCAACTTGTATACTGCGGACATGGGGACAGCTCTGAAAGACGCTAACTTAGCACCTCCAAAACTGGGGAGGCTCGTCTTGGGAACACTCCAGTATTCAGACGACACAGTGATCATGGACCACACTAGGGTGGGGCTCCAAAGAGCCTTAAGCAGTTTGGCCTTATACAATAAGTCAAATGACTTACGGATCAACGTGGGCAAGACCAAAATCGTCATTTTTGGCAAATACCCCCTCAAAAAAGAAGCTTCATGGTCTCTGGGGGAGCACCGTATCGTCACTGCCCCATCCTACAACTATCTGGGCACCTGGGTCTCTGAGAGTGCCTCTGCAGTTAAACATCTGAAGGAGCTTAAACCTAAAATTGACAAAACCATTCTGTCGCTAAGACGCTTATGCCATCGCTTGGACAGTCCCTCAGCAGAACCAATGTTGACAGTGCTCAGGGCAAAACTGATCCCTGCCATTGCATATGGGCACATAGCCTACCCAGGTGCATTTGACAAAGTGGTCAACGCGGCCCAGGCGAAAGCCTATAAGATGGTGCTACAGGCCCCTAGATATGCAAGGAACAATAGATTAAGGCTAGAAGTAGGCCTTAAGCGACCTGAGCTGGTATTACTGGGGGACCTTTTAAAACTCTATATTAGAGTATTGAAAGCGCCAGAACATTCGCTAAAGCACTCCCTAAAATCAATCTTTGATGAGGTGGGCTCCCCCTGGCACTCAAAGGTAGGACAAGCTATTGCAGCATTGAAAATCGAAAGAAGGAGTTTGCCCCTGCACGAAATTCCATTCTCAGCCTGGACCCAAGCAGTTAAGCGCCAAGTCCGGATCATTTCCTTTGGACTTGACCTTGCATCTCTTCGGCAAAATCCACTAACTCAGGCCCTGGACAAATCATATATTCCGGGGAAACCCCAATCTTACCTGCAAGACCCAGTATCCACTTACACGAGAAAGAACATTTTGTACTTTCGACTTTTGGCCCTCAGGATCATGGACTTCAACCCCAAATGGGCCCGTACGGATGGCACCTTAGCCTGTCGTCTATGCAATTACCATAGAGAATCCTGGCTACACTTGTTGTGCTGCTGCACAAAGCTGGCCAATGACCGCCATCGCTTGCTGCTTCCGATTTTACGGAACACGGACTATAGAACTTGCAGAGAGGCTTTGGACTGGTGCCTCTCAGTCTCCACGACCTGTTTGATAGCCAGAGTTGGGAAATGTATACACCAGGTAAAAATGGCACTCGACTCCCACTTAACGGCATTGTCTGCAAAGTAACTGGAAGCCTTCGGCCCCAGTTATCAAACCTGGGCCGGTTTAAAGATCCACGAAGAATCCATCTTTCGTCAACAGCCCTTGGTACATGAATTGACTCTACCGAACTTTCATGTGCCTCCCCTTATCAGTTGGGAAACACTGGTGCAACCTATACATCACTCCTTTTAAAAGAACTCTGTTTTGGACAGCTAATCAGGACTAATATGTTAGTATTTTAACTTAAAGTGACTTTCACTTTTATGAGTGGATGGGACATGTGAGGGGGGAGTCGGGACGTTCATAAAGCTTTTTTTATTTTTTTATCTTATACTGTAAAGATTTTAAGTAATCATGCAATTTATTAATAACATTGTCAAATTGTTACTTAATTCACAAAGTTTTTTTGGTGGAGATTCCCCTATTTGTACTCTCATCCTCTTCTCTAGATGAGGATTCATGTTATCACAGATTTGTGGATCAAGATGTTCAAGAAGCAATCACCTTGCCAAAACCACATGCACACAAGGTCACTGGAGACATTTCCTGTGGTCCATTACATAGCTGTACTGTAGAATATGCACTAAGTATTACCTAATGAGGTTGCACTTACTAATTACCCTGTTGAAAGTGCTCCAGTTAGGTAGACTTTTTCTGCAAATCTGTGGTCTCTTTTTGTATCAAGAGGCAGGTGATATTCCATTCTGACCCAGTCATTCACACAGATACTGACACACCCACACAGACATTCAGACACCCACTCACATACCCATTCAGCCACTCTCATATACGCTCACAAACCCACAGTCACTCACACACCTATACAGTCACTCACACACCCACTCACAAACCCATACAGCCACTCATACCCCCACCCACACCCTGTAACCATTCATATACCTACTCACAGAACCATACAGCCACTCACATACCCATTTGCTAACTCATACAGCCAACCACTCACCCACTAACAGACCAATACAGCCACTCACACAACCAGTCACCAACTCATAAGACTCTCACACACCCATTCACAGTCCCACACAGCCACTCACACACCTACACAACCACTGACACATCCACTTACAGACCCATACAGTCACTGACACACCTGCTGACCGACCTATGCAGCCACTTACACACCCAATGTCAAAGGTTACAGGTTACAGTTAGGAAATACAATTTTAAAAACCTTAGAATATCACTAAAAAAACAAAGAATACATAGATTTTATAGATAGGAAATAATGTTACTGAAACAATAGAAATTCACTGAAAAACACAAAGGTTACAGGGACATAATAGTTAGGAAATAACATTAAAAACAGAGAAATTTACTGAAAAAAATCAAAGGTTACAGAGTCATTATGGTGAGGCTCAGATTTCACTTGTACAAAGCCAGTGAAATTCAGCAGTTATAAATATCTGAGCTGACTATAACTTATGTCCCTGCAAACTGTTTATGACCTCACATATTAAATCACGTATGATATGATCAGTGACATCACTGTCATCACTAATGACATCTCAAATGACTTCACTTATGGCATCACTGATGATTTTATTTAATCATTTATTTATTTATACCATTTATAGAGCGCGCTGCAACCCTACGGGCATCCTGGCGCTTTGGAGAAGGTGCGACTAAGAAGTTATCATCCACAGAAGCACTCACACATCCACTCACATACTCAGACAACCACTCATACACCAACTCACACACCCATATAACTTGTCACACATAGAGTCACTCACACACCCATCCACTCACCCAAACAGCCACTGTCACAGCTACTCACTCACCCATACACCTCACACAGCCACTCAGTCACCCATACAGTCACTTGCAAAACAACTGACTCACTCATACAGCTACACACCCACATGTATTCACCCACACAGCCACTTACACCCCACTTACTCACCCATGCAGCCTCTCAACAAAACCACTCACTCACCTATACAACCACTCATGTACCCACTCACACACCCACAAAAACACGTATGTACCCATTCACACACCCAGAGAAGCACTCACACAACAACTCACTCACCCATAAAGCCACTCAAACAACCATTCACTGACTCATGTAGCCACATACAAACCCAGTCACTTACCCACATTCCCACTCACACAGCCACTCACTCATGCTTTCAGTCACTCACACACTCACTCATCAATATAGTCACTCACAGAGCCACTCACTCACCCATATAGCTAGTCACGCTCCTACTTATTCACCCATACAGATATTCATACAACCACTTATTAATCCATACAGCCATTCACACACCCACTCACACACCATGCAACCACTCACACACCATGCAGTCACACAACCACCCAGATGACATATGTTACAAATAGTATCATTTAATAGTAGTACAGAAAGGATAGTAATTTAACTGATGCAGTAATATAACATAACATGTATTTGTAAAGCGCTTTGTTCACCTAAGGGTATCTTGGCACTGAATATCATATATTTATCGCTACCCAACTCAATGGTACTCATTTTATCGACCTCAAAATGATGAAAGGCTGAGCGGCCCGACGGGATTTGAACCTGTGACCATAAGGTCAAACACAGGCTCTTAGAGTGGATACATTAGTCGACTAAGCCACCAAACCCAATAGCTTAGAATATATTTAAGTCTCAGAAATGTTTACAGGATACTGACATTCACTGGATGATGTCATGAGTGATGTCGCTCGCTGACCATGTCATGAGTGATGAAATATGTGAGGTCCTAAACAGTACATTGCAGGGGCATATGTTACAGTTAACTCAGGAATCTATAGCTGCTTGATTTCACAGGTTTAATAAGAGTGAAATCTGAGCCTAACTATAACGTCCCTGTAACCTTTGGTTCTTTTCAGTGAAAATATATTATGTTTTTGTAAAATCATACACAGCTGGAAGCCACCTCATAGCAACTAAAATGATGTGATCAGGTGCACCAATAATTTGAACACACCACTATATTTGGTGACACATTTTTACCTTTGGCCTGCCAATTTCATGATCAAGCCTCTATCTTGTCACAGTCACTGTTTTTTTAAAGTCACACAGAATATATTTGGCCACAACGTTGACATTTTATTCCATTTCAAGCACATCTTTCATTCTTCGGTTCCGCAGTCTTAGCCTGTAAATTGAAACCCGCCATTTCATGATTTAAATCCCCCAGCGCATTCCTTATCTGAGTTTGTCATTGCGACAAGATGATATGCCCCGGCCACAAAAGTGCCTGTTTGATGCTTGATTTATCTCCGTGTTGTCTCTTAATGGGTTTATTCTGATGACACGTTTTCCCAATGAAGCCCGCCATGATCCAGTAATAACCCCCGCTGCTGCAGCACCCCGCCTGCTTTAGGTTTGTCCAGGAGGCACAGGCATGTGCCTTTTTCCACATGAGAGTTTTGCACTCAGCCATTCGGTTGAAGCAGTCTTAATGTCAAGCCTCCGTATGTAATTGTCAGAGGAAGCCTCAGAGCAGAGCCTGCAGCAATGGCGCTATCGCGGCTCTGTTTATCGATCCGTGTGATTCAGTGTTTTCGCTCCCGGGCATAATTTAGCACTTTAACAGATCAGCAGAATGCTCCGTGGATCAATCATTATTTCTCTCCGCTGATCCATTTTAATTGTGATATCAAAGGGGCGGTAATCCGTTCTCAAGTTATAAAATAGTGTTAAAGTCAGGATAAAAACGGCATCACGAGCCAGCCGGTGTCTGGGATGCGGATCTGAAAGGAGAGCTCTGCTAATCCCAGGAACTGACCTGATGGTAAGCATCCAATACAGCCGAGCTTAGCGCAACCTATTACAGAAAGGAATTCAATAAATAAAGAGGTCTGTTGCACTCACCTCTCACCCGCCAACACTTAACGACAGAAGGGACTGGCCGCGCGAGGACAACAGCCCACGCGGGGAAACGCCAGCCCAGAACCACAGCGCCCCGCGCTGTATGCAAAAATGTGAATTGTCAATACAAGCTGTTTTATATCGAATGAGCTTGAACTCAATTCTTTTCGTTTCGGATAATAACGAAATTACGAGAAACGTGCATAGAAAGTATTCAGTTACACAAACTGTGCGCAGATTATAATAATAGTCGAAGCGTATAGCACAGAATTAGGGTCTCATTTGAAATAATAAACATTAATTTCCATTCCAGGTCCATGCCAAATTGTATATAAAACTGTAAGGGTGGATATAAGTGAAATGCACCGTGTTTAGGTGACTGGGTCAGCAATAGGGCCAAGGTCACGCATTACTGTCTTGGACACCGTAGTCTGACTGATTTTTAATCTCAGAAAGTTCGATTATGTGTCTAGAGCTGGGTGTTGGTCGAATTGGCGGGCAGACATACACAAATTAAATTGAGAAACTTGACCATGAAAGCTGTCCACGGTCCTGCGGCTGCGCCCACTGTATGATGACGATGCTGTTCATGTGCACACGCACCACGAGACCCCTAGGTTACAGTTCAGTTTTGAGATTCGTGTGGCTTAAATTAAACGCTGACTAGCAAAACGACTAGTGCTTCCAGCAACCAGAACCGCACATACCCCCACCCCTTGAGGTAATTGGACCCCCTAATTCGTCGACTGCGCCCTGCGCCCTCTTAATTAACCCCCCCCCCCGGTCCCTTAGGCACCGCTAGACATGCATGTGCTGCATGCTGGTTCACTCCCGTAGCACCACGTTAATTTCCAAACCTTGATTAATCGGAATACGCTTTTCACTAATAACTGACAGGCACTAACGAGCCTAGCCCTCTGATAGTTGACACCCATGGCATGCCACTATACACAACATGCCCTGGCAACTGGAATCGATCGTGGCATGAATTGGTCACCACTGCGTCGGAATTGTGTGGCACAGGATGTGAGACACTTTTCACTTGAATGATCAGTAGCACCTTAAGACTGGCATGAGGTTGCCTCGAAACTTGTGAGTAATACAGCTGGTTAAACATATTGTTACTTGTTCCCTTCCTTCCTGTCAATACAGGCTTTCTACATTCAGGCAAACATTGGATGTCCTGATGATGATCCATTATTAACAATTGGATCGAAACGCCGTCGACACAATATGTGGGCTAACCAATAAGTGTACTATTATGTGCCAAAAAGTGTATGTTTCCTACATATGTGAAGCAACTGCATTCTAAATACTCTGTTTGCTCATGCCTTCTAAATGCCTGAAATACCCCAGTACTTGAATGTTTTGATTGTGTGTGCAGCATCGTGGATGCAGGACTGTGTCTCACTGCTTTATTGTTAGTTCGTCTGATTAAGCATATCTACAAACATTGAATAAAATTCAAAGTCCGGCTGGACTTTTCTTCATTATAGAGCTTATTGTGGCCTATAATTATTGCAAAGCTTATATTTACTCTTGTCAAGGACCATTTGTTCTTAGTTTAGCAGATTATAATAATAGCCGAAGCGTTTAGCACATAAATAGTGTCTCATTTGAATTAATAAATATTAATTTCCATTCCAGGTCCATGCCAAATTGTATATAAAACTGTAAGGGTGGATATAAGTGAAATGCATTGTGTTTAGGTGACTGGGTCAGCAATAGGGCTAAGGTCACGCATTACTGTCCTGGACACCGTAGTCTGACTGATTTTTAATCTCAGAAAGTTCGATTATGTGACTAGAGCTGGGTGTTGGTCGAACTGGCGCGCAGACATACACAAATTAAATTGAGAAACCTGACCATGAAAGCTGTCCACGGTCCTGCGGCTGTGCACACTATATGATGACAATGCTGTTCATGGGCACACGCCCACCACGAGACCCCTAGGTGACAGTTCAGTTTTGAGATTTCGTGTGGCCTAAATTAAACGCTGACAAGCGAAACGACTAGCGAAATAAATTTGTGGTTCCATGGTTTTTGAAAAAAATATATCTGCTTCTAAACGTCTTTGAATGGGAACTTGATATGGTTTTAAATCAGTTTGATCCAGTTGTTACCTTGACTATATCAGCTATTAGTTCATCCTCTTTTTATCATGTATGATTCACGTATGGTTGTGTTTCTATCTCTGCGCCTGCAGGCTGCCTGCCAACTGCTTGTCTTTCCCAAGCTATGAAACCAGCAAATATAGGAAGCTCAAACTGTAGGTAATACTTATTATTACCTGTGTCTATGAAAAGCAATTTAGATGCCCTGAAACACAGTAAACAAAACTTTGACGTATGGTTTTGGATTTTAACTTATTGCTCGTTTTGTAATGATGATTTGATTTAAAGAAGTGTAGTCGAAGTGCAGTCTGCGATGCAATAATTCTGCCAGGTCTGATCAGCCTGTATATGTCACTGACCCCTCATAACAATGAGGAACGTCGTGGTCTGTTTTCCAGAATCTGTAGCTGACATTTTTCAGATTGGTTTACCTTTTTTATTTACATTTTACTGCTGCATAATTTACCTTGGAACTTCTGCTTGGCCTTGTGAAGCTGTTAAAAAAGCAAATTGCTGATCTGAGCATAATATCGAGAGTCCAGGGAATGGCAAACTAATTATTCTGTGCTGCTCTGTCTTCTCCCTGTGGGGAGAGCATTCCGACCATGCACTCTAGGCGTTTCACTCCCAACTTTCATGCTCTTCAATGATGTGTTGGAAGCACAGTGAGGGCAGCAGCATTTGGTAAGCACTGCTCTTGCTCGCATTTGGCGGGAGAACAGGTCTACAAAACAGACAAGACCAGACCAGATAGACCAGACCAGACCAGACTCACTCCACTCCACTCTTCTACTCTCCCCTCCTCCCCTCCCTGCTATCAATTTAGTGTTTTTACCCTGTTACAAACCAGAACGTGTAAAAATGAAGGTGAAGTTCCCATCAAACCAATCTCTCTGCTCGCTAAATTTCCTTGTCCATAGAGTGCATCACTTATAACAGTTTGTGCCCAGCACTAAAATGTTACGTACATATTTTATTATATCATGCATATTTGTCAAATGCACTTTCAGCCAAAGGGAAATTTTGGTACTATGTTAAACATATTTATTATTACCCAATTTAATGGTACTCATTTTATTGAAACGAGTAGAATGAAAATTACGTAGATCCACCGGGATCCATATTTTTGTCAATGAGGGTACACCCAGATCCTTCAATCGATGTGCTAGTCCACAGCCATTAAACCAAGCTTGGCAGCTCAGGGTAAGACCATGGGTCTGGATATATCTACTTCCTCATAGACAGATACAAATGGGAATCATTATTGGTGAGGGGACCATTCATTAGACTGCCAAGGCACTGCAAAAATAAAGAGAGGAGTTCAACACCAGTCACAGAAATTGGGCAATGAAAAGGGATAGAGCACATTTTAGAGCAACCTAAAATCAGCTAATTGAGCATAATGAAATAAATCAGGGCACAACAAGAATAAAGTGGCTTGTTGTAGATCATGTAACTAAATGAAACAAAACCAGTCAATTCCAAAGTGAATATGGTGAAGTAAAAACAATTTCACAACTGGATAACGTTCATGCAGACTCTAAAAACTTGCATGTGGCTGAGAATTTACATTTCTACCTGTTAGAATTGGGGCTCTCTAGTTGGCACAGGTAGGTGCTTGTGACAAATAGGGACCCTCTCCTCTAGTCAAGATAAGGGGATTACACTCCTAAAATAACCCCTGCTCACCACCTTGGTAGCTTGGCACGAGCAGCAAGGCTTTATCTCAGAGGCGTTGTAAGTTAAGCATTTGTGACCACATACAGTGACAACACTTCAAATGGACACCACACAAGGTTTTGTATAAAAAATAAGTATATTTCATATAGAGTTACCACAAGACCAATAAACGACAAAAAGAATCCACAGTACTATTAGATTTCAAGAGTTCTGGTTAAAAAGCTTAATTCAAGGTTCTGTGCGGGTCAGTAGCCCAGTCTGGCTACATTGGTCCCCAACATTGAGAATTTCAGCACAAAATAACATATAGACGGAGTCAATCTATATTTTTAGAAAGGCATGTCCAGCCGGACAGTGGTCTTTCAGAGTTTTTACTCAGAATTCATGTATTCAAATCACATAAAAATGCCTTCCAACAATCAACCAGTGTGGACCACAAGCCTGTATCCAGCACCAACAGAGCAGGTACAAGGGGTGATATAGACAGCAAAGAAGGGCTTTGTAAGGCGAAAGCAGGTTACTCTATTAACAATACACATGTACAGAGTATTTCAACCATGCACTTAACATCCAATTAGTAATCAAAAATTCGTTTTCAGTGCAAAGGAAGTCGACGGCGTTTCGGACCCCTAGTAAATCTCAGGGTCCATCATCAGGACAAATACAATGAAAAGCCTTAAAGCAATTAAGCCTCTAAATGCCTAAAGGGGGAGAAAGGAAATATTCATATTAAGTACAGGGACAGCGTTAACAGTTAAGGAGCAAGTGACTTTAGTGTAACCAGTGAAAAACACAGCACTCGTCTATCCTAACAAGTGACCTACAGTGACCGGTGCCTGAAAATTCGGAGATCGGGACCTAGGGAAGATCCATGGCGTTGTGAATAGGGCGAGTCAACATGGTTATGAGAACGCAATAATGAATGTGCCCAGAGCAGCGGCAATTTGGTGAACATGCCCGTCGTTGGTCCGATGGAAGGGGATATCGTAGTCAGCGAGTGACAGGTGGTCTATGAAGCGACTGCGTGATTATAACCGTGGTGTTTATAGTGTCGGCGGCGGGAGATGCATTGGCACAGAAGCTTACCGGAGCGCCTCATGGTGTGGAGGCTTGTCCCTCGGTATTGGATTAATAAGCGTTCACCCTGGACCGGCGAAGGGAATAAATGAAAGCATTAGCGCGTTCATCGTAGGGCGAGTATTACCAGAAGCCAGCGTGTGGAAATATCACTTACCACAATCGGGTGGCGGGCGCCGCGGAATCAGATGAAATCCGTCGACAGCCAGGGACCTGTGAATAGGGGAGGAATTACTACGGTGCATCAACCCGCAATCAGCAAGGGTGGCGAGGGAGATGGGGATCCGCTTACCGGTTAGTCGGTTGAGGTTCAATTCCTGGCGTGCTACGAGCAGAGGAGCTCAGACGGCACTATAATAACTTCTGATTGGTCCAGGGGGAGGTCATGAAAATAGATGACGGACTCACATGGGTGCCATCTTGGGGCAGTGAGAAAGTGATGGTGTAAGTGATTACGTGAAGGTTAGTGACATGCTGAAAAGCATACTAATGGTGAGGTTAAAATCTCGATTTACATCAGAGTTCAAACAACGTGAATACTGAACAAGTGACAGACTCGACAGAGAGCATATAGACAATGCATTAAATTTGCATATTTACAACACAGTACAGTTCTGACTACAAGGAGCACCTAGCTCTAAATAAGGGCAGTCCATTCATCTTGAAGGTTGAGTCCAGAGTTAAGACTATCAGTCTTTAGAATCCATTTCAGTTCCTCTCTGTTCAAAAGGCGAGTGAGGTCACCGCCCCTGGGTGGAATGATGATTTGTGAGATAACAGTCCAACGGATATCGTTTTCAGAGTGTCCCTTTTCCAAAAAGTGTTCAACCAAAGGGGCGTTGGGTGTTTTACACATAATCCGGCTGCGATGTTGAGAGATCCTAAGTTTGACCTTCTGCTTAGTTTGGCCCACATATATCAAGTTACAGGGGCAGAAAATGGCATACACAATGTTCTGACTATTACAGTTGGTAAATGTCCTGTGTACATTTCTTACATTGTTATATACAAACTCTTTGCCATCAATAGAAAAATCACACACAACACACGTGCCACAGCGAGAATGCCCAAGGACTGGGGGTAATTGCCAATGATCATTGAGAGTTACATTTCTGGTAGATGGTAATGCTGCCCTCACCAATTGGTCTTTAAGATTCTTATTCTTCCTAAAGGCAAACAGGGGGGTGTCCCAGTTCAGTACCCCCGAATTTAAAATGTGCCAGTTCTTTTTTACACATTTTTTGACCTGGTTGGAGACTGGGGAGAAGGTAGTAACACATACCAATTTTTCGGTTGGTTGTTTTGGTTTGGGCTCAAGGAGGGTTTCGCGTGGACAATACCACGCTCTTTTCATTGAATTCTTGATTAGGCGACGTGGGTACCCCCTGAACTGGAGTTTCCCTGATAGTATGTTGGCCTCACAGAAATAATCTTCCTTTTTATAGCAGTTCCTTCTCAGTCTCAGGAACTGAGAGTATGGTAAGCTGTCCCTCAGGGCCCTGGGGTGACAACTGTCATAACGTAGCAACGTGTTTCTCTCGGTGGTTTTGCGGAAAAGGGAGGTGTACAAAGTGCCCTCTTGGTGTTGAATATTTAGATCAAGAAAGGAGATACTATTCTGGTTGTGAGTAATAGTAAAGGTCAGGCCATTGCAATTTTGGTTCAACCAGTGCAGAAGACCATTAAGTTCAGAAATGGTCCCGCCCCAGATTAAAAAGATATCGTCTATATATCTTTTCCATTTCTTCAATCCCTGGTGAAAGGGGTTTGTGGGGGTCAAGATGGTATTTATCTCTAGCCAGTCCATGTACAGAATCGCTAGGGTAGGGGCAAAAACCGCGCCCATAGATGTACCACGTACTTGCTGATAATACTGTGAGTCGTACATAAAGAAATTCCGGGTTAGACAGGTGTCTGTCGAGTCTGTCACTTGTTCAGTATTCACGTTGTTTGAACTCTGATGTAAATCGAGATTTTAACCTCACCATTAGTATGCTTTTCAGCATGTCACTAACCTTCACGTAATCACTTACACCATCACTTTCTCACTGCCCCAAGATGGCACCCATGTGAGTCCGTCATCTATTTTCATGACCTCCCCCTGGACCAATCAGAAGTTATTATAGTGCCGTCTGAGCTCCTCTGCTCGTAGCACGCCAGGAATTGAACCTCAACCGACTAACCGGTAAGCGGATCCCCATCTCCCTCGCCACCCTTGCTGATTGCGGGTTGATGCACCGTAGTAATTCCTCCCCTATTCACAGGTCCCTGGCTGTCGACGGATTTCATCTGATTCCGCGGCGCCCGCCACCCGATTGTGGTAAGTGATATTTCCACACGCTGGCTTCTGGTAATACTCGCCCTACGATGAACGCGCTAATGCTTTCATTTATTCCCTTCGCCGGTCCAGGGTGAACGCTTATTAATCCAATACCGAGGGACAAGCCTCCACACCATGAGGCGCTCCGGTAAGCTTCTGTGCCAATGCATCTCCCGCCGCCGACACTATAAACACCACGGTTATAATCACGCAGTCGCTTCATAGACCACCTGTCACTCGCTGACTACGATATCCCCTTCCATCGGACCAACGACGGGCATGTTCACCAAATTGCCGCTGCTCTGGGCACATTCATTATTGCGTTCTCATAACCATGTTGACTCGCCCTATTCACAACGCCATGGATCTTCCCTAGGTCCCGATCTCCGAATTTTCAGGCACCGGTCACTGTAGGTCACTTGTTAGGATAGACGAGTGCTGTGTTTTTCACTGGTTACACTAAAGTCACTTGCTCCTTAACTGTTAACGCTGTCCCTGTACTTAATATGAATATTTCCTTTCTCCCCCTTTAGGCATTTAGAGGCTTAATTGCTTTAAGGCTTTTCATTGTATTTGTCCTGATGATGGACCCTGAGATTTACTAGGGGTCCGAAACGCCGTCGACTTCCTTTGCACTGAAAACGAATTTTTGATTACTAATTGGATGTTAAGTGCATGGTTGAAATACTCTGTACATGTGTATTGTTAATAGAGTAACCTGCTTTCGCCTTACAAAGCCCTTCTTTGCTGTCTATATCACCCCTTGTACCTGCTCTGTTGGTGCTGGATACAGGCTTGTGGTCCACACTGGTTGATTGTTGGAAGGCATTTTTATGTGATTTGAATACATGAATTCTGAGTAAAAACTCTGAAAGACCACTGTCCGGCTGGACATGCCTTTCTAAAAATATAGATTGACTCCGTCTATATGTTATTTTGTGCTGAAATTCTCAATGTTGGGGACCAATGTTGTTTGTTAAAAAGTATGCTCCCCGAGGTCCCTGCTGACTAAATTTGGGGCCCCTTGTTGTTGTTAAATTGACTTTGCGCAATCGGTTGATTGCAAGGGTTCTTCCCTTCCCTCCACTTCTCCTAAGTGGCCCCGGCTTTCCGGTACCTACAACTGTGTACCCTCCCTTCTCTCTGTGTTATGTCTGACTCAGCACCTTTATACTCCCTTGAGTATATAAACAAAATCTGCGCACGCCCTTCCTTGTTTGATACCCCAGACGTACAATCCCCTACAGGTAATACTAGTCTACCTGATGATTTGGAGAAATACAAGAAAAAACATGCCCGATTAGAATTAATGATGCTCATGCTGACACAGTACCTGAAGTCCAACACCATTCCCCTTGGGCTACAAGTGAGAAATATCCCTGGTGTGTTCACTGACAACCCTAAGTATATCACTGGGTTCAGTGGTATTGGTACTACCTGCTCTCGCCATTGGCTAGTGCTGGGTATTGATACTGCTGTTGAGGAATTGAAAAAACTTGAAGATATTATCAAGGATCTGGAAAAACAAATCGTAGACGACAAAACCATAGTTGATACAAAGTCCCTACTAGAGAAAATTGACAAAACGGTTGCAGAGTTTCATCGGATAGAACAAAATAAGAAATCCAACAAGGTAAAGAAGGATATCAAATTCTTTTCCTTGGAACGTACCTACCCGTATTTACAGAAAGATTTTTATCTTAACCGTAACTTCAACCCACACCAGCAGACCCCTAGACCCTGGGGCCGTTTCAACAAAAGGAACGCAGTGGTCGGGTTTACGGACTCGTCAGCTGAATCTTCTGACAGCTCGGATCCAGGAGAAGGAGTCAGTGGCCAGCAACGCAATCCTTCTTTTTTATCCAGAGGCAACTCAGAACCCCAAAGGAAAGGCAGGGTAAAGCAACAACAGAGATGGCACAATCCCCCTGGGGAACGCCAGACGAGGCACAAATTTTACCAATGGTAACTCTTGATTGTGCTCTCAACCCCATACCGATATTTAACATCTCTAACCATGCACTTACTGACCATGAGTCATCACTTCTCCAAAGAGGTTTGTCATTTGTCCCTGCGACATACCCCAACTTTTTGGATTTAAAATCGGAATTGATGGCCTTTTTTCGAAAGTTAAGACTACGTTCCTATTTTGAACTTAATCCGTCTGAACCTAAGTTCACTGTAACACCTTTTAGGCCACCTTCCACCTTTTCCCCTACTAGTAATATGATACCAAGAGAGATTGTTACATTTGAAAAGGTGATCCTTAAAGAGATTTCTGAACTAGAAAAATCTCATCTCTTCATACCATTTAATATTCCAATTGAAGAGAAGAAGGCCATCTCTACCTTGAAAAACAATAATCTGTTAATAATTAAACCTGCTGATAAGGGTGGGGGCATTGTCTTACAGGATATTGATAACTACAAAGAAGAACTACTACGTCAGGTGTCCAATACCGACCATTACTGTAGGCTACCCTGCAATCCCACAAAGGAACTGCAGACTCTGATCAGTCATGTTACTACAGACGCGATGACCAAGGGCATCATTAGCCAACATGAATATAACTTCCTCAACACCATCAACCCTAGGGTACCAGTGATCTACACTCTACCCAAGATCCACAAAAGATTAGACAAACCCCCTGGAAGACCCATAGTGTCTGGATGTGGCTCGATTTTAGAACCACTAGGCCTCTACGTCAATCATTTTCTAAGGGACTTTGTACCAACTACCCAGTGTTATATTAGAGATAGTATGCACATGATAAACATCATAGAAAATCATGCATTTGACCCGAAAACTGAAACCCTATGTACATTAGACGTCGAGTCTCTGTACACGAACATACCCCAGAGAGACTCCTTGTTGGTAATGCAGGACATTCTTAACACTAGGCCCAGTCCCCACAGAGTCCCCACTATTTTTATCATTCAACTCCTAGAAATCTGTCTAACCCGGAATTTCTTTATGTACGACTCACAGTATTATCAGCAAGTACGTGGTACATCTATGGGCGCGGTTTTTGCCCCTACCCTAGCGATTCTGTACATGGACTGGCTAGAGATAAATACCATCTTGACCCCCACAAACCCCTTTCACCAGGGATTGAAGAAATGGAAAAGATATATAGACGATATCTTTTTAATCTGGGGCGGGACCATTTCTGAACTTAATGGTCTTCTGCACTGGTTGAACCAAAATTGCAATGGCCTGACCTTTACTATTACTCACAACCAGAATAGTATCTCCTTTCTTGATCTAAATATTCAACACCAAGAGGGCACTTTGTACACCTCCCTTTTCCGCAAAACCACCGAGAGAAACACGTTGCTACGTTATGACAGTTGTCACCCCAGGGCCCTGAGGGACAGCTTACCATACTCTCAGTTCCTGAGACTGAGAAGGAACTGCTATAAAAAGGAAGATTATTTCTGTGAGGCCAACATACTATCAGGGAAACTCCAGTTCAGGGGGTACCCACGTCGCCTAATCAAGAATTCAATGAAAAGAGCGTGGTATTGTCCACGCGAAACCCTCCTTGAGCCCAAACCAAAACAACCAACCGAAAAATTGGTATGTGTTACTACCTTCTCCCCAGTCTCCAACCAGGTCAAAAAATGTGTAAAAAAGAACTGGCACATTTTAAATTCGGGGGTACTGAACTGGGACACCCCCCTGTTTGCCTTTAGGAAGAATAAGAATCTTAAAGACCAATTGGTGAGGGCAGCATTACCATCTACCAGAAATGTAACTCTCAATGATCATTGGCAATTACCCCCAGTCCTTGGGCATTCTCGCTGTGGCACGTGTGTTGTGTGTGATTTTTCTATTGATGGCAAAGAGTTTGTATATAACAATGTAAGAAATGTACACAGGACATTTACCAACTGTAATAGTCAGAACATTGTGTATGCCATTTTCTGCCCCTGTAACTTGATATATGTGGGCCAAACTAAGCAGAAGGTCAAACTTAGGATCTCTCAACATCGCAGCCGGATTAGGTGTAAAACACCCAACGCCCCTTTGGTTGAACACTTTTTGGAAAAGGGACACTCTGAAAACGATATCCGTTGGACTGTTATCTCACAAATCATCATTCCACCCAGGGGCGGTGACCTCACTCGCCTTTTGAACAGAGAGGAACTGAAATGGATTCTAAAGACTGATAGTCTTAACTCTGGACTCAACCTTCAAGATGAATGGACTGCCCTTATTTAGAGCTAGGTGCTCCTTGTAGTCAGAACTGTACTGTGTTGTAAATATGCAAATTTAATGCATTGTCTATATGCTCTCTGTCGAGTCTGTCACTTGTTCAGTATTCACGTTGTTTGAACTCTGATGTAAATCGAGATTTTAACCTCACCATTAGTATGCTTTTCAGCATGTCACTAACCTTCACGTAATCACTTACACCATCACTTTCTCACTGCCCCAAGATGGCACCCATGTGAGTCCGTCATCTATTTTCATGACCTCCCCCTGGACCAATCAGAAGTTATTATAGTGCCGTCTGAGCTCCTCTGCTCGTAGCACGCCAGGAATTGAACCTCAACCGACTAACCGGTAAGCGGATCCCCATCTCCCTCGCCACCCTTGCTGATTGCGGGTTGATGCACCGTAGTAATTCCTCCCCTATTCACAGGTCCCTGGCTGTCGACGGATTTCATCTGATTCCGCGGCGCCCGCCACCCGATTGTGGTAAGTGATATTTCCACACGCTGGCTTCTGGTAATACTCGCCCTACGATGAACGCGCTAATGCTTTCATTTATTCCCTTCGCCGGTCCAGGGTGAACGCTTATTAATCCAATACCGAGGGACAAGCCTCCACACCATGAGGCGCTCCGGTAAGCTTCTGTGCCAATGCATCTCCCGCCGCCGACACTATAAACACCACGGTTATAATCACGCAGTCGCTTCATAGACCACCTGTCACTCGCTGACTACGATATCCCCTTCCATCGGACCAACGACGGGCATGTTCACCAAATTGCCGCTGCTCTGGGCACATTCATTATTGCGTTCTCATAACCATGTTGACTCGCCCTATTCACAACGCCATGGATCTTCCCTAGGTCCCGATCTCCGAATTTTCAGGCACCGGTCACTGTAGGTCACTTGTTAGGATAGACGAGTGCTGTGTTTTTCACTGGTTACACTAAAGTCACTTGCTCCTTAACTGTTAACGCTGTCCCTGTACTTAATATGAATATTTCCTTTCTCCCCCTTTAGGCATTTAGAGGCTTAATTGCTTTAAGGCTTTTCATTGTATTTGTCCTGATGATGGACCCTGAGATTTACTAGGGGTCCGAAACGCCGTCGACTTCCTTTGCACTGAAAACGAATTTTTGATTACTAATTGGATGTTAAGTGCATGGTTGAAATACTCTGTACATGTGTATTGTTAATAGAGTAACCTGCTTTCGCCTTACAAAGCCCTTCTTTGCTGTCTATATCACCCCTTGTACCTGCTCTGTTGGTGCTGGATACAGGCTTGTGGTCCACACTGGTTGATTGTTGGAAGGCATTTTTATGTGATTTGAATACATGAATTCTGAGTAAAAACTCTGAAAGACCACTGTCCGGCTGGACATGCCTTTCTAAAAATATAGATTGACTCCGTCTATATGTTATTTTGTGCTGAAATTCTCAATGTTGGGGACCAATGTTGTTTGTTAAAAAGTATGCTCCCCGAGGTCCCTGCTGACTAAATTTGGGGCCCCTTGTTGTTGTTAAATAGTCTGGCTACAGCATTGTTGATATAACACAGTGTCTAGCAAATCCAGCGGACCGTGTCGGTACGGGCTCACTCAAATGTCGACAGACTCAGTCACAGTACCTTTTACTTTAGGCGGCCGGCACGGATGTGCGAGACGGTTCCAGTGTTCATCGCGGTGCAGATAGGAAGCGTTGCAGGACTCCTTGTTCCTTGATGCAGTGCAGGCAGCAGCCCGTTGACAGAGTCAGTGGATCCAAGGTGTGCACTGCAGGGCAAGATGGTGTTTTGATGCGGTGCTTGCAGCTTGCGGTGCGGCGACAGAGCCGGAGTTCGGGAGCTGGCGTCTATCAGTCCAGATAGTGGTGCGAGGTGGGCAGTGCATCGCAAAGCATGCGAGGCGGTGCCCAACTCCGGTGCATTCACAGGACTCGAAGTCAGCAGCAGTGACCGTGTCGGTCAGACCAGTACGAGTCGGTGTAGCGAGGCGTTGCACGTCCCGGTGTCCACCAGTCGCGGTGCAGGCAACGGCTCGGTGACAGTGAGCTCAGAGCTTGCATTGTTCGAGGCGGACGTTGCTTGATACAGTGCCTACAGGACACGCGAGAGTCAGTCACAGCTCCCTGCCTCTGTAGCCACTGAAACAGCGTTTCCAGCAGCAATCCACAAAGGCTGGAGAAGTCTACTGGTCCTGAGACTTCGGTCAGGGGGCAAGCTCTCTTCCAAGCCCTTGGAGATCTTTTCACAAGTTGAAAGTAAAGTACACAGAGTTCTTTCTCCTGTCTTTGGCAGTCAGGCAACCACTGCAGGCCAAACCCCCAAGCAGCACTTCAGCTTGGAAATAGTCTCTCCTCAGTTTCTTCAGGTTCCTCTCCTCAGCAGAGGTTTCGTCTTGTAAGTCCAGAAGTGATCTAATTTCTTGGGATCAGGGTCCCAATACTTATACCCCAAAATCCATTGTTCTCTGAGGGGAGAGGGGCCTGTGCCCAGTCAAAACCAGTTCTGAAGCACTCTGTGTACCTGACTTATCCTTTCCTTTCACAGCGCAGGGCAGGCACATCAGACACCCCACAGGAGGTGAAGCCAGCATTGTGGAAGGCAAGTACATTCCTGGAGCACTTTGTTGACAGTCTCCCATCTCTTCTTTCAGTGTGCAGGGCAGAGACATCAGCCGCACCCCAGGAGGTAGAGCCAGCATTGTAGAGGGAAGGCCAGCCCTATTCAGGTCCCAAGCTTAAACAGTTAGGCAATCAAATACCTACTTTCTAAAAAGTGGTATTTGCAAACACAGAATATTAAAATAAACTTCACTAAAAGATGTATTTTATTATTCAGAGTCCAGGCATAGTAAACTCGAATTTCTACCATGTTCTCTGAGTCTGTTAAGATTATAAAATGTAAAAATTCTAACAGCCCATTCTGTCCTATGGAGAACAGGTAGCCTTGCAATAGTGAAAAATGAAAATGGCTGTAATTCACTATTAGGACATGCCACACACATCAGGGCTTGTCCTACCTTATACTTACAATGTACCCTGCCCGTGGGCCTACCATAGGGGTGACTAATATAAAGACAAGGGAAGGGTTAGGGACTGGCAAGTGGGTGCACTTGCCCAGTCAGCATGATAGTACCAGACTGCACGCAGGCTCTGCAATGGCAGACCTTAGACACATTTTACAAGGCCGCTTTTGTGGGTGGCACAACCAGTGCTGCAACCAACTAGCAGCATTTGGATTTACATGCCATGGGCACACTCAGTGCACTGTACTAGAGTCTGACAAGTAAAACAAACAGCCAAACATGGAATTAGGCTTATCCCGGAGGCAGTGTGCTAAGCATTTGCACAACGCACACAGTAACACACTAGGCACACCACAAAATTAACTCCACACAAGGTTATATAAAAATAGCCTTTGTTTTATAATAAAAACACATCAGATAGTAATCACACAATATACACTGTGCCAACTGGCACGGGCAATATTTAAAGGGATTATTTACACATAATAGGGCCATGTGGGCCACTGTCAGAATTAGCACTTGGTAAATAAATAGTGAAAGTAAGAATATATATGAACTCAGAACACAGTCAGTAATCACTTGCAGACACTATACTCAGCATCAACCTGTAATATAAATCATAACAGGTACAATATCACAGAAGGCGAGAACTCTACACTGTGCCAACCGCATAAGTCTAAATCTAGTAGACCACAACTCCTAAACATAACTTGCTTTAGGAAATAAACTTAATAGCATAACCTGCAGTAGGGAATAAATCAAACCTAGACCACAGTAGAGAAATAAAACAGTATGTAAAACCTAGTAATCATAAAAACACATCTATGAGCATAAATCAAAGGGCATAAATCAAACTAAACATTACATTTCCTAGCACCTATAAAAATTACATTAGGGCCTTGCGCCCTACAAGACCTAATAGTCCCGTGGGCCAACTAGCCATCTCTAATGTGCTCAAATGCCCTCTGTCACCAAGTCAGGGCTGCTGCCTAAGCATCAACAGTCACAGGGCGCACTTGGTGCAAACCAAAATGTGGCAGCTGCCCGCTACTTGCTGGGCAGCTGGGAATCTTCAATGAAGGCCTAAACGTTGCAGCTGGCACTAAGTGCTGTGCAGCTGTGCAGGCAAAGATGGGGCAAAGGAGTGCGTCTCACTCCTAGAGTCAAAGAACATGTCCCCTTAAATAAAGAAGAATCTAAACGGTGCAGCTGCCCGGTACTTGCTGGGCAGCTGTGAAACTTAGAAAATGCAGCATGGGCCATCACTGGCCTTTAATGCCCATTGAGCCCAACGTTGGAGCCCTCTAGGCTCTGCAAATAACGTATGTCCCTTGGAGCACTCTGGCTCCTGAAATAACTATGCTCCCAAAATCCTGACGGGGAATCTTGCCCCCAAAAATGTGGAGCGCACTGTGGAGTGGGCTGGTGCCTTAAATAAATATGGCATGGGGGAGACACTTAGGCTCTGAAAATAATGTTCATATACTAGGAGTACAGAGGGATTTATGGGACTAGGTCGCCCTCCACTCATACAGTCAAAAAACACAATAACCTAGTCCACAAGGCAATAGTTTTTATGTAAATCTGTGGGTATATATGGATATGTCAAGGGATCATTCCAAACACACCTCTGAATCTAGCAATAGGTGTCTGAAAATAATGTGTCATATTGTTGCAGCTGACCCCTGCAAAAGGGGGAGGGCAGGTGAAGAATGATACCCTGTCAAAAAAGCAATTCCCTCTGGCCACAATAATCAGAATAGTATAACATCAAACATATAACACACAAAACAAGCAAACTTAAAAACAATGCAGTAGTGATCAAGATTCTGAAACAGCAAATCAATTACCAAGTGCACAAGTTTATTTAAAATATAAGTTAAAAACCGAAATAAAAATATACTAATCACAATCAGGGGAAAACAGTCAATATAAGGAACAATTACTCTTTACAGTTCATCACACAAGTTCCTAAAGTTAATGGGAAGGAGGAACACACAAAGGTTATATTCAGCATCAATCAGAATAGTCCTTAGTTAGTGATTAGAATTCTCTCCCCCAATTCTCAACGCGTTTCGACGAGCCAGAAAGATATAGCCGTCTTCTTCAGGAAATTATTAGCTGTCTTCCCCAGAGATACTATAATTATTAAAAGAGAAACAAGTCTCATCACCAAATTCAAAATTGTCAATAAAAATTATACACAAAGCTAAAATCCATCTGCTAGTCAAAATTTGCGCCACTGCTCAATACAATACAACAACTCTCATCGACATTTACATAGAAAACATTACACAGACATTTAAAGAGTCATAACATTACAAAACATTTAAAAAGTCATAACATTTGCTGTCCTACAGTTATTTCCAGTTCATTACATTTTGGATAATAACAACACGTGACCGCTGCATGGCGTATTATACAGTCTACAAATATGTTCAATTGGTTACAACACAGGAATAATATCCAATTGTGCGTTTGTATCAGTTATCGATTGAAAATACTTTATATTACCACATCGGACTAAGAAGTTTTTTTCAGAGTGGTGATTGTGATTCCAAGTTGGCCTAGGTTGTTTCTATCAAAAGGGTTTGATATCCCTTAACAGTCCCTGGCTCTACCACAGAAATACCCCAGTATGAAAATAGTACTGACCTTCATAGGGAATTTAATGGTCTTAAAAGGTGCAAATATCGCCTGCTGAGTCGCGGCAAAGAAACGTCTTTTCAGTGCCGAGGGTATATACCGACTGAAAGAAATGTATAAAAATATACATCTTAGTGACCCTCGATGTATCAGAATTGGAATGGGAAGTTTTTTTAAAAAAAACAAATAACGGACCAAAACACTCGCTATCTTAGTCAATCTTAATTTGTTTTTTTAAAAAAAAAATTCCCATTCCAATTCTGATAAATCGAGGGTCACTAAGATGTATATTTTTATACATTTCTTTCAGTCGGTATATACCATCGGCACTGAAAAGACGTTTCTTTGCCGCGACTCAGCAGGCGATATTTGCACCTTTTAAGACCATTAAATTCCCTATGAAGGTCAGTACTATTTTCATACTGGGGTATTTCTGTGGTAGAGCCAGGGACTGTTAAGGGATATCAAACCCTTTTGATAGAAACAACCTAGGCCAACTTGGAATCACAATCACCACTCTGAAAAAAACTTCTTAGTCCGATGTGGTAATATAAAGTATTTTCAATCGATAACTGATACAAACGCACAATTGGATATTATTCCTGTGTTGTAACCAATTGAACATATTTGTAGACTGTATAATACGCCATGCAGCGGTCACGTGTTGTTATTATCCAAAATGTAATGAACTGGAAATAACTGTAGGACAGCAAATGTTATGACTTTTTAAATGTTTTGTAATGTTATGACTCTTTAAATGTCTGTGTAATGTTTTCTATGTAAATGTCGATGAGAGTTGTTGTATTGTATTGAGCAGTGGCGCAAATTTTGACTAGCAGATGGATTTTAGCTTTGTGTATAATTTTTATTGACAATTTTGAATTTGATGATGAGACTTGTTTCTCTTTTAATAATTATAGTATCTCTGGGGAAGACAGCTAATAATTTCCTGAAGAAGACGGCTATATCTTTCTGGCTCGTCGAAACGCGTTGAGAATTGGGGGAGAGAATTCTAATCACTAACTAAGGACTATTCTGATTGATGCTGAATATAACCTTTGTGTGTTCCTCCTTCCCATTTACTTTAGGAACTTGTGTGATGAACTGTAAAGAGTAATTGTTCCTTATATTGACTGTTTTCCCCTGATTGTGATTAGTATATTTTTATTTCGGTTTTTAACTTATATTTTAAATAAACTTGTGCACTTGGTAATTGATTTGCTGTTTCAGAATCTTGATCACTACTGCATTGTTTTTAAGTTTGCTTGTTTTGTGTGTTATATGTTTGATGTTATACTATTCTGATTATTGTGGCCAGAGGGAATTGCTTTTTTGACATAGTCAACAGTTGGTACCCCATCCCTTTGGTAGAGGGTCCCTCTCTCTTTTATTAGAGAAGAATGATACCCAACAGGGGTGGCACGGGCCCCGGGACCTCGGCACCTTCCTGGGACCCTTTTACACAAATTGCCGCATGGAAGCGGCCCGCTGCCAGATGGGGCCACTCTGCCTCTCCCCACCCGGACTCCCTTGCAAGACTCACCGGCTGGGGGCGGAGGCAGGACTCTTCTCCGCTCTTTGCATGCGGTGGGGGCAGGCACCGGCAATGTGCCTCGAGCCCCCTCCACCTTCAGTCACCGTATGCTGGCACCTGCGGGGCTCTCCCTCGGTCACGGAAGCCCCGCAAAGGCAGGCGCCATCCTCTTCTCACCGGGTAGCTTCACGTGATCTCTTCAGGCTGCTGGGCATGCGCAGACAAGGGCGCCTTACTTCCGGTTTTGGGGCACAGGATGTAGCTGTGATTTGAGGGGTAGGCTCCCTCTTAGCTGTGCAATAAACTTGGCAGGTGGGTGGGCACCCGTAAATTGCAAATATAAATAGAATTTGGCTATTACGCAGGGCGGCACCCGCTAAGGGAAACGAAGTCGAAGGGTGGGCACCCGCACACTAATTATCATTAAATAACCAGGCATAATGCAGGGTGGGCACCTGCCTTAAAATATTAAAATAAGCGGGGTGGGCACCCGCAATGAGACCAAGGAGGGGGGAATCCCCAGGCAGGGGGAATCCCTCACACACGCTGCAGCCCAGCGCTGCAGAGTTAAAATAAAGCTCTCCCAGAGGGGAAAATCAAGCGCTCACCAGGCCAGCATTTTAAAAGTACAGCAAAGAGCTCCCATGCCGCCAAAGGTCCTGGGTGCTGGGAGGAAAGGTGAAAGGGTGCCAGGAATCATTCCAGCAAAGCAGGAGGGTCCCCAAGAAGTCCTCCAGGCATCCAGGATCAGGGCAAAGCCCAGGGAGGCAAGCCTTCCCCTGAGTCCCAGCAGCAGCACACCCCTGGCAGATTCCAGTCCAAGGCAAGAACATTTTACATGGGGTCATAGCCCTTCCTTATATTCAGCTAAATCATGTGTCTAAAAGGTGCAGGCAAGGGAAGAAGCAGATGTAACTGGTTCTGGAGCACTTTGTTTTGCTCAGCTCCTCTCCCTATTCACAGGACAGGCCAGGGACATCAGAAGCACCACAGGAGGTGGAGCCAGCATTGTGGAGGGAAGGCCCAGCCCTATTCCGGTCCCAGGTACAACTCCTCCCTCCCATCTAGATGCAGATCTCCCTATTCACCACCGGGCAGACTCACCCTGGCTCCTGGAGCCAAGCACACCAGTCATCCCCTGTCACTCAAAAGCCAGACAGGCAATACACATCTCACGACACACAGAAATGCCAACTTCTAAAAGTGATACTTCTACACTAGAAACAATAAATCTGCGCCCACCATCGCGCAGCATTTATTAACACGAGTTCGCTCATACAAAACCCGACCTTGCACTCCCCACATATCAAGAATACCATGGACACACATATCCCCCATGCATTCTTATGGGAGGGTAGGCCACTCTCTGCACACACACTCAGAGTGGGCATGCACTTTACACTGGGCCAAAGTGCTAAAGTGCGCAGAGGCCTAAAATCACTACTACCATACCAGAGGCTAGAGGCAAAAAGTTTAGGGGTGTACCTGCCAAAAAGGCCCAAGTCCAACACACTTTAGCATTGATCATCAGTGGTAAAGTGTCCAGAGTCATAACACAGCCAACAGCAGGTCAGAAAAAATATAGGAGAAAGGCAAAAAGCTCAGGGATGACCCTGCAAAAAGGGCCAAGTCCAACACAACCCCCTTCCAGCCAAAACTCAGGGTAGACCAATCACTACCTTGATGTGCTTCCCTGCTTTGGGCGATAGAACTTGGACCTGGCCCGCAACAGCAGGGGCATATTCTAGTTCTACGCCAATCTGAACCCATTTCAATTCCTCTGTCCATCCTCTCAGGGTCCACCAAGCTAATCCATGGGGAACCCTTCTCTTCACCTGTGGACACCACCTGTGCAGCATCTAACCTTAACTTGCTCACAGGTGTGTCCCAACAGACAGACAGCAAGTCACAGTGGCCACTGACAGTAGTCAGGGATGAGAGCCAGGCCTTATGCCTCTCAGGGCTCTCAAACCTCTGTGGCATCAGAGAGCGGGGGGCAAGAGTCCCAGGTGCTTGGCACCCTTTGTCCACTCTCCCTCCTGTCTGATCAGGTATGACATCCTGGCACTGACCCACCAGCCCCAGGCCTGTACCCGGCGGCTGGACCAGCGACTGAGGTGGGCTCTCCCACACCCGGTCCTCCTCCTTGGGGCTTTGTACCCTCCCACCTGGAGTGGTACCCCCTTCCAGAATTGTCAGGGCATCTGTGGCAGGTGTCCTGCACAATTCGCCCACCAGTTCAGGAGTTCTATCCTGCAACTGGGCAACCAGGTCAGGGTGAACACCCTGAATATGGCCTTCCAACCCAGGGTCTAGACCCTCGGGCTGCATCAGGGTCAAAGGCTAGGACTCTTCTCCCTCTGCACCCCCATCCAGAGAATGGGACCCTCCCAACTGGAGTGGTACAACTTTACGACCAACCGGTCAGGACACTGTTTACAGTTGTCCCTCCCTCCAGGTCAGATATCACCTGAACCTGGCTCTCCAACCTAGGGTCTAAACGTTCACGCTGTCTGGAGTCAGAGGCAAAGACTCCTTCCCTCTGCAACCCCTTCCAGAGTGTTGTACCTACCCACCCACCTGGAGTGGTACCCCTAGAAGCTACTTCGGTCAGGAAACTGATTACAGTCGCCCCTATATCCAGGTCAGACAACACCTGGTAGCCGGTTAGCTAGTCTGTCACCTTCCCCCCCGCAGGTTATGAATACATAGTCTCTCAATTAGGTATGACTGGCCCAGTAGCAGCAATGAGGTTGTCATGCATAGATTGTTTAATACTGGGCCATAAAACATAAAAAATAAAAAAATATGTATGATATGTGAACATCTCCACAGTTTACTCTATACATACTACTAAAATTTTTTTTTATAAATAAAGCATAGGTAGTCGGTCATTTTTTGACACAGTTACCATTGAATGCCACCATTTAGTCAGACAACATGTATTGACGTGGCAAAATAGAGAGGTTTTCCATCATTCTCTGTTGATGCTCTTGCTGGGGTATATATATACATGCATTGGGGTGACGCAATTGTTCCAATTGGTTTGCAGCCCATGCATAAAATGGCATTTCTGAGAGCTGGCCAATGTATACTTATGATATTACCTACATATAAATACCCTACAAGTTGATGTGACAACCGACTGTTCGGCGGAGTACCCTGTGTTCAGCTGGTACGAGGGAGCATAGCTGAATAAGGGTAAATTAATTTGGAAACATAAACTAACATTGAATATTTTTTGCTATGAAAAGTACAAACATTTGGGTGGTCTAGATTATGAACTGGTTGTGATTTTAGTTTTTTTTTTTTTTTTATGTTTATTTTTTCAACTCGGCAGCTTCCTGTTTAAAAGATGTTGGAAGGGGGTGCAGTAACAGAGTATTAACCCTGATGAATCTGCCATAAAGGTTTCTGGGCAGTGAAACATGTTGGTCACAGGTAGTGGTATGCAACTTTAAGCTACCCTCCTTTTTATTTCAACTTCACACACCCGATTCATGAATAAAAGTTGTTTAAGTGGTGTGGTTGTTGATTTTATCCTTCACTCTGTTTTGTTTGTCCAAGGAGCCACGCTCTAAATCTCCTTGATATGCACTTTCTCTATTTTCTTTTCACTTATTCACCAAAATTCGGGAATAGGAACGGCCAGCTATGATGAGAAAGGGGCCAAGTCTCTGGTAAACATCTGACCAGATTGCCCCGAGGGTGTTCGCCCGTGAGGTGCCTTCCTCTCCGCCACACATTTTTTCACTTATTCTTTTGGTATATGTGTGGGTCTGTGTATGGTCCTAAACAGGGCTGACATTTTTGGTTGCGCCGAGTTGACAAATTACGAACCCCCCACAATCAGTGATAACGACAGACTAAAATGTCTGTTTCAGGACGGTAAGGCATTAGAGACAACAAACACCTTAATATAGAAATAATATCGGGTGTTCTTCCCAAATTTTACTTTTGAGAATTTGGGCTGATCATAGTCGCATGCCTGCTAGATAATTACTAACATGAGTCCCGGGTTTTGGGAATCTTTTTGATTGTATTTGATGAGTGGAGGGCCTTTCCCAATAATACCCGTAATATTCCCTCTAAGCTCCTCTTGTTATTGAACAGACAACACCTGAACCTGTCTTCCCAAACCAGGGAACCAACCCTGCAGTTGAACACTTGCCCTGCGTACCAGGACTTCCTTCGGAGCACGAATGCCCCCCCTGAGGGTAACACATAACTCATGGGTTGTGTGATAGTCTGCCTGGCCCAGATTTTCCGACCCCTGTCCATCTGACAGTGCGCGAAGATCCCCCAGGACAGAAGTGGTGTCACCATGGTCATTCACTGGTGACGCAGCCCTTCTGGCTTGCCTTTGACCCACTGGTTCTTCCACTGGGAATCTTTCCCCCTCTCACCCCTCACTCTGGACTTCCGCACCCTCCATTTAGGAGCGGCACTGCCTGACACCAGAACTGACGGAGGCCTGCTTAAAGACACTCTCAGTTCACCAGATACTAGGGGATCCCCCTCAACAGGCGGCCCATCAGGACAGTCTAGGCTCCCTACCTGGTGTTCCCTTAAAGAACCATCCAGGTTCTGAGATGGGGTTTTGGGCACCTGGGGACACGCAGCCCCACAATCACTCCTTCTCCACTGAGACAGGACATGAGTCTCTACACCCCTCCCACTACAATCGGGCCTAGCTGGGCTACTCTGAACCACTTCCACCAGTCTGGGTTTAAAGATACCTGAGCCACTACTCTTAGAATCACCCCTAAATGCCTCTCAATACCCTCTGGAATCCACCAAAAAGTCTGCCCCCAACTTGAGTTCCCTGGGGTCAGAGAGCTCGCTCTCCAACAGGCGTTGGCAGAGCTCTGGAAAACAGGGACTTAAAATATGCTCTCCCACAATTGGATCACAAAGCCCCCTACAGGGGTTAACCAAACTATCCTTCACCTCACCATCCAGTGCCTCGCACACGTACTCCACACCACTCTCCTGAGACTGGCAAGACAGTATCTGACTGTCCCTGTCACACAACCCACACTCTTCTGGGCGGTCTCCACACTCACATACCAGGACTTCAACTTTGGGGGAACCCCTCTCCCTGTACCTCTCATCTAGAGTCAGTAGAGTGTCCCTCCAACCACAAGGGCCATGAACCCCTATGCCAGTTACCCTATTTCCCTCAGGGACACTGCACACTACTGGAGCTACCTCATGTCTTTGAACCTCCTGGTGTATGTTAACCCCTACAAGTCAGGTGCCTCTTCTCTGGGTGTGTGTACTACTCCTTCAGCACTTCAATTTTGCTGCCACCATCTGAGCTGGACTCCACCTCCAACTCAGCAAAGATCAATCTCTGAGCTACACACATTTCTTCTTGCTGGGCTAAGACACTCATGGCCTCAAGCCTCTCGAGCTCCAAATCAAGCCTCCTAATTATCAAGTCATGCTCAAACTGCATTTTCTTTTATTCCAGGGCTAATTTCCTAGTTTCTAGCTCCAGTTGCCCACTCAACTCGAGCTTGGCCAGCTCCATTTGATGCATACTGTTTTCTTTCCTGTCTGCCAACTCTTCTGGGGACAGGCCTTGGGCAGAAACACTCCTACCCAATGGGGAGGTTGCACAGCTCCCGCCTGGACCCAGTAGTCCCTCCAACTGCTGCCCTGCATCCTCAAAGTCAATCTCATTTACAGGGGCATTACTCGCCTCGACCCAGGCCCTCTGCGCCTTTTGGAACTGTTCCCTTCTGGAGAGTCCAGTAACAGAAATGTAAAATGTTTTGCAGAAGCTTCTGAGCTGTTTGTTGGTGTAGCTTTCTACTTTCTCTTCCTCCCAATCACAGTCAAGAGATGCCATGGATGCTGCCTTTTCCATTCTGACTGAACCAGGCATAACTTTGCAAAAATGGAGATCCCTGGCAAAAACAAGTATCAGAAGAACTTGGTTGCGTTATGATCTGCACTCACTAAGTAGTGTTCACCAATCACTGTACATGAGTCACAAATGCAAATCCAGAATCCCTCCGCTGCCACCAATGTTAGAATTGGGGGTCTCTAGTTGGCACAGGTAGGTACTTGTGACAAATAGGGACCCTCTCCTCTAGTCACTCCTAAAATAACCCCTGCTCACCCCCTTGGTAGCTTGGCATGAGCAGCAAGGTTTTATCTCAGAGGCGTTGTAAGTTAAACATTTGTGACCACATACAGTAACCCAGTGACAACACTACAAATGGACACCACACAAGGTTTTATATCAAAAATAAGTATATTTCATATAGAGTTACCACAAGACCAATAAACGACAAAAAGAATCCACAGTACTATTAGATTTCAAGAGTTCTGGTTAAAAGGCTTAAATCCAGTTTTCTGCTTGAGTCCGTAGCCCGGTCTGGCTACAGCATTGTTGAGATAACACAGAGTCTAGCAAATCCATCCGACCGCGTCGGTACGGGTCCGCTCAAATGTCGACAGACTCAGTCATAGTACCTTTTACTTGAGGCAGCCGGCATGAATGTGCGAGCCGGTTCCAGTGTTCGTCGTGGTGCAGAAAGGAAGCGTTGCAGGACGCGTTGTCCCTCGATGTGGTGCAGGCAGCGGCCCGTTGACAGAGTCTGTTGATCCAAGACGTGCGCTGCAGGGCAAGACGGTGTTTCGATGTAGTGCTTGCAGTTTGCGGTGCGGCGGCATAGCTGGAGTTCTGGAGCTGGCGTCGATCACTCCGGATAGCGATGCAAGGCGGGCAGTGCGTCGCAAAATGTGCGAGGTGATGCCCAACTCCGGTCCTACCTTATACTTACAATGCACCCTGCCGTAATGCCTACCATAGGGGTGACTAATATGAAGACAAGGGAAGGTTTAGGGACTGGCAAGTGGGTGCACTTGCCCAGTCAGCATGACAGTACCAGACTGCACGCAGGCTCTGCAATGGCAGACTAGACACATTTTACAAGGCCGCTTCTGTGGGTGGCACAACCAGTGCTGCAAGCCCACTAGCAGGATTTGGATTTACACGCCCTGGGCACACTCAGTGCACTGTACTAGGGTCTGACAAGTAAATCAAACAGCCAAACATGGAATCACCAAATAATACATTATTTTACAGTAGGGAGAGCATATGCACTTTAGCATTGATCAGCAGTGGTAAAGTGCCCAGAGTCATAACATAGCCAACAACAGGTCAGAAAAAATATAGGAGGAAGGCAAAAAGCTCAGGGATGACCCTGCAAAAAGAACCAAGTCCAACACTACCCTATTATATTAATGAGGGCCAACATGATATTTTAAATCGGGGGACCCCCTATGGTTGTTTGCATTGATTCCATCACTTTCAAAAATTAAAATTCAAGTGATATTGAGTGCATGGCATTTATAGCATATAAAAAAATAGAAGGTATCAACCGGAGAGAACAGACTAAAATAGGCTGCTATGAAATAGAAACAGCAAACTTGATAAGGTCACACAGGAAAACATTTCTTGAATGGAATATAAAAATAGTTCAAAATACAAATCTTAAATATTCTGCACCACTAAAAACCTTCAGTGACACACAAGTGCCCTGGAGTAGTGTGACACATGCAACACTGAGTGCATTAAAAAGCTCACAAGGTGCACAGAAAATATTTATTGATTCAAGGAGTATCTCATCATCCCCTAAAACCTAGTGAACAAAATTATAATTGGTTGGTGTTAACAATTGGGTTTCTTGTTGGCAGAGGTATGAAACTTCATCAAGCAGAAACCAAAATCCTAGTCAGGGTAAGTCTCAACACACCCTAAATTATCCTGTGCTCGCCCTCTGGTAGCTTGGCACAGAGCAGGCAGGCTTAACATAAGAGGCAATGTGTAAAGTATTTGTTCAACACTTCAAACAATAACACAGTGAAAACACCACAAAAACTCCACACAGGTTAGAAAAAATGAGATTAATTTTATACATTTAACAAAACAAAAATGATAAAAATCCAACAAGTAGAAGTCTAGATATGAATTTATAAAAAATAAATGTAAAATATTTTGTAGAAGCAATAAGCGCTTAAATGTTTATCGGCCTGAATTGGACCAGGCCAAGCCAGAAGTTCAGGCTGACCATGATGCAGCGCAGGAACGAACACATGGACCTACTTGGGTGCACTGAACCAAAATACCTTGATCCAGCATTGCGTTGACATCAAAGAAGTGCAGCCGAAGGGATGCTTCTGTGTCGAGCCATGCAGTGTGTGAGATGCATTGAGATTCTCCAGCCAATGCTGGTGTTGCATCAGTGCAAGGTGCCAGTTCTGAAGGCGATGCACGGTTACTGCCCCCAAACTTGAAAGGTCTATCTGTTCACAATTGGGAATTACACTTAAAAGAGGCAATAAGATACTCTTAATGTCATCCTATGGAAGAATAGGCCTTGCAGAAATGAAAACCGAAATTAGGAGTTTGTCACTACCAAGACATGTAAAATAAAAAAAGTACATGTCCTGACTTTTAAATACTTTGCACCCTGCCTTGTGGGTCATACAGGGCCTACCTTAGGTATGACATATGTATACAAATGAAAGGTTTAGGTCAGGCAAAAGGTTTATCTTAGTAAACACAAGGAAATGATGGCCGGAGTGCTAAAACATTTCAGGCACTCACCCGCAGTCACAGATCTGGGTTGAATCCATCATCGATCTTTAGGTGACTTCACCACCCCAGTTCAGACCCATCCATATGCAAATCAGTCTTGACCCTGTTCCTCATCTGAATAGTCCAGCCCGAACTGCCAATGCAGGTCTTCCCTGGACTGAAAACAAGTAACCTATGACCGGTTTCGGAGTTAC
Source organism: Lissotriton vulgaris (assembly GCF_964263255.1). Taxonomy (NCBI): domain Eukaryota; kingdom Metazoa; phylum Chordata; class Amphibia; order Caudata; family Salamandridae; genus Lissotriton; species Lissotriton vulgaris. The sequence continues at coordinate 976,140,619 of NC_141693.1, forward strand.
ACCCCTCATCAGCCAGGCTAGCTTGAATCCAGTGGAAAAGTGAGCAAGAGACCAATGTCTGGGCATACCCTGCCAACCTAGGGCAAACAAAGTAAACACAAGGAGATGATGGACGGAGCGCTGACATTTTAAGGCACTCACCCCAGCCACAGATCTGGGTTGAATCCATCATCGTTCTTTAGCTCACTTCGCCATCCCAATACAGACCCAGCCAAATGCAAATCAGTCTTGACCCTGTTCCTCATGGGAAAAAAGTTTATCTTGCCAGATCGAAGTGGCAGTGTAAGCTTCACTACAGGCTCTGCAATGGCTGGTTGATGCTTGGTTAAATGCCCACTAGTAGCATTTAATTTGCATGCCCAGGGGAACATGAAATGCACTTTACTATTGACTTATAAGTCAATTAAATATGCCAATTGGGGTTAAGCCAATGTTCCCATGTTTAGGGGAGTGAGCACATGCACTTTAGCGTTGGTCATCAGTGGTTAAGTGCGCTGAGTCCTAAAACCAGTGAAATGATGTCAGAAAATGGAGGGAGGGAGGCAAAAATGTGGGGGAAGGCCATAAGGTATAACAATTGGCTGTCAAACATACAGTCAAAAATAAACTGGAATGAGCAGAATGGGAATGGTTGCCAAGGATTGATCCTTGGGTAACTCCTTATGTGACTGATAGTGCTGGTGAAGTGAATTTGTTCAGTTTTATTAGTTCAGAACGATGGTTGAGGAATGAGACAAACCATTGAAGGACGATACCGTTGATGCCTGCATGATATGAGAGGGTGTTAAGGAGAATGTTATGGTTAACTGTATCAAAGGCCACTGAGAGATCCAGGAGGATTAGTAGGCAGGCCTGGACCATCGTAGAGAGATTTGTGTAAGTCACCAATGATGTTCAGGATTGCAGTCTATAAACTGCAGCCTTTCCTGAACCCAGATTGGAAGGAGTTATGTAGGTGAAATTTCTGAATGTGGCTGTTGAGCTATGAGAGCTCACATTTGTCAATATTTTTGGCAGGCGAAGGGATGATTTTGCAGAGAAATCTTTTTGGGAATCTGCACACATCAAAAAAATATATCATATAAGTCCTTTCACATTTGATCACTCCAAACAGTAGTGGTATAATGAAGAGGTCCAGACTCCACTGATGATTGGAATATATTCTTTATTACTTGATCCAAACAATAAAATCCAGATACACAAGTGATTTTCTTTTAGCCAACGCATTTCGTCTCGTGATCGAGACTTCTTCAGGGCTCAAAAAAGTCAGCGTTAGGTCAATTATGAAAAATTACTCATAATAGGGAACATCAATATATATTTCTTTGAATTCTGTCATATTCAGAGTAAGACTGTTTGAACGTTACGAGGCATGGTGGCCAGCAACAAAGAGCAGCGTCTGCGGTCAGGTAGTAGCGGTTGAGGTCATTCTGGTCGGTGCCTGGGTTTTTGATGAGGTGGTTGACTTGGCTGAGTTTAAGGGAGGCCAACAAAGGCCTTCTGGATAAGAAGGAGTTAATGATTTTAGTCCATTTTGGGGAGTTGATGTGGCTGAGGTTTTTGACAGGAGGTGAGCGAGGGGGGTCAGATATGTGTGAAGTCGGCTTCATGGATGCAAGAATTATAATGAAGCGCTAGAACTTTTTAGAGATTAGAACTACAGTGAAAGGTAAAGAAACACTGCTCTTTTTTTAAAGTGGGAAAGAAGGGCTGCATGATATTAGTTTTAGAATAGTTCAAAGTCAATCTTAAATACATTCTTAGGACACTGTTTTTAAATAGTTGTGAAGCTTTCATAATATTGCACCTCACCTTGTACAGAATACTGCTGTACTCACATCCCATTAGTCCCGCCCATCAGTCTCCATTCAGCCACGGCTGATGCCGTTTGAGTGGAGGGACATTTTATTTGTTTGCTCTAGTGACCACCCTCCCACTCATTCACTCCAACTAAACCTGCCTAATTAGGGCAGGCAGGGGCGCAGAGGCGGCGGCGGCACGCCAAAGTCAAGCCTGCCTGCGCCCGTCCACGCCTGCCCGCCACCAGAACCCCTGCACATTTTCTTTTTTATCCATTCTCCTACAACGGTGACGTAAGACTCACTGAGCAGCTTTTAAACAATGGTATTACACCGTTATTCAAGTAGGGAACTCAAATTAATAAAAGATCAAAACAAATTAAAAGTTATGCGCAACACCCAAAATGCACTCACTCTCCCTCCAAACTGTAAATTACCATTTAACTGCAGTCAATGTAAGCTTACCCTTTCCAAATGGCCATCAGCAATCAGTACAGATGAAGCAAAGAAAGGGGAATAGAACAAAGAACTAGTGGGGCTTTATTTTACTGCACTATCCATTCTGAAACATGCATTAGAGGTATGGAGTCTACTAGATGCCACAAAACCTGACATTTGTCTCATAACTTAGACATGGTTACAATCCACAGCCACTGACATGGCAGCGGTGTTTCCCACAGAATATAAATTAATAAGACTAGACAGAGACAAAAAAGAAAAAGAGGGGACGGCCTCGCCATAACATATGGCAAAAGACTAAAGATCAGCACAGTGCAACGATTCACAATTGATTGGATCGATCTGTGTATTTTTAGAATAGATAAGTTAGGTAGGAGTTCCTGGAGAGGTGCCCTTGTCTATAGTGCAATTTTAACAAGAGGAACCAGGAGCTATATTTAAGCAGGTCCTACACATGCGCTCCAAGGCTGTAATAGGGAATACAAGAATGTGCCGTTCCTATGGGTAGGGAAGACAGGTCTTTTCTAAAAAGTGCCCTCACACACTCCAAGGGATGTCATGCTTCATCATAGGGCCTTGCTCCTCATTGGGCCGGCGCTGCAATGTCCGACAGGCACCTGTGAAGGGGCTCTTTTGGCAGAGATCTTTCGGATGAAGCCGTAGGGTGAGTGCGGGTGTGTGGGCTTGGTAGTGCAGTGAGTGAGTGGGTTAGGTAAAAAGGTGTAGTGCCGTCCGAGCTAAATGTGTTTATTCTCGGGGGCACTGCCCTAATGAAAAGTAATCTGCTTCAACTTGATATAATGTTCCTTTAGGGCTAGTGTGGTGTATGGGTTCAACATGTTTCATGTCAAGTAGCCCCTAACGGGTCTGGCGGCACTTCATCAGGACCAAACAAAATGATGTATAAGTACTTGTAGCACTACTGCAAGTCTGGTTCCTTTAATTCCAAGCTAGTAACCAGATCAAACGCCCCGGGTTGAGTACTCCCGAGGTCAAAGACCTAGGGGGGAATGGGGAGGAAATAAAGCAGAGAGAACCAAGGTTATATTGTTAAAATTCATGACACATCGTGTGCTCATTATGCGTCAAGTGGTTGGAGTTTTAGTTAAAAATGAGTGGAAGCCAAAGTGTGGGAAGCTGTGATTAGGTGATAATATCAGGGCCCAATGTGGTCTGGAACACACTTGTGATTGTATTATAGGTAGCAAAACCAACCTAGTATCAGTGGTTCTAGCAGTAACCAGATACATAAAAATCTCCATCAACGTGAAAAGATAATCGGATGTAGTATACCATTTGCGGGATCGGTAAAAACACGCGTATAAAGTAATACATAGCAGGCACACTCAACCTTCCGTGCAGAAAAGGTGAGGCACATGAATACATTTTTTTTTTAATAAAACGTAGCAAGCGCACTGACTCAGGCATGCTATTTGCATATGCGTTGTGAATGATGCGCAAGTTACTACTTGTGTAACGATAAATCTGTAAGAGACATTAGTTAGTCATAGATTTCTTACCTTAGAATATCCCCAGGCGCCAGACTGGATGCGGAAAGTTTTGCTAGCGGTACCCCTGCGCATCAGTAGGTGGCGTTGTGCGGCTCCGCGTCCGTCGCTGGCGTTGTATGCGCCGAGATGACATCATGGAGACTACTTAGGTGCCACCTATGGATGCTGACGTCAGTTCTGTGCACGACTTTACGTACCAGGAACGCAGAGCCATGCAAGACACCGACTACTGGTGCCATGAAATTAGGGCCCTGAAAGGAATGTCCTTAACCCTAGTAATCAGTTTGCAGAATAGGCAGGATGGGTAGGGCAGTAAGGAATCTATCACTAACTAATGTCTCTTACAGATATATTGTTACACAAGTAATAACTTTTGCATCTGAAAGAGACACATTAGTGATAGATTACTTACCTTAGAATAGATACCCCAGTAAAAACCAACCCCAGTGGTGGGTCCGTGAACAAGATTACACCAGAAAGTCACGGAGAACAGAACAGCAAAAGAAGCCATCTCGCCGGACTTGACTGTCAAGGCAGTAATGCTTGGTAAATGTGTGCAGCGAGGCCCACGTAGCTGCCTGACAAATGTCCTGCAAGGGACCGTTGCGTCCCAAGTCAGTAGTGGCTGCCGTTGCCCTGGAAGAATGGGCACACAGCCCACCAGCAGGCTCCTTCTTAGCCAACAAATAAAAGGCCTTGATGCAGAGAGACCGAGAGATGGTCCGTTTGTGCACAGCCCAACCTTTTTTGGTGCCCACGTAGTCAACAAAGAGTTTGTCATCCACCCGGAACTGTTGTGTGCGGCTCAGGTAAAAGGAGAGCGCACGTTTTGGGTCCAGGCGGTGTAGCCTCTCTCCCTCTTTGGAAGGATGTGGAGGCGGAAAGAAGGTGGGCAAAAAGATGGTCTGCCCGATGTGGAAGGGTGTGATAACCTTTGGCAGGAAAGAAGGACGGGTCCTCAGAAACACTTTGTACAGATGAACAGAAAGGAAAGGAGCTCAATCACTCTTCTGGCAGAGGTCATACCAGCCAGGAAAGCAGTATTTAAGGTGAGAAGACGCAAAGGACAGTTATGAGGGGGCTCGAAGGGAGCACACATCAGAAATGTCAAGACAAGGTTAAGTCCCATTGAGGCATGATGAACGGCATGGGAGGGAACGTGTGCGTAATGCCTTTCCAGAAAACGGTTAACAACCGGGAACTTAAAAAGAGAAGGCTGATCAGGAAGTCGTAGAAAGGCGGAAATGGCCGAAAGATAACCTTTGATATAACCTTTGATAGTGCCCAGAGCAGAGCCCTGCTGGGCCAAAGAAAGAAGGAACAAAAGAACCTTGCAAAGAGGGGCAGAAAGGGGATCCACAGCCTTCGCTGTGCACTATGTCACAAACTTGTTCCACCTGCAGGCGTATACCATTTTTGTGGAGGGATGCCTGGCTGCTAGAATGGTTAAAAAAGGGGGTGGTGATGAACAGAGTGTCTGAATTAAGCAGACCATTCTTACCCAGTCCAATGATCAGGGCTTGATCCATCACCGTTATTTAGCTCACTGCACCATCCCAGCTCAGAACCTGGCTATATGCAAATTAGTCTGTCCCTGGCCCAGTGCATCATGGGAACAGGGCAGACCAAACTACCAAGTCAATTCTTCACCAGAAAGGAGACAAGCTTCCGGGGACCGGTTTCTGGCATTTCAGCCGTCGTCGGCCCGGCTTGCTTGAATCCTGATGGTGCAGTGAGCAAGGGACTCATGTCTGAGTATACCCTGCCACACCTATAGTGGCCAAAAACGATTCAAAAAAGGGGGTGGTGATGAACAGAGTGTCTGAATTAAGCAGACCACTCTTAACCAGTCCAAAGATCAGGGCTTGATCCATCACCGTTATTTAGCTCACTGCACCATCCCAGCTCAGAACCTGGCTATATGCAAATTAGTCTGTCCCTGGCCCAGTGCATCATGGGAACAGGGCAGGCCAAACTACCAAGCCAATTCTTCACCAGAAAGGAGACAAGCTTCCAGGGACCGGTTTCTGGCATTTCAGCCGTCGTCGGCCCGGCTTGCTTGAATCCTGATGGTGCAGTGAGCAAGGGACTCATGTCTGAGTATACCCTGCCACACCTATAGTGGCCAAAAACGATTCAAAAAAGGGGGTGGTGATGAACAGAGTGTCTGAATTAAGCAGACCACTCTTAACCAGTCCAAAGATCAGGGCTTGATCCATCACCGTTATTTAGCTCACTGCACCATCCGAGCTCAGAACCTGGCTATATGCAAATTAGTCTGTCCCTGGCCCAGTGCATCATGGGAACAGGGCAGGCCAAACTACCAAGCCAATTCTTCACCAGAAAGGAGACAAGCTTCCAGGGACCGGTTTCTGGCATTTCAGCCGTCGTCGGCCCGGCTTGCTTGAATCCTGATGGTGCAGTGAGCAAGGGACTCATGTCTGAGTATACCCTGCCACACCTAAAGTGGCCAAAAACTATTCAAAAGAGGGGGTGGTGATGAACAGAGTGTCTGAATTAAGCAGACCACTCTTACCCAGTCCAAAGATCAGGGCTTGATCCATCACCGTTATTTAGCTCACTGCACCATCCCAGCTCAGAACCTGGCTATATGCAAATTAGTCTGTCCCTGGCCCAGTGCATCATGGGAACAGGGCAGACCAAACTACCAAGCCAATTCTTCACCAGAAAGGAGACAAGCTTCCGGGGACCGGTTTCTGGCATTTCAGCCGTCGTCGGCCCGGCTTGCTTGAATCCTGATGGTGCAGTGAGCAAGGGACTCATGTCTGAGTATACCCTGCCACACCTATAGTGGCCAAAAACGATGGCTGTAATGCCAGAAACCGGTCCCCATAAGCTTGTTTCCTTCCCAGTATAAGAATTGGCTTGGTAGTTTGGTCTGCCCTGTTCCCATGATGCACTGGGCCAGGGACAGACTAATTTGCATATAGCCAGGTTCTGAGCTGGGATGGTGCAGTGAGCTAAATAGCTGATCTGTTGACTGGGTATGAGTGTTCTGTTAATTCAGATACTCTTTCCATCACCACCCCCTTTTCTGAATGGCTGCTAGAATGACATCACAGACTTTGAATGGAAGATTGAAAGCTGTCAACTGTCGCCGCTCAATCTCCACGCATGGAGGTGAAGGCTGGGCAGGTTCGGGTGGAGGACCGCCCCCTGCTGCTGTGACAGAAGATCCTCCAAAAGAGGTCGGATCGGGGAATCGATCGCCATGCTGAGTAGCTCGGGATACCAGGATTTTCGTGCTCAATCCGGAGCCACAATAATAACTTGGGCCCAATAACGCGGATTCTCCTTCAGCACTCTGGGCAGAAGTTGTATAGGCGGAAAGGCGTACAAGAGACCGCAACTCCACTCGTGCCAAAAAGCGTCGCCGAGCGAGTGCCTCTTTGGAAATTCAAACACGCAGAACTGCTGACATTGCGCATTCTCTTCGGGTGGTGAATAGATTTAACCAAGGCTCTCCCCACTGCAGAAAGAGACCTTGCGCCACGTCCGAGCTCAGACGCCATTCATGAACCATCATGCACCGGAGGCTGAGTTCGTCCGGCCTGGCGTTCAGAGAACCTGCCTGGTGTTGAACCACCAAGGTAATGCCTTGATGTTCCAGCCATGTACAAAGGTGCAGAGCCTCCTGACATAGGGTCCACGACCCCACCCTGTCCTGTTTGGTGCAGTACCACATGGCGGTGGTGTTGTCCGTGAACACCTGCACTACACTTCCCCGGACAGAGGGAAGGAATGCTTTCAGTGCAAGTCGGATCACCTGAAGCTCCAAAAGGTTGATATGGAGCCAGGACTCTGCCGGAGACCAGAGGCCTCTGATCTCTGCCTCTCCCAAGTGGCCTCCACATCCCAGGAGGGATGCATCTGTCATCACTGTGTGCTCCGCTTGGGGAAGGGAGAGGCATCTGCCATTGACCCAATCGTGATTCATGAGCCACCACTGCCATTGTCGTGCAGTGCCCTCAGAGAACTGGACGTGATCGGACAGGTTGCCCTGATGCTGCGCCCACTGGAACTTCAGGTCCCACTGCCGAGCCCGCATATGGCTGCAACAGCCATCAGGCCCAGGAGCCGGGGAGTCATTCTGACTGAAACCCGGGATAGAGGCTGAAATATCGGAATTAAAGTCTGAATATCCTGGACTCGCTGCTCGGGGGGATAACCCAAAATCCAGAAACGCTCCGATGAAGGGGAGCTTCTGAGAGGGACTCAGGTGCGACTTCGGCACATTGATGGAGAACCCCAGCAAGTGCAGGAGGTCGACCGTAGTCTGAAGATGGATGATGACTGCCTGGGTGAGCCCGCCTTCAATAACCAGTCATTAGGGTAGGGAAAGACTGACACCCCTGACCTGCGCAGGTGAGCTGCGACCACTGCCATCATTTTCATGAACACCCGAGTGGCACTGGTAAGGCCGAAGGGGAGCACAACAAACTGAAAATGCTCCTGGCCTACCATGAACCGCAGGTAACGCCGGTTGGCCGGCAGGATGGGGATGTGAAAATATGCGTCATGCAAATCTAACGCTACCATCCAGTCTCCAGGGTCGACGGCAGCCAAGACCTGAGCCAGAGTCAACATCTTGAACTTCTCCTTCCGAAGGAAGCGATTGATGTTCCTAGGGTCCAAGATGGAGCGCAAGCCCCCTTTGTCCTTCTTGGGGACCAGAAAGTAGTGACTAAGGTATATGCTCTAACCGGATCTGTGCTTACTGGCGTGAAAAAAGAAAGAACTGACTTCAGCGCGCATCGGTTTCTTGCATGGCTCTGCATTCCTGGCGCAGAAAGTCGTGTATAGAACTGACGTCAGCGTGCATGGGTGGCAACTAAGTAGTCTCCGTGATGTCATCTCTGCGCATACGACGCCAGCGAAAGACGCGGAGCCACACAACACCACCTACTGACACGCAGGGGTACTGCTAGCAAAACTTTCCGGATCCAGTTTGATGCCTGGGTATATTCTAAGGTAAGGAATCTATCACTAACGTGTCTCTTTCAGATGTTTCTGAAACAGATGTGTGTTACTAGGCAAAAGAAGATTATTTCGCCCTCCTTAATTTTACAACCCTTGGTATATGATCGGGCCCCCTAGGGGAGTGTTAGCAATATACAACAAGTGCTACATAAGGGGGTACGATTGCTATAAGTTTGTAGGTCACCATGTTTTAAGGCTGAGGACTCAGCCCCTGAATGTTGGGGCTCTTTTCAGGTGGGGATGTTAGAGCATATCATTGCTCTGCTGGCAGGGAGGCAGTGCGACTAGCGGCTGTCCTACCCGTACTCCAGGTCCCATGATGCTTGCTTCCGGGAGCCCTGTATTTGTGTGAGTCATGTAGTTCAGGAAGGCGTGGAAGAGTAGACCACAAATCAAGACAGCCATGTTAGGGGGGAATTTTGTTGATACAGACACAGTCCCTAGGTGTGTTCTATTGCAAAAGTACAGGACACATGTATGAAAGTACCGTTCCTAATCGGGACACATGAAGTAGTACTGTGTAAAATGGGTCCATCATGTGTAACACTAATGGAAATGGATGCGAGCATGTAGGGTCCAATGGGGGGCTGTCATTGAAAACTTTATTGACTGCCAGATGTCGGAAAGTTAATGTAATCATTGATAAGGAAAACGTCATATACTGATGCCTGGTGTTGTGGCCCTCTCAAGAATTGATCATGGAGGGGTGGCTATTCTGATCGTTGTGACTAAATTGGAGGAGGCAGAGTAGTTGGAGGCAACGTGCTTATGGGCTAGAGGAAAAGGGAGAGAATGATAGCGATGCGTATCTGAGGATGATGGCCTCTCAAGCTAAGAAGTAAAGTGCTGGGCAGTGTCACCTCACTTAGAGCCATATGCATGTCTGTTGGAGGAAGATGGCCTCCCAAGCTAAAAGGTGGAGTGAGAGGTAAGGTGTGGAGTAGTGTCACCTCACTTTAAACAGTATGCAAGCCTATCAGCAGATTAGAATAGGATGTCGGCAATTCCAGGACAGAGGTGCCAAGGACAGTTTAACTCAGCCCACGAAATGTCATTGTATAAACCCTGTGTGTGTGAAGAGAGTTTGGAGACCCAATTCTGTTCTTTTCTAAAAAAGGACCTCTTTGGAATTATGGGGGAAGGCTTCCAGGATGGTCCATTTTAGATCGTTTGCTGGTACCACGTCAAGGTATTGGTTAACGTGGTATTCTTGGTAGCCTTTGTGAGTGGGAAAACAACACACTGTTCACACGGGTAGTGTCATACTACTGGAGGCAGATTACGCAGGGTATTTTGTGGTGAAGGAGTTGTCTTCTTTGGTCTCGGGTTGATCAAGAGGTCTTTTAGATTCGCTGTACGTTTAAACGCAAATCTTGGTGTGATCACCGACACTGAGAATTTTCCAATGCTTTCTGATAACCCGTCTGATCAAATTTGATTCAGGTGTAAAGGTAGTGACACATGTCATTTGATTAGTGTCTGCTCTGGGTTGTGTCTCGAGGAGAGTTTCTCTGTTGGTGTTGCATGCTCGTTTCTGAGCAGTTTTTATTTTTGAGACAGGATATTGTCTTTGGACCAGGAGGTTTGTCAGTTCTAATGCCTGGGATTTAAAATCCTTGACATTACAACAGTTGCGTCTTAATTGCAAGAACTTCCCATAGGGAAGATTCCCCCTGAGGGCCTTTGGGTGGAACTACTGAAGAGTAGTGGGCAGGAATTATCAGTAGGCTTTTTGAAGGTCATGGTGTCCAGTTTGTTGCTATTTTGGAGAATCATTAGGTCCAGGAAAGGTAGTTTGTGATTCAAGGTGTTGGCCGTAAGTCGCACTGCCTCCCTGCCAGCAGAGCAATGAAATGCTCTGACAAACCCGCCGGAAAAAAGCCCCGACACCCAGGGGTGAGTCCTCGGCCTTAAAACAGGGTGACCCACAAACCTATAGCAGTCGTACCCCCTTATCTTGCACTTGTTTTACATTGCCAACACTCCCCTAGGGGATGTATGACACTACAACGCATGCTTTTACAACGCATACCATTACAACGCATTTTTTTACAACGCAAGTGCCATTACAACGAACGATTTTACAACGCATACCATTACAACTCAAAGTAATATATATAATTGAAAAGTACCATTACAACGAAAACAAATATAACACATACCATTAGAAAGCATATAAAATTGTTAACAAATATTTTTTTTTGTAAAATAACTTCTGGTAAGGGATGCAGGGAAAATAAGGGTTTGGGTGGGGAAGTGTATTAAAAAGTAGTAAAAAAACTGAACGTTAATTATTAAAAATATCAAGATATTTTTTTTTAAAAATTATAGTATTAAAATGAATACTCCAGTATTAAAATAAATACTCAAGTATTAACCCCTTCAGTGCTCATGACAAGGTCAACTCGTCATGGGTTTTACCTGCGCCGTGCTTATGACGAGTTGACCTTGTCATGATTCTATAGAATTCAAGCATCTTCAGAGCAGGAGGGGAAAACCCGCTAGCAGCCAAGGTGTTACACGAATAATACAAATATTATAAACAGTTTTATAAATGTACATAAAACGATTTTAAAAACATATTAATATTAAAACAATATAAGTGAAACGCATAAACGAAAGTATTCCTAAATAAACATCAAAACAAACACATAGCTGCCCTTTTAGAAACAAAGCCAAAAATTAGTCCTACAACTCTTTTCATGAACCAAACACCAAGCCACTCAAAACAAAATGGAGGACAAAACGCAATTCGAAGCATAAAACACTCACTTATAAATAGATATTTTAAATTATAGGTTTTCACATCACACAAATAAGAAAAAATACACATTTTAACTATGCATTTCTCAAAAATTAAGATGACACTCACAAAAATCTATACATTCAAGTAAGACACCATTTTGAATTCAGTAGTTACTGAACTACCAGAGAGACAAGACGGTAAATCCTGACACTCTGACCTTTTTCAAGAAGAAACAACTCTATCCAAAAAAATACAACTCCTTTCATATAAACAAGTAAGTATGAATTATAACACATGAAAACATAGCTTTTATAAAAATAAATCATAACTTAATGTTAAATTAAAAAAATTACTATGTTTCAGATTTCTGCATACTTTGCCATCTCTTTCAAAATTATTCTCGACATTTGAAAAAACTGGCAAAAGATGTAAGTACGTTTTTAAAAATTAAGGGGGTCATTAGGATGACGGGCGGACTTAGTCCGCCCGCCATCCTATCGGAAATTGGGACTGCCCGTCATAAGGGCGGGAGTCCCGTGGGGGGTATTAGGATGTGCCTGCCACAGTGGCGGGCACATCCTGCATTTTTATCACTGTGGCGGGCGGTGCACTCAGCACCGCCGGCCACAATGATCCTAATGGGCCCCTAAATGTATTAAAACATTTTTTTTTTGTAAACCCATGTATGAAATGAAATAATTTTAATTGTTTTTCATATTATAAAACACTGTTCAAACATATTACCAAATGTTTTTAGTAACAAACATTTTTCCCCCCCAAAATAGGGTTTTTAAAATAATAAATAACATATACATTTTCAACATTACCCTGAACAGATAAAACAACAGTTTTATAAACCTGGAAAAAAGACAAATACATTCTTCATAAATCGACCCTATTAATACTGGACAAACAATCAACAAAAAGACTATTACAAATAAGGTAAATACATTTCTAAAAGCAACAGTTACCCGTTATTGATTAACCTCTTTTAAATCCTCAAACAGTGAACTCACATTTAAAAAGCACACTATACTAAAATTGTTTTAAATATTTTTTAACAGATTCTGAAAACCCAACATATTCAAAGCTCCATGAAAATCAAGAAAAGTCATCAGCCAGCCAAAACGAAACTACCAAAGGTAAGAAAAAGAGAACTACCTTTAAAAAAATCTTTAGACATCTCCAGAAAAAGAAACATCAAAGAAAAGCAATGCAATTATTTTTAACAATGATAAATGCTTTTTAAAATGTTTAAAATACAACTTCACAGTATTTTAACAGAAACGTAAGTTATGCAATAAGCAGAACAATAAAGTAAAAAAAAAGCATTTTTTAATCGTCATCGTCAAAACAATATTAGAAAAAGCAGCACATTAATAATATGTTTTACTTTACATTCTATACAGACCAACATTTGAAAGAAAAAGCACTGTAAAAAAGAACAAGAATTTTTTGCAAAGTGTCAACAAATCAAAAATAAAGGTAAATTGATGACAACACTAATTAATGCGATTAAATAAAGAATGAGTTTTGTATTGAATGTACTAAACATTCCTCCGTAGTTTAGCAGAAAAGTACATGAGGGATAGTGTACGTATTTAAATTAGTATTCTAACTCCAGTGTGGTGTAGAAGCAGGGAAAGTGTAGGATAGTGTAGGGGTATGATTTACTATTCAAAATCCATGGTGGTGTAGCAGTAGGGTAAGTGATGGATAGTTTTTGGGGTTTAATTTACTATTCATTCTCCAGTGAAGTGTAGCAGTAGGAAAAGTGTAGGACAGATTAGAGTTTTAATTTACTAATCTAACTCCAGTGAGGTGTAGCAGTAGAGAAAGTGTAGGATAGTGTAAGTGTTTAAGTTACTCCTCTAACTCCTGGAAGGTGTATCAGTAAGGTAAGGGGTAAAAATTACTATTCTAACTCCAGATTGATGCTGCAGTAGGGAAATTGTAGAATAGTGTAGGAGTTTAATTTACTATTGTATCTCCATGGAAGTGCAGCAGTAGGGTAAGTGTTGGATAGTATAGGGGTAAAAATTACTATTCTAACTCTAGGGAGGTGTAGCAGTAGGGTAAGTGATGGATATTGTAGGGGTAAACATTACTAATCTAACTCCAGTAAGGTGTAGCAGTAGGGTAAGTGTTGAATAGTATAGGGGTATAAATTACTATTCTAACTCCAGGGTGGTGTAGCAGTACGGTAAGTGTTGGATAGTGTAGGGGTTAAAATTAAGATTCTAACTCCAGGGAGGTGTAGCAGTAGGGTAAGTGATGGATAGTGTAGGGGTAAAAATTACTATTCTAACTCCAGGGAGGTGTAGCAGTAGAGTAAGTGATGGATAGTGTAGGGGTAAAAATTACTATTCTAACTCCAAGGAGGTGTAGCAGTAGGGTAAGTGATGGATAGTGTAGGGATTAAAATTACTATTCTAACTCCAGGGAGGTGTAGCTGTAGGGTAAGTGATGGATAGTGTAGGGGTAAAAATGACTATTCTAACTCCAGGGAGGTGTAGCAGTAGGGTAAGTGATGGATAGTGTAGGGATTAAAACTACTATTCTAACTCCAGGGAGGTGTAGCAGTAGGGTAAGTAACGGATAGTGTAGGGGTTAAATTACTATTCTTACACCAGGGAGGTGTAGCAGTAGGGTAAGTGATGGATAGTGTAGGGGTAAAAAATACTATTCTAACTCCAGGGAGGTGTAGCAGTAGGGTAAGTGATGGATAGTGTAGGGGTAACAATTACTATTCTAACTCCAGGGAGGAGTAGTATCACTAGGGTAGGTGATGGATAGTGTAGGGGTTAAAATTACTATTCTAACTCCAGGGAGGAGAAGCAGTAGGGTAAGTGATGAATAATGTGGGGATTACAATTACTATTCTAACTCCAGGGAGGTGTAGCAGTAGGGTAAGTGTTGGATAGTGTAGGGGTTAAAATTACTATTCTAACTCCAGGGAGGTGTAGCAGTAGGGTAAGTGCTGGATAGTGTAGGGATTAAAATTACTATTCTAGCTCCAGGGAGGTGTAGCAGTAGGGTAAGTGTTGGATAGTGTTGGGGTTAAAATTACTATTCTAACTCCAGGGAGGTGTAGCGGTAGAGTACGTGTTGGATAGTGTAGGGATTACAATTACTATTCTAACTCCAGGGAGGTGTAGCAGTAGGGTAAGTGATGGATAGTGTAGGGGTAAAAATTACTATTCTAACTCCAGGGAGGTATAGCAGTAGGGTAAGTGCTGGATAGTGTAGGGGTTAAAATTACTAGTCTAACTCCAGGGAGGTGTAGCAGTAGGGTAAGTAATGGATAGTGTAGGGGTTAAAATTACTATTCTAACTCAAGGCAGGTGTAGCAGTAGGGTAAGTGATGGATAGTGTAGGGGTAAAAATTACTACTCTAACTCCATGGAGGTGAAGCAGTAAGGTAAGTGATGGATAGTGTAGGGATTAAAATTACTATTCTAACTCCAGGGAGGTGTAGCAGTAGGGTAAGTGTTGGATAGTTTAGGGGTTACAATTACTATTGTAACTCTAGGGAGGTGTAGCAGTAGGGTAAGTGTTGGATAGTATAGGGATTAAAATTACTATTCTAACTCCAGGGAGGTGTAGCAGTAGGGTAAGTGATGGATAGTGTAGAGATTAAAATTACTTTTCTAACCCCAGGGATGTGTAGCAGTAGGGTAAGTGGTGGATAGTGTAGGGGTATAAATTACTATTCTAACTCCAGGGAGGTGTAGCAGTAGGGTAAGTTTTGGATAGTGTAGGGGTTAAAATTACTGTTCTAACTCAAGGGAGGTGTAGCAGTAGGCTAAGTGTTGGATAGTATAGGGATTAAAATTACTATTCTAACTCCAGGGAGGTATAGCAGTAGGGTAATTGTTGGATAGTGTAGAGATTAAAATTACTTTTCTAACTCCAGGGAGGTGTAGCAGTAGGGTAAGTGTTTGATAGTGTAGGGGTATAAATTACTATTCTAACTCCAGGGAGGTGTAGCAGTAGGGAAAGTATTGGATAGTGTAGTAATTAAAAATTAAAAATGAAAGAAAATTTTAAGTAAATAAAAACATATTTTTACAACATCTTTATCGTTTTTTTCAGATAATGTCAGCAGATAATACTGCCAGATACATCAAATCAAACAAAGGAAACAGATTATTAAATCATGCAGGATATATATATTGTAAGGAGAGAATAACTGAACCACGAAGACAATCGAGGTGCGTGCAATATTACTCAAGCCATTGCAAAGGCAGAGCGGTTACTCTTGATGAGACACTCATAAAAACAACAGATCACAACCACTCTTCCCCTCCAATTCACATTATAGTTTGTTAAACTATAAACTAGATGAAGGATATTGCAAGCACCTCCAAAGACACTTCTGGTTCTATTTTAAGGGGGGTTGCTCAGCATGTTCCCAGTCAGGTAGCTAGCAGTATGCGTATTATTCCTGTGGGTTGGTGTTGGGGGAACATAATAGTGGAGGGCCTCCCCACACTATCGAAATGTTGACTAGTTTGCCATCCCCAACAGAAAACTATACAGCACCAATGGCCAGTCGGGAAACCAATGGGGGGCAGGCCTACACTGGAGAAGGCAGCAGACCAGCCGTCCGGGTCGGGGTTGTTGTCGATAACGATGCCGTTTCCGGTCACGTCCCAGCTGTGACGGATCCAGTTCTTAGGGTTTTCAGCTGGAACGTGGCTGGAATCGACAGAAAGCTGGCCCTGCCTGACTGGAATGCGCTAGTGGAAGAGTATTCTATCTGCATCTTCCAGGAGACATGGAGTATGGAACCCACCCACAAGGTGGGGTATTCTTCCTACTCTATTCCGGCTGTCTATCCAGAATCAGGGAGGGGTCGCCCGTCGGGTGGTCTCCTCATCTGGGTGGCTACTTCTTTGAATTGCAGGGTAGAGGAGCAGCAGACCAACTCTCCTGATCTGCTCAATATCACACTAAAAGATGTCCGGGGCCGTCCCATCCTGAATATCTATAACATCTATGCTCGTGGCACCAAGGGTGGTAGTCAGTCGCCCACCATTGCCCTCTTGGAGGGCTTGTTATGGTTATCCCCACATAAATCTTGCACCCTGGTTGCTGGTGATTTGAACTGCACGTTCGAGCCCTTGGGCTCGGATGACACTTTGGATCGGGAGGAGGAGGACAATAGGAGGGGGATCCCTGCCCTAGAATTAACCCCTATTAAGAGGTGGACTGAAGTTATACTTCAGATTAACTCCCTTAATATGGAATTTGATCTGAGGGCCCTTAATGGGAGGTCATGTTCGGACAAGGTGGGTGCCCATACATACAACAGGCCCGGCCACACGTCTAGAATTGACTACATCTTGTTAGACGTGGGCCTGTGGTGCTCAGTGAGGGACATGGTGATTATTCCGTCCGTTGAGAGTGATCACAACTTGCTCTCTCTTACTCTGCTTCCTTGGTGGGTTGAGGGCACAGGGGGTTCTTTGCCCCTTACCGCCGCCAGCCATGGGGGAACATCTATTTCGCACTGTGGCAGGAGGCTGAAGTGGGCAAAGCTTACCCTGTCTGCAGAAAAGGTTGCAGCTATAACGCAACTTTTGGCTTCAGCCCAAACCAATATGGCCAATTCTGAGGGCGGGACTGTGGAGGTAGTCGGGAAGTTCTGTGACCTGACTATGGCCTTAACCAAACTGTTTATTGTTCCAACTGGGCAAAAGGAGGTCAAGAATAGGACATGGAGAAGACAGGGGTGGTACACACATACATGCAGGGTAAGAAAGAAAATGTTGGTGGAGGCAGTCAAGTCAAAATCCCAAGCCAGGATCAGGAACGCTAGGAAGCTCTATTCCCAGAGTCTACAAACAGCCAAAAAAGAATGGGAGGAAAAGTTTTGGGCGGACCTTTTGGTTGCCAGTCAAGGGAAGGATGCCAGGGGATTCTGGAACCTGGTGAGATCCAGTACCAGACCTGACGACACATTGAGGACCTGTACTATTCCGTCCCAGACTTGGTTCAATCATTTTGAGGCCCTATACTCTTTGGTAGAAGGGCCTCTGAATGAGCCAGTCTCATTTCCTACCTTGGTAAGGGATAGTACCCTTGATTCCTTCACTGTGCGGGAGGTTGAGAATGTAATAAAGTCTGTGGCACCCTTGAAAGCAGCCGGCCCTGATGGACTTCCAGGGGACTTACTCCGAGCCTACCCGACTGAATGGGCTAATTTGGTTTCCGTCCTCCTGAATGCCATCCTAGAGGGGGGACCTGTCCCAGAATCTTGGAAGGGGGCAGAGGTGGTCCCCATCTTTAAAAAGGGGTGTCGGGACAATCCAGGGAATTATAGGCCGATAAGCCTGATAGACTCGACGCAAAAGGTGGCTGGGAAGGCTATTCTAAGGAGGATCCTCCAATGGGTGAATGAGAACCAGGTCCTATCCGACTTTCAGGCAGGATTCCGCTCAGGAACGGGCACCATTGAGCAGGTTTTTAGATTAATGCTTCTGCACTGGAAGGTGGTGGAGCTGGGCAAAGGCAGTCTTTATTTGGCCGTCATTGACCTGAAGACTGCCTTTGACCTGGTTCCTAGGGAGGAACTCTGGAGGGTTCTGCAGGGTCTTGGACTCCCCCCCTACATTCTGTCGCTCCTGATCAAATTACACACAGACAATTATGCTCAGGTGCGCTGGGGCCAGAATGGGGAAATGACTGATAGGATCCCGGTCTGTAGGGGTGTCAGACAGGGTTGCGTGTTAGCTCCCACCCTATTTTCCCTGTATGTAAACGGCGTGGTAGAGCACTTGTTTCAAGAACCAGCGGATGCACCCTCCCTGGGGGGGGGTTCGGATCCCCACACTGTTGTTTGCAGACGACACCCTCCTTATTGCCAAGACCCCCTAGG
Source organism: Lissotriton vulgaris (assembly GCF_964263255.1). Lineage (NCBI taxonomy): Eukaryota > Metazoa > Chordata > Amphibia > Caudata > Salamandridae > Lissotriton > Lissotriton vulgaris. Next base: position 976,159,018 of record NC_141693.1, read on the forward strand.
GTCTTCAGAAGCTTTTGACCCGTTTTCAGGATTTCTGTTTGACAAAGGGACTGGTTATTAATGTGGATAAAACCAAATACTTGATAATGCATCCGCCACGGAAACTAGGCCGACCTCCTGTTTTAAATTCAGTTGCTCTGGAGAAAGTCTCCGAATTTGACTATCTGGGAATACGCCTGAGTAACACTATGACTTGGACGCCACACATCAACAAGATGGTTCTCAATCATAAAAGGATAGGGGGTGCATTATTAAGGGAATATCGAGCCTCACCCAAACACTTTGTGGCACCTGCAATTAACATCTATAAAGCAAGAGGAATCACGTCAGCACTCTACGGGGCAGAGCTGTGGGGCCACTGCAATTTGGACTCCCTATCCAAGTCTGAGAGCAAATTTTTGAAAGACTTATTAGCTCTCCCCTTGAGCACCCCTACAGTTCCTGTGCTCTTGGATGTGGGCTGCAAGTCGATTAAGGACCAGGCCCGTCTCCGGCCTTTGCTTTTATGGGCTCACCTGTGGAGGGTCCCAGAGTTAAAATCCTATGCTGATGGGCTGTCCGAGGTGATGGGAATGGGGGGCTGGCATAAGATCAAGTGGCTGAGGGACACTAAAAACCTCCTGGGCGAGCTGGGTTTGGGGGACTGTTGGGTTACAAAATCCGCTCCACCAAAAGCTGTCCTAAAAAAACTGTACTGGGACTGGGTCTCCTGCCAACTCATCGGCAATCCACGCCACTGCAATTTGACCGCAGTATTTTTCAGAATTAAAGGCGTGGTGGCCTACGAACCCTACCTGGATTTAATCACCAAGCCAGTGGATAGGGCTCTCTATTTTAAGTTCAGAATAGGCACTCTCCCGATTGGGGACCTTCTTTCCAGATGGAAATCGCCAGTTCAGCTATCGCCTTTTTGTGCCCTTTGCTCCACAAGGATTGAGACGGTGGCTCATATCCTTTTTGAGTGCCCGGACTACATTCGTCCAAGGAGACATTGGCTCAAACCCTTATTCAGACGTTTGGGGACGCGCCAGCATTTGGTGGCGCTACGCATCCTGTTAACTGACACTTCCCCTCTTATAGTTTGTGGAATCTCCAAATTTTTAAAGTGGACATGGTTGATTCGCTGCAATAGATTGTCTATCTCAATTTAATCTACTTTTTAACTAATTTATTATTGTATAAAGGGTACTCTTTCCCTTTTTTAATAATTGACATATTTGTACTATTTTGATCTGCAGTTTTAAATGTATGTAATGCTTTTAAGATATCTTTGCATGTCGAAATAAAGCTTTCAACCATTATCAACCTAATCTGAGAAGAATAATTCAAAGACAAAAGCAGGCAAGTAACACAAATACAACCACTCCACATACCTTTTCTGATATTCACATTCCTCCTGAACTCACTATATATTTTTCTAATGAACCTCTCCTCCTGCATGACAACAAAAACCCTCTAAAACTTATACTTATCTTCAGTACACCCCGCAACCTTGTCAAATGAGAGAATAGTGAAATTTGGATGATGGATGGGACATTTAAAAGCACGCCCTATCCATTCACTCAAACTTACACTATTCATGCTAAAATTAACAACAATGTCCCCTTAGTGTACAGTTTCCTACCTGACAAACAATCTACAACCTACACTGAACTTTTGTCAGTGATTAAAAACAAAACATCTAACAAAAGTCCTAGGAAAATAATTATTGATTTTGAATTTGCAATGATAAATGTTATAACCAAAACGTACACAGATACCCAAATTCAGGGATGTTGTTTCCATTTTTTCCCAGGCTTTTTGGTGTAAACTACAAAAAACATCCCTGGTTGTAGATTATTCCTTGGATAGCAAACTTCAATATGAACCAAAAAAACTAACTGCTCTTTGCGTTGTTCCTCCTGAAAGTGTAGACGAGTACAACACTGCAATTACTGAATCTGATTATTTTACTGAAAACGAAGAAAAATTGGCACTCTTACTAAATTATTTTGAGGACACATGGATTAGGCATCTAAGCAGGTCGGGTCGCAGGAGGAAACCACATTTCCATGTGGAGTGGTGGAACTGCTACACGAGCTGTTTAGAAGGAGAAGCAAAGACAAACAATGCCATAGAGGGATGGCATAACTCCTCCAACCATACAATTGGCAAATATCACCCCAACTTTAATCATTTTTTGGAAACTTTGAGGAAGGAACAAAGTTTCCAAGAAATGAGAATCTCACAAACATTAACAGGTAGTCTAAACCCACGAATCTCAAAAAAAATGTCTGAGAGACTTTTGGCTATTTTACAACAATTTTCATTGTGTGTGGCTTTAGACTACCTTGATAATGTTGCTAACATACAACATTTTTAACTAAAAATACAACAGTACTTTCTTGCTTTGCCCTAAATTTAATAAACATTTCTATTCAATTGGCATTTTTAGTAAAACATTTTTTAAATATTTAAATGTCGGTTCACCTTACCTTTAAATATCTTCTTTCTTCTTTTTTTTTCTTTTCTAATCCCAAAATAAATCCATTCGGAAGTATAATCCAACAACAAATCCACTCCAAGGTAACAAAAATAATAACCAATCTTCTTTAAAAAAATCAATTCCCAAGAAAATGTCCAAAATTAAAAATCCATTCTCCATAGTTAAAAAGTGCATTCCATATGTGTAAAAAACAGTCATTCCAAGATCGAATACCACTTTTCCATGATAAAATCCACATCCAAAATCTTTTTTTGTTCTTCTGTATCCAAAATCGATCTCCAAATCCAAAAATGAACCATCTCCAACTTTTCGAAAAAGAAAACCTCGATCCATCTTCTTTAACAAAAACCAAATTCGGAATTTTCAAAAACAACAATCCAGACAATCTTCTTTGAAATCCTGTTGTCCAAAAAACATATTAAAAAATCCATGTACATGAAAAAGAACTCCTTAATGATCCAAAATCCGCCTATTCGATCTTCGTCTTGACGTTTTTTTATTTACACGTTATTTTTAAAATAAACATTGTATATACTTTTATAAACTATACAATGAACATATTTTTCAATAATTTATAATGAATACACATTTAGTACTCTAAACAGGCAACCCGACAACAGCATACTATAAATACATGATTGGTGACATGCTAAAATAGTGACACTTACGATAAAACTAATACATACAACCTCCCCCTATTCTCTCCTTACAATTTATATACTTCTAAACCTTAAATTGTTTATAAAAAAAGTTTAAAGTGTTTCCCACCTGAGCGCATATCTGCTTGCTGCTGCATTGTCCAACGACGCTCTTCAAAATGGCCGCGACCTTGCACGTTTACACGTCTACGTCATCTGGTGTAACAAAGAGAAAAAAGGACTATTTATCAATGTTATGTATTATTATACACTAAAGTTATCTTATAAAAAAAATGTAATATGAAAAATAAATTTGCTTATTTTTCAAAAATTATAATAAATGTAATAAAAATATTCTTTATTTAAATATATTTTTTATTAATAAATATATTTTAAAACAATTATGCACTCCGTGTTTTATTTTACTAATAAAGTTAATGTATCCGTTTTTAATGTATATACTGCTTTCAAAATTAATATAAAATGTACTTACCTCTGTTCTTTATCCATTTGCATCTGCTCTATCCTGCATCTAGCGTCAAATGAACTTGTAAAACTGTTCCGCGACAAACATACATGCAGCTATGGAAATGAATGAAGGACATTACTTCACATTGAACTCAATGGAAGAGTGTGGGAAATTATCTTTAAAGTATATTTTAACATTATTTGAAAATAAAATTAATGCTATAATAATTTATTTTAAAACATATACTCTTTTTTATTAAATATATTTAAATTACCATTTGAAATCTCTTTAATAATTTTTTTAATTAAATCTAATTTTTTATTAATTCTAATAGAATGAATATGTTTTTCATTAATACTTGATATATAATATTTTTTATTAAATTGTTAAAAAAGTACCAATACTTTTTAAAAGTTACTGATAAATGACTACATATTTTACTTGAGTACTAATACTTGAGTATTAACACGTGAGTATTAATATTTTATTTTTAATCACTTCAATTAAATTAATTTACAAAAATTAATATGTATTAACTACAAATAATCATTTTTATATTTAAATCCAATTTTAATATTTCTTTTTTTAAATTAATTATAAAAATATAAATATGTTTAAAAATAATACATAATATACAATATTTATTATTAATTTATTTTAATTTACTAATAATTTTTAAAAGTCACATATGTAAATGTAGTGTATTTTATATAGCGCACTTCTACCCGGAGGCCTCGTGGCGCTGTATTCATACCACTGTGGAACCCATCCTGGCTTTCCTGTGAAATGTCCACTCCTGGGCACCCCCAAGGTGAAGCCAGGCATCCACAGCGCTGCTGGGGCCGTTGTGGAGATTAAGCAAGCTATTGCCCAGAGTCACAGAGTGGGACCCATGATTAGACTAGGCACCGAGGCGAGAATGATCAGGTCCGGGGAAATTGAGTCCAAGAGCAGCCGAGGCGGGAATTGAACCCTTGTCCCGGGCCAGACCTCTGCATCAGGGTCTGCCGCTCTAACCATTGAGCCACGCTTCTCCACGATATAAATGACTATTGATATTTTACTTGAGTATTATTACTTGAGTTAATTACATACTAATAAATACTTAAATAATTAATTACAATTATTATTATTATTATTATTTTTTTGTCCTCATCTCCACCATGGTTGCGATCTGCTGAGCTGCTGAACAAGGAAGAAAGGCGTGTGGGGGTACAGACGTGCTGCGTCAGTCAAAAAAACTGGTAGGGATAGACAGGTGAATGGGGCAACCATATCCCTACAGCTACGACTCGTACCATACCAATCTTGACACCTTGTTACCCGGTTGGCAGATACTAACCATCAGCCGATTATCACCATTGCTTTTACCACCAGTGTGCCAAAGGGAAGGCGAAGTGGCTTAGCAGGGAGATTGTACCATGGCTACGTAATCATCGGACCTAGGGAAAAAAAAGAAAGAAAAAAAAACACCAGTATACCTAGTGGGACCAGTCAAGTAAGTGCCAGAAATCTCTCCTATCTGGCTTCCCAGCCCTGGCGAGGTCTAGTTTCGATATATGAAAGATTGATGCGCACCAGTCATGCAGAGAAGGAGAGGAAGCCTCCTTCCATCGCTTACAGATTTCTCTGCGAGCCACCAGGATGGAATAGAACAGAAGATTCTTGGCTGGGCTTCGATTCTGATCCACTACACCGAAGATTACGAGGCGAAGGTCAATCACGACTGTGAAGCCCAGGGAAGATGTAAGTTTGCTGCTTATGGAGTCCCAAAAAGACGTCAAGTGAGGACAATCGAAAAACATGTGCGCATCAGAGGCCGAAACTAAGCCACACCAAGCACAGGCCACCGGGCCGCCTGCGGAGAACTTAGACAACCTCTGTGGAGAGTAGTAGGCCCTATGTAGTGTAAATAAATGGTTCCTGTGGAGCCAGGCTGGTTTAACTAGGTCCCACAAGACATTACAAGGCATTAGCCACAGGTCATTCACATTCAGGCTAGGCATCAAGGAACCCCACAGAAGCTCGGGAAGATGGAATTCCCCGTCAATCTCTTCCAGGATTAAATTATACCATAAAGAAACTTCTTTTGTTACAGGTGGTTTATCCAGCAAGAGAGATTCCAGTTGACTGCCTCCCCCTAGCGGAAAGTTGTTCCGACGAGGGGTTTGGGTGGAAAAGGGTGAGCCCAACTTGATATTTGCAAATATTTAAATCTTGAAAAGTTGGGACCCACTTTGCTCACTAGATATTCCCATGGCAGCAAAGTTCCTTCCGCAAACAAATCTCCCCATGTTGATATTCCAGCCTCTTTTATTGGAATTGCTAGTGTGTCACTCACCCAACCTGGAGCAGCAGGAGATCCCATATGGGAGATCTGTTAGAATAGTACCCCAATTTTATAGAGGATCTGAGATTAGACCAAGTTCTTGCTAAGCCCTGCAGCACCTTCACTTTGACCTTCTTAAAGTATTTGGGGTCGCCAAACTTAAACAGGAAACCCGACTGCCCGACTCCTTCACCCGCCAACAAGGCCAAAAACATTGTCTCTATACCCTGATCAGTTGGCATTTTTAGCAGCATTCGTGCGTGCGATAGTTGAAATGCCCACGCATATATCTGCAGGTCCGGGCCTGCCAGACCACCCTTCTCCCTACGCCGCCTAATTTTCTTCCAAGCCATCCTTAAGTTTTTCTTATTCCAGATGAATGAAGTAATATCCCCCTGTAGCTTAGCCAGGATAGATGTATCAAAATAAAGTGGGATTGTGTTAAATAAAAAAGACACCTTAGGTAGAATGGACATTTTCACCAAATTTGCATGACCCAGGACAGTCAGGGGAAGGTGCCCCCAGGAGCCCATTAACTTTCGACACTCTTTAGCAACTATAGCAAAATTAGTGGACACGATCAACTTAATATCTTTAACAATTTTTAACCCCAGATATCTCAGGTTTGTGCTGAGTTGCTTGTTAAATCCTGTTCCATCACTATTCCACGCCATTATCTCAGTCTTTGAGGCATTTACCTCATACCCTGAGACACTCCCGAATTCCAGGGCTAACTTGATGGCTGCAGGAATCCCGGTGCTGATCTCTGATGTCATAATCATGACATATTCCGCGTACAGGGCCACCCTCTTTTCCCAATCTCTATACTTAAAAGGCTTGATGGTGTTATCCTCTCGTAGTTTTTGAGCAAATGGCTCAATATAGAGGTCGAAAAGCAACTGGGATAGAGGGCAGCCCTGTTGTGTTCCTCTTGTAACAACAAAGGGTTCAGAAAGACCTCCATTAACCAGGACAGATGCGGTTGGACTATGGTACAAATGTTTTACCGCTCTGCAAAAGCCCTCGCCCACATTGAACTTAGCCAAGGCCCCCGACAGGTACAACCAATTGACCCTGTCGAAGGCCTTGGTGGCATCCAACGCGAGGATAGCCAGTGGCATTGAGCTGGCGACCCTTAACAAAGCCCTTCTGGTTGGGATGTAAAATTTCGGGAGCAACCTGACCCAATCTCTTAGCCAAGAGTGACGCAAAGATTTTATAGTCTGCGTTAAGAATTGATATGGGACGGTATGAACCACAGTCAGTAGCAGCCTTGCCTGGTTTCAGAATCAGTGTAATAGATGCGTTGTTCCAGGATTTTGGGGGGAGAACCCCCTCCTGCAATATTTGATTGAAAAGCACAGTAAGGAAGGGAGATATTTCTACTGCCAAATTCTTATAGATTTCGGCTGGCAAGTTGTCAGGGCCTGCGGCCTTACCCCCCTTTCTGCTTTGTATCGCCGTCGCCACCTCTTCTTCTGTAATCGCCATATCTAAAAAGGCGCTTTGATCTGGGGATAGTGATGGTAGAGAGATGCCATTCAGCCACTCACCTATACTTTCAGGGGAGATGTTCTTATCCTCCTGATATATATTCTGGAAGAATTCTTTAAAGTCTAATCTAATTTCTACATCAGATGACACATTCCGTGCGCTAGTTGTAATTGAATCAATATTATTACGAGTAAGCATGGGCGAATTTTGCGAATCTGGCGTTCGCGAATTTGCGTATTTGCGAACTCGCAATCCACAAAATCCACGAATTCTCGCGAATTTGCAGATTTTTTTGTGTTCACAAGGGTTTTTTCCAGTTCGCGAGGGTTTTGTACCAGTTCGCAATTGCGAACTTACTTGTCGGCTCGCAACGGTCGAGACTATGTTGTTTCTACGTCTGGTTCATCATCACAGGTTCACAGCACCCTCTGTTTCACCACTGCCACCCTGTTTCACCCATGCCACCCTCTGGTACATCAATGCCACCCTCTGGTTCATCACTGTAGATTATGGGGGGAAAAGCAAGCACACCTGCCCTGCTTCAACTGACATGAATTAATTTGGGGTTGATTTATTAATGTGTCACTGTTTTAAAATTCCAGTCTGGCACCTGCTTCCATATCTGTAATTTGCTTTCTGTTGCAGTGCAATTTTTTTTTCCAGGACCTTTGTGGCCTACTTGTAGCTATTCTATGAGCCTGCTGTGAGAGTCAGAGCAGGGTCATAGAATTGTTGCAACTAGCAACTGAACTCTGGAGGGGCCCCAGTCAGGAAGCACTACAGGGATTGGTTACTAATGATGAGTTTGAACTTTTGCACCTGCTGAGTGCTTTCAGTTTTGCAAAACTCGTTTTTCTGCAGAACAGCAACTGTAATGCCCCAAACAAACATAGCCAACTGAACTCTGGAGGTGCCCCTCAGGAAGTACTACAGGGAATGGTTACTAATGATGAGTGAACTTTTGCACCTGCTGAGTGCTTTCAGTTTTGCAAAACTCGTTTTTCTGCAGAACATCAACTGTAATGCCCCAAACAAACTTACTTGTGAAAGTTGATTTCTAATCCAAAAGTGATCCAAAGAAAGTCAAAAGGCCTCAAATCCAAAAAAGTGCAGGCAAATGTCAACATGAGGAGGAGAAAAAAATCATCATTTTCAGAAGGTCTATGTTGCTTGCTAGTGGATTTCTTGTGCAGAATTGCAAATTTTGTAATTTCGCGAGTGCGAGATTGTTGCTGCCCGCCGCACCTACATGTTCGCAATTGCGGACTCTCGCTATGCGTTGCCAAACTCCCGCGGGATCCCGCAGCAAGATCCAAAATGGCGCAGCACTAGCAAAATATCGAGAAAAACAACTCGTCAAACGCTGAATAATGGTAAGTGAACGCCGCACGCCGCAATATTGTATCACCAAGAAAAAAAATCCGCTGCGTGCGAATTTGCGGATTTTCGGTAAATTCGCGAGAGTTCGCGGATTCGCGAATTTACCGAAAATCCACAAAATCCGCGAGCGGAACGGATTTTCCGCCCATGCTTAATTACGAGCCTTATCGGTTCTAGACTTCCAGGCCAGCAATTTGCCGGCCCGAATAATTAATTACAATTATTACTCTTTTCAATTTAATTAATTAACAAATACAAAAATATATTATTTGTAACTAATAAACTAATATACTAATACTAAAAAATTCTTAAAACATTTATTATAATTATTACTCTTTTCAATGTAATTAATTTACAAATTCATAAATATATTATTTGTAACTAATAAACTAATTTATTTTAAATTTCAATTAAAATTAAATTAATATATACTTTTAAATTTTAAATAATAACACCTTTAATATTTAATTTAAATTAATAGATTAATACATAAAAAATAAAAATACTTACGTTGTAATAGCATGCGTTGTAAAGGCCCCTGCGTTGTAATAGCATGCGTTGTAATTGCATGCGTTGTAAAGGCACCTGCGTTGTAATGGATTTGTTGAAATGGTACTGCGTTGTAATAGTTGCGTTGTAATGGATGTTCCCCCCCTAGGGGGCCTGATAATATGCCAAAGGACGTAAAATTAAGGAGGGTGGGGGGGCGTGGCTACGAGCCGACCGAGATGGCGGCGTAGTGCAGGAGCTCTGAGACCGAAGCGGCTCTGCATTAATCCGTCTGTTCATCCGGCTTATTGCACCTTCTGAAGCCGGGCTGGAGTGCCGAGACTGAGAGGCACTGTCCGACCCTGTCACGGGCAAAATCGAGTGACGCCAGCGGAAGGTAGACCGAGGAGACGAGGCGGGCCCTGCTGCGTAACCGGACACCGTCCTGCCGCTGAACTGCGAGCCGACCGGAAGTGCCCTGTGGTCGGGGAGCTTCACCGGAAGGTGCCGCTGATCGACTGCGGACCGCATCAACGACCGACCTGCGTGGGAACGGAGGTGGGCCTGTTCCAGACAACCATTCGCCCATGTGTGTGAGGAATCCGGAGCCCCAGCGACAGAGCGCCTGCTAAGCTCGGCGCGCCCCGGGACCGGGAGGGCTTGCGGGCTGCTGTGCTGGCAGAGCGTGACGGCGACGCCTGCTCCCACCTCTCCCTGGAAACGAATATTTTTATCTGCCTGGTGCAGGGGCACAGGCGCTGTGCGAAGAGAGACCTGGGCAACGTTTGCTGGGGCCGACGCTACCGCACTTGTTCCGGCGCTGCAGGCGCTAAAGATACCCCACATTCGGAAGACGTACAATAGGCCTTGCAAACACACATTACTCCGTTGAGCAGCTGAGTTCAAATAAGGCCGCTGGGAGTCCGGGACTGTACATGGCTGGGCTTAAAGTGAGCGGTGAGACTGAGTAGCAATACCGCCTGGAAAGCGGACAGTGAGTACTGGCAGGCGACCAGAAGTGTGGGGACCTGTGGATTTGGCACGGAGGTGGTGGTGGAGCCATTAATTCACTGCTCCTTCCTCAAATACGCCATTAAACTGATTCCCCTTGTGGTGGAAAAGGGGCCCTGGAAGGCGACGCCATTTTTGATACCGCTTCCCCACAGCCTAGAACGGTGGTCACATAGACATACTGCATAACGAAGGCGCAGGTGCAATAACGAGACAACAGCCAAACGTTATGGCGGGAAGGGGACCCAGACATACTATGGCACAATCGAAGCTGGAGAAGTACGCTTTCGAAAAAACCGCTGTGCAGCACCCAGAGGACCGCCCGTCCACGAGCAAAAGTCCAGAGGGAGATGGCTCCAAAAAAGTGACATTAGAGATTCTAATGTAGATGCTCTCCAGCGTCCAGGCGACGGTGGGGTCTATCTCAACGGACGTTGGCCGACTGAGGGCAGATCTCCACAAGATGACGGAGCGTGGGGCCAGGTGGAAGTAGTCACCAAATCCTTAGTGGAACACACTTCGGGACTACAGCTCGCTGCGGAGCGCATGGAAGCGGTCACCAGAAAGCTACAGGAACGACTGGATGATCAGGAAGGACGCTCAGGGAGGAATAACGTCCGAATTCTAGGCATTCCAGAGTCGGAAGGCAAGCAAACGATGGATCTATATGTGGAGGACTTAATTAAGACGAAATTGCAACCGAAGGGCCTCTCCCATTTCTTCTCTGTCGAAAGAGTGCATAGAGTCCCCGGGAGGGCGCCTAAACCGGGGGCACCGCCGTGACCAGTACTAGCTAGACTCTTTAATTTCTGTGATAGGGATGCCATACTTCAAACAGCCAGGATCTCTGCACCTATTAAAGTACTGAATTCCACTATTGCCTTCTTCCCGGACTATACAGCTGAGGTGGCCCCGCGACGGAAGACTTTCACTGACATCAAAAAAGCTTTGCGGGCCAAAGAGTTACCCTACTCCATGCTTTTCCCGGCGAGACTGAGAGTCGTGGATAATCACAAAGCATGGTTCTTCGACACCCCGGAGGCGACAAGAGAATGGCTGGATGGTTGGAGGCGTGTTGAGGCTCCGCGGCGAACTGGCAGGGGTCAACGCGACCAAAAGACAGCTACTCAGACGAATCACCAGGCATCACAAGGACATAGTCAGGACCTATTTGCTGAATCAGGTCTGGAGGAAGTAGAACATCTGGAGGAATAAACACCAGAAGGCACTGCCACTGATCGAAACTTCTTCAGAAAACTGACTATGAGACCCTTGGAATTCACTCCATGTTAGGCGGATGAGGTCACATGGAGCTGCTCGCGAGGTCACAGAGCTACTTACCCCTTGCAAGAAAGTACAATGGGTTGGGTTGGGACAACGCGCTTTGCTAAGTTGGGGAGGCGGGCGGTTTTAGGCCCGTGCAGCAGGGAGGCAGGGAGGGGGGGGGGGGGGGGACTGTTTGATTGTTTTAGTTCTTGTAATATGCAGCAAAACACGACATGTTCTACACAACATGAAGGGGACAAGTTCCGTGGTAAAGGTCCGCTGCGGGACCCGTCCCCTATTGACCTGTACGAAATCACACACACACCTAAATGGCAGCACACGTGATGGATACACCTGAGAATCGTACACCACATTCCTCTCACGCATCGACCTTAACAGTCCTAACATGGAATGTCAGGGGATTGGGCGATAAGGTGAAGCGGGGCCTAGTGCTACAATACCTGAAACGCTGCAACCCAGCGATAGTCCTATTGCAGGAAACTCAGCTTGTAGGCTCGGCCTCGAAGGCGATGGATAGATGGGGATATAAATTCATTGCGCATGTGGATTTCTCCTCCGGCTCTAGAGGGATGGGAATACTTATTCGAAAGAACTTTCAGATGGTGTGTCAACAGACAAAAATAGATAACCAGGGCCGCTTTGCAGCTGCGACGATACAATGGGAGGGCCAACTTTTCAACTTTGTATCCGTGTATGTCCCTCCTGGCCTGCATGCCACAGCACACACGGCCCTTGCGACCTTTCTACTGTCATTACCGACAGCGACACTAGTAATAGGGGGCGACTTTAATGACGTTCGAGATCATGAGATGGATAGACACCCACATACCACAACGGTGCGGGGAGGCAGGCGACTCGCCGGACTATTGGATGCTCTAGGTCTAACAGACTGCTGGTGAAACAAACATCCCTACAATAAGCAATACACTTATTACTCAGCAACACATCACTGTCTCTCACGAATAGATTACATTTTAATGTCCGGAGATGGGCTGCACGGCATTGAGGAGGTAGATATCCGTCCTAGGGGAATCTCAGATCACTCTCCACTGCGACTCACATACACGAATCACCGTTCCCGTAGAAGCCGTATTTTTCCTATTCATGCGGGCTATCTGCAGAGCACCCCTTTGAGGAAAACCCTTTCCAACACTGCTAAACACTACTTTCAGGAGAATTTAGGCTCCGTAGGCTCCCATAGTACCCTATGGGAAGCATATAAAACGGTCATACCTGGGCAGGCAATTGCATCCATTGTCGCTCATAAACAAACTCAGCATCAAGAACTTAGCGCCCTTGAGGACGCTCTTAAAGATGCAATTTCTGACCAAGAGACCCGCCCGTCCCCGGGAGCCGCTCAGGCAGTCCGACTGCGGCACGTTGAATGGATGACATATCAAAGAGAAATGGTGCAGACTACAATTCAGGCCTCCCGTCATAGGATATACGAGTTGGGCGATAAGGCTGGAAAGATGCTGGCTTGGCTCGACAAAAAAGAAAAAGCAGGCAGGGTCATTGCACAACTGACACTACCTGAGGGACATTCGACCTCGGACCCTGGGGCCATAGTCGAACTGCTGGCTGATTATTTTGAGACAATATATGTGCTCGACAGAAGAAGCTTATGACTATATTAAAGATCTGACAATCCCCTGCCTCTCACCTGAGGCAGCACTTTTGCTTGAGGCGGACGTCACCGTGGAGGAGGTACGGGAAGCGACCAACGCACTAGCGTCCGGCAAGGCTCTGGGTCCCAATGGACTCCCAGTAGAACTGTATAAGCAAACAGCTCAGATAACAGCCCCCCAACTACTCAAAATTTTTGTGGACAGCCTAGAAGTAGGAGAACTCCCTAAAGATCAATGCCTTGCCACAATTATCCCGATCCATAAACCTGGTGAAGCACCGGAGGCATGCAATTCTTACCGCCCCATCTCTTTACTGAACGCTGTACCAAAGATCCTTGCCAAATTACTATCACAGCGTTTGGCCCCCCACCTTGCCGCTCTGGTACACCCGGACCAGTCTGGCTTTATGCCAAATCGTAATACCTCGGATAATCTGCGCCGTCTACAGGCGGTGATGGCTCGCCGGGAGTACATACAGGAACCAGCGGTACTTCTCTCTCTTGATGCCACTATGGCGTTTGACACCGTGGAATGGCCTTATCTATTTGCCTTGCTTCGTCACATGGGCTTCGGCCCCAAGTTATGCGCGTGGGTCCGCCTGCTTTACACCAGGCCCCTAGCTCAGATAGCAGCTAATGGTCACATCTCCAGAGATTTCCCGCTCGGTCGTGGGACGAGGCAGGGCTGCCCGTTATCCCCCTTACTGTTCAGCTAGTCCTTGAACCGTTGGCGATTTGGGTTCGGTGGGAACCATCCATCAAAGGTATCAGGTGGTCGCCATCGTGGGAGGATCGAATATCTCTCTACGCGGACGATATCCTTCTTTATCTCATCTCCCCTAAGAAATCAATCCTAGAACTACTTAATGTGTGCGAGAAGTTAGGGAGAATCTCGGGATATAGAATTAATCGGACTAAATCAGTCTTGTACGTTCTTGCCGGCTGTCCGCCCTCACTCCCGGTGGACTGTCCATTACGTTACACTGACACCCCTTTTAAGTATCTGGGAATCCATGTTTCTTCCAACCCGGACAAATTTCACGCCCTAAATCTGAAACCCCCACTGGAACGGTTCAATCGGGACGTAAAGGTGTGGCGTTCCCTCCCTCTCACCCTCCTGGGCAAAGCTGCATTGTTCAAAATGATGACATTGCCCCGTTTTCTGTACCTCCTTGAGAACACGCCGTTCCAGGTCCCCTCCTCCTACTTTAAAGCCATCGCAGCAGCGGTTTCTACTTTGCATTGGGACGGGAAACCGGCACGGATTGCGCAATGCAAACTGGTAAAGGACTGGTATGATGGGGGTATAGCGCTCCCTAATATTGAACTGTATTACTGGGCTGCCCATCTTAAGCAAATCAATTACTGGCTACAGGCCCCACAGACAGAACCCGCCTTTTTGGCGGACAGGCAGGGTATTGAGTCCAGGGGACTGTTAAGAAACCTCTATAGTCGTGGTGTCCCATCCGATCTCATAGGTCCGACCCGTCACGGTTCAACTCTAGTATAGGGCACATAGACACCTTCAGTGTGCGAACGTTATTACACAAATGACACCCCTGTGGGACTCGCACAGATTGGGTTTCATGGGTAATAGCAAAGGGTTCCAGGCGTGGGACACCATAGGTATTTCAGTGGTGGGGGACCTCTGGAGAAAACACAACATAGTAGACTTCACTTTTCTACAAACCAAACACGATATGGCCCAGTCAGAGTATTATAGGTATATGCAAATAAGACATGCGCTTCTGTCAGCCATCCCGGTGGGAACGAAACTACAGGAGTCCACCCCTCCAGAGGATAGGCTGCTGACAGAACATATGGCCCACAAAGCAACATCCTTCACATATCGGAAACTGGTCAACAACCTCCCTGACATGCTATCCAAATTACGCTTAAGTTGGGGGGCCATGTTGGTGGCCTTGATGATTCGGAATGGCAAGAGGCTCTCTCCTCGCCCCGAGAATCAGCGATTCCTTCCAGACTTAAACTGTTTCAGTTGAAAGTACTACACTGCACATAATACACCAGAACGGTCGTTTACAAAATAGGGAGAGCCTCTCATGAATATTGCCTCCGTGGATGCGGAGAGAGGGGGACATTCTACCACACCATTTCAGACTGTAGCCGGGTGGCCATTTACTGGGCAGCGGTAATGCGAACCATTTCCCAAACCACGACTATTTCCCTGATACCCAACCCACGTCGCTGTCTGTTAAACATTTGGGATGCAGAGGACTTAACCCATCGTCAACAGGACTGGGCCATGCTGGGAATGATGGTGGCAAAACGCAATATTGCTAGACTGTGCGGTTCTAATGTACTTGCCACACTGAGAGACTGGTGCAGAGACATGGATGAAGCAATGGTGGCCGAGAAGGCGGTATTTGTCCATCGGGGATGCCCTGAAAAATGGGGCAAATCTGGGGGGCTTGGAACAAATTCAGGGGGGACATAAGTGAGCCACCGCGAGTTGACTCGGAAGAGTGCCTTTCAGATTAAGGGTTGGGTCTGAAATCTATATGTTGGTGGTTGTGCCTCCTGCTGTGCTGAACTCCGTCCTACTGCTTGACGGACACTATAATGTAGGGGGCGGGTCGGTGGTTGCACTGCCAATGTTAACAATACTGCAAATATGAACATTTGTTTTGTCGCCTTCGAAGAATTGAACGTACTTAACGTGATTTTAATTTAATGAAAAGTTTTGTTACTCGGTTAAAACAAAAAATCATAGACCTAAGCCATATTGTATATTTGAAATGTTTGAATTACGGTACAACATGTTTCCATTCGCCGCCGGGCCCCTGGGTTATCGGCTACACGGCTGTGTTATCCTGATAACGATATTTAGACTGTGTTGCTATTGCGGCCGGCCCAAGAGGTTGTAGGCCTTACGCTGTGTTATACTGGAAATGTAATGGACACTTGTAACAAATCTCAACTTTTGGATAGATTTATGGTATTCTCAAAAACACAATGTTTTAGTGGAATAAGCGGTATATATCTTTCCTCCGCCCCTACATTGTAGTTGTGGCAGTTATCATTGAATACCATAAGACGTGCTGGGTGCCTGCCTCATCCAGAGGCTCCTCTGGTTTTGATTTGCAGTGTCCAGAGATCAATTTGAGTGTGGGTAACAGATGTGGAGACCCAAAACAAGGAATGAAAAAATTAAAAATTAGGTCAACACCCAGATTTTTATTAGAGGTGTGGAACCAATGATTTAAAAAATTGTGGTACTTTCTTTAGACCGTGTGACTGGGTCTCAAAGTAAAACATTAAGGATGTGTCGACATGTTTCAGCCCCCTATGGCTCAACGGAGTCTACGGGGCTTTCGTCAGGACTGAACAGACAAACAAACATAAAATGATTACTCACACAATTAGTGCAGTATACTTAGATGGCTAACTGGAAAAGTTTTTCAGTGGCCATTCCAACTCTTTTTAAATCGCAGTTGGTTTACAGAAGAGAAGAGGAACGCGTTCGTCTGCCGCCATTACCCGCGCTGGGGAAAGCTTCCGCCTCTTGTGCTGACTCTGCCCCTGGCCCATTGATCTCTGGACACTGCAAATCAAAACCAGAGGAGCCTCTGGATGAGGCAGGCACCCAGCACGTCTTATGGTATTCAATGATAACTGCCACAACTACAATGTAGGGGCGGAGGAAAGATATATACTGCTTATTCCACTAAAACATTGTGTTTTTGAGAATACCATAAATCTATCCAAAAGTTGAGATTTGTTACAAGTGTCCATTTCTTTTTTGATAAACTACATACTTACCCAGGGGAAGCAAGTGGACACTTATTCCTCCTCCCTACCTTGATTTTGTATTATACTGGAAATGTACACTAAAGGTCTTCAAAAAAAAACAAAAAAAAAGAATTAAGGAGGGCGAAAGGATCTTCTTTTGTATAGTAACACACATCTGTTTGCTATGAAACGAAACATCACAACGTATATGCCAATAGCATGCCTGAGTCAATGTGCTTGCTACGTTTTATTTAATTTTGTTTTAAATTACATGCTTCACCTTTTCTGCACAGATGGTTGAGTGTCCCTGCTATGTATTACATTATACACGTATTATTACCAATCCCTCACATGGGATACTACATCCGATTATCTTTTCACGTCAATGTAGATTTTCACATATCTGATTACTGCTAGAACCACTGATGCCAGAGTTGGTTTTGCTACCTCTAATCCAATCACAAGGGTGTTCCAGACCACATTGGGCCCTGATAGTATCACCTAATCACAGCTTCCCACACTGGGGCTTCCACTCGTTTCTAAAACTCCAACCACTTGAAGCTTAATGAGCGCACATTGTGTCATGGATTTTAACAATATAACCTTGGTTGTCTCCATTTTATTTTCTCCCACCTCCCCCCTAGGTCTTTCACCTCGGGAGTACTCAACCCAGGGAGTTTTATCTGGTTACTTACTTGGAATTAACATAACCAGACTTGCAGTAGTGCTACAAGTACTTATACTTCCTTTTGTTTGGTCCTAATGAAGTGCCGCCAGACCAGTTAGGGGCTACTTGGCATGAACATGTGAACCCCATACACCACACTAGCCCTATAGGAACATTATATCCAGTTGGGGCAGATTACTTTTGATTAGGCCAGGGCCCCTGAGAATAAATACATTTAGCTAGAACGGCCCTAGACTTTTTTAACCCACCCACTCACTCACTGCATTACCAAGCCTACACTCCCGCACTCACCCTACGGCTTCATCCAAAAGATCTCTGCCTAAGAGCTCCTTCGCGGGTGCCCATCAGGCATTGTGGTGCCGGCCCGATGAGGAACAAGGCCCTATGATGAAGCATGACATCCCTCGAGATGTGTGGGGGCATATTTTAGAAAAACATGTCTTCCCTACCCATAGGAACTGCACACTCTTGTCTATAGTCCGCCAGGGCTGAAGACTAATTTTAGCAATAAATTAACAGAACTTATTGCCCCACACATTTTTCCCCGCAGAAAACTTTCTACTCATAGGAGATTTTAACTATCATGCAGAACTCTTTTTAAACTGGGGTACCAGGCAGTTAATCTCTACTCTTCACACACTAGGGCTGGTTCTGAGGGTGATAGGAGCAATGCACACAGCATGGCACACCTTAGATCTCCTGTTCACCACTAATTCCAATATCAGGGTGAACCCGTCCATCTCTTTGACCTGGTCGGAGTGCAGTAATTTAAAGTTCCACTCGTAAGCAGCTCCAACCCGCGAAGGCACCTTATCGAGTCAGAAACAAATCACATCCTGGAGAAAAGTAAACCAAGTATCCTTCTCCTCACACTATAGTTCACCTATACTATCTGTTCAACAGGACATCGACAAAGCATAAGACACTTTTGAGGGCTCAATCATATTAGCATTAGGCAAAATAGCACCAGTAACAAAAAAAAGAGGTAAAGTCAATCATAAAATGAAATCCTCACCTTGGTTTACTGACTCCCTGAAAAAAAAAGCAGCAAGTAGAAATGCCGAACACAAAAGGAGAGCAATAAAAACCATGGAGGATAAACAAGTCTACAAAAGAAAGAACAGGCAATATTTAAATAACATCAACAAAAGAACTTATTATAAATAGAATTGAAAATGCAGCAAATTCTCATAAAGAATTATATAAAATCCGAAAAGAATTTACAAACCCCACATCGTGTCAGACTACCATTCCAGTCTCACAAAACAAGGTAGAGAAACTATCCATCTTTTTTGAGGAAAAAATTGATAAAATATGCAACACGTTTCCCAAAAGATGGGCAGTAGAAGTAAACTTAGATGATGACAATAAGGAAATCAAATCATCTGCCCAGCACAACTAGATGATTTCACCACACTAACCCAGGAGGAAGTCAGAACAGCATTAAATAAGATTAGACCAGGATCACTGGAAGACCTAGCTCACCTTATATCCTGTCCATCCTATCCCGGGTCCTTCATAAATGCCTCACAGACCTCCTAAATATGTCTTTAAACCTGTCTTTTCCAACAAAATGAAAAATCAGCACGGGTCACACCTATACTTTAAAAGCTAACAGCAGACCATAACGAACTAGGGGCTAGATGTACAATGGTTTTTGGATGCGAAAATGGGTTTGCGAACCCGTTTGCGCATGCAAAAACAGCATAGGGAATATACATACCCTATTTTGCGACTCACAATATTTTGTGACCCGAAAAATAGGGTTTTGCGACTCACTATTAGGAAGGGGCATTCCCTTCCTAATAGAGTGCCCAACCCTATGTATAGATGTTTTGTGACCACAATTGCAGGCGCAAAACACTCACTAATTACCACCCTCTTCAAGAGGGTGGTAATGGGGTCGGAAAAGGGAAGGTGTTCCCAGGGGACCCCTTCCCCTTTGCAAATGCAGGGAAAATATTTTTAAGGGCAGGCAGTGGTCCCAGGGACCACTGCCTGCCCTTAAAAGATGAAACAAAAACGATTCATTTTTTTTATGCATCCCGTTTTCTTGGAAAACGGGCAGCATTTAAAAAAAAACTGCTTTATTTAAAAGCAGTCCCAGACATAGTGGTCTGCTGAGCCCAGCAGGCCACCATACCTTAGAGGGCCTGCCATTCCCAATGGGGTCGCAAATTGCGAGAGGCACATTCATATTCATGAGCCTATTTGCGACCCCGTTAGGAATTACTAAAAGTGTGAAATGCACTGTTGTACATTGGTAATAGCGCCTCACAAATTGCAGGTTGCAAAAGACTTGCAGTTTGTGAGGCGCTATTTCCAGGGCCGTACACCTAGGTAACTTCTGACCAATCTCCTTACGTCCCTATTTTGGGAAAGCAATGGAATTGGCCAACAAACAGCTCACCACCTATTTAGAAAGCCGTCAATTATTCAACCTCTCCCAGTCAGGCTTTAGGGCAGAACATAACACCGAAAATGCTCTTGTAGAAGTAGTAGACAACATTACACTTTAACTAGACAAGGGACAGGCAGAAATGCTGGTCCTATTAGATTTATCGGCTGCTTTTGACACCATCTCTCATACAATCTTAATACAAAGGCTATAGGAGATTGGGGTCGTAGGAAAAGCCCTTAACTGGTTGAGGAACTACCTGAAGGGACGGAAAATTTCGGTTCAAATGGAATCCTATGTGTCTTGCAACAAAGCCATTAACAAAGGAGTCCCTGGGGAGGAGCTTTGCGGGCAACCAAGATGGCCGCGTAAGCTCGGAGCTCCGCGGACCTTCTGATCCTCCTCATATATCCTGTCTGAAATCCTGATCCACGCGAGTGGATTCTTACTGCTGGTGGTCTACTGAGGCGGGAGCTGCCTTCCGCCTTCGAATCGGTGGTTCCTACGCTGAGCTACGTCGAGTTGAACTCCGTGCCAGGGCTGTGCCATTGTCTCTCCGGTCTCCGCCACTCCGCCCGATTGGACTGCGTAGTGACTGCTTGCTGTCCCTACTGGCGGAGTGCTAGTGTCTACAGTGCTCGCTTCCATCGGCCTGGTCTGCCTGTCTAGCTCGGACTCTCTCCCTGGCTCCCTGGGTTCGGGCTTGGCTGGGGCAGCCCTTTGTCCTCATCGGAACCATCATGGCGGGCAGAGGGGACCCCGACAAGACGTCGAACAAAGGCGTTAGCAGAAAAGCACAGACGCAACAGAATAGGATTGAGCGGTATGTCCAGCCGAAGACACCGCCTGCCACGGGGTCTTCTGCTAAAAGCCTTCCATCGACGGGCTCGCCTGACGGCTCCGAGCCTACCCTAAGCGACATTATGGGGGCCATTACCAGTTTTCGGGCCGACATGCAGCAACAACATGAGATCTTGACCCACAAGGTGGACACTATGGCTGTTGATCTGACTCTCATCAGAGCCGACTTGGGCAAGACTAATGATCGAGTGAAGACACTAGACATTAAGACCTCCAGCCTAACAGCCGACGTCTCGGACCTGCAAACCGAGGTCCGGAACCTGTGGATGACTACGGAACATTTCTCAAGGCGGCTGGAGGACTTTGAGGGACGCGCCAGGCGGCAGAACGTCCGCATTGTCGGTGTTCCGGAGGGCTCGGAGGAAGCGGCGACGGACCTCTTTGTGGAGGACCTGATAAAGACCCATTTGGCGCCATCTGGTCTTAGTAACTTTTTCTCTGTGGAGCGTGCCCACCGGGTGCCGGGCGGCCCGCCGAGGTCGGGCGTGGCGCCTAGACCCATCGTGGCACGGCTTCTCAACTTCCGAGACCGAGATGCGGTCCTGCAGGCGTCCAGATGGCATGGGCCGCTTAAGTACCAGAACGCTGAAATACATTTCTATCCAGACTTTACTAGGGCTGTTCAGCGACAGCGTCAGAGCTACGCGGGTGTAAAACGGCGACTGCGAGACATGGGATATAAGTACTCTATGATGTTCCCTGCCAAACTCCGGATTGAACATGAGGGCCGTGCCCTGTTCTTTGACTTCGCCGAGAATGTGAGTGAATGGTTGGACACTCTGTCGCCGCGTCGGGACGCTCAAGATGGACAAGATGGAGGTGCGGCTGGTGGCTCGGATCTATGAGACTTAGCTCTACTGTATAACTTCGGCGTTTGGTGACCCGCTTCATGAGACTGTCGGTACTGTTCTTAAGTGACTCTGTCGACTTTCCTGTCGTTACATGGAGGGTGGCAGGAGGTGTTCGTGGAGATTCCTTACTCCTCTGGGACTTTTCGTAGAGTAGTTTATGGGGCGACAGGCACACTGCTGGTTGGGGGGGCTTTTTAGTCTGATGCAGGGGTGCAGGGTGGGGGGTGCAATTATGCAAGTTTCTTTGTTTGTTCGTTCTTTCTCTCTTCTTTCTTCTAGGCAATGGGTCATGTTTACTGCTGTTCTTCACTTGCTGTTTGGGTTTGTTGGGGTTGGGTGGGGCGGACTACGGGATGATGGGGGGTAGAAAATTGAAAGTGATCAGTTGGAATGTTAATGGGTTGGGTGACCATGTTAAGAGAGGGGTGGTGATTCAACTGCTTAAGAGGCATATGCCCGATGTTGTGCTCTTACAAGAGACGCATTTGATTGGAAACTCGTGCAAAGCTCCTAACCGTAAGGGCTACAAGATGGTGGCCCACTCTGGGTTCTCTTCGGGCTCCCGGGGGGCGTGAATCCTAGTGCGTGCGTCCCTTCCCCTTGAGATAGACGTCACTGTGATTGATGAGAGGGGACGCTTCGCTGCAGTGGCGGGGAGATGGGAAGGGCGTTCCCTCGCGCTACTTTCGGTTTATGTTCCCCCTGGCCTACAATCTGGTACTTTCCAGGACCTTGGTGGCGCCATTTGTTCTTGCCTGATGGTCTATTGATAATGGGGGGTGACTTTAACTCAGTCTGCTCTGGCTCCCTTGACCACCATCCGCCGAGAGATCTCCGCAGTTCCCAACTGTGGCTGCCTTCCTTTCTTGACTCCATGGGTTTAGTGGACAGCTGGCGACTTCTGCATCCCGCGCTCCGCCATTTCTCCTTCCTTTCGAGTGCCCATGGTAGTCTTTCTCGTATAGACTACGTCTTTACCTTAGCTGCACACGCGCCTGCCGTGTCTGAGGCCCGTTTTTTGGCACGGGGCATTTCCGATCACTCCCCGTTGTGGGTCTCGTTTGATTTTAACCTCGTCCTGTCTGACCGGCCGGTGGCGGTTAACCCATGGTATTTCCGCAATCTCAAAACTCGTACCCTCCTTGCTAAGGCCATCGACCTCTACTTCTCGGAGAATGTGGGCTCGGTTGGCTCGGCTGTTACCTTGTGGGAGGCATTTAAGACTGTGTTAAGGGGGGAGGCTCTTGCTCTCATAGCGGAGGCCAGAAGAGTCAGAGATGCCGACCTCACGTGTATTGAAGAGGAGGTCTTGCGCCTCGAGTCCCGATTGGGGCCTGAGCCCGACCCCTCTCTTTTGCATGCCCTTTCCCTTAAGCAGGCGGAATACCATGATCTCGCCACTAATGCTGCCCTTACCCTGGCCAAGGAACAACAAGGTCGTATTTACGATGTTGGCGACAAAGCTGGGAAACTGCTGGCTTGGCTGGACAGGCGGGACATGGCTAGCCGCGTTGTGCCTGAGATCTTGGGCGAAGACGGGGTTACCGTCACGGACCCGAGTGCTGTTGCCGAGTCCTTTGCTGATTACTTCCGGGGTGTCTACACTTCCAACTCAGACCGCTCCGAGGCTGACTCGGTGGCGTTCCTCTCGACGATTGACCTTCCCTGTCTTCCCGAAGAGGACCGTGCCGACTAAGATCGAGACATATCCGCTGACGAGATCGCCTTAGCGATCCGTTCACTAAGGTCGGGTAAAGCGACTGGTCCCAATGGCATCCCGATTGAGTTATATAAAATTCGCCCGGATGTGGTATCCCCATACCTGCGGACTATGTTTTTGAAGGCATTGGAAGAGGGCCTACTTCCCCTGGACCAGAGGCTGGCCACCATTGTGGTTATTCACAAAGAGGGAAAACCAAGGGACGTGTGTCGATCCTATCGCCCTATCTCTCTCCTCAATGTGGAGCCTAAAATCCTTGCCAAACTGCTTGCTAATAGACTGGTTGGAGTCATTGGTGATTTAGTGCACCCGGACCAGTCGGGTTTCATTCCCCGCCGAAACACTGCCCTTAACCTGCGTCGGCTCCATGGTGTTATGGCCAGAGCCCACACCCTCGAGGAACCGGCAGTGCTTGCTTCTCTTGACGCCACGATGGCCTTTGACTCTCTTGAGTGGAGTTACCTCTGGGCTGTGCTGGCGAAGCTTGGGTTTGGACCGGTCTTTGTGAGTTGGGTGAAACTCCTTTACGCTTGTCCGTTGGCTAATGTCACAGTCAATGGTCCCGTGTCGGCGTCCTTTGCCCTTCACCGAGGTACCAGGCAGGGTTGCCCCCTGTCGCCTCTCCTGTTTGCCCTGGCTCTCGAGCCGCTTGCGGCCATGCTACGTACACACCCGGACTTACATGGCATTACCTGGGCCCCGGGCTTTGAAGATAGAGTTTCCCTGTACGCAGATGATATTCTGCTCTATCTCACTTCCCCCTGCAAGTCGCTCATTGTGGCCTGTGACGTACTCAGGCTTTTTGGCCGTCACTCTGGCCTGATCATCAACTGGGCCAAGTCTTCTCTTTACATCCTAAAAGCGGACACACCGCACCTCCTCAGAGGCTGCAATATCCAGATGGCCGGACAGGGCTTTGAGTACTTGGGAATATACATTTCCGGGAGTCCTAAAGCGCGATACAACCACAACTTGCTCCCCCCTCTCCAGCGGCTGCGGAGAGACGTGGATAGCTGGCGCAGACTCCCGCTCTCTCTTCTTGGCCAAGCAGCATTGTTCAAAATGATGTCCTTGCCCAGGTTCCTGTATGCCTTACAGAACACTCAGGACCCGGTTCCGGCTCGCTATTTTCGGGAGATTGAGAGTCTGCAACGGGCCTTGCTTTGGGATGGTCGACCCTGTGTCGCCATCCAGAAGCTTACGTTACCGTGGTACGATGGAGGCATAGCCCTGCCGGATGTGCGTCGGTACTACTGGTCCTCTCAGCTCACTGCTCTCAATCACGGCTTTTATGGCCCTATTGATAGTCCCGGCTACGCAATGGACAGGTGGCTCTTAAGCTGTGGCAACTACTATCGGGCCCTGGACTCAAGGTCCTTCGATTGGCGGCTATCAGGCCCGACCAAGGCAGCGGTTCACATTTGGCGGACGATCACTAAAGCACAGGGCTGGCAGGGCAGACTGACCAGGTTTACCCCACTGTATGACTCTGATATCTTGGGTAAGCTGTGGCACACCAAGGGCTTTGACAAATGGGACCTCATAGGCATCTCCACGGTGGACGATATGGTTACTAAGGGCGAAGTCAAGACCTTTCCTCAGCTGCAGGCCGAATACCGTTTGGGCGATTCGGAGTTTTTCCGCTACGCCCAGCTGAGACACGCGTTGCTCTCTGCCAGGCCGACGGAGGGAGAGATCCCCGAAAGCTCCCCCTTAGAGGACAGGATACTGGATGGCCATATACCTGACAGTGCTATTTCCCTGTCCTATAAAAAACTGATTAATGTTCGCACTGATCTCCTCCTAGGCTTGCGGGACCAATGGGTGGCAGACGGCCTGGAACTTGACGATGAGGATTGGCAGAGTGCAGTGTCCTCCCCTAAGGAGGTCGCTATCTCCTCCCGTCTCCGGCTGGTGCAATTCAAGATTCTGCACCGGGTGTATGTCACCGGCCCTCGACTTTTGCATATGGGATTCTCGCCCGACGGACTTTGTCGTCGAGGTTGTGGTGCCCTCGCAACCTTTTTACACATTCTGTGGGAATGCCCCGTCATTGCCCCCTACTGGGCGAGAGTGCACGGGATTATGGGGGAGGTGACTGGGGTGGTGTTGGCTGCAGAGGCTCGGAGGTGTCTCCTCAATGTTTGGGAACCGTCTGATCACAACACGGCGCAGACTCGTTGGGTGACCCTGGGCAATATGGTTGCCAAGCGAGATATTGCTCAAAAGTGGGGTGCTGCTGCAGCCCCCCTGGTGGTACAATGGAAAGCCAACATGGGTTGGTGCATGTTCCGGGAAAAGACGGTCTATGTAGCCAGGGGGAGGCCCCAGACGTGGAATAAAGTGTGGGGGGCATGGAATGCATACAGGGGCGATGTGTGCCTGCCGCCAGAACCTGTCCCTCTGGACGAACACTTATCACCGTAACCTGTGACACCAACTGTTTTATGCTGTTTGTACTGCTCCTGCTTTTTCCTCCTCCCCTCTTCCATCCTATCATTTATCCTCCTTTATCGATTCTCTACCTGTCCTCCTCTGCCTTCTGCCGACTCCCTGACAGCTCTGATGATTCCATTGCCACTCTCACGCGCCTCTGGGCGTTTCTTTTCTTGGTTTTAGTTCTCTTTCATAAAAAATAAAAAACAACCTACAATGCTCTGATGTGAATCACCTTGCACTTTTGTTCTCCTGGTTCTATGCTGCCTTGCCTCCGGGATGTTAAGCTGAATGGCTGTGTGCTCTTTTATAATAAAGGTTTTTAAATTTTTTTTTTAAAAAACAAAGGAGTCCCTCAGGGGTCTGAACTGAGCCCTATGCAGTTTAACATATATGTCGCCCCGTTGGCAAGGGTAATCAGATCTTATTGATTTGATGCAGTTTCATATGCAGATGAAATGCCACTGATAATAACTATGGGACCCAATCCAGCTGACACTAAAATCAGAGTCAAAAACTGTATGAACCATATAACCAACTAGATGTAGAGAAACTGCTTACAACTTAATTTAAGCAAGACGGAGGTTATAATATTTGGGAAAGCACAGAAACTCTGGCCAGATGACTGGGGCTGACTAGTCTTGGCCCTTGTCCTTCCCCAAAAACCACAGTACGAAACCTAGGCAAAATAATCAATAAAAAACTTTTGATGAAGGATCAGGTAAACAATATTTTGGGTACCTACTTCCTCACCATACATATGCTACGAACATTTTCCAATAGATCCCTCTGCAGCCGAGGAAAGCCCTGGTACAGGGACTGATCATAAGTCATCTAGACTATGGAAAAGCCGTAATGGCATCCATAAATAAGGAACAATATACCAGGCTTCAGGTGTTGCAAAACACATCAGCACGACTTGTACTACACCTCCCATCTAGATGTCCATTCGCTCCCATCCTAAAAACCTCACACTAGATACAAATAAAGAAAAGAATACGTTTCAAGTTTATCTGTCTCACACACAAAACTCTATATGAGAACAGGCCAAGGTATTTATTGAGATGCTTAATCATTATGTGCCAACAAGAAATCTCCGCTCACTAGGAAACATTTATTGACCCCCTTTAGGGCCAGAACTGCTAGAAGTAGTGGCAGATCATTTTCCTACTTAGCCCCTCAGCTGTAGACCCAGCTCCCTACACACCTCCAGGCCATTACTGACAACAGAGTATTTAAAAAAGGACATACCCCCAGATGCATGAAGCACCCACTCTGCAAATCCTGAATAGTGAAAAACACCAAATCGCTATTCAGAATTCGCAGATTGGGATGCCTCATCAAATTCGCTAAATAACTACAATTCACAAATGACCACAGTCGCCATATGCAAATTTGCCAAAATCGCTATAAAATCGCAGAATCAGCTGTTTCCCAACCCATAATTGCGATTTCGCAAATAAAGAAATCGCAAATACCGATCTCGCAGATTGCGAGATCGCAAAAACGGGAAGTCGCATTTTGAGCACAATGATGACATCACTACCAGGAAGTAGGCAGCTCCATGCTTCATTTGGATCACAGAGCTGGATAGAGGAGGAGGCACATCACTGAGCTCCAAGAGACACACCCAGCAGTCCCAATACAGGATACACATTGATTCCAGAATGTCCCAGGAAGCTGCAGGACCCAGTGAAACTGCCAGGAAGCGCAAAATCAAGTTCTCAGAAAAAGAACTGGAGTACTTGATAGAGGGAGTCAGCAGGGACCTTGACCAGCTGTTTGGGAAGCTGTCCCGGAAGGTGCTCGAGGCTACCAAGAGGCGCATCTGGCTGCGTATCAAGGCCAAGGTCAACGCCGTTGGAATCACGCACCGGTCAATTGATGACCTCAAAAAGAGGTGGTACGACCTCAGAGGCCGCGCCAAGGAGCGCATTGTGGAGAGACTGGGGAGAGACTGGCCACAGGAGGAGGAGACTCCACAGTTCCTGCAAACACACCACTGGAGGACTTAGTGGAGAACACCATCAAACCGGCAGCCTGCGTGGGGATCACTCAACTTGACACCTCCCGTGCCACACACCATCACAAGGTAAGAGCCTTGCAACTGCGACCCCATCCCCTAACAGTGCCCATCCCCCCAGAGCAAGTCTTATTGGTAACCCCAGTAATGCATTCCCTGCCCCTCCCAAACGCCCAATTGCATTGTGGGACCTGCAGTGTAACAATGTGCCCTGATAGCCACACTCAACCAGAATAGCCAAGTGAAACATACCCCTAAAGCCAGTCAGGGAATGCTAGCCTGCATGCATGTTTCTACATCCCAGGTACCTGAATCATATCATTAATCATGCACTCATTCACATCACCAGTGCTGCAGATGCTGAGACGTCTGATAGCGAGACACTCCACATTGTGGAGACTCCTGATGAGACGGAGGGAGAGAGTCAACCAGCGCAAGCACCTGGACCAGCACATGCACCTGCACCAGCACCTGGACCATCACACGCACCAGCACCTTCACCAGCACCTGGACAAGCACCTTCCCAAATGCACAGGGCCACCTCTGCAGCCATAGGAGGAGCTAAACCTCGCCAGTCATCAGGCATGGCAGTGGAACAGACCCCACCACCATCCAGGAGGCAGACACGCCGCACAGCCACTGTGCGGTCCCTGGCAAGCAGCAGATTGAGGCAGCAGCGCTCTGTGGCCACCCCAGCAGACATGGAGCAACAGTCACATAACCTAGGCCTTGGAATAGAGGCTCGGATGCTTGCTGTGCACCGCAAGCAGGCAGAGCATATGGCAGCAATGCAGATGCAGCTGTACACAACTGCACGCAACATAAATCAACTAACTGAGAGTGTGCAGGAGCTAACTGCAGCTGTCAAAGAGAGCAACCAACTTATGGTGGCGCAGCAGGGCATAACACTCAGACGCCACTGCCAGCTGCTGACAAGGTTATCTGCCTACACCCGCTCAAACAAGCTGATTGGAACGCCACTTCCCAGCTGTCCGGCAGGTCACTGGCCATGCAGATACAGATGGTACAATGCTGCCAATATGTTGCAAGGGCCCTGGAGCAGGTCACCACCGCTGTGGAGAACCAACAGGCGTCAGGCCATGGCCATGCAAGAGGGGGGGAGGTGATGCCAGTGAGGGTATATCTAGCCCGATCTGCCTGTCTGTGCCGGTGCAACCTGAAAGGCGCCGCAGTTCCAGCCCACTGCTGCATCACTGCAGGACACTTCAAACGTGGAGGTCGAGAGGCGACAGGGTGCGTCCCGCAGGAGGCACCAGTGACTGTACATTACAGGCAGTGCCATGGTGACATAACCACGAAGGCCTGCTCAGGATACAAGAGCCTGTATGACCCAATACAGTTGCACAAATTTATTCTGATTTAAAGCACATTGAGAGCTTGTTAACTAAACAAAAGATTTATTTTGAACACAAGTCTTCCTCATGTCATTCTTTTATGTGGCATGCATGAGTGCAGTGTTGTGTGAGGGGTATGGGTGCACTAGAAATAGTTCATTGTGATGTTGGTGCGGAGCCTTTGTCCTTCAGCAAGATTCTCCTTGCGTGAATTATGCACATGTGCAGGGGGCAGGTTGTCCCCCTCCGACTCACTACCAGACACCTCCACAGGTATCCTCCGCTTGGTGGCAATATTGTGGAGTATGGCACACACATCCACAATGCGACAGCAGACCTCAGGCCAGTATTTGAGGGCCCCGCCAGTCTTGTGGAGGATGCGGAATCAACTCTTTAACATGCCAAATGTCCGCTCTATCACATTTCTGGTGTGTATATGCGCAGCATTGTACCGCCGTTCCTGTGGTGTAGCAGGGTTGAGGTATGGGGTGAGGAGGTATTCACGGAGGCCGTGGGCACTGTCACCTGAAGGTAGGAGCAGAGGGTCAATGCCTGTTAGGCGTAGCAACATGGTCTTAACATACTGTATGTGGGCATGTGTACCTTACCTAGGAGATGTCCTTCGCCAAATTCACCCCTGGCCAAGCGGGTGTGTATGCCGCTGTACCGGAAGATGAACGAATCATGCGTGCTCCCCGGGTATTGGGCCACAATGTCTGTGAGGATGGTCTTCGCATTGCAGACCATCTGGATGTTGAGGGAGTGGTATGACTTGCGGTTCCGGTACATGTATTCAGTCTCTGCAGGTGGACAGAGGTGAATGTGGGTGTAGTTGATGCAGCCAATTACATGGGAGAAATGGGCAGTGTGATAAAAGTCCAGTTTTGTTTGCATTAAGTCCTGTTGGGTTGTTGGGAAGGTGATATAGTTGTGTATCCGGCTCAGCATGGCGTCCAGGAAAGTCTGTAGGCAGCGTGACATCGTGCTCTGTGATATACCCCCTGTAATTGCGACTATCCCCTGGAAGCTGCCAGAGGCCAGGAGGTGCAGGCAGCACAGGACCTGGACATGGGTAAGCACGGCATTGGTCCTCCGTGTTGGGTGCTGCATCAGGGGGTCAAGGTCTCTGATGAGCTTTATTATCATAGCCCCGTTGAGCCTGTATTTGGAGTAGATCTCCTCTTCAGTGTGGCCCAGGAGTGTAATCCGCAGCTGGAAGATGCGCTCCTGGATCCTGCGTCGGTTCTGGGATGCAGCCTGGAGCCTCAGCCGCCTTGCCACGATGCAGAGACCTGGCATTGTGACTTTCCTCATGCTCCTACTGAGTCTCCTTAAGTGTGTTTGATTTGCCCAACACCTGTTTCTTGTTTGCCATTTTTTTTCTACAATTGGACTTCATGGTTACCACCTGGTTTGGCTTCTCCTTAAATTGCGACTCGTTTTTAGCTATTTTGGGTATTTTTTCTATTTCCGATTTTTGATGAATGGGAATAGCGATTTATTAGCGATTTTGCAATTTATTTGCAAATTCGATATTTATTTCGCAGAAAATGTGGGTAATCGCTGTTAAGGAATTGCAATGGGGGTTACCAAATGATTTTGCAATTCTTTGTTTTGCGAATTCGCTATTTGCTGCTTTTGTACTTGATGAATTGCAGGAGCGGATATTGTAATCGCAATAGCTGTTTCACAGCTATTACGATCGCAATTTTGCTTGATGAATTTATGCCTAAAAACGTGGATGTTCTAAAGTACCTCTAACTCCATGAGAAACATTCTTCTAATGCTTTTGTTAACAGCGCCATGAGACACTGACAGGGTGGTATGTCTGCGCTCTATAAAAGCCCATTACATAAAACAACAACAATGACTTCTTCTTCAGAGATATTTTCGAACTTGGTCCAGTTTGCAGTGTTTTTCAGTTGAATTGGATTTTGTTTGGTGTTCTGGCTCAATGAGGAGGACCGTCATTGGTTGGGGTTGAGCCAGTGATGGGACAATCTTTGGTAGAAGGTTCATCATTGGTAAGGGGTGAGGATGTAGGGGGGTCCAATGAGAGTTCGATATTTGTTATTTTTTGAGAGACGACTTTGGCCATTTCCTCACAGTGCTTAACATAGTTGTCAGATGAATGTAGTGGGAATGAGGAGGTTTGCTGTTTGATGATGATGGAATGGTCTTTAGGTCTGTCTTTGGAGTGGCCCAGTTGGGCTTGGAAGAAAGAAGATTTCTGTTAGTAAATATGATTTTACATTTCAGGCATTCTGCTCAGAAGAGAGAGTGATGGATCAGTGAGGGTAGTTGTCTCCATTTTCTTTCAACCAGCCTAAGCTGTCATCCCTCTTTGTTCAGGTCTTTATTAAACCAAGATCTGGAAGGAATATTTCTTGATTTCTTGAGTGTTAAAGAGGCGAAAGTGCCAAGAAGTTGTGTGATTTTAGTGTTACAGTGGGAGGTGAGGTCATCGGTGGAAGTAAGGTCGGGAAGAGATAGAATTTGGGAACTTATTAGGGATTCTAATTCTGATTGGGAGATGTGGTGCATATTTCTCATCCAGTGCTTAGGGCGATTATATTGGGTGTGGCACTTAGGTTGGTTGGCATTGAGATCAGCTACAGATTGACCACAATGTTATGAGGAATAGCAAGAAAGTTAAAAAAAACACAGAGCCTGCTCTGAAATGTTTTAAAAAATCGAGACTACCCAATTTGTTTAAATGTCCACTGGAAAAGAGTAGAAGGGGAAATATCTTAAGTTACTATGGGCATGAATTAGATTTGAGGGCATGGGTTAGTCCGTCAGAAATGTGAAGGATATCCCATCTGCCATATTACAAGTGTGGTAGGATATAATGGACTTGTAAAATGGAGGACGGGATATCCAACACATTTGTGTTGGAGTGACCCATCTACCAAACTATAAATGAGTACCTCTGTCTGTAATGTTGGTTCAAACAAAATAGGTCACTAGACCCGGAAAAAAAGACTCAGAAAGGAGTTTAAAAAAGTGGGTTGAGAAGCCTTCATTGGAGCACAGAAAAGGACAACTGTGTATAAATCCAATAATTTTATACTTTGGTGCTAATCGAGCATCCATCACTGAAAAATTGAAAAAAAACAGATAGATGCATACGTGAATACTCTTTGAGTAGTCTACAATGTCCTTCCGTTTGCTCCTACTAGTGTCCCTCCCTTATCGGTGAACTGTTGTGTTGCCACCTTATACTCGTTCTCTATCTATTTGCTCACCCTAGACTAGAGTGAGGTGCAGCTAGGAGTCCATAGATAGTTATTTCCAGCTCTAAAAACTGTCACCACAGCATTCTAGGCATAACTTTATTAGGAGTGTGCTGGAACCAAAATTGAAAACACTAGCCGAGAATTTCGAAATGTCTCACTGCTTCATTAAGTTTTTGCAGAATCATCAGGATTTGAATTACAAATTTTAGTATGTCATTGTGTACTACCCACAAAATTTTAAAGAAGCTTGCTGATAAATCTGTGCGGCCAATAATGGTAATGGGATCACCAGAAGGGTGAATGGGCAGAATATTCAGTACAAAACTATGTATCATACTCTGCTAATGCTCAGAAAGGAACACAAGCCAATCCTGTACATCTACTACAGAATGACATACTATATTTTTGACTTTGTTGAATGGCATTATATGCCAGCGCCCATTTTTCTAGTCTCCTAATCTTGGTTTTCACCCTTCCATCTTCTCTTTGATCTCTCCTTCTTCTCTTTCCACTCTTTGTCCATGTATGTACCATGCCCTAACTCGTCTATCTCACTACTTTTCCCTAGTCTTTCACTTATTTAATCACTTAATCACATCTTTCCCACCCCTCTGTGCAGTCTTACATCCCTTTATTCAGTCTTTCATTGTTCAATGAGGGCACTGAATCCATCAATTACTCACCGCCCCTACATGTACTTTGCAGGGGGGGGGGGGGGGGCATCAAGTTTTGTTACACCAGGGAGGGCTCCCAGGGGTGAGCGGCCCAACCTTGAGCTCTTTGAAACAAACAACAAAGGCAGAGGGTGTGATGTAGACTGTGCAGTGCCCAGTACAGCATGAGGTGCATCACGAGTTCTGCAGAGGCAGAGCTAGAAGGTCACCGACATGCCCTCAGCAGGTTGCAATGTTGCCGACCCATATGACGTGGCCACCCGCCTCCTACCTCACTCGGCAAGTTGAATTGAGGGCGGTGTTACGTGTTGTGATAATAAGGAGTGGAAGTGATGATACAGGTGGAGAACAAGAGACTATCAACTGAAGGCCTGAGTCCCACACTCCAACAAACCAGGGGAAAGGGCAGCTAAACTGACCCAGGTTAGCAGTGAAGAACACATGTTTAGGAACAAGAGACTTGGTGTAAGACTTTAAATTCCACTGACCCTTCTTTTTCAAACAAACTGGCAGTACCCGGATGTAAAATTCACTTTGAAGATTTTCATATCCTAAATTTTATCAGTGCTTGCATTTCCTTTATATGCCTGCATTAGACCATAAATGTTAAATAAATACGAAATAACATGTTTGTATAATTTAATCTAAATCTCTGCCAAGAAGTTCACTATAAACTCCTTAACACTGGATATATTCATAAAGCGTTATCTCCCTGAAGGCGTTTATTAGTAAAATAGTGTCACTATAAATTTCACTTGACTGCGAAATTAAAATGTCCGGTTCTAGGCCAGGGCTATTTCATTTTATGTTAGTAAGAAGGCTCCAGAACAGTCAATTTTGCCACCGCGTACATAAAATCTCTCGGTAAAGTGAGCGAGTTGGAAAGGAGCAAGCGAAGAGATGTGAATAGATTTCTCATGAGCTCGATTTGCCATGTTTTTGAGCTTGATAATAATAAGAAAACCTATACAGAAAAACACGTTACCATGGTTTCTAAACATGTACATTAACGGTTTATCCTTTACTATTGAAAAGTAGGATTTGTGACAGGTTATAAAATTCTATATTTTGTGTCTATGCATGTCCAGCGATGTACTGTTCTTTTGCTATAAAAACCAAGGCAATAAAACCTTTATGTTCAGATTTAACTGAAGAATATTATGATATGGAAGGTAGTAGCTTCAGAGATATATGCAGCAGTATATTTATAATACATTTTTTTTATAGAGGACACGTCTTCCGAAGTAGGATACAGTATGCCTTATAAAATACTTGAAAAAAATCTGTGTGCATTCAGTGACCTACGAAAGATAAAATATTCAGCAATAGCAATACATTCTATTGCAATGCGTACCACCAAGTACTGGAAATAGTTTTGAAGTTGATGTACATCTATATCCAGGATTTCAAAGTAGATTGATGTGAAAAAAGAAGCTTCAGACTGTTTCATTTTTAGGTCTCGGACTAGGCAGCGCATGGGCTGTCTCGTCAGAGAGATGCTGTATAGAGTGAAGTAGGGGAAGCTCCTCCCACTTTCCACCCATCTTTGTCATAGGCTTATTGTAAAGATGAGGCAGAGGCAGGAACTGTAGTTAGAGATTTATTCAGGAGAAGAGAGCCGTCCAGCATGAAAGGGAGACACAGCAGCTGCAACTGCCAAACAGGGAACACTGGGGAGGAATGCTCAGTACATGGAAACCCACAGGTGACATCATGAAGTTCTAACAGGCATTACGCAATACAGATCACCACACACCTCCCCCCTTTCTTAAAAAAAAAAAAACAGAATGAAACTACAATGAAAAGTAAATCAGATGTAATCACGATATTTGTTGGGCCTAACAGTCATTCTTGAGCTTTTCCTTAAACCATTGTCAACTTGGACATTGGGTGTGGGAGCAGTTGCACGTGAAGCACGAGAGGGATCTCTAGCAACACGAGAAGTGCTCCACCAATTGCCATTTGACAATTTGACAGCATTCTTGCAAACTTCCACAACTTGTTGAGAATCAAGAAACTTTGAAAAGCCCTTTTTAACAGTGACAGGATTCTTAATCCTGACCCAATCACCAGCATGAATACTGTGAAAAGACCTCTTACCACGTTCCACATCGCAAGGTAGTGAGCTGGAAGATTTTTTGTTGGCACAATCCCACACCACTTCCAAATCACAACCCTTGTGGAGACTCTTGACCATCCAAAAGGGAAGGGCTTGAGAACAGGCCTTCCTTCCTCTCATCAGTTCAAAAGGGGAAAAGCCTGTAGCAACATGTGGAGAAATTCTATAGGACCATACAAGATCTTTTACAGCTTGGAAAATACAGCTATTGGACCTGAAGGTGGCCTGCACACATTCAACAATAACTCTATTGAACCTCTCGGTTTTGCCATTGCTCTGGGGATGGTACAAAGGAGTTCTGGTGTGTTTAATGCAACAATTATTCAAGAAAGCACTCATTTCCTTAGAAATAAATTGAACCCCATTGTCAGTGAGAATTTCTTCCGGACAACCCTCCCTCAGGAAGATTTTGGTCAGGCAATCAATAACACTCTTAGAATTGGGAACATTGATAGGTTCAACCTCGACCCACCTAGAGAGGTGATCAACAAGGACTAAGAAGTATTTGGAAGTATTGGGAAGAACATGAAATGGACCCAGAAAATCCAAACCAATTTTTTGCCAAGCTCTAACGGGTGGGGGAACAACAGAATCACAAACACCTTCCAAAATAAGAACTTTATCGCTGGTGTTGCAGCGTGTACAGAGTTTGACAGCATCCACAATTTGATTGTCCATTCTTGGCCACCAGAAATTCGATCTGACATTTCTCTTGGTGATGGTGGCACCTAGATGTCCAGAATGGGCATCAGCAATAATCTTTTCTCGGTAAACAAAAGGGGGAATACATTTATCACCCCTAACAATTTTGCCATTTTCTAAGGAAAGTTCTGAATTAATTTTCCAATATATCTGAAGTTTGGGAGAAAGAGATTTTTCCTTGGGCCAACCTTTCTGTATGAAGGAAATAACATCCTTAAGTACAGCATCATTCTCAACAGCTTTAACCCAATCACTCTCAGCGAAAGAGATGGAATTTTGGGAAATATTGGCCACAAAACATTCTTCAATCTCAGTTTCCCACTCATTTTCGTCAGGTTCTTGTATAGGTAACCTGGACAGACAGTCAGCATGTTTGTTTTTGCCCCCAGGAATGTAGATAACTTTGAAGTTGTATTCTAACAGTTTAGTGGAAAGTCTAGCCAATCGTGCGGTTGTACGCTTGACATTTCTGCCTGACAGAATGTCAACAATAGGTCGATGGTCGGTTTGAAGAACGAATGGTCTGCCCCATAAGTAAAATTTGAACTTTTCAACGCTCCAAGCGCAAGCCAGCAGTTCTTTTTCAATAACCGAATATTTTCTTTCGACAGGACGGAGAGTCCTGGAGGCAAACCCCACAGTAAATTCTTTACCATAGGCCAATTGTGAGAGGACAGCTCCTAGGCCATATTCACAGGCATCAACAGTGACAAAAGTTTCTCTATTCCCATTGAAAGGTTGAAGAGCAGGAGCTTTAGTGATGTGTTCTTTTATGAGCTGGAAGCCTTTTTCACACTCATCAGACCAGCTGAAGGTGGCACCCTTTTTCAGTAAAAGTCTAAAACATTCAGTGGTCTTGGCGTAATCTCTCATGAATTTTGAGTAAAACTCACAAAGACCGAGAAAGGACAGAAGTTGTTCTTTGTTAGAAGGGGCGGGAGCCTCAATAATACTCTTGACTAGACCTGGCCTGGGCTTGATGCCACACTCAGAAATTGTATGACCAAGGTATTCTACCTCTCTGGTTTTGAATACACATTTACTCTTTTGTAGAGTTACACCTCTTCGTTCCAGGATGTTGAAAACTTGGTCAATGACTAAGTTATGCTCGTGCTCAGTTTGAGTGAAAATAAGAATGTCATCCCAGAAAACGACAACATTAGAGAGTTCTTCAAACATTTCTGACATGAAAGCTGGAAAACAGCGGCGGCAGACTCCAACCCAAAAGGAAGACGACGAAACTGGAAAACCCCGTCAGGAGTTACGAAAGCAGTGAGATGTCGTGAGAGAGGATGTAACTCAATTTGGTGGTAGGCCGCTTTTAGATCAAGTTTGGAAAACCATGTAGATGATCCCACCTTAGCTATCAAATCCTCAATGCGAGGAAGGGGAAAGCCATCGACCCAGATAGCTTCATTGAGACTGCGTAAATCCACACACATCCTAAGGTCACCAGACTTTTTTCTGGCAAGAACAATGGGGGAAAGCCATAATGTGGATTCTACTTTTTCAATAATTTCTTGTTCGCATAATGATTTTAGATGTTTGGATAAATCTTCTCTAATACTGAGTGGGACATTCCTGAGTTTGTGTTTAACCGGGGAAATACCATCTTTGACCTTGATAAAGTGTTGGAAATTAGTGATCTTACCCAGGCGATCCTCAAAGATTTTTTATATTTGCGCTCCCAGAATTCGCCATTTAAAATGTTGCAAACGGGGACAGAAGATGAAGAACAGGGAAGATTGCACTCTTCAATAAATACAGGGTTGGGTAAACCAGGTTTAATGGTAACACCAAATTCTGCTTGATGTATGAGACCTAGAACATTGATGCCTCGCTTGGCAACATAAACCTTCCCCTTAATAGATTTGCCAAATATGGATATTTCAGTCCAGAAATAACCTAAAAGATTGATTCTACTTCCTTCAAAAGCCACAGAAAGAACATCAGGGGGGAGTAAACATTTATCTTGCCAGAAATGAGAATATTTTTCATGGGAAACAATGGTGATGCGAGCACCAGTGTCTACCAGTAGTAGGACATGGTGATTTTCAATAGTAGCATCGACTTCAGGATCAGGGACAAGAAAAGTACGGCTGATAATGTCATTGTCTTTCACCACAACTACATACTCCTGATTGGTTACATCACATTCAGAATATTCAGTTGAATGCTCAAGAGAATTTAAATCTTGGGAGGGATCATTCTCATTCATGACACAACGCACACTACCTCTTCTACCTCTCATACAGACCCTTGAAAAATGACCATTTTTGCCACATTGAGTGCACTGTTGGTTGGCGGCAGGACAATTTTTAAAGTTGGAAGCATGGTAAGAAGAGCCACATCTAAAACAGAAAGTACTTTGGCTGAATTGTCTATTAGGCATAAACGGTCTTCTAAAACTAGTGTTTCCCATTCTTTTGAAATAACCACGAGAGTCACGAGGAATGAAATTAGAAGTCTTGGTAGGAGGAGGCATCTTAGTGGAAACAGCACCCGAAATGGAAGTGTTGGAAAGAGAAACTTCTAATTGTTTGGAATCTTCTAAAGATGTTTCAATACTTTTGGCTATATCAATAGCCTGGTCTAGAGAAGGATCTTTGCAGGATAATAGTTTCTCTTGGATTTGTTTGCAGGAACAGCGAGCAACAAGTTGATCTCTAATAAGTTGAGAGGTGAAATTGTCAAATTCGCATTTAGACGCAAGTATTTTTAAAGCAGTAACAAAAGTATCAATGCTTTCTTCGGGTTTTTGAGCTCTGGTGAAAAATTTATAACGATGTACAACCATGTTTTTAGTCTTAACAAAGTACTTGTCTAATTTAGCTATAGCTATTTCGAATTCATCAGGAGTTTCACCAGTAGGTGGAACATAGGGAGGTAGGTGGTCAAAAACGTTCTGCCCTTCCACACCAAGATGATAATACATTAGACTCTTTTTCCTTTCTGCACGGTACCTAAGACCATCGATTGCCCCTAAGTAGGCCATGAAAGATCTCAACCAAAGCTTCCATTCAAGAGGAGGATCTCCAGGAGTCTGAAGAAATGGAGCAGGAGGAGATACGTTTTGCATTGTAAGATCTTCTATTTTTCCTTTAGATTGAAAGGTTTGGTACAAGGAAGCGAACAAAAAAAAAAAATTATAGAAGAAGAGTAACTATTGTAAATACGACAGCATAAATGTGTAAGTAATCTTTTGCCAAGAGCAATATGCGTGCAGATGATGTGGACACTAGCATGCAGAAGCTGTGCACATCAGCGAGTAGATACTGTGCACATCGGCGTGTTGAGAGAAAAATGCGTGCAGAAGCTGTGCACGTCAGCGTGCAGAGACTGTGTATTTCAGCGTGTAAGTGTTGATGTAGAAAGTATAGGCTGTGCGCATCAGCGCGAGAATGTAGATCTTCTTCTTTTTTTTTAAAGAAAAAAAAAATTTGAGTTTATTTTGCTGTGTGCTTGAGCTGTGCACATCAGCGTGGTGAAAACATAAGATGAAATATCAAAAGCTGAGTGCGTCAGCGAAGGCAAAAGTTAGATGGCTGATAAGCTGTGCACGGCAGAAATAATGAGGCTGAAGGCAGCGATTGAAGTCTTAGTGACGTGTGGAAGCAGCTGACATAGCCTGGATTGGAACAGACGCGAAGCCTTTGTGACGTGAAGGCGTTGAGGGTCAGAGAGAACGTCGTGGTGACGCGGTGACTGGCACAGAGGAAAAGCGTCTTGACGTGCAGGTTGCTATGGACACCAAAATGCGTGCTGGCGCTGGATAGAGATGAAAGTTCCACTACGTCATCATTCCGAAGCGCAGCTTGAAGGTGGAGGAACAAGCGGTGAAGATACACGCAGCGCTGGCGATGGACGGTGAAGACACACACAGCGCTGGACGGTGAAGGCACACGCAGCGCTGGTAACAAGGAATGAGGCCACACGTAGCGCT
Organism: Lissotriton vulgaris; assembly: GCF_964263255.1. Taxonomy (NCBI): domain Eukaryota; kingdom Metazoa; phylum Chordata; class Amphibia; order Caudata; family Salamandridae; genus Lissotriton; species Lissotriton vulgaris. The sequence continues at coordinate 976,198,989 of NC_141693.1, forward strand.
GGTAAGGCAGGGATGGAGTCAGTTGGTAGCACAAAACCGAGTAACACAGTTTAACAGTGCGCTTAGTAGCACGTAGAGAAGCTTGAAAGGTGCGCAAATGGTAGCGGGGCAAGTTACAATAAAAGAGTCTGGCGGCTGCGACGGCTCTCAATGGGTACAGCGCGTAGAAAATATTTGTAAATGTACTCACATGGAAGTGGGTCGTAAATAGGGAAAATGTTCTGAAAATCAAACCGCTTTGCTTGAAGAAAATGTTCTGTAAGTTGAAACGACAGCTGAAGAACAGCTGACCATCCTCGTCGCCAATGTAAAGATGAGGCAGAGGCAGGAACTGTAGTTAGAGATTTATTCAGGAGAAGAGAGCCGTCCAGCATGAAAGGGAGACACAGCAGCTGCAACTGCCAAACAGGGAACACTGGGGAGGAATGCTCGGTACATGGAAACCCACAGGTGACATCATGAAGTTCTAACAGGCATTACGCAATACAGATCACCACACTTATGTCAGTAAATGCTGGCTTTCCATTGGTTTAAGGTTTGTTAGTCCCTCCTCATGACGATTATATCTTCATATGTATCCTTCCAAGGCTAGTGGACCCTTTACTCCCCGCTCTTTCTTCTGGTACATAGCCTAGTCACAACGGCAGGCACGCGATGACGTGCTCTCTTCCTGGCAAGTTTGCCTGTAAATTGAGACCAGTGCGTGGAGGTCGATGGGTGGTAAGAGACATTGTGGGCAGGCCGGTGTGCGTAGGTAGAGCAGGATGCGATAACTTCAGACGCACCTCACACGCAGCTGCAGAGCCTCCTCCGCCCACAGACATTCCCCCTCCCACCGGCTGCAGAGCCTGGTAACAGCTACGGGCCTTCTCCCTCACACACGGCCAATAACGACAGCGCAGACATGGTGGATGCAAAATACATGTTCTCCACGCCGTTTTATCTCTGGGCGCTGCGGCGGGACATGATGATGGACTAAATGTAAACTGGGAGTGGATTGATGCACTGTGCACCCAGCTGGGCTGACACACGCATCAGCTGCTGAAATAAAGGCACCAGCCACACACGGGTCTCGCTGGCACAAAAGGGTGCTTGTAGTAAAAAGGCTGAACATTGTGAGCCCGTTCGACGAAGCAGAGCTGAAACTTATTGTTATTGATATGGTGCCTAATGCTGCTCATTCAGTCTATCTGCAACAAAATAAGTACATTAGTGCCTAGGCAGCTCTCGTGATGTGGCAGGCAGTAAATCCTGTGGAAGTTTTAATATTGTGGACATACTTCAGCAGCGCTGCGCCTGTTTTACGAGCGCTGAGCTGGTTTTAATTTAATTTCATTCTTGTGTCTCTACTCAACTCCTCCGCCCCATTCTCTGCTCTTCATCCCTCCCCCTCCCTTACAATCATTCATCTGCTCCAGCTAGGTCAGGGCTTTAAACAATCCGCAAAAGTATGGTTTCGCAAGCAGAAGCCTGTCAGAAGCCTCTGTAGTCGGTGCATTGACCCACCGAGCTGCATGTCAGCATGGTCCTGTGATGGAGCCCTCGTCCACACCCCTTGCAGTTGCCCAGAGTTGATACCTGGCCGGATCCAGGGCAGGGCGGGGCCCGAGTGTGCCCGGGGGTAGGTCCTGGAGACAGACTTCCTTTGATACTATGCGCCTGGGCGTGTGTTTGGCGCCTCCTGGCACTGCCTGGCCTCGGTAGCCTGCTGTCAGGCACGGCGGGGCCGGGCGAGGACGGAGACGGACTCGGTGAAGTCTCTTGTGAGGACACTGCAGCTGGCACAGGGCCCACCAGCATGCAGCGTCTGTGTGCGCTGCTCCTGGGAGAGATACCTGGTAAGAGACAGCCCTGATACTTTTATTTACTCACTTACGGAGCACTATTGAGCTGATAAGTGACTTTGTAATAGTGGACATAGTGGAAAAGGGGCACGAGGAAGGCAGGGGCAGATCCATTTTCTCCCTCAGGGATACATGCATAAATCTAAATAAATAAGTAAAGTGAAGCCCTGTGCGTAATCTCCAGCCCTTGATTGTGACTGGCAATGAATCTAAGCCATGGTTATGTGTCTGGGTCGGAACAGCGAAAACTGTCAAGATAGCTGAGCGGGTAGTGTAGCTCCTGCAGGGAATGCTTTGTGTGACTGGCAGCCACAGGCTTGACCTTTGCTGAGGCGTTCAACCCTCCCAAGGGTTATCATGCAGAGGTGGGCGGGCCGAGTCAGAGCCGAGCCAAGGTTCTGGCTTGGCCCTCAGAGCCCTTGCACGAGCCGAGCCTTGAAAATGTTTTCTATGTGTATCGTACATCATTAAACAGATCAAATATGATGAAGCCAAATCACAATTTAAAACAAGTATATCTCTTTTGCATATGGGACCTTTGAAATGAATATGTCCATTATAGTACTGCACTGAGAAGTACAGTCACCGTAGAGCCCCTGACACCTCCCATTGCACAGGCCTCTGGATTTACAACGCAACTTTTACAATGCACTACCATTACAACGAAACTTTTACAACGCAAGATCCAATACAAAGCATGCCATTACAACGCAACCATTACAACGCATGACACTACAACGCATACCATTACAGCGCATGTCATTACAACGCAGTCATTACAACGCATACCATTACAACGCATACCATCACAACGCATAGTACACTTACACTATACAAAACTTACCCTACTGTTGCACCCCCTGGAGTTAGAATAGTAATTTTTACCACTACACTATCCAACACTACCCTACTGTTGCACCCCTGGAGTTAGAATAGTAATTTGTACCCCTACACTATCCAACACTTACCCTACTGTTGCACCCCCCTGGAGTTAGGATAGTAATTTTTACTCCTACACTATCCAATACTTACCATACAGTTGCACCCCCCTGGAGTTAGAATAGTAATTTGTACCCCTACACTATCCAACACTTACCCTACTGTTGCACCCCCCTGGAGTTAGGATAGTAATTTTTACTCCTACACTATCCAATACTTACCATACAGTTGCACCCCCCTGGAGTTAGAATAGTAATTTTTACGCCTACACTATCCAATACTTACCATACATGCAATGTAATGGTATGCATTGTAAAGGTAGGATGCGTTGTAATGGAATGCGTTGTAAAGGTAGTTTTGAAAAATGTGTTGTAATGGCATGCGTTGTAATGGAATGCGTTGTAATGGATGTTGTGTTGTAAAGGTATGCATTGTAAAAGTATGCGTTGTAACGTCATACATCCATTATCTAATTGTCAACATGATTGTAATACAGAAATTAGAGCTACTTGTGTGGATGCAAATTGAGTAGGTAGCAGAGACAGTAGTGGTGAAGTAATCAGGGTTCCCAAGGCCTACATGCTCCAAAGATAACCCACTTACACTCAAGAACTGTTGGCACGGAAACTGTAAAAGGCAAAGAACAAGTTTATTAAGACCCCATGGGGTGGTGGTACACTCAAACAGCACCCTTCGGTAATGCAAGAGGTATCACACCGAACACCGGTGTGACCCCGATTTATATACAGTTTTGGGGCAATAAAAGATAGGCGGCACAAGTTAGAACACATTTAGGTACATATATGGTCATGTTTTGGAACACAGCCAGCTCATTGGAGGGGGCACAACTCCGCTGGTCAGTTTGGCGCACATTCCTAAAGGCTTACTGGTCAGTTGGGACTGCGCATGTGCAAGCTTGACCAGTACTAAAAATAGCCTGTTGCTGGGCAGACTGAAATGGTCAGTGGTACGGACAACGGACTAAAGGGCACACCGGACACGAGGCCGCTTATGGTCTAAGATGGACGCCGCAACATTCAAAATGGCGTTTTCATATATAGCCAAGTTAAGGAGGACAACGTGTAGTTTCAGCCAATCGCTAACGCGGCCATGCCAATTACGACAGACGACCCTTTTAGCGTTTGTCTGAATCTACCTCATAGTGAACATAATCAGGATGTTCGTCCTCGATGTCTATTAACATTATTTGGGTTACTTCTTTATGAAGCATCATTTTGTCATGAGCAAGAGCTCGTCTTGATGGTATGCAAGCTGATAGGCACATAGAACATAAGGCTGGGCCACATTGAATACATAGGCATATAAAAAACATTGCTCCCACGATTATACATAGAATCGTCAACAGTTTCCAGCCCCAGGTAGTAAGCATGGACCAGAACCATCCTGAAAGTGTCCAAGTTCCATTGTCCGGATGTATCTCCGCTGCGATCTTGTGGAGCTTTGATATGGCATCATAAACAGATGGAGAATTGTCCGGTACGTATACACAGCAGCTACTTCCGATAATTCTGCATGCCCCCCCACGGTCAGCCAAAACTACATCCAGCACCATCCTATTTTGGAGCGTAACAATTCTGGAAATCTGTAGTTCCTCAGTGATGTTTCCCAGGGCAATGGCAGTGTCATTCGCTACAGCCTCGACAACACGTGTCAGTCGTCTTATTTTCCGGCTGTTCAATGCAGCCCCCACGAAGGAAAATAGTCCCAAATTAAAGTCCACATACTGTTGCAAAGCAGTATCGGTCTGGTCTATGTCATCCAGAACAACAGTCCGCTTAACCCTATTCAGGACAAAATCATGATACAAGGTATAATCATTGTGATACATTGGTGGGGCAATGAATACAGGAGGTAGCACAAACGATACGTAGCACGTGCCCAACCATCCCAATGGAAGCTGATGGTAACCCTTCGTACCACAAATAAAATACGTATTTCGAGATGCTACAAATGAGATGCCATTCGGACTATCAAAAGTGAGAGTGGTGTTACATTCACTTTTCCCCACCGCAATCGAACCTTTATTCCTAATGCACAAATCGGCTTTAGTAGCAATGACATTAATGACATGTGAGCTGGATACATTAATATTTCTTTGATTGCTGTACACACGCGGGGCAGACACGTTGTCGGGCCTGTACTCTTCCCATTCAAATCGAGTACCCTCAGCCCGTGGAAACCCATCCTTGTCATGGGAGCATACTTTATTCAAACGGAAAAGCACCCCCCCTTTTGTTGGCCATCTCAAAGTAAAGAGGAGGGTGTACCAGGCGTTGCATGATCCATTATGCGAAAACGGGAGTGGAATGAGTGGGGTGCCCCCTCTCTTCTGGTGCCCCGGCAACATCCCACACACCCAGCAATTCGAGGTATTGGTCATATCATGTGTGTGATGAAGAATCTGAATAAAACTGTTATTCAGATAAGTTTGCCGATGTCGTTCTTCATGGTAGGGTAATGTAAAGTGAAAATGTTCAGATGGAGCCGGGGTAGTCGGCAGCAAATGTTCACGTGCAGGCACCACAATTTCAACTACCCAGGCTATCACAGCTATCACCACAATAGTCAGAACAAAGAGAATGGCACCTAATATTCGTTTATCTCGTGATGCCGTTGATGCCATAGTTCAGGAATGTTCGTGCAAAGTCTCAAATAATACAAATTGTTCACAGAGTCTCAGATACACGTGCGTGTATACCTAAAAAAGAAAAATGCGGTGCTGAACTCCGAGGTAGCCGTTGTTTTCTTCTCCGGGCCAAGACGGGTGTCGCTACACTGGCAGAACTGATCCCCCCCCCTTGGAATTCCCGGTTTCCGTTTCACAAACCTGGAGCGGTAACCAACCAGTCACGTAAAAAAAAACAAAAATCTTCTTATCGAGGACGCAGGTTGTAGTGCTCTCGTCCGGCAACAGCGTGGTCCGGGAAGGCTCCCTCAACTTCGGCCGACGTCACAGCTGGGCTCTTTTCTTTCTCCAGAATCTCTTTGTAGTCAGTCAGCACAGCAGGAGTCACCAGATCCGGAGAGACACGGCGGCAGTGTGTCGAATGCACCCACCGCTTCCTGTTGGTCACTCGTACAGCGGTTCGGGTTGCAAGGAGGACCTGTTCGGGGCCCTTCCACCTGGGCTCGAGACTGCTCGCTCTCTCAAACGACCGGATCATCACGTGGTCACCAGGGCGGAGATCATGGCCCTCTCCAGTAGAGTTGTCAGGGAGCGCTTCTCGAACCTGTTGATGAATAGAAAGTAAATCATTTGTTAATCGTGCCAAATAGTCGTTCATCATAACACAAGGCACATCATGCATTAATCGCGGCTTGGGCACCCCCCAGATATTCATGGGGCGCCCAAACACCACCTCGTAGGGTGTAAGGCCAGTTCGTGAATGGGGTACTGATCTAAGAGAGAGCAGTGCTAGCGGCAAAGCGTCTGGCCACTTCAACGATGTGGACGCCACAATTTTGGCCAGCTTAAGTTTCAACGTATCATTGTACCGCTCAACCAGACCTGCCGACTGAGGGTGGAATACAGCGTGGAACTTCTGCTGAATCCCTAACCCCTTCAGTACATACTCCACAATCTTTCCAACAAAATGAGGCCCATTATCGCTCCACAGAAATTTGCAAACTCCAAAGCGAGGAAAGAATTCCTTAAGCAACACCTTAGCTGTTGTCAAAGCCGTATTGTCTTTCGTGGGGAAGGCCTCAACCCATTTGCTAAAGGCACATACCACCACTAGGACGTACTTCAGGTTGTTGCAGCGCTCGAGTTGGATGTAATCCATTTGGAGTACCTCAAATGGTGCAGAAGGTGGAACGAACCCTCCTTTCGGAGTATGGGTCCCCTTTCCAGGATTGTGTTGTAAACAAACCAGGCAGGTCTGCACTACTCTCTTCGCAGTATTAGCAATCTCGGGATGTTCCCAAACTCGTGTTAACAGCCGAGTGATTGCAAGAGCTCCGACATGCGCCAGTCCATGTGTCATCTGGACCATCGCCTGCAAGTAAGCCGCAGGCAATTTCCATTTCTCCATGTCTTTGCTTCTCCAACAACCCTCGTCATCTAGTACCCCATCTGCTGCCCATGCCGCAAGTTCAGATTCAGTAGCTGATTTTTGAATGTCCAATATTTCTGCTCTAGCATCACTCCATCGCTCAGCCTGCGATTGTATCACATACATGGGGGAGCTAGTTCGGGACATAGCCGTTTGTCTCGCTATGCTGTCTGCAAAGGCATTTCCTTGGCCCACTTTATCCGTGATCTTTTTGTGGGCACTGCATTTTACTATCGCTACTTTCTTTGGGCCGAGCAACGCGTTTAGGAGATCACGCACTAGCTCTCCGTGCATAATGTGTTCTCCGTGAGATGTCAAAAACCCACGCTCTCTCCAGAGTAGCCCGAAGTCATGTGCCACTCCGAAGGCATACCGGCTGTCTGTGTAGATGTTCACACATAGGCCAGCACTCAATTCGCAGGCTCGTGTTAACGCTATCAGCTCTGCTGCCTGGGCCGATTTCTGTGGTATCCTAGCTGTTTCTACCACTGTCTTAAGTGTCGTGATCGCATAGGCTGCGGAAGTCGTACCATCTGGCAGCCTCAAACATGATCCATCAACCCACAGTTCCCCATCCACATCTGGAAGTGGCATATCCTGTAAGTCGACACGACCCTTTGTCTGTTCCTCGGTCAGGAAAACACAATCGTGATGTTTTTCTTCCTGACCCTCCTCGGCCGGATAGGGCAATAAAGTGGCAGGGTTCAAAGTAGCGCATCTTTTCAGTGTAATATGTGGCGCCAAAAGTGTCAGCTCATATCCTGTTAGCCGTGCACTCGTGAGGTATTGGGTCTTTGTTTGGTTTAGCAGAGCATCTACTGCGTGAGGAACTAACACCAGTAGTTTGTGCGATAACACTATTCCCTCACTCTGTCGTATGGCTACTGCCGTTGCTGCTACCGCTCGAAAACACCCAGGCAACCCTCGTGCTACAGGATCAAGAATAGCAGAGAAGTATGCACATGGTCTCTGCTTATCCCCGTGTAGTTGCACTAGCACTGACAACGCGCACCCATCATTCTCGTGCACGTACAATGTGAATCGTTTAGTGTAGTCTGGTGTGCCTAACACGGGTGCGGAACAAAGGGCCTGCCTCAACTGTTCAAAAGCCTTCTGACATTCATCTGTCCATTCTAGGGGCATTGGTGTAGCTTTGGACGATAACGCTAGCAAGGGTTTTATGATGTGTGAAAAACCCATGATCCACTGTCTACAAAAGGATGTCAACCCTATGAAGGCACGTACATCTCTCTGCGTGCGGGGGACTGGTGTGTCTAGAATTGCTTGAATCCGATCAGATGTTAATGCACGCCCCTCCTTAGACAACAGATGACCGAGGTAGGTCACCTGAGGTCTACAGTATTGGAGCTTTTTCTTCGAAACCTTATGATTGTTCTGTGCCAAAAAGGAAAGCAACGCAAGTGTACTTTCTTCACATTGTGCATAAGAGTCAGCAGCAAGCAGAAGGTCATCCACGTACTGGATGAGAGCAACGCCAGTCTGCAATTTAAAGGAATCTAGCTGCCTTTTCAAAGCCTGGCTGTAGATGCTAGGGCTTTCAGTATAACCTTGGGGAACACGACAAAATCTATACGATCTGCTATCAGGATGAACAGGGATGGAAAAGAACGCATTTTTCAAATCAATTACACTAAACGTGGTGGCCGTGGGTGGGACCAATGTAAGCAAGGTCGTAATATCAGACACCACCGGGTATTGGGGAATGACAATTTTGTTGATCTCTCTCAAGTCAATAATAAAGCGATAGACTTTGTCGTCAGTATCTCTCTTAAGGATCGGAAGAATAGGACTGTTGCAAACATTATAAGGGACCTCCTCCCCTACCCCTGCAGAGATCAAATCCTGAACAATATGTGTCAATGCAATTTCACTTTCTCTCGAAATCTTATACTGTGGCACTCGTGGTAGAGGGGCCCCCTCCTGAACAGTAATGTGTATTGGTGGAATACGCATCTCTCCCACATCCGTATCTGAGGTCGCCCATAACGTATGCGGTAGAGAGGCCAAAGCTGGAATATCTAAGATAGCATAAAACCTGTCGGGGTCAGGATAATTGTCATTCAGGATAACCCGCACTCCCTCAGGAGCGCACCGTATCGTTGCTCGAAAATATTTAAGCAAATCAATACCCAGGATATTATCTGGCGTATGGGGTGATAACAAAAATTGACCAAAACTGAAATATTTGTCAAGACATAGTGCAAGAGGCTCTGACAATGGGCTAGGGGAGGGTGTGCCATCGAACCCTACACATGTAATCATTTCGCCAGACAGGGGAGCCCTCGGAACCAAGTTTTTCGACAAGGCGCTACGTGTAGCTCCTGTGTCGACTAGAAATTGATCAGTAGAACCCAGAATACCCGCTGTCACATATGGGCCCTGCTGATCTACCGGCACTTCAACTGATTCCTTACCCCATCCTACGCAGTCCTACGCATGCACATAATCCTGGTGCTCCACATTCTCGCCATCCGAAATCTGATATTAATTTCGTCTATCAAATGTGTTTCGCTCATCCTGGCCACGGCCCCTCTCCTCAACTCTTCCACGATCACTTCCGCCACCTCTCGCTCCCGTATAACCTCCTCTCGACCTACCACCTCCTCGACCACGCTGACTACGCTGCTCACGAAGTACCGGACAATCATCAGCCCAATGCCCAAACTCCTTACAATAAGCACACTGATCCTCCGCTATATCCGTACGACCATACGACGAATTCCCTCCGCCTCGTCTACCTCTATCATTTCCTCTGCCCTGTGTTCCCCGAACCTGCGCCAACATCACCTTTGTTTTCAATTCCTTCGCCTTTTTCTCAACACTTTCTTTAGCCTCCAATTCCTGCCGCTCATAATACTGAGCCATAGTTAACAAAGACGCAGGGGTCGCCGTGGCCCAGGAACTTTCACTCGATTTCAATCGTCTTGCAATCTCCGGTAGGAGATTAGCCACATACTTATCTACAAACAAATGCCGACCCGTATCGTCTGTTAAAGATTGACCACTGTAATCATGGAATGCCTCCTCGAAGCGTGTAAAGAAATCTGAAACCGTTTCATCGGGTTTCTGTTTGCACGAAGTTAACATAGTCCAATCGATCTTTTTAGAGGGAACAAGCGTCTTTAATTTAATCAAGATAGCTGCCGGAAGATCTAAAATTAACTGACAAGGCTTACATGCCGGTTCCCTATCTAAATCGGCAGCATTTATTTCTTTCCATGTGCCCCCCAATATTGTTTCATCATTATTTTTACGAATTTGCCTCCACATATCAGGTGGTAGAATTAGCCCAAAGAACAAATCTATATCAACAAGAGTCATCACACAAGACGAAATAGCCCCTTCCACCCCTTCATAAAATGCCGCCGGATTTTTTCGAAGGTCAGGTAGAGAATTTTTCAATGCCATAACATCTGCTCTATTCCAGGGCGTGTACACCCAATTGTATACAAAATACCCCTTCGCATCCTTCGACAATTTATCCTCATCTGTACCTAGCCCTTTAGGAGGGACATACAAAGGTGCAGCTTCACGCATAGGCATAACATGCAATGCAGAACTCTTATCTGAACCACGGAGAGAACACTCTATAATCTGCTCATCAGGCTCCGACTCAGCCGCCTTTTGCCTCCTCTTTCGCTCCTCCCGCAATCTGGTCGTTTCATCCCGTAGCTGGATCAGCTGCTTGAAAAGGTCATCAACATCTGAAAGATCAAATAAACCTTGAACCAAATTCTCACGATGCACTGACACAGATTTAGGTTCTAACGTGTCTGAAAGTTCACGATACGCGGCAACAACTTCATCCGCCAAACTAGACAAAAAATACATTAATTCAAGATCCGACCATGTACACTTCTCCGCAATCATCTCATCCTGAGAAACACATTTCTTATTCACTTTACGAGCCCAACTGCGTAAATGTGCAGACCTCGCCGCAGTAAACCTGAGAGCGGATACACCCTTCTGTTCCGACTTATCCTGTCCATCATCCTCCGAATCTGCAGCTGGAGCCGTTGGTGAAACGTACGGAGGCGGTGACCGATCTAGCAATGAAAAATCATCAGTTTCATTATTAAGGACAGGATAAAGCGGTCGGCGAATAGGAAATTGACCAGTCGGTTGCAATTTATGTTCCCGTTCCTCCCTCTCTTTCTTCTCCTGAGCCTCCTTTTCCTCAAGCTGTAAAGCCTTATCCAGAGCAGCCTTGCGCTGCTCTTTGTCCGCCAAGGCAACTTCACGCTTCATTCGTTCACGCACCGCTTTCTCCCACATTCGCACACAATCAAACATGTTTTGTCTAGACCTGCGTTGAAACAAACATTGCTCCACAAACTGTACTTTTCGTAAATCGAACGACCCATGTAGAGGCCATTGCAATTCGGGATCAGCCTTTGTATACTTATGCCATAATTTGCTATACATAATAGGGGGAAGGCCAAATTTTATGTACATCTCGCGGTTTGGTGTTCCTTCTGGGGGAGCCGGCTGTGCTTCCGCTAACCTAATTGTGGTACCATTTCCAAGACAGCACATCCCTCGGAGTGTGCTGAAAACAGGCATGTTCAAAAAGTATCACGAAAGCGTGACACCGTACAAAATGGCACTTACAGTACTTCATACAAATGTGCCGCTCAGAGGAAAAAAACAAAGTTAGAGAAACATCTCTACATGCCTGCCTATGTGAAGTGCACTACACATATAAGTTCAAAGATCACAAAGTCACAATGTTAGCTAACTCAAATCAAAACGTAGATCGTAGGACTTCGGCAAGCGTCCGAGGACTACCTTACCGATCACAAATCATAGAACTTCAGTAAGCGTCCGAAGACTACCTTACCGAACACAAATCATAGAACTTCAGTAAGCGTCCGAAGACTACCTTACCGAACACAAATCTTACCCAAATTCTCAAATGTCCAGATTCCAACTGCCAAGGTCTTGTAATCAAATCAGCCAAACGGCACTTTCCCAGCAACGCAGACACTCGAAAACTCAGTCGGAGACCGGCGCCACCTGGAAGGTCAGATCGGAAGGAAAGGAAGAAACACCGTGGGAGCCAAGACTCGGGTCACTCAGTGGCAGCGCACGTCCATGGCGAGTTTCCAAACCTTCGTCACGACCTCTCCTTCGGGCATCCGAGTCGCCGATGAGTCCCTTCGTGGTCGCCAATTTGAAGTAATCAGGGTTCCCAAGGCCTACATGCTCCAAAGATAACCCACTTACACTCAAGAACTGTTGGCACGGAAACTGTAAAAGGCAAAGAACAAGTTTATTAAGACCCCATGGGGTGGTGGTACACTCAAACAGCACCCTTCGGTAATGCAAGAGGTATCACACCGAACACCGGTGTGACCCCGATTTATATACAGTTTTGGGGCAATAAAAGATAGGCGGCACAAGTTAGAACACATTTAGGTACATATATGGTCATGTTTTGGAACACAGCCAGCTCATTGGAGGGGGCACAACTCCGCTGGTCAGTTTGGCGCACATTCCTAAAGGCTTACTGGTCAGTTGGGACTGCGCATGTGCAAGCTTGACCAGTACTAAAAATAGCCTGTTGCTGGGCAGACTGAAGTGGTCAGTGGTACGGACAACGGACTAAAGGGCACACCGGACACGAGGCCGCTTATGGTCTAAGATGGCCGCTGCAACATTCAAAATGGCGTTTTCATATATAGCCAAGTTAAGGAGGACAACGTGTAGTTTCAGCCAATCGCTAACGCGGCCATGCCAATTACGACAGAGGGAATACATTAGGGATAGAGGAGGACCAAGGAAAGGTGACTGACACCTTTGCATTTAAGCAGAAGGGCTTAAGTGGTCATTATGAGTTTGCCCTATTTAGGGCCGTCAGCTTTCGTCCATGATGCACACACTGGCTTTGATGGCCTGAAGGAGTAGGGTTCTTCAGAGGTAGTGTCCTTACTGCCCACACAAATTATGGAATGTACTTTCCCTCACAGACCTGCATTTGGAGAAATTCACTGGGAGTTGCAACAGGGCCCCTGCATTATGACTAACGATAACCCTGGGGTTTTTGCAAATAACCTGCTATTATGCATTTTGGTCAGAGACTGATTAGTAGCTCATTTGCAGACCAAAGTGTACGTGAGGCTGCAAAGCAGTCGGTGTGCAAAAACCTCCTACAGTACCCTAAAACATTTTGGATTTTTACAGCTGAAGTTGAGTGCATCGCACAGCATTAGGCATGTGACAACTATTTGTTTCAGCAACATCACTAAATAGGAAAGAAAGAGACCATCAGTGGTTCATATGCCAATGTGGTTCTCAATTAGTGCAGCACGATGCTTAGTTTTAGAGTACCCTTCCGTGGTAGATGAGAGAAGGATCTCCCGCTAGTGGTTGTTCTTTTGGATGCGCGGGAGAGTGCAAGTGAGAGGTCGGCGGAGCGTAGCTAGCAGTTGGGGGTGTAGAAGGCGAACCGTCTGTTGAGGTAGGCTGCCCAGTCTTGTGGAGTGCCTCGTGTGCGTGGATGAGGAGCTTGAAGGATATCCTCTTGTTGACGGGGAGCCAGTGCAGGTTTCTCAGGTGGGGGTGATGTGGCCGTGTCGTGGTACATCGAGGATCAGTGGTGCCGAGGCGTTTTGAATGCGTTATAGTCGATTGATGAGCTTGGTAGGGGCTCCCGCGTAGAGGGCGTTTCCGTAGTCGAGTCTGCTGCTGACGAGGGCCTGGGTGACTGTCTTTCTTGTATCTGTCGGGATCCATCTGTAGATCTTGCAGAGCATGCAGAGGGTGTTGAAGCAGGAGGAGGAGACGGCGTTGACTTGCTTGGTCATTGAGAGCATTGCGCTGAGGATGATTCCCAGGTTGCGTGCATGGTCGGTGGGGTCGGGGCTGCCCCCAGTGCTGTTGGCCAGCAGGAGTCGTCCAAGGCTGACGGGTTGGAGCCGAGGAAGAGGACCTCTGTCTTGTCCGAGTTCAGCTTCAGACGGCTGATCTTCATCCAGTCGGTGACGGCCTTCATTCCTTCATGGTAGTTGGCTTTGGCGGTGAGGGGGTCCTTGGTGAGGGAGAGGATCAGTTGAGTGTCGTCGGCGTAGGAGATTATGTTGAGGACGTGCTGTCAGGCGACGTGTGCAAGCGGGGCCATGTAAATGTTGATCAGTGTCGGGCTGAGGGAGGATCCTTGGGGTACACCGCAGATGATCTCAGAGGCTTCGGAACAGAACGGGGGGCGGACGCTCTGGGTTCAGCCGGAGAGGAAGGAGGTGGTCCATTCCAGAGCCTTGTCTTGGATCCCTGTGGAGTGGAGGCGAGCGCGTAGTGTGCTGTGGCAGACGGTGTCAAAGGCTGCGGAGAGGTCTAGGAGGATGAGTGCTGCAGTCTCCCCGGTGTCTAGCAGGGTCCTGATGTTGTCAGTGACGGTGGTGAGGGCGGTCTCGGTGCTGTGGTTGCTGCGGAACCCTGACTGGGAAGGGTCGATGATTCTGTTCTCTTCGAGGTATCGGGTTAGCTGTCTGTTAACGATTTGCTCAATGACCTTGGCCGGGAAAGGGAGCAGAGAGATTGGTCGTAGGTTCTTGAGGTCTCTTGGGTCTTCCTTGGGTTTTTTGAGTAGGGCGTTGATCTCGGCGTGTTTCCATCTCTCTGGAAAGGTCCAGTCTCAAGGGAGAGATTGATGACGTTGCGTAGGTGGGATGCGATGGAGCTGCTTGCTTTGTTGAAGACGTGGTGCGGAAATGTTCCCTTGCTGCTCAGCCCATTCTTAACTTACACTCGTTCAACTCTGGACACTCTCAACATTCTGATGACCTTACATACTGGCTGAGCAGCAGGGAACATAGGGACAAGGGTAAGCATGCAAGACCACAACACATCTCCCACCTACAAAAACAACAAAAGCACAGTATTAAGAAATGAACAGAATTATAAATCGGACGTCACATAATTTCACAACTCATGTATAAATAAATAAAACTCCTCGTTCCCCTCTACAACACCCTACCCCAGGGATCCCAAATCTCCTCTACATTGTACACAATCACAATGAAGAGCCAAGGACAGAATTGCCTTCTACCACTCGACACCACACACCATTCACACAGTACCACGGTTTCTCCCATCCTCAGCAGCATTGAGGTGTAATAATGTACCCCTACAACATACAACTATGGTCTCATACACTACACCTACAACCTTAACCCCTTAGTCAGGGTGAACACCTAGGGCTTACACACTACTCCTTTAACCCATTGGGAAGGTTGAAAACCTTTGGCGTTACCACTGCCCCCTACACCCCTAACCCCTTAGGATGGGTATCATTAGGATAAGGGTTCAATACACATGTCCCTAAACCACACCCTTAACCGACTAGGATGAACAACAGTAAACATATCAATGGGTGTATCAAAACACTTACGGTAGGGCCAGGGACCTCATACCCTCTACTGCACTATCCAACTCATGGTAGAACCAGGGAATAGTACCCTCTACTGGCCAGAAATACACCTACACAGGCAACACATACAGATAGCCTCCACCGCAATCCAATCCATCAGTTAAAAAACCTTTCTAAAAACTGTTGCCTTACTCCAACATATGCATATACATAAAACCGCAGCATGGCATAAGTCAAAACACAGCAAAACTTTGACAAACGCCGATGAGCAGCCTCTCCCCCGAATAAGATTCAAAGTATGACAAAATTGCACAGTACAATAACTTCTGGTTGCTACGGATTGTATCATGTTAAAATTACGTCACGTCTAATTGTCAGTTACCAGTTTTCTACTGCAGTTGCCAACACAGTTTCCATTAGCTAAAAATTGTTGCATGCCTCACACACGTTCCAGTTACTTTCAAAACAAGTACAAAAATGTCCTCAGCTATATTGAGTTGTTTCCAGAGCATGACCACGGGGGTGCCATAAATAGTCCCAAATGCACAGCTTTCGTTGTACCTCAACCTCACAAGGTCACGTGTAGGCACAGAGGACAGTTCCATCAGCCAGAGTGCTGTAATGCACAGGGTCAAAGATTATTGACATACTCCAATGTAAAAAGATGAGTGCTGTCCTGCTCCAAGCTGGTGCCTCACGTTGCGCACAATGACATCACGCAAAGTCCTTCGGACGCCAGCTGCCACCATGGATACAGCTGACGGTCCTCCTGCACCATTGCACGCAGCCACCAGACAATCTTCACTCTCCATTCAACACGTTCTAGTGCATCAATCAAATCCTTCTGTCACACGCATAGGTACATTTTAAAAGATAACACTCAGAATACCACAGAAATCTCGTGCTGCCCTCACAGTATGGGGAACCTAATTTGAACAGCAGGACTACGAACTGCTGCCACACTGGGGGATTACAATTGAATTTCTCAGGCTGTGTCAGTCGTGCTGGGAACTTTGGTTATAAAGTGTGCTTATTGTTTTTAACCTGTTCGTATTGCACTAGGTCACTCACCTGATTTGCTCGCCTGATTTCAAGCGCTCCGGTCCACCGCAGCCCCGAGGCTGATTCTTGTGGAGGGCGAATTGAAACCTAGCTTGTGCCGGAAACCCTCACTTCCTGTTACACATTTACAGACGCCATCTTGGATGGCGGTCTAGTTGTTTTGCACTCCCTGTCACCTATTTAAGTGCAATACGGTGCGCGAGCGCAGCGGTTGGTGCGCAGCGGGCGCGCCAAATGCAAGCTGATCAGCGCCCGTCCGCGCCAGTACGTCGCCTCTCGCGAAGGATGCTGGCCGATACGTGGTTGACATCCATATTTTTACTAGAGAGGCCCTACTGGCAATGAATCCCTTAGCTCATCAGTGTAAAGCTTCTCCATTACACCCCTTGAGTGGGCCTATCAGTTGTCCTTGTGGTAGGTTGGTGATACCTGCTGCCTTAACCCCTTCGCCATCTTATGTTACTAATTTACAGCGACGGCTGAAAATTTTGCAGCTTAACGTGAAGTCATTAGTTGAACACCATGCAGAAATTCATGACCTCATTATTGACGAATCCCCGGGCATATTCTTTTTGACAGAGACTTGCTCAATGGGGACACGACAACTGAGCCTAACTTAGCTCTCCCTGCGGATTATTCCATTTGCGTGTTAAATAGGGACATTAGGGGGGCGGCATTGCAATGATTTTTAAATCCTGCTACTCCTGTCTCTTCACTCAGGAAGCAGTGGAGGGGTGTGAATGTGCTCGTTTTAGAATTAGTGTGGGTACCCATCTGACTCTTTCAGGGATCCTGGTGTACAGGCCACCAGGACTAGCCATTAGTTTTATAAATTTGCTTCTGGAGGTGGTGGGCTCGCTTGCTGTGGGGACTGCTAATTTTAGTGACCTGAATCTGCATTTCGATCTTATGCAAGACAATACCATCAGTAGCTTGCTTGCAGATCTTGCTGCATTCCATTTAAATCAGCTGGTCGCTAGCCCCACCCATGTGAGTGGCCATTTGCTAGACCCTATTTTTTCTAATATTGAGTCTGCCACTGCAGTGATCACTACCCCCCGTGGGTTGGTCGGACCATCTGTTGGTGGAAATGTTCTTTCCTACATCAGAGACGTTTGGTAAGGACGCTCAGCGACCTCTTTCCAAATGCCCTTGGCAGAAATTGAGATTAGAGGATTTTCATGCACTACTTAGCGTTGACCCTGTGGGTCCCTTTAATAGCGTCGAGTTAGGTTATGAGATCTTTTGTGACTGGATCACATGGGCACTGGACTCTCTTATCCCGGCGGGCTGGTTTAAGGGTTGTACGCATGACTTCAGTCCCTGGTACAACGAAGCCTTGACCAAATTGAAGAAGGCGTGTAAAAGAACAGAGCATGCATGGAGGAAATAATATGAACCTGGAAAAAAAGCACCGTACTTGGCCGAACCCAAACCCTGTGCAGGCTATTTATAGGTCTTTTTCTCCTAGGCCCTCTTCCCTTAGACCGATTTCCTCAAGATCATGCTCGAGCTCTAGTCTCATGGTTATGCCTGAGATTTCCCAAGATGAACTGACTAGGCTAAGTATGAAAATCAAATCGGGCTCTCCAGCTGATCCCTTAAAGCCTGCTCACTTTAAGGAGTTTTTTTTGCTTTTTTTAGCACCGCTCTGTCAGATAATTAATTCCTCCTTTTCCTCAGCCATGATGCCAACACAGTGGAAACAGGCATGTGTGGCCCCCATTCTTAAGAGGCCAACGTTGGATGCGGCCAAGCCTGAGAACTTTAGGCCTATATCTCTTCTTCCCTGTGTGGTGAAAGTGGCAGAGGCTCATGTCAATATCACCTTAACCAACTTTTTGGAGTCCAACAACATTCTGGATGCGTCGCAAAATGGCTTCCGCTCCGGCCATATTACCGAGACTGCTCTCCTGGCCATGACTGAACACCTGCGGACCATTCTTGACCCTGGTAAGACGGCGGCACTGTTCCTGTTGGATCTTAGTGCCGCCTTCGACACAGTCGTGCATGATGTACTGTTACAGCGTCTAGAGGAGGCGGGCGTTACGGGCTTGGCTCCCGAATGGTTCAGATCCTTTCTGACCAGAAGATCCTTCAGAGTATCTGCCCCCCCCATTTCTTTCTCATGTCCATCCCATTGAGCAGGGGGTGCCACATTATTTACCTGTATGTCCAGCCATTAGCTGCGGTCGCCAGGCAGTGGGACCTTTCTTTTGTCTCATATGCGAACGGTACGCAGCTGGTGGTTGCATTGACTGAAGATTCCACTGTGAACTCCTCCAGGTTCAGAGACGGCCTGACGGCTGTGGCTGAATGGATGGCCACTAACTATCTGCAGTTAAATGCTAGTAAAACCGAGGTTCTGTTAGTGGGTAAGAATGCAAGCCTTTGGGGGGAGCATTGGGTGGCCGAAATCGTTAGGCGTGACTCCTGAACCCAAGGAGGAGGTTAAGAACTTGGGGGTAAGGATGAACTCCTCTCTTAGCTTTCGAATCCACACCAAGAAAGTTGCCGGTACGTGTTTCGGTCTCGTACGAGGTCTCAAACCCCTGCTGAAGTTTTTTGAACCCCCAACACGCCAGCTGATTGTTCAGTCGACTATTCTATCTCGACTGGACTATGCTAGTTCGCTGTTTTTGGAGGCTTATCAAGCTGAGATTACCCGATTGCAACGGATTCAGAACGTGGCGGCTGGAGCCTTGTTGGGGCTTCCTCGGTTCAGTCCCATTGCTGATACCATTCGAAAGCTTCATTGGCTTTCTATGGCGATACCAGCAGTTGTCTGCCTATTTTATGCTGGCTTGTTCAAACGGCCAGGTCTGCAGGTTGTCTGATGTTAAAAAACGCTGGTGGGGCGCATTACTTTCTTTTGGTCTTCCTCTTAGTTTCTCTGCAGATACAATTTCTTTCCACTATCCTATTCAGTCTCTTTCATCAATCGTCGCCAGTGTTATAATCAATAATAGATACTCATAAGTTATAAAAAGAAGTACGTTTATTATCTTAGTTGTAGGTTACAGATAGGCCCCCCCTGGAGCAGCATCCTTGCTGCTCAGCCCATTCTCAACTGACACTCCTTCTACTCTAAACACTCTCAACATTCTGATGACCTCACATACTGGCCGAGGAGCATGGAACATAGGGACAATAGGAAGCATGCAAGACCACAACAAAACTGCTCAAACATCAAGATGCTGATTTAAAGCAAAGTACAAATAGTAAATATATTGGGTAAAAAATCAACGCAAAATGTATGGAGCCATCTTTGACAGTCCGTCTAAAAAGTAATATTGACTACACTGTTTTTAACTTCCAAGATATGAATATGTGTGGACTCCAATATTAGTAACTGATCAGTTAGGCGGCCCAATGTTTAACACCCAACCACCACTCGAGGTAACGCTGGTATGCCTCAAATATTTTATTCTTAAAGGGTTCCGGCTTAGATTATCTCAACAAGTGAGGCACAGGTGATGACTTCATGAGATACCTCCACTCACTAGCAGTAAATAAGTTTGGAAATCAATAGTCATGATATTATGCACTGATGAGTTCTCTGCCTCTACCGTCGCTTGAGCTCCTTGCTCTTATTTCTCTTCTGTTCTGTGCCCTTTTTCAGTTTTTGTTTTCTTTATTTCGCTCTATTTTGCCTATTTTTTGTCATTTTTCTATTTCCCTTTTTTGCATCTTTCTTCTCTGCCTCACTATCTCTCCCCGCTCCCTCTTCCCGTCCTCCCCACCACTGCTGCCACCATAGCCCTACCGCCAGTGTGTTACTCCTGCTCCCACCTCCCAACTGATCGCCCTCCCCGACCTCTACTTAATGGCGGCCACTTTGATGCCGTGCTGCTGGCGAGTGCCAAGCCCACCCTCATCCCGACCAAGACCTGAATGCAACCAGCACCAGGGACCCTGGTCCCCCGAGCCCCTGCCTCTATGATCCCAGCACTTTGCTCATACTCAACCCCGGACGACTGCCAGCTCTCAATGCCAAACAACACCCAAGGCTCGATCTCCTGCTGACATTGCTGCAGCACCTTCACCGTCCTCCAGACCCCAGCAGCAACCCCCAACCCGCCCAAGGCCACCGCACACAAACCACTGAGCTGCATTATCCTCAATGTACGCTCCCGGCACAGACACAGCAGGGCACACACACGACCCCATCATCGCCAGATGAAATAACATTCACTTCAACCACACCACAGAACGGTTCTGGACCAAACACCACTGCATCCATTTCTCCTTTACAAAACCCACTGCATACAAGCACACCCACCGCCTCCCACTCAGAAGCTGGAACAAAGTCTCAGAAGAACACCTCACCTCCGCCCTCACCTGCACTCCACCACCAATTACGACAGACGCCAATACAATGGCAAGCAACCTCCACCATTGGATCGCCAACTGTGCCAACAATTTCACCCCCCTCCAGAACACCATGAGATGACACATCAAGAAAGCCAACTAGTTCACCAAGGATCTCTGAGAATCCAAGCACTCCTGCCGATGACTGGAGTAGGCATGGAGTAACAGCAAAACCCCGGAAGCATGCTCATCCTACAACACAGCCAACAAAGCACACCACCAACTCATCAATCAACAAAGAAAAACTTCATCCAAGAAATAATCCTCTCCAATGCCCACAACTCCAAGGAACTCTTCTCCATCATACAGGAATTTGCAAAACCCAACAGCGAAACAACCAATGCCCCTCCCTCCCAAGACCTCTAAAACAAACTCAGCTCCTTCTTTCACCTCAAGATCAACACAATCTACGACAACTTCGATGACCGACAATAAAGAGCACCCACTCTGGAGCACATTCTGACCCCTTCCCGCCACACATCTTCCACAGGCCAGCCACTACCATCACACCTGAGCTAAGCTGAACTATCAACTGCTCCCTCGAGACAACCGCATTCCCCGACAACTGGAAGAGCGCTGAAGTCACCCCTCTCCTAAAGAAGCCTTCCGCAGGCGCGACAGACCTCAAGAACTTCAGGCCCATCTCACTACTTCCTTTTGCTGCCAAAGTCGTCAAAAAAGGCGTCAACACCCAACTAGCACACTTCATAGAAGCCAACAACATCCTAGACATCTCTCAATCTGGATTCTGCAGCAAACCACTTCCCCAGACCGCACTCCTCGCCGCCACCGATGACATCCCCGCCCTCATCGACCAAGGCCATACGGCCACCCTCATCCTCCTGGACCTATCAGCAGCCTTTGACACCGTCTCCCAACGCACACAAGCCACCAGGCTCCATGATGATGGCATCCAAGGAAAGACTTTAGACTGGATACGATCTTTCCTGTCAGGCAGAACACAGAGTATTAGACTCCTGCTCTTCCTCTCAGAACCAACTGAGCTAACATGCGGAGTACCCCAGGGATCCTCCCTCAGCCCCACACTCTTCAGCGTCCACAGGGCCCCCTCACTACCATCGTCAGAAATCACGGGCTCAACATTGTCTCCTACGCTGATGACACCCAGCTCATCCTATCCCTCACCAAGGAACCCTACATCACCAAGCACAACTTCCAAGAAGGTGTCTCGACCTGGATGAGGAACAGCTGCCTGAAGCTCAACTCTGAGAAAAACGAAGTCCTCATCCTCAGCTTCGCACACTCTGCATGGGACGACACCTGGTGGCCCCCTCTCTCAGAAACCCACCCACCCCAACAGATTATGCATGCAACCTCAACATCATACTCGACTCATCACTCACCGTGAATGGCCAGATCAATGCTGTATCCTCTGCATGCTTCAACACCCTCAGCATTTTTCGCAAGATAGTCAAATGGATCCCCCCGACTCCAGGAAAACCGTCACTCACGAACTCAACCCCAGCATACTGTACTACGGCAACACCCGCCACACCAGAATCAACAAAAAACTCCTCCACAAATTCCAGACCATCCAAAACGCTGAATCCAGACTTACCCTTGATATTCCACAGCACAACAACCTCACCCAACACCTCCATGACCTCCACTGGCTCCCCGTTGAAAGAAGAATAACTTTCAAGCTGCTCACTCATGCCAACAAGGCCCTCCACAAAACTGGACCCCTATACTTCAATGACCGAATCTCCTTCCATGCCCCCAAGAGAAACCTACACTCCGCCGACCTCTCTCTAGCCACTGCCCTACATTTTTACAGGAGCAGAGACTGCAGTGGAAGCTGGTGACATACAAAAGTGACAAAAGTGGCGGGGCGTAAACATTCGGGATGAGTGACCTGTGGCGAGAGAGCATAGCGAGCATGCCCGACCGTCCCAAAGGGGGGTTTGGGAACATTTTGAAAAAAGAGTGGATAAATGGTGCATTTTCAAGTAAATTTGAGAAAGCAAGAATGTGAATACCGCTATTGTGAAAGTGTAGTTATGACATCAATAAAGAGAACCTCATACCAGACTTTGAAATAGCAATGCTGAGTTCAAAACTATTGGCTTAAGCAAAAGCAACATTTATTATTAGGTCATTGAGTATTGCAAGTGCACAGTTACCTTACGTAGAGTATTTTAGAACGTTACTCTGACAGTGAGTAATGACTGTACCAAATATCCACAACATGAGTAAAAACAATTCAAGGCTCAAAAGTGTGAAGGTGCAAACAACAAAACGAACACACAAGCTATGTTTTGGTCAAAACAAACCAGCCCCCACTGAAAATACTACCACGAAAAAAGAAAACTATTGGTGCTATCCCATGAAATCTGTTACTAAGGGCCCGATGTAGGTACCAAATACCTGTCGGAAACGAGCTATTTCGGCCGTTTCCGACCGGTATTTGGCCTACTGAGATGTAGGGGACCTTTTTATGTCCGAATCGGTATTTTACCGATTCGGTAAAATTACCGATTCGCAAAAATACCGAATCGGTAATTTTACCGATTTTTAAATTTGGGATGTAGGTGGGACTACTTTCAGTCCCACAGGCCCTTCAGATTCGGTATTTTAACACCCAATCCAATTGGGTGTTAAAATACCGAATCCAGGTGTGCATGCCCCTGTGTGCATGCACACCTTTGCCATGTGACAGACAGACATGCCCTTAGGGCATGTCTGTGTGCCACATGGCCTCACATGCCTGTTTTGGGGGTGCTAGAGGGTGTCAAAGTGACACCCCCTGCACCCTTGCACAAATCGGTAATTACTGAATCGGTAATTACCGATTCGGTAATGCCCATTGATTCCTAAGGGCTTCAAGGCCCATAGGAAGCAATGGGGGATACCGAATCGGTATTTACAGAATCGGTAAATACCGAATCTTACAGATTCGGTATTTACCGAATCTGAAATACCTACATCTCCCCCTCTCTAATTTACCACTTCATAAATACCGATTCGGTATGATTCGGTATTTATGAAGTGGTAAATGTAGATTTACCTACATCGGGCCCCTAGTCCTGTGAATTGGTTTATGACCAGAAAATGGCTTGAATGTTATTGCTTGCATTCCAGAGTGCGCCTGCTTGTAGACTGCAAGCCATTTGTCAGGTCGAAAGATGCTGACTGCAAAAACACAATGTTTAGGAGGATGGGCTGTACGCCGGGACTAATAAACGAGCCAGTAATATGAGAACAAGAGTGGAAGACGCATTTGAATACAAATTGAGTGACAAAAACAATGCTGGGGTAGAAAGGGTGTTCAAAAGACAAAATGGCGAAACAACAGAATAAAACCAAAGGGATCAAACAAGAGCGCACCAGAGATTGGAGGGGCCCTCCTATAGGACCACAGTGCAGTCAGTGGATAGGGTCATACAGAATGATCTGAAACTGAAATTATGTTTTACAGAAAAAAAGTTGATGGAAGATACTGTTTTCTCATTTCTACATATTGCTGCATCTGGACGGTGCAAGTAGCACTGGTGAAGATGTATTGAGGAAATAAAACTACTAGAACAAACAGCAATGTTCCTAGTTCATTGCTAACCATGATTGCCATATACATACCCATTTTAAAGAATCACCGATCTCTCTTAGGTGGGCTTTTACACAACAGGACTTTAGTGGCTACTCACCTCCACTATTAACGCTGTCCACCCTCTCTATTTCCTTGCCTTTTCACCTCAGCTCACAGTTATCCAATACAGAGATTGCACTGAGTCTGATATTACACCTCTGAGACACGATTCCAATAGCTAGCACTAGGATCTACTTGCTACCCAGGACTAGCATCACTACACACGGCAAGCACACCTAGTTAGTACCTAGTCCAGTAACTAGAGCAGGCCCGAGGACAAATATCGGTGCCGAGTACCCAAGAATGGCACATCAGACCAGTTGCTTGGAGTCAACCACATGCAGCAGCAGTTCAAAAGGCACCCAAAAATGAAAATGTCCAGCCTCGCAACACTTTATAAAACTGCACAATAAATTAACACCAACAAACATGACAACTAGATGTGCGCACTTACTCCTCTTCCAGAAGCTCCTTTTTTAGGTCTCAGAGAGGTGTGGGCTTGAGCAGCAAAGCTGCTGGCCACGCCTCCTTGAGAGATATTGTTTGTAAAAAGGGTACTTTCAGCCCGCTCCCTTTTCCATTGGGTAGCGTCAGCGTTCATGGTAAACGCTGGCTTCCCATTGGAAAAGAGGGGTTTTGGGTGCCACCCTGTCCGCTTTTCGCACTGCCCCTCCGGGCAAAGTAGCCTGCTTGCTGGCTGGCTGGCGTAAAGACTTCTTATCTGCTTGTTTATTTAACAAGCAGATAAGAACATCCTTCACGTCAGCTGTGAAGCAGGCACCAAGCACAGAGGCACACAGGGTCAACTGTGCACAGCAGTGGCTGTCTAAAACCTTAATTGTGCACCTTTCAGATTACACTGGTATTAGTTGATTGTGGGAAACGTCTTCAACCATATTCTTTGTGCTTTTGTTTTAAAGAATAATGCAGATGCAAACCGGTAAACATTATATATCTAACGGCGTGTATACTAGATATTGAAAGTGTGATGTAACATTCGTATAAGAGAACTTAACCCATTGTTGTGAGTATTTTGTTTAGAAGATGTGGTGAGACTGACTGACGTTACTAACAAGGTTTTACATGGAGGCAGCTGCAAATCACTAACCACGCTTTCTGTCATGACCACATGAGAGAAACAAGATGTTCACCATTGCCTGAGCTACGTGTTCACGTTGTTAACCAGCCAAGCGGACTCCTCGCATTCCTGACGGAAGAATACAAGGCGCTTCATTTCACTTCTCATGGAAGCCTCCTTAAAATCCAGAGCTTCTGGCTGATACTTTTGCCGTATTCTATTGCAGGAAATTAAATTTTGGACCTCCAAAAATTGAAGGAAGAGCATATGCATCTTGGACAGAGACGTTGCACCCACAGCACCCAGAAATCCCTAGGGCTGACAGGGCTGCACTATAGAAATGCTGATTAATATAATAAACACACTTTTAGTTTTAGTTTTTTTCGTTTGCAGGCTGGCTTCTGTGGTGATGAGAAATATTCTTGCTTAAGATTTGAAAAATATTAATGTAATAATCTACATTAGTATATGCTTGTAATTTGTTGAGGACCTGAAGCACGTTGCTGCTCCTGAAGGTGTACTTTGCAGAGCAAATGTTATTTTTTCGTGCGGGATGCCATTGTGCATAGAAAACCTCTGCAAAAACTAAACTTGCAGAGAAAAAAAATCTTCATTCTGTTGTCAATGTTAAAATAAAAAAATCAGCAAATGGCATCCATCGCCGTGAAGCACTTGACACAGGAGGTAAGCCAATAATGTTTGTAAGCTTCGGAGACCACATCTATCGAGAACTTCACAAAACTTCACCAGTAGAATGAACACTGCAGGTTCTCTTATAAATCTCCCTTGTCCTAAAGATTGAACGTGAAGTAGCAGGGGGCACTGCGGGGGTCTGGGCGGCTCCACTGCCTTGGGAATGGGCGCAGGGATGTGTCAAAGGGAGTAAGAAACGGGTCATTGGGTTAGGAGACAGGAGAGGATGTAGGCCGGGTATTTCAGAGGGTAGAGAAGGAAGGTTAAAGAAGGAGGGGAGCAGAGGACAGCGCTGTGAGGGAGGGGCAGGGTCCCAGTTTTCATTTGTGCACCAGGTGCAGTGTCACCGGGCTTCGTTGGCCCAAACGCCTGATTTTTGTTGTATTTTGAAATGCCCCCCGCATGGCCTTTCGTGTACAAGGGCCCATGACACACTGGTTACGCTACTGGGGGAGGGAGGGGCCAAGATGGATGGGTGGAAGACAGTTCAGAGGGGAAGGGCATCAGATCGGGTGGGCGACAGGTCAAGAAGGGTAGAAAGAGGTCAGAGGGGCAGAACGACAGGTCTGGGGCGGCAATAAGACCGGGGAAGAGGTAAAAGTGACAGGTCAATGGGACAGGGTGCGGGTCATCGCGGGAGACAGGCCAGAGGGGGTAGAGACAGGTAATGGGGTTATTGCTCTCAGGAGGGGTAGGTGGAGGATGAGGGGGGTAGAAGAAAGGTCACGGCGGCCACAGGCGGTGCAGAAACACAAAATTTTGTTCCAAGACTTATCTTCTGTCGTAGCTCGTACCTGATACTTTTTTGCAGCTGGTCAAATGGAATGCAACAAAGACCACGACTCCCAGAATGCATCTGATAGTCAAACACCGGACTGGATTAGGCATTAACTGCGGTGCCCCTAACCCTGTCTCTCCTCTCTCTCGGGGGTCTCCCTTTATCTCTCCTTTGGAGGGAGGGGGTAGCAGGAAGGTTATCTCTCAATTAGAGAACATGCCCCTTATTGGGGGAGGGGTGTTATTAGCAGGAACCCTCCAGCACTGCCTGTTCAGAACTGCAGGTTGCACACAGCGCTTGGACGCCTTTGGGCAACAATTCGCGCTCGATAAATACTCAAGTTTACAAGTTTACAAGTTTACACAGCCCACAATATAAAAAGCTTCAGACTGCCCGCACCTTACCACCTTACAAGCCACATACTAGTCCAGTCTAGTGCCATATTCTTGGAGCCCCAGGCAGAACGAGAGTTTGCCATTTGAGCACTCTTCCTCTCTTAGAAATTAGGCAACTTCTGAAGCCATTTATAAACATAATGCGGCTGTTGGTCGCTGTGTATTTGGTGCAATTAATACAATTTTACCAAAAATGTAATCACATGTTAGGCGTTTTCAGAACAAATGGCAAAAGTTAGCTTTAAACAAAAGGTAATCGCTTGTTGCGCGCTTTCGCAGCAGATCCCAAAAGTTAACTTCCAACAAGAGTTGATAAAGAATAGAGAATGCATTTTAGATGGTGTTGTATTCCCTCCCACATAGCTAACGTTTAACAACACAATGTTGCAACACAAACAATACATAAACAGTTGCGCCTTTGAGTGGTGTTAGTTACATCTACTTTTCTAGGACTTAATTTGACAGCAAACAGGTTCCGGTGCTCTACAAAAAAAGCATTTTAGATGGGGTACTATTGCGTCCCAGATAGCCAAGGTGGAGAGGGCACAAAGAATGCATAAGCAGCTGTGCATTTCAGCGGCGCTTGTTTAATGTATTTTGAATTAAAAAACGACTGTTGTATTCTACATTTACAAATTAGATAGACAGCGCCACCATGTGGCAGACTGTCTTAAGTGGCAGTTTTGACAATAAAGTGCCGGTGTCTTGCACCAGATACCACAGGCACAAATTAAGCACAGTCGCTAGGGTTTTTATTTGAATTCTGGAATTCATAATTGGTCGAATGGAACTTTACCATGCACCTATGTAGTGCCTTTCTTGGTTTCCAAGTGTGGAATGGTGATCACTAGATTTTTAGATAAATTACACTGCAGCAAAAAGAGGTGTGTATTGATAGTGGGTAGCAACGCCTACATAAATGCAATTTAAAGAATTTAAACTCACTGGCCAAGATCAGAAAGGACACAAAAGGTGATCGGACGCACCTCTCCATCTGGCATAACTTTCACATTCTTCTCTGCTCTAGTCTCCATGAAATGTACCTCCAAAGTGGGCACGCATCAGTGAGCTCAAGAACGCTCTGAATCTTCACCATTGTTCACCAGCAGACCGAGTGTCACAGTCTCACACATTGCACAGATGCCCCGAGAAGTGGCTTTCATGTGACTTGAGCGGACCCCGTGCAAGTATTCCGTGGATGTGGCTAGCGAGGTAGGAGCAACTGTTAGCTGTAAATGTGCGCTCTTCGGAATGGATTCGTGCAAGAGTCGAGTATTCAGCGTGCCATTTTACCATTGCTCCGCGCTCACAGGATATCTGCTGTATTCAAGAGGCCAGGGAAAGGAAACAAGGGAACCCTATTCACATGGAGCCTGGGTATAAAGTCTTAGGAAAGCAACAACGGCTCCTGTGGATAAATATATATTTTTTCTGATAAGTATAAGGCACAATGGCAATATTTGGGTGGTATGAGGGACGTCCAAGAAGGAAGCTGTATACACACTTAGACAATATGATTTTCAATTTGCATCTTTTAAGTAAGCATACATAAATAAATTGTACAAAGTATCTACAACATTAAATACATACACATAATAACAAAGTGATAGTGTGTCCCAAGTGAGTGAAGACGAACCTTTACTACTAAAGTGAGAAGTAATAATGTTTAAAAAGGTTTCTAGTTTACATTGGGTTTCAAAGAGGCGACCTAATTAAGTAACAACAGTAAATATACAATAGTTGGAAAGTATAAGCAACTATTGTGCACGGTCTGGCTCTTTTTAGTTGTCGACAACGTTTCGACCCATTTAGGGATGTTGGGTCTCCTCAGTACTGGTCAGTATTGGGACACCTATAAAGTGTGATAAGCACATGTTAGCTGGTGGGCCAGCAATTAAATGTAATTGTTATGATTATGTCAGGCATGAACCTAAATGAACCATGTCTGGTGTACCTGGGAGGGGCTGGCGCTGCTTGGTGACAAAAATAAGTGGCACCGTGAGGAAGTAGTGAAAGTCAAATAAAACTTACAGGGATCTCGTCCGGGACCTGTAGGGAGTTCAATGAAGAAATCATAGAATCAGAGTCTAAACTGGGGGTTTTCGACATGTTAAGAGTACATGCAGGCCATGTATTAGTACTTTTCCCTGGACAGGGTGAAGTAAGCAGGCAATAGTTTGTCCGTGGAATCCGGAATATTTTCAAAAAATGATACTTGCAGGAGAGGCACGAGACTGTGAAATGGAGGTAAAGGGGGACGAGTGAAGATAATGCATCTGTAGCGAATGTTATTCCAGTTATTAAACTAATAGTAATGCTCACCTAAATGCACACGAGGGCGCTCTTTTTACCACTATAGATCAACGGATTCTTCCTAGTTTCGGCGATTCATTCCAGATGATGCTTGCGCTGTTGGCAAAGGACTAAAATTAGTCTCCACTCGGTAAACTGAGATGGATTAGATAACGCATTTGTGAAATGAAACATGATTCTAGTGTTGCGCGATCGCGTACCTGAAATTTAGCGCGATACTCGTCTACGGTCTCTACAGCGTGTCCTCTCCTGTTGGTGCGATGACAAGGGATGTCTCGTAACCTGCCACGTTATATACGGCCATTTTGCGGGGGCTGAGACATGGATTACAGAGCACGGTAGTGATCTGCGTGTCTGCGATCACAGGATTCACATTAAATGGAAATGGCCAACAGACTCTGGGTTATTAAAGAGAACGAAGCACAGTGATGCTCTAGTATTCAGTATGTTTTGCCGGGTATCAAAATGGTGTTTAAAGGAAATTACGATATGCAGCCATTTGAAATAGAATGTCTGTCGATATGGACAAGTTAGGAATGAATTGTCTGTAGATAGTTAAATAGGGGCCAGCATGCGTATAAGAGATGCATGCGCTATTTAAAGTTGCAATGTGTATCCGTATGAACCCACAACTCTGTATGAGTGAATTGATCTATGTTAATGTTGATAATACGGTGGATTGTGATCAAACCTTCTTAACGCCATAAAACATACATTTACAAAAACAAGGGTCATAGCTTAAGATAACGACTCAGGTGGCATATCAAGGATGCATACGTAGTTAGAAATGCAACGTGTATAAGCAGGAAAATACAACTCTGTCTCAGCGGCTATATCCATGAACAAGTTGACGAAACAATGGCGTGTGACCTTAGTATTTTCACTCTAGAAAGCATACATTATAAATACAGTTATAAAAACAAGGGTAATGGGGTTTTCTAACAACTTGAAGCGTGTCACACAAGTTAGGTGACAGTAAGAAAAGATATACTAAGTCTTCTAAGCCATTTACAGTAATTATGACACTGGGTAGTACCGTTGCATACCTTATAGATTCCATTAATGAACAGAGTTCTGATAAGTGCCATTTTTTTATCAACATTACTCCCCAAGTGCGGTTATATTGTGAATATTGTTAATAACCAATTTTTCATGGCAACCGTTACCTTAACGACATTAAGCATGTTTTCAAAACAAGGTTATAGTGGCAACATATTTGGTGATTTTAACAAAGTTATACTTGGAATATCTGAATGTCCTATGGGGCAGAGTACTCCGTAAAGCAGGCATGTCGCATTTTACAAACAACAGTGATTGCCATAGTATAAAGCGCTATTTCTTGTTATGCTGAGTCGCAGTATACTCCTAACGCAGGTATATCGTAATGTATGGAACATCTAGCTAGGGTGCTGTTTGCAAATGAAGTATTAGAGTGCTAGTGAAGTCACTAAACCCTGCCACTCCTCTGCGGGGAAGATCTAATGAGATGGTCTTTTATATTTCTGCCTCTTTTGTAGGCAAACATAGGAACTTCCATACTAGGGTCTATGCTCTTAATGATGTGCCAGTTCTTGGTGATCAATTTTCGCAATTTGTTCGTGTGTATGCCAAATGTGGTGACACAGATTAGTTTGTTAATTGTGGACTTTTCTTTTGCCGCGAGTAATGTCTCTCTAGGACAGAACCAAGCTGTCCTAGAGAGACATTACTCAGCATAGACCCCAGTATGGAAGTTCCTATGTTCGCCTACAAAAGAGGCAGAAATATAACAGACCATCTCATTAGATCTTCCCTAGAAGAGTCTATAAAAACGACCAGAACCTTGCATACTACATGGGGGCTCCCAGAAGTGAAAGGCAACTACAAATGCAGGAACTGTGTGGCAAGCACACTCACCTGCAATACAAAAACATTTGAACATAAAAATGTACAGCATACCCTGGAATTTTTTGTTAACTGTAATACTAAGAATGTAGTATACTGTATTACCTGCCCATGTGGACTTCCGTACATAGGCCAACCACAACAGCCAATCAAAGCACGTATTGGCCAACATCGTAGTAGGATCAGAAATGCTGTTCCCAATGCCCCACTTGTCAACCACTACCTAGAAAAATCGCACACAGCAGATGATCTTAAATGGCAGGTTATAGACAAAATTCAGATCCCAGTCAGGGGAGATGACCTTTCTCAAATACTCCAAAGACTAGAGTGTGACTGGATTGAACGTACCAACTCAATAACAGAGGGGCTCAACTCTGCAGAGGAGTAGAGGGGTTTTGTGACTTCACTAGCACTCTAAAAGTTCATTTGCAAACAGCACCCTAGCTAGATGTTCCATACATTACGATATACCTGCGTTAAGAGTATACTGCGACTCAGTATAACAAGATATAGCGCTTCATACTATGGCAATCACTGTTGTTTGTAAAATGCGACATGCCTGCTTTACGGAGTAGACTGCCCCATAGGACATTCAGATATTCCAAGTATAACTTTGTTAAAATCACCAAATATATGTTGCCACTATAACCTTGTTTTGAAAACATGCTTAATGTCTTTAAGGTAACGGTTGCCATGAAAAATTGGTTATTAACAATATTCACAATATAACCGCATTTAGGGAGTCATGTTGATAAAAAAGTGGCACTCATCAGAACTCTGTTCATTAATGGAATCTATAAGGTATGCAACGGTACTACCCAGTGTCATAATTACTGTAAATGGCTTAGAAGACTTAGTATATCTTTTCTTACTGTCACCTAACTTGTGTGACACGCTTCAAGTTGTTAGAAAAATCCATTGCCCTTGTTTTTATAACCGTATTTATAATGTATGCTCTCTAGAGTTAAAATACTAAGGTCACACACCCTTGTTTCCTCAACATATTCATTGATATAACCGCTGAGACAGAGTTGTATTTTCATGCTTATACACGTTGCGTTTCTAACTACGTATCCATCCTTGATAAGACACCTGAGTCGTTATCTTAAGCTATGACCCTTGTTTTTGTAAATTTATGTTTTATGGCGCTAAGAAGGTTTGATCACAATCCGCCGTATCTTCAACATTAACATAGATCAAGCGCTCATACAGAGTTGTGGGTTCATAAGGATACACGTTGCAACTTTAAATAGCGCATGCATCTCTTCTACGCGTGCTGGCCCCTATTTAACACTATCCACAGACAGTTCATTCCTAACATGTCCACATCGACAGACATTCTATTTCAAATGGCTGCATATCGTAATTTCCTTTAAACACAATTTTGATACCCGTCAAAACATACTGAATACTAGAGCATCGCTGTGCTTCGTTCTCTTTAATAACCCAGAGTCTGTTGGCCATTTCCATGTTAATGTGAATTCTGTGATCACAGACACGCAGATCACTACGGTGCTCTGTAATCCATGTCTCAGCCCCCGCAAAATATTCGTATATAACGCGACAGGTTACGAGACATCCCTTGTCATTGCGCCAACAGGAGAGGACACGCTGAAGAGACCGTAGACGAGTATCGCACTAAATTTCAGGTACGCAATCGCACAATACTAGAATCATGTTTCATTTTACACATGCGTTCTCCAATCCATCTCAGTTTACCGAGTGGAGACTAATTTTAGTCCTTTGCCAACAGTGCAAGCATCATCTAGAATGAACCGCCGAAGCTAGGAAGAATCCTTTGATCTATAGTAGTACAAAGAGCACCCTCATGTGCATTTAGGTTAGCATTACTATAGCCTTATAGCCCGCCGTAGAGGGCTATACCAGCTATTAAAGGCCCTCTCCAGCGTTAAAGGCCCCGAGCCGAAGGCGAGGGCCTTTAACAAGGGAGAGGGACTTTAATAGCGGTATAGCCCATCTACGAAGGGCTATAAGGCTATTAGAACATTCTGTCACTAGAGGACAGAATGTTCTAACAAAAAAACAAAGCCTTTTGAGAGAGTGAGGGGATTGGAATCCCCTCAGGTTCCCTGAAGCCTTTGTTCACAGCCAGAGCTGTGAACAAAGAAACATTGGAATGTTGGAGCTCCAGGCTTATACCAGCCATTATAAGCCCAGAGCACTACATTGTTTTCAATGGAGCTCCCTACATTCCAATGTTCTAATATTAGTTTAATAACTGGTATACCATTCGCTACAGATGCATTATCTTCACTCGTCCCCCCTTTGCATCCATTTCACAGTCTCGTGCCTCTCCTGCAAGTATCATTTTTGAAAATATTCCGGATTCCACTGACAAACTATTACCATACGGTTGCCTGCTTACTTCACCCTGTCCAGGGGTAAGTACTAATACATGGCCTGCATGTACTCTTAACATGTCGAATAACCCAGTTTAGACTCTGATTGTATGATTTCTTCATTGAACTCCCTACAGGTCCCAGACAGGATCCCTGTAAGTTTTTATTGGCTTTCACTACTTCCTCAGGGTAGCACTTATTTTCGTCACCAAGCAGCGCCAGCCCCTCCCAGGTACACCACACATAGTTCATTTAGGTTCATGCCTGACTTTATTATAACAATTACATTTAATTACTGGCCCACCAGCTAACATGTGCTTATCACACTTTATAGGTGTCCCAATACTGACCAGTCCTGAGGAGACCCGACATCCCTAAACGGGTCGAAACGTTGTCGACATCTAAAAAGAACCAAACCGTGCACAATATTTGCTTATACTTTCCAACTATTGTATATTTACTGTTGATACTTAGGACCTCATTAGGATGGCGGATGGAGCTGCGTCCGTCTGCCACCCCGAGGTGGAGGGACCGTCCGCAGGGGCAGTGGCGGTCTCTCCGGTGCAATTAGGATGTGACCGCCACCCTGGCGGTCACATCCTGGATCTTTAACCTTGCGACGGGTGCTGCTTGAAGCAGCACCCGCCGCAAGGTTAAAAAAGCATGTTTTACATTTACATGCACAAAGCGGCAGGCACCGCGCTGTGCCTGCCGCTTTGTGCATATAAATGCAGGGGGGTACCATAGGTACCCCCCATGTGCACCACCCACCCCCCCTTCACCCTGTGGGCCCGCAACGGGCCCCCAAAGAAAAGACTGTATGCCTTTTCGTGGCGGCATTGCTGCCACGGAAAGGCATGTCCCAATGCAAATCCTAATATGGCTGGCGGTGTCTGATAGACACCGCCACCATATTAGTGCTTTTCCGCCACGGTCTGCGGCGGAAAAGCGGCATAAGGTCTTCCCATCCGCCGATGACCCCCCAGCCATCCTAATCTGGCGGGGGGTCTTTAAAATCACAGCAGCGGTGAATCCGCATCCTCCGGGCCAGCGGTGGCTTCCGCCGGCCCTGAGGATGCGGGTACACCACTATCCAAATCGGCCCCAAATTAGGTCGCCTCTTTGATACCCAATGTAAACTAGAAACCTTTTTACACATTATTACTTCTCACTTTAGTAGTATAGGTTCGTCTTTACTCACTCGGGACATACTATCACTTTGTTATTACGTGTATGTATTTAATGTTGTAGATACTTTGTACAATTTATTTATGTATGCTTACATAAAAGATGCAAATTGAAAACCATATTCTCTAAGTGTGTATACAACCTCCTTGGACATCCCTCATACCACCCAAATATTGCCATTGTGCCTTATACTTATCAGAAAAAATATATATTTATCCACAGGAGCTGTTGTTGGTTTCCTAAGTATTCAATAGGCCAGGCATTGCTGTGAACGCCTGTGTTCATACCACTGTAGCAGCGATTCTGAAATAATTCATTTCACAGTGATTAGGGGGGCCAGTATCCCTCCCCCGTGCCGCTTTAAAACAATGTATTGCATGCAACCCTTTATGTACGCGGGGTCAATAAACACTGGGAATTAAATTTAGAGGCAAGCAGTAAGCGAATTAACAAACACATTTATGAAAGTATCAACCCTCATACATGTTAAACAGGTTACTTCGCAAATGTATGCATGTTTTAAATCAAATTGAAACCATTTCACTTGCACAGTTATGTGGGCATCTTTGTGAGAAAGGGAGCGCTAAGTGATTTAGTGATCATGAAGAGACTACATTAAAGTGTCTAGCAATCTCCTTCACGTTGTGCACTGTACAAGTGTGCTCAACTCAACTCATGTGTGATATTAGCAAAGGGACCAAGGATTGAATGGGCACAAAGACTGCACTTCATTGTTAGCGACATGAAATTATGGTTGGTATTCCACCAGCTAGAGCAAGTGATGCCACCATGGAGAGGCAGTCTATGAATTGCATTTGAGTACAGATGTGTGTTGGCGTGTACGTTCACGTGCGTGCACAGTTACCAGTGGGTCTGCGTCAATTGCTCTGTGTGAGCATGGCCGGGAGCAACGTAGCACATGGAAGTGCCAGCCCCCCTTCCGCACCCAGCTAGGGCAGTGGTCTGTTGCAACAAAGCTTCAGTCTGCTGGACATATCCTGTCACTAATCATTTAAAGTACATTTCTGAGAGAATGTGCTAAATTTTTAGGTCTCGGCCTGGCGAAAAGCAGCGCATGCAAATTAGTTCATACTTTGAAAAAAAACTAGTATAGCCTTGCCTTTGTGAAAAGTGCCATGCTATTGCATTCGCCCTTGTGTGTTTTTTTTACGTAGAAATCTTTCAAAATACTGGAGTAAGAGTATATCTAAATGTATTTCAAAATAGTACATGGAATTCTTTATTTTCTAGCTTTATAAATTAGATGGCTTATGTTTCCAGATAGTTTCAATCTGCAAACTGGCAAGGCATGATTATTTTACACAGGGTTTGGCATTTGGTCCGCTGCAGTAGATTACAGCAGAGGTTCTTAACATGACTTCCATGGAGCCCCGATTATTTATTAGTGAAATCCAGGGGCTCACACTGAGTCATTGCAGGAAGCTGGGGACCCTGGCTGAAGCATTTTCGATGATTATAAACTCCAAACAAATAGATCTTTGTGGACCTGTTCTGAGATTGGGGAATCTCTGGTTCATAACGCAACAAACAAAGCTGTATTTGAGTTGGTAAAATGCGACGCTCTCTAGTTCATTAATGTGCTCTGAAAGTGGCTACGACTTGCTTCATCCATACAGGTTGTTGTAACAACCTATTTGTGGGAGTCCTGGTCCAGGAGGGCTGACTTGGATTCATCCCATCACTTTAAAGCCTATAAATCCTCATGAGGGCAGACCTATCACCAATAGACTTGTTTATATTGAGTTAATAAACTTTGTTTGAAAATATTTAGTTGCTTTGAGCCTGTTTCACATGCTAAATATGCCTCCCTGCCCCCTGGTTTACTTTTGCCTTTTATACCATTAGCAATAGTGCTGTACAAATATAATAACTCCACTCCAAATTTAAAAAAACAAAAAGTAAAAATGTTTTTATTTTCAACACCAACAGCTCTAACTTTAACTAATGCGAGGCCTATTGCATTGCAAATGCTTGTTCATTCTGATCGTCATACTCTTCCCAGATAATTGCTCTGGGCCTCCACTGTAGACTTCACCCTTCTCATTGAAGTGAAAGTGTGAAACTAAGATTTCACAATGAGGGGCTGAGATTTCCAAATAAGAGCTGGAGGAGCCCGAGCCTCGGGAGCTGAAACTTCGTTGTCTGGTGCTGTGGCACGCACGGGACTCACAAATAGCTCCTCATGCATCTGGTGAAAATGATTGTTTCATAAAAAATATTACCTCTCATTGACAAATAGGGGTGGTGCAGCCAGCTGAAAATTTTGACTCCAAACTGTTCTTGCGCATCCAAGCATTCACAACAGTGAATTTGTGTTTAAATTTCACTAAAAGTCTCTGTACTGCACATTTCTGAAATTTACCTGCCTCACCTTCAGCCGTCCTGTTTCCATTCAAACTCATTGTGCTTTTGAGAATTGGTCTCATCAGGCGTGTGCTCTTGCACTGCAATTGAAAAACCGCTAGCGCTGACTATCGCGCCTAACAGCAGGTTTAATTTTGAAATAGAATGTTTGTACTGACTCACATCCCGCAGTGTGGACACTAAGAGCTCTCTCTGGGCGCCTGAAAGTCAACTCATGTGTTCTTGTAGTGGAGGGGGCACACTACATGAAAAGAAACCTTGGGAAAATGTAGATATGTTTACAAAGGGCCGGACTCGCATTGCCTCATTTACAGCCAACAAAATTAATTTCAGGCAGTCTTGCGCGGAAAGCAGACACTGGTCAAGCCTGCGCAGACTCGATTCGTTTTTCTCACCTGCCACACCCTTTCCCAACTCGTCACAGGCTGGGGTCCCACCCACGCCCTATAACGAGTTGGGAAAGGGTGCGGTGCCAGTGCTCTCCATTCTCTGATTGACGTGGAGGCTTAGCGATACCGGGCTTTGTTTTCAAACGCCCGGGGCTAAGTTTGGTGCCACGCTATCAAGGGGTGAAGACTCGGCACTGAAGCAAGGTCTATGCCGAGCTGATGACCTCACAGGCTTCAGGGCTGAGAGGTTATCAGCCTGGCAATACACTTGGCTTCATTTGGGCCCGCCCGGGGAGCAAGAATTGCAGTCACGTCATATGGCACTAGTAACGTGACAGTGTTCATCTGCTTCATGTTGTACAGCTGGTGTCGGTGAGTGGGGAAGACAGAGTGCCTGTCTAACATAAAAAAATCACAAAAGGGCATTTTTTTAAATTAAATTTGTTAAAACTGTTTTCTTTAAAACGTTAATGAGCAGCATTAATTGGGAACGACATGGGGGCAGGGCGGAGCCTCAATGCCCTACGGCAGAAACCGCCACTGAGAGACGGGTGGAGGATCCTTCTCCTACCTGGCAGCCAAGACCTGGAACAAACTCCTCCTTCACCTCCGATGGAGCCCAACACTGCACCAATTCAGGAAAGACCTCTAGACCTAGCTCTTCGAATGACCCCACCAGAGCTGCTCACACCCACCCCCAGCGCCTTGAGACCCTCCTGGGTGAGTAGTGTGCTTTACAAAACCCTGATTGATTGATGAGTCTACTATGAAATACTTCAAGCACAGACACCTGTCAATAAGCCAGGTAGTAACACATATCTTTCTATTGAGGTGCCGGCACTAAAAAAAAAATACTGTTGAATTTGTGCAAATTTATGTTTTTAATTCTCCGTTCTAGCAAAACATCAAAAGTAAGAAGACATGAGGAAATGCAAAACTGTGATGCCCGTAAAAGATCGCCCACTAACATCATCCATTACAAATTATCTGACAACAGCTATGGGGTGATCACGAGTGAGATAGAGTTTGTGGAAGAGAGACTGGGGGCGACACAAAGACCGCTAAATGGGGAGATATTGTCTGCTCAAATTCCTGAACAAGTCTATGTTATGGAGAGAATTGTGGCTGATGTGAGTGCAAGGAGTGATAAAAGAGATGGGAGGACTTTTGCTCCACTTGACTTGGGCACATCCATGACTAATGTAAGTAAAAGTGATGTACATCAGGGAGGCTTTTTAGATACTTTGTGCCCTCCCCCATCAAAAAAGTCTAAGGCATGCGGTAGGGACAAAAAAGATGCCTTGCCAACTCTGCCACCTGTACCAAGAAAGAGAACTTTAGCCAATTCCGTACGCAAGGGGGCTAAGGCGATACCCCCAAACATTAGTACTGGGTCAAAGAAACTTGAGTCTACAGGAGGGACTGGTCCTTTCATAGAACTCACTCGCAAACTAGAGGTCACCATCAAATCACTCCTCAAGCCACCAAGAGGAGCATTGAACACCATTGACACATCTCTAAAAATATTAATTGGTGCTACTGCCTCCAAGTTAATCTCAGGTACGGGTGTCATTGTGGACCCCCCTTCAAATTCAAATCAGGGCAAGCCTCAGATCATCACTCACACAAGCTTTACCAGAGTCAGTAGAAGCGCAAAACCGGGTTGAGGGGCCGCAACGCCTAACACTAAGGCAGAAACAGTCTGGAGGATCTAACCCTGCAGATGGCCAACACAGTACATCTTTAAGAGGTAATCGGAAAAACAGAAAAATAATATTACACCTCCCACCAGATGCCACACCATATGTCATTGTTCTGAAAAATGTGCCACCTTTACCAGCAGATAAAGATGAAGACTGGAAGCAACTCAAGAATAAAACTGTCCACTGGCTGGCAAAAACTGCGGATTGGACTAGTAGCAGTGAATTGTTTTACAACATAAATAATGTTGAACGGGTGGCATAGGTAGGCTCTCAGGCTGAGACAGACTCAGGGGACTGTATTGTTGCCAATTTTAGAGACAGATCCCTAGTCCACTGGCTTATGGATAGACTTTCTTGGGATGGCATTGGAAGGAGCCCCATTGAGGCAGTTTCCTTAAGGTTTTTCTATAGGCCAGAAACATTAAGAAGCCCAGATCCCATACACATAGCTGCTAATATGCCATCCACCATTACTATCCCAACTTTCAATTGTTTCTCTGTATTAGATTTCGTAGATTGACTGTTTTTGAAGGTATGGTCTTTACCCGGGTAAATCGTAGTCCACTGCATACATTATCTAATATTGAGAAATCAAGGATGGCCCAGTCATCGCCCCCAGCTGTGAGCGTCATAGATAGTGACCGCTGTGTCGGAAATTTCTTGGTATCTCATAATGTCCCTTCAAGAAAAGAAATGCTAAATGTTAATGTGTGTCGCTCTGATGATTCCGTTTCTACAGATATTTTTGATTTAGCTGGCTGTATGCCTCATGCATTATCTACGAGCCATGAATCAGCATCCAATGTTTTACGGGGTCGAGAGTTAGAATTTGAGGTAGCATCACATAACATTAGGCCCGAAGAGGGCAATGTCTCACTCTTGCCCACTTTAGCGAGAGGGCGCACTGGTTCTAACAGTTAGGCAACCTGTAATAGCCTCTTTTGGAATATTGCAGGTTTGTCGAATAAACCAGCAATTGATGATTGGGTGGCTTTATTGAGTACTATAGCATAGTATGCTTTCAGGAGACTTGGTCGCATGACATTGCCATATCAATGTTTCTTGTTAAATTTTTACCCCAGCCACAGTCTCCTTGGGCGGGCATGCCGAAGGTGGCTTACTATCTTTGGTTTCAACAACAATGAATGGCAGGATGGGTAAGATCAAGTGCGATTCTCCACATTTTCAGATTATCAATCCGCACTCATTAGGTCAGATCCATTAATTTATGATAATAACAAAGCACTCATCAGGAAGTGGTCTACTATTAATCCTGATCGGGTTCTACATCAAATTATAACAGCAAAATTGACTCAAGTTCTAGCTTGTCTGGAAGATACTATAAACCCATCAGTTATGGTAACATCTTTCATGGCAATAATTCAGACTGTAAATGCCACTTTAACTAAGAATTTTAAGTCTAGTACATGGAACAATAAAAGATGACTTAATGCTGATTGCACTCGCTGTCATAACAAATTAATTACGACTTTGAAAAAAAAGAACAGAAATCCAATAGAGGTAAAAAGTTACGCCTTCACTAAAACCAGGCTCTACAGAAATGCAAGCTAAAATTAGACAGGAAGCTTGGGCACAACAACTATACATAGCCTGCCAGACCAAAAACTCTAAAGTCTTTTGGCAAACTGTTAACCATTATTATTTTAATGAGAACAACAGGGGCACCATTGATGTGGCAATTGTGCCTGAGACTTGGGTTGAGCATTTCTCAAATTTATACAAAACCACTAGTGATCCTGTTCTTAGTATTAACCCATTCGCTGCTAGGCCTTTTCCCCTCCTGTGCCAAGCCTTTTTTTGGCGATTTGGGGTAGTGCACGCTTAGGCCCCTGTAACTTTTTGACCACATAATGTATCCACGCCAAATTTGCATCCTTTTCTTCCAACATCATGTGGATTCTAAAGGTGCCCAGGGTTTGTGGATTCCCTTGGATGGGTCACAGAACTAGGGTTCAAAAACTACAGATAGGCACTTTGCCAAAAAAGGGCCAGATTTCACTGCGAAAT
Source organism: Lissotriton vulgaris (assembly GCF_964263255.1). NCBI lineage: Eukaryota > Metazoa > Chordata > Amphibia > Caudata > Salamandridae > Lissotriton > Lissotriton vulgaris. Next base: position 976,240,471 of record NC_141693.1, read on the forward strand.
TGAGGTGCAACCACGTTGTGTTTTGCGCTGTTTCCTGTCGCAGGCACTAGGCAGACCCAGGCAAGTGAGGTACCATTTTTTTAGGGAGACCTGGGGGAACGCTGGGTTCGTGAAAATTTGTGTGAGCCCAGTGATGCCACACTTTTACACACAAAAATGTTTGAAAAAAATATTTTTTCAGCTACATTTATAGTTTACTAGGGATTCTGAGAAAAGGAACATTGTAGGATCCACGCAAGCCATATCCCCTTGAAAGCCCCCGGGTGTCTACTTTCCAAAAATGTGTGGGTTTGCTAGGTTTCCCTAGATGGCAACCGAGGAAGGAGTGAAAAACCCATGCGACCCCCCTAGCTAAACCAATTTATTTTGACAAAATTAGTTGTTTACTTGTGCAGCTTGACAATTTGTGCGCAATATTGCAAGGAAAATATGACGGACATTGTAAGTTTTGCAGGATATTGTGGATAAAATGAATTGTTAGATTTCACCAGAGAGACATCACCATGTAGTCCCATGGGTTTTCAACAATATCTACAATTGGCAGGTTATTCGTATGCGAATGTACACCTTGGCACAGAGACTAAGAAAAACAAGTTCCCTACACGGTCATCTATTCCTCAAACACACACACATACTGGTTGGATTTGGCACGAGGGCGAGTGATGGTTCAGTATATATAATTTTATTAACAAGAGATTTCCCAAAAATGAAATGCACTGTCAATTACATGGACAAAAAAACAGAACCAACGACTCGCAGCTAGTGAGCTGTAAAGTCACTTCAAGGCACCAAACCGCTTTACAGGCCATTCACACACCTTTCATACCTGACACACAGAAGACCATTCACACCACCAGGCACAAAAGCAACACATCACAACATTTACAAAAAAAGAGACAAGGTGTGCCTTGCTTAAAAAAAAAAACAAGAAAAAAAACCAACACAGACATCAAGTTTTCAAACTCACACACATACTGGTTGGATTTGACACGAGGGTGAGTGGTGGTTCAGTATATGGTGGGGAAATCAAAGGGGGAGGAAGAGGTGGTGCTGTGTGGCACCGAGGTGGGCACGTCCTCCTCTTGGGAAAGTAACAGTAATCAGAAAGGTCCACCTCGAAGAGGGTCAGTGTGTATCCTGTTGACTATGGAATACACACACTTTGTTAAAATACCCCTCACACACCAAAAGGGCCCTTGGTGTCATGCTTCATCATCTGGGTCTTCCCGCCCGGCTGCCGGACAGGGCAGTGCTGCGGCAAGCGACTACGCTGGAGCACCTTTTCAATGTGGGTGCTATGTGAGTGAATTTGAGTGAGTGTCAGTGGGGTCAGGGGTGATAAAAAAGTGATGTTAAAAATACCTGGCCTAGTGATAGAAAAAACTATTTAATAAGCACTGGCTGGTATTGTTAAAAAAGTGGTGTCGAAAAGGATAAGCGGATTAATGGGCTTACTTTCCTGTGCGGGTCAACATGTTTCGGGGCGCCATGCCCCTTCGTCAGGACCGGGGTGAGATCCCCCTGTCACTCACTAATGTTTCGCCACAATAGGGTGTCTGTACAAAAAAGTGTAGAAATGATCAATGTCTATAGATATACAATTTATATTTTAATACACATCCCTTGCTAATTCTAAGATACTGATGTAGTATGCTTATAAGGGTGAGGAACAGTGCCCCATGAGCCAACACTAGACCGAAGGGTATTTGAGGGTCCAATCAACCCCCAGCCTCGTTGTGCTTCCTCCTCCGTCCGTGGCTTCCGTGATAGTTCAGTATATACCATTGTATTAGCGAGTGATTTCACAAAAAATGAAATACACTGTTAATAATGGAAAGGACGAGAAACTGAACCATTGACTCATAGCTCGTGAGCTGTAAAGCCACGACAAGGCACCAACTTCTTTACAGGCCATTCATACATCTTTCATACATGTGACACATACAAAACATTCACACCGCCAGCCGCGGACCCATCACATTACTACACTTCCGCCAGCAGACAACGCCAATCAAGGGCCCATCACTTTCACACGTCCACTTTCCTGAAACAGCAACTACACAAACTCATGGATTGCATGGAGTGGCGCTCAGCTAGCACTGTGTGTAGTAACCAGCATTAAGTCACTTCCCACACACCACCAGTCAAGCACCAGTCCACGCACACCACCAGCCAAGCACCAGACCACGCACACCGCCAGCCAAGCACCAGTCCACAGAGACCGCCAGCCAAGCACCAGTCTACAGACACCGCCAACCAAGGCCAAACCATGCACACTGTCAGACAATGGAAACTACACGCAAACTAACATCATACTTTAGTTTTTTTCAAAACATAAGGAAAAACAAAAACAAGTTGCAAATTGATACAAATCTACAAACACAACAACTAAATCTAAATACACTACACCAATGCCAACTTTGAAACTGAACAATAAGTTTTAAAGAATAGAGACCAGCCAGTTCACTTGACCACTCATGGGTGCTCCCAAAAATTCTTTTGCGTGTGGTACATTCTAAAACTAGCAGGTATACACAGCCCAGGGTTAGAAGGACAGTCGGGGCAGTACATACGATTCACCTTCCGCAAACCTCTTCGCCAACAGACTCTACATCTCCGACTGGGAAAGTCTTTGAGGTTGTAGGAGAAATTTGATCAGGAAAGTGGCGATCTTTCAATCTGGCAACATCCTCCACCACTCCAACTCTAGGAACACTTTCCTGTTCCACTAAAACAAGGCTGCCTATTACAGACTCCTGAAACTTTACAAAAGTCACCTTTGACTGGGGGCAAGATTGCTGGAACACAAAAAAAGCATTAAAGGTTGCCAAGTGGAAAAGATGGATAGCCAACTTCTTGTACCAAATGTAAGCCTTACGAAGAGCAGCATACGGTTCTAACATCTGATCTACTCTGTCAACACCACCCATGTGCCTATTATAGTCTAAAATGCACACAGGTTTGCGTACTTCTGCAACTTGACCCCAAACAGTCAACGGTTCAGTGCTTTCATCATGTATGGAAGTCAACATGTAGACATCTCTTCTGTCTGAAAACTTCACAGCTAGAAGCTCCTCACAACATAATGCACTGCACTGTCCCCGAGCAAGCTTTTTGACAAACAAGTTCTTTTGGGAAACCTTTACGGTTAGAGCGGATTGTGCCACAAGCAACAGTGTCCACTTTGGCTAATTCCCTGAACAACCGCACACCAGTGTAGAAGTTATCTACATATAAATGAGGGCCTTTGTTAAAAAATCCTCAACCAAGTTCCCACACAATTTTTTCAGTCACTCCAAAAGTCGACGGACAACCAGGGGGGTTAATCCTGGATTTCTTACCGGTGTACACCCTGAAATTAGAGACATATCCAGTCCGACTGTCACACAGCATATAAAGCTTAATTCCATAGCGTGCCCTCTTACTAGGAATGTATTGCCGAAATACCAAGCGGCCCTTGAACAACAACAAAGACTCATCCACTGCAATTCCTTTCCCAGGATAAAAGATCTCAGGAAATCGATCAACAAAATGATCAATGACAGGCCGAACCTTGAAAAGACGGTCACAATCAGGGTGATCTTGTGGCAAAGCTAAACCATTGTTAACAAAATGCATCATCTGAAGCAGAAGCAAATACCTATCATGACTGCCGGAAATATAGCTGTTGCCATCAAGGGACTAGTAGACTAGTAGACCAATATGAAGCCATTGATGGTTATCTAAGCAAGCCCATCAAAAAAGTTAAACCCAAAAACTTTTTCATCTCCTCCAAATTTGTGGGAGTTCACCGGGTAGCTCTAGCGTGGGGCTTAAGGCTGGCACTGTTCTCCCTCAAAAACTGTTCTGCATACAAATTAGTCTGCTCTACAATCTCTGCCAAAAACACATCATCCATAAACAACATAAAAAAATCAATTGGCAAAAAGTTTTCAGTGTTCACCCTACACCCTGAAACACCAGTAAATTCAGGCAATGCCGGCTGCACCATGCCTGGTGCAACCCAGAGGTAAGAACTTTCAACGACCAGTCTTGTAGTGTCAGGCTGCCGCCCAGCTGCCTCTTGTCTCACTACACCAACTGGAAGTCTAGCAGCCCCAGGCTGCAGCCCAGATGCCTCTTGCCGCACTATCGGCACAGCAATGTCCTCCGCAACCACAGGCACTTCATCCACACCAAAAGTAGCTTCATCAGCACTCAGAGTATCTTCATCATCAGATGAAGCCATGTGTAGAGAAAACTCACTACCTGAAACTTCACCTCCCACCTCTGCCTCAGAATCAGAGTCAGTCTCTGGACCATGGTCAGAGGAAGAATCAAAAAGCATTCCAACGACTTGCTGAGCAGTAATCTGGCAGCTAGCCATTATCCTTACTAAGAAAGGAGTCTGCACAAATAACTCAACAACCAACACTGTGCAAAGTAAGTAAAAAGATGTAAGCCTTCATCACAAAGATCTATAAACTGAAAAAATATACAATTCACTTACAAGAGACAACTACACTCACCAGCACCTAATCTGCAAAGACACAGCAAATAGGCAACGATATCCCACTATAAAGAAGAAAAAAAACTTACAGAAGTACACATCAAGAACAAATTCAAAACATGTTTTACAATCACAAAATACAGAAACCAAACATACTTGTATTATTAGACACTTTGCAAAAAAAATTACATTAAAATTGAACAAAAAAGGTCTCTTACCAAACACATGCAACTACACAAACAGCAGAACCACCAGTAACGGAACCGCACACTGCAACAATCTAAAGAGAAAATAAAACAATACACATTAGAAGAAAAAAACAATGCACATTACAACAGGCTATGTCACAGGGCATGTCACAAATGGGGTGTCTGTCCCCATGGGGGGCAGAATATAAATCTTTTTAAATTTGGGCCCCCTGGAAACAACCCTTTCCCAAGGGGTTACTTCCATTAAAAAAAAAAAAGATTTCCCTGGTGTCTAGTTTTTTTTTTGCTCCCTCCAGAGGGCAGAAAGGCCAAATTAAGACAAAAATCTGCCCCCAGAGGAGGCAGAATATATTTAAAAAAATATGGGCCGTAGGAAGCGACCCTTGGCCAAGGGGTCGCTTCCTATACAAAAAAACCAATCCCCGGTGTCTAGTGGGGGGGGGGGGCAGAAAAGTCTAAAATATTTATATTGCCCCCTGTAAGCGACCCTTGTCCAAGGGGTCGCTTATTTATAAAAAAAAAAACCAATCCCTGGTGTCTAGTGGGCTTTTCTACCCCCCTGGGTCCAGATTGGGCCCAAAACACGGCCGATCTGCCCCCGGGGGGGGGGCAGAAAAGCCTAAAACATTTTTTAAGCCCTCTGGAAGCGACCCTTGCCCAAGGGGTCGCTTCCTATAAAAAAAAAACAATCCCCGGTGTCTAGTGGGCCTTTCCAACCCCCCCCCCCCCCCGGGTCCAGAATAAAAAAAAAATGGCTGATCTGGGGGCAGAAAAGTCTAAAATAAATATTTATCCCCATGGAAGCAACCCTTGCCCAAGGGGTCACTTCCATTATAATAAAAAAAACCCTGTTGTCTAGTGGGCTTTTCCACCCCCCTGGGTCCAGATTTGGCCCAAAAAACAGCCGACAGAAAAGACTAAAAAAAATGTGGCCCCTTGGAAGCGCCCCTTGCCCAAGGGGTTGCTTCCTTTGCAATAACAACATAGTCCCTGGTATCTAGTGGGCTTTTCTGCCCCCCGGGTCGAGATTCGGAAAAAATTGACCCGATCTGCGCCCAGGGGGGGGGGGGGGGGGGCAGAAAAGTCTGAAAAATATATGTCCCCCAAGGAAGCGACCCTTGTCCAAGGGGTCGCTTCCTAAAATTTGCAGCAAGGATCCCTGTTGTCTAGTGGGGGCATTCCTGGTGCAGGATCGCGACGCTGTGCGCGATCCTGCACCAGGAATGCCCTGCATTGGGGCATCAGGAGAGAGGAAACACTGTTTCCTCCCCCCCGATGCCTCACGGCACCGAGAAACAGCCCCCGCCCCACCGGAGACCAAACACCTACCTTTGTCCTGTACACGCTGGAAAGAAATGGATTCCAGCGCATCCAGCGCTTCCTGATGATGTTGGCGTCACCAGGAAACGCGGGGGCCGAGGATGGTAGCGGAAAGTCTTCCGCTGCCACCCCCGCATTAGGCTCCCCGCATTAAGATCGATGCCCCAGGGGGGGAGCGCCAGCGCTCCCCCCCCCAGGGCTATGCCGATGACGGACCGATTCCGTCATCAGCACAGCCCAACCGACGCTGATGACGGAACCGCTCCGTCATCAGCGTCGAAGGGGTTAATATTAATTTTGGGGCCTTAAGTATGGCAACTCCGGCACTTGAGGAGGTAGAAAGGTCCTTAAATCAGACAGAGAGAAATAAGGCCACTGGCCCTGACGGCGTACCTGCAGATTTGTTCCTGGCCAATACTTCCCTGTGGCTTCTGCTATTAACAAATATTTTAGGTTGTTGTGCAGCTCAAGAACTCCCTGACTACTGGAGAACTGTGACAATAGTCCCCATCTATAAAAAGGGTAATAGGGCTGACTCAAAATGCTACCGGCCAATATCTTTGATTGACTGCACCTGCAAGATCATGGGCAGAGTAATCTTAGAAAGATTGGAGGCCTGGGTAATAGAGAATGGCAAGCGCTCTGACATTCAATATGGATTTAGGAGAGGCCTGGGGACGGTCGAACAGTGCCTTAATCTACAACTGGTCATATGCAAATAAACTTTAGCCAAGCCGGGTTCCCTTTATTTAGGGTTTATGGACCTGACATCTGCCTTTAACTGGGTGCAGAGAGGAATGCTCTAGGAGAAGATGTTGGGGATGGGCATAGAACCATCAATTGTGCATTTTATAGCTGCTATGCATTGGGAGGTCACTGGGAGGGTCGGATACGAATCTGGTGGGGAGCTTACTGCTCCAATTAAAATGAGTCGTGGAGTCCGCCAGGGCTGTGTGCTTGGCCCATTTTTATTTTGTTTGCACATTAATGATTTGGAAACTTCTATTATAAATGGGCATGTGGACGCACCCCAGATAGGCCATAGGTTATTACCGGCTTTATTATATGCAGATGACTGAGTTTTAATGTCTTGAACCGGGGTGGGGCTACAACGGCTTTTAATTGGCATTAACAATTTTATGAGTGACCTTGGCCTCAAGACTAATGTGGCAAAATCTCAGATTATGGTGCTGGGTAAACATCCTGCCATTGCAAAGACATTTTTTATAGGCAGTGAGAAATTGATTAAGGTACCCACTTTTTCCTATTTAGGAATCATCTTTGACTCAAAAAGTACATGGCTGCAGTTAATGGAGACAAGGATCAGTGGTTTTAATCAAAGCCTGGAGTTATTTTTAGATTCAGTAAAAAGCTAGGCTAACGTCCTATAAATGCAATAATAGAGATTTAGAAAGCTTGCACATGTGCTGCCGCTTTATATGGTGCAGGAGTCTGGGGCTCCTGCAAGACTTTAGGTCTTCAGCAAGCGGAAAACTTGTTTTTGAAACGCCTACTGACCCTTCCACGGAACACCCCTGCTACCATGTGCCATGGCGAACTTGGTGTGATCCCCTGGTCCTTTTGAATGCAACTAGCACCGCTCTTATTGTGGCAAATTATCTGGGCAAAAGAAGAAACAGTCCTGAATCATGCCATTATTGTAGATTGTTTAAAACTAGAGTGGGCAGCAAGCAAAATCCCTTGGCTCTCCTATGTCAAAGCCTAACTGAGGAGCCTGGCTTTGTCAGATTGTTTGGACAACCCAGCAAATACTGCTAAAATTCCAAGGGCCAAGCTAAAGAAAGAAATACATGGCGTATCTGTACTTGGAAAGAGATATGCAGGAGATGGGTAAAAGAAGGGTTTTTGACCACTCACTTTTGGTTTGCTCAACGGGGACCGTGCCTTACCTTTCTTTTTACTTTAGTCATGACAAAATATTTTATCTTATAAGGTTTAGGTTTGGAATCTGACATCTGTTGGTTTCATATCCACGAAATGCTTATTCAGATGCTGGACTGGACGTCTGCCCATTAGATTCAAAATTGAAGCAGAGCATGTTACACTTTATGTTATTTTGCAATCTTTATATTACTCCAAGGCGCTCTTTTTTAATACCACTTTTAAAACATTTGAAAATAAGAAGATGCCAGGCAGCTTTGCACTATATCAGCTTTTAAAGGATGAATTTATCTGTCTGATGGTTTATCTCCTCTTCAGTTCGACTTAGAAATACTGTTGGGAAGTGAGCTTATATTGTATTTTATCATTGTACTATATACATACTGATGCTTTAAAAATGTTGCCATATGGCAACAGGAATGCAGATTCCTTTCTGTTTCAGTATAATTATTGTTGTGTGTAGGGCGGAGATATGAATTGTCTCTTTTTTCTTTTTAAGAAATGTTGTTTATACTATTTTTCTAAATCAGAAATATTTTGCTGTTATGCATTATTTTATGGCTTGAAATATAGCTGAATAAAGATTTTTCGAATGAATGAATTTTCCGCTCTATTCTTTCCCCCTTCTAAGACTCTATATTCGCTTTGTCAGGGATATGGTACTTGTGGATGAAATTGTTCAGGCAGCGCACCACCATGACTTTAAATTCCTTACAGGAAGGCAATAGCAGTTAGTAATAGGGAGTGTTTAAATGCCTTGCACACTTTTTCTTGTCCTCGACTCTATAGTAAGCAAAACACCAATGATGAGTGACTTCGAGGAGTAGTTTCAAACCGAGACCACATGTGCCTAGCAACAACACCTAGATGATGAAATGTTTGATTATTCAAGGCAGCCAAGTTCTGCACAGCAACATCCTTCCCCAGTTAGGATGCCTGGTCATTGACTTACTGATACACATCCAGCTGATCATTTGTTGCTCTCCCTCCAGCTACTATAAAAGGGCACATTGGCAGGAGGCCGACGGGAAGCTTCTAGATCTGGTTGTCACGAAACTAGGATTGGTTCCCCCCAACGCCCCTTATTTCCAAAACCTATTGACAATATCTAACAAGTACTTTGTACTAAATCATAAAATGCAAGTCATTAAATGATAATCAACTATTACACAATTAAAATGGGTTAAAATGTGCATGACATCAATACAGACGTACCTGCTATTCTGAGATTCATAATCAATTCTGATCAACTGTTAACTAACCTTTCATTGTAAGATACAAAAAAATGATTAGTCATCCAATGATCTTGGGATTGAGCACATTAAGGTCAAAAATAGTACCTTACAATCATGAGGTAATACCATTGTCAGCTAATATTTTTCTCAGCCATTTATTTGTAAAGCTCATTCATTAAACTAGGAGAGGTTCACATTATATGCATTTTAGAGTGTCTTTAAGATATTTACACATTTTGCAATGATGGTCTGCTGCTTTAAAATATGCTCAAATGTAGTTACCTTAGGAAAGTCCCAACAACAGAAAATGTCTTAAAATGAATTCCTTGTTACCGTGACTAGTGATATTGTTATATAGTGTGCTAGAGGCGTAATAAAATGTGAGATCTCTTTTTTCTCTTTATTCTTCCAAGTCCTTTAAACGAACTGGCAGATACCTAAGCTTTTGTAACTGACTTAAATGCATAAAACCACTGACAAAAACGTATCCGAGACCTCAAATCCAGGGTTAACAAAGTAATATTCAACTAGCCTGTCCATGAAATAGGTACAAAAGGGGGTGGTGATGGACGGAGCATCTGAATCAATCAAACATTCACACCCAGTCAAAAGATCTGGGTTTAATCCATCACCATTCTTTAGCCCACTCTGCCACCCCAGTTCAGACATGGCTATATGTAAATCAGTCTGACCCTGTGCCTCATGGGAACAGTCCAGCCCGAAATGCCAAGCCATGTCTTCCCTGGACCGGAAGCAAGCTTCCGAGGACTGGTTTCTGGCATTCCAGGCGTCTTCAGCCCAGCTTGCTTGAATCCAGTGGCAAAGTGAGCAAGGGACTCACGTCTGAGCATACCCTGCCACACTTATGGCGGCCCAAAGCGGTACAAAAGGGGGTGGTGATGGACGGAGCATCTGAATCAATCAAACACTCACATCAGTCAAAAGATCTGGGTTTAATCCATCACCGTTCTTTAGCCCACTCTGCCACCCCAGTTCAGACATGGCTATCTGCAAATCAGTCTGACCCTGTGCCTCATGGGAACAGTACAGCCCGAACTGCCAAGCCATGTCTTCCCTGGACCGGAAACAAGCTTACCCCCTTTTGTACCGCTGTCCATGAAATAGGCAGTTCGAAAGTCCTCTTAATTTTCATCCAGAGTTCGTGTTTTGTAGGAGTCAGGATTTTCTGGATGCACCAGAAGTTTACTCGTAGGGAACAGCAATATATAATTTGATTTCTGTTTCAACAACTTGAATTCGAACCAGATCTGAGCATGTGCACTATATTGTGGTAAATAAAAGGTCAAACTAAATCCTAAATATTAAGCAGCATCCTGCCAGGCGGACAACTTACTTGGGCAGGCAATAAGGTCATACGATAAAGAGAGCATCAGCTTTACAGCTATGGCATGTAAAACATGTGTGGTGAATGGTACAACTGATTTGCTGTGCAGTCATCTCATGACATAAATCAATATACTCAAATTAGAGGTAAGAATAGACTAGTGAAGATTATGCCCTCCTTGGTCTTCTATCCACTGCTAGATGCCCAAGTAAGTGCACTTTGCTCAAGTCTAAATAGCTCTTTCCTCAATCCAACAACTACTTGCCCTACATAACTACACCAATACTGCTGATTTCTTCATTTTGAGCACCGCTCTGCTATTTATATTCTTATTGTTGAGCACTGTGTGTCCACCCAAATCGATGTAATCTGGAAACAAAGTGGAACTAGCTGAAAGTGTCAGGAATTTAACTCCACATTGCTGTTCTCAATAAGCCTAGAGCTAAGTCTAGGATAAAATGTTAAACCTTTGTAAATTCAACACTGGGAAATCCTAGATTATTTTATTTTTCCTCAACTTCATGGCTGCCTCACCTCAGGCTACACTTTTAAAATTAAAATTAAGTTGAAGGTTATTATTGTTGTGCATTATTTCTCTACATTTTGGAGCAGGTGCCACTACTTTGCCAAGACCATTCCAACTTAATGATGGGAGAAATCACTGGAATGGAGGGGACTCAAGGAAGTGGGACATAGTAGCCTACCTGTCCATGAAGGTCATCAATATGATTGAAGAAGACAGAAGCTAATCTTCAAACTGGGGAGTCCATGATCCAAACCCAAGGATGTATGGGGCAAATTATTGCATATAAAATACAGGCTTCACAAATAACTAGTCACCGGAAAAAGTGAGAAAGACAAACTGAGAAAGATAAAATTGTGCAATGCCCACCCAATGCCATACAATAAGATGTTACATAGACCTGTGTTGCAGTGGGATGTGATTTGCACTGTGCAGATCCTTAGTGCAAACTCAAGTACAAGTTGAACTTGAGAGGATGGATCGTTAGTCCCAGACTGAGGTTTAACATCAACAAATCAACAATACATCAATAAAATTGAGGCACATTTGGCCTCACAAGGATGTTGAGTGTAGTAGATTTGCAAACTATGAAGGTTTATTAGGAGATTAGCAAAGTTATGAACTCAAAACATTCAAATTGATCATAAATGAATAACCATCATATTAGTATATTAATCAGTATAATTCAAAGTGATTCAAAATATAGCAAATACAAGGAGAGACTGTTAAAGTGATTATTAGCAAATTGAGTAAATTCAGTTTCCTATGAAGGGAAGATTCCCTAATATGCTAAGCTAAGAAATCGAAGGAAAAAGGGAAATGAAGCAGAAGGTGTCACCGAGTAAAGTCCCTAAAAGGCAGAATCAAATGAAGATTCAGTCAGGTAAAGGAGAAAGGAATTGCTCAGGAGTCTAACGCTGTAAGCAGGACCAAAGCCATGTGACAAGACTCAAAAGTGTGGAAAAAACATCTGCTTTCAAGCAAGTGGGAACACATTTCTGAATCTACCTCGCTAAGCAGTGCACAATTACAACATACAATTCTGTACAGTGAAGGACAACTCCCCATGATTCCCATAAAGAGAAACAAACAAAATCTAACATTTTAGGATAAAACATTGTAGTCTTCTCCCAGGCAAAGCACAATGGATGATTTCAGCTGTGAGGCATTCGAAAGGTGTCTCATAATAGGATGGCACATCATGGTTAGCTTGTCCCTTACATAGATGTGCATATTCACTATTTACTCTCTACATAACACACAATGATAACATTTTTCTCAGAAACCAAATATTTGCAACATTTAATCAACTCAAATTATTATAGGTTGGCTCTGAAATTAGAGAAAGAGAGAAGGACCACAATAGTCAAAAATGCAGTGATAGTTTAGCATAAGTCAGTTGAAATGAGGCGTACATCAACTATGGCTAACTTAACATGAGCATACTTTAACTATGGTCAACTACAACGTGAAAATCACACTTTGAGTATATGTATATGATGTGCAAATTAGTATAAATTATATACTTCGGAAAAATAGTGACACAGCATCACCACCCGCATGTTTTTCATCTTATGTAAATTGTGAAGACGCCTAGAAATGCCAACCAAGGGACCTGAAAATGTCCAGGAGGTAACTTTCCTATATCATCAGAAAGGAGAGTTGCAATGGCCCATGGCCTGCACTGGAGGGAAGAACCCAGAGCCTTTTGCTGTTCAAAGTTTTGGACAACTCTTTTAATTTGATTGACTATCTCCCTTCGCATATTTCTTTTCTTGTTTGTATCATTGTTGACTGCTTGCTGCACATTTCTACTTAATGGGAAACCTATTACCACAGTATATAAACTGCTGGCCCAAGTGTAACAATCACCTACCAAATGGCCAAAAAGCTCAGCATCTGCAAAATGCTCTGCCAAATTAAACAGGGTACATTTTCACAAATGCAATTTCTGTTGGGTTTGCTCTTTAGTCAGAGTTGCCATGTGCATCACTGAACAAAGTATCATTGGGCCATTCTTTCTTCTCAATAATAGAAAAATAGTAGACTAAGATCACAGTTAACATATTCACCCTTGCTTCAGCATCCCTGCAACACATTTTTTGAATATACTCCTACTTGAAACAGTCATTAATTATGCAAAATGTTGTACTTGCGAAAAGAGATCTTTAAAATTGCAAACAGCTTTTCAATATACTTTATTTGTGTTCCAACTCAAGATGACAAATCAGGTGACTTGAGAAAGACACAGAGAAATTTCCAAACTCTTCTTATTTCTGAGCAGTGTGTTTGCATGGATCCTGGTTATACTTAATAGGTTAATAAGATTAAACCCAGAGGTTATGTTAACTTCTGTCTCAGTATTTTCGTGCTAAAACTGAGCTTTCCAACCATGTTTTTCTCATGGAATCCTCACTGGAAATGTAAAACCAATAACTCTTCCAACTTGTTTCCTTCTATAAAGTTAATTTTGGGCTACAATAACGCTCTGCAACCGTCCGAGACCATCACTGTGACTTTTCATGAGTTAGTTATCCAATAGAGAAAACTGAAGATATGATTATTAGCAGATAAGTTCTGTATATTCCCCTTGAATTGATAACAAGATATTCTCTTTGTCTAGCAACCTTTTGAAGTGACCAAGAATGATTCCACACAAGATGCCTGAATATCAATCAGATTTAGAAGCTGGTGATTTCCCTCTCTCAAAGACAAGAACCAGTGATGCTGTTCTTATGTGAACTATCCTTAATTTGAACAAGTGGTTTCCACATATTCTTGGGGACTGTCATTATTTTAATGCATCAAAGGAAAAACCCTGCAAATAGAAAAGATGGAGGAAGAGAAAGATAAAATAGCCGTCACAAAGGGAGAATGTAGAAACCTGCAAGAGTGAAATAAAGGGGTGTTGGCACACAGACTTGTATCTCCTTTACCCTCTCTTACATGACAATAGACAGACCAGGAGAAGTGTAGTTCCTATGGGACGCTGGTGCACGTTAAATCTTATACATTAAATATTGGAAGCAATTGTAATTATAAAATGACTTGCAAGGCCTAAAGTTTAAAGATTTACTCAAAGAATATCAGGTACAGATATGCATGAGCTGGGCTATCAATGAATTAGCTCAATAAGCATACAAATCACAAGGAGTGAAAAAAGGGACTCAGTAAAATTCTAATAACATCCAGCATAGATTTGCCTTCTAAAAATGGGGAAACAGATAATTTTCATCCTAACGGAATCACAACCGTTTATAGATCTTTAAAACAAAGCATTTCTTACTTTCATTACATAAGTACATGGTTCACACGCTCTTAACCAGGAAGAAGCAAACAAAAATAAACATTTATTAAAGAATACATTTAGCGATTCTCTCACCATTCTACTACATTAGACTCGGGAGTTCCCAGACTGTGGATATGTAATTTGACTTGCTTCATAGTATGCTATTCAGTCTGAGACAGTCCCCGGATAAGTACATTTCATTCGGTTGAGCTAGGAAAGTATTAATCTCTGCACAGCAAAGACTAAAATCCATTATTATAGAAAAATATTAGCAACAGCAATAATCACGTTTTATACTACGGTGTCGCATCTAGGATGGACACTAGAGCAAAGTTAGTTTAAATTCTCTGAAAGTTAGAATTCTCGTGCTTTATATGCCATAAAGTGAAAAAGCGATCCCAAAACTCCCCTATGATGATTTCTAAAGCATCCCATTAATTGATTTATTCATCACAGGACAGTGTCATAAATCTGGAATTCTTCTGTTTGGATCCTTTCATGTCTTTTGTTTGGTCATAAAATTCACTCTGCATCTCCTCTTGTTTGACATCTGCTTTTTTCCATTTTCTTCAGCTTGCAGCTATTGGCTTCCTTTTCCCAAAGTTCCACCCACATTGTGATGAAATTATCTTGCAAAGAAGCACACATGCAGCTTCGATTAGTGAGACTTAGGAAGGGGTCATACGCAATTTTAGAATTCCGCCACCTATACTTCCCATTCATTCACCTATTTTGGCAAATCACTGTCCAATAGACCAAAATACGGAGCCTAGTCATTCCCAAGCACCTATCTCATCCAGTTCAGTTAGCTCCCACGTCTCCTTCAGCCACACCACCGAACTCCACTGGACCGACCATCGCTGCATCCACTTCACCTTCTGGAAACGCACCATGCACCACCGCACCCAACCGATCCCCGCCGCTTCTGGAGCAAAATCACAGAAGACCAGCTAAACACCGCCCTCGCCCAAAGCCCAACCGCCGACCCCACTGACCCCGACGCCACCGCCAGCAACCTCAGGCGCTGGATCAACAACTGCACCAACACTCTCACCCGATCAAGAAACCCTCCAACAGACGCACCAACAAGAATGTCAGCTGGTTTTCTGCAGACCTAAAGACTTCCAAACAAATCTGCTGAAAACTAGAGAAGAAATGGCACCTCAAATAGACACCGGAGAATCACGCAGCTCACAAGAATGCAATGCCCCAACACAATTACCTCATCAGATCAGTCAAAAGGACCTCCTTCAAGGACCTCCTCGACAACAACGCACACAGCAGCAAAGAGCTCTTCAACATTGTGAAGGAACTCTCCAACCCCAGCTCCAACACCACCAACATCCCACCATCGCAAGACCTGTGCAACTCCCTGGCCACCTTCTTCCATCGCAAGATCGCAGACATCCAGGACAGCTTTGACAACCAGACCACCACAACAGCCAATGACACCTCAGACCCCACGGCCACCACCCACAACAACCCCTTGCTCATCTGGACTAACATCAACGACGACGACACCTTCAAAATCATGAACACCATCCACTCCGGCTCCCCGTCAGACCCGTGCCCACATCCCATCTTCAATAAAGCCAGCGCCATCATCGCACCCCATCTCCGCAAGGCCATCAACATCTCATTTGAGACCGCGACCTTCCCGGAGAGCTGGAAGCACGCCGAGATCAACACCTTGCTCAAGAAACCCAAGGCGGATCCGAGGGACCTCTAGAACTTCCGGCCCATCTCCCTACTCCAGTTCCCAGCAAAAGTCATCGAGAAAACCACCAACAAACATCTGACCTGCTAACCTTGAGAAGAACAGCATCCTGGACCCATCCCAATCCGGGTTCCGCAGCAACCACAGCACCGAGACTGCCCTCATCACCGCCACCGATGACATCAGGGCCCTGCTGGACAACGGCAAAACCATTGCCCTCATCCTCCTGGACCTATCAGCCGCCTTCGACACTGTCTGCCACCGCACCCTATGCATACGCCTCCACAACGCAGGGATCCAAGACAAGGCTCTGGACTGGACCACCTCCTTCCTCTCCTGCAGAACCCAGAGCGTCCACCTCCCTCCTTTCCGTTCGGAAGCCTATGAGATCATCTACGGCATATCCCAAGGATCATCCCTCAGCCCGACATTGTTCAACATCTACATGGCCCCGCTCGCCCACGTCGCCAGACTGCACGATCTCAACATCATCTCCTACGCCGATGACACACAGCTGATCCTCTCCCTCACCAAAGACCCCCTAACCGCCAAAACCAATCTCCACGATGGAATGAAAGCCGTCGCCTAATGGATGAAGAACAGCCGCCTGAAGCTGAGCTCAGACAAAATGGAGGTCCTCATCCTTGGCTCCACCCCCTCAGCCTGGGGTGACTCCTGGTGGCTGACCACCCTGGGAGCAGCACTGACACCCAGTGACCACGCACGCAACTTGGGGTTCATCCTTGACTCAACGCTCTCCATGACCAAGCAAGTCAACGTTGTCTCATCCTCCGCCTTCAACACCCTCCGCAAGCTCCGCAAGATCTACAGGTGGATCCCCACTGACACAAGAAGAACGGTCACCAAGGCCCTCGTCAGCAGCAGGCTGGACTACGCACAAATGCCCTCTACGCAGGAGCCCCAGTCAAACTGCTAAAATGACTGCAACGCATACAAAACACCTTGGCCCGCCTGATCCTCGAAACCCCTTGACAAAGCCACATCACACTCTACCTGAAAGACCTGCACTGGCTGCCCGTCAACAAGAGGATCACCTTCAAACTCCTCACCCACGCACACAAGGCACTCCATGACACTGGATCAGCATACCTCAACAGACGACTCCTCACCTTCCATACCCCGAACCGACTGTGCCCTTGCCAGAGACCCCCGCATCCGAAGAGCGACCTCTGGCGGCAGATCATTCTCTTACCTCGCCGCCAAGACCTGGAACACCCTCCCCGGGAAGTAGCAGCACCCCCCCCCCCTTGCGCCTTGAGACCCCAAGATGTAAGTAGTGTGCTCTACAAGTTTCCTGATTGATTGATTGATTGATTGATTGATTATTAGTGATATTGACAATATAGCTGTTAATCTGGTTATCTATTTCAGGGATGTACGCACAACATTCCCGTGCGTGAATTGCTTTGCAAACTCTGCCTTTCTTTGCAAGGAGCACATCCATATGAGACTCTTCTGTGTGATCATGGCTCTCATTGCAAGCATTTCTCTGTTGATAACAGTCAAGTCTCCTGTAGTGTTAGTGGCAAGTCTGTCAACTGGGGTTGACAACCTTCTAGTTTTTACATTGTTCAAAGCCACACTCTTTAAGGGTATTCTTGCTCCAACCATATCACTTAATATTTGCTTGAAACTGCGTTTGCTCAATCTTATGTATCCTCGATTTTAGAGAAATCTAATGCTGCATAGCAATTGTGCAGCCGTTGAAAGTATGCTGGCATACTACACACGTAGTATATGCCTTTATAGTTACCTCAATTTCAGCAAAACTTTCTTTGTCTAGATAGCTATGCTCATGCCCACTTTATCCGGTGTCTTCTATGGTCTCATTCCCTTCTTGTTTTCTTACCATACATAAGATTCCTTTATTTGCAAAGTCAACACACTGCATTGGGGTGGATCTTATATGTCTCATTTACCCTTTCTTCTGGTTCCCTTCAGTTTTACCCTTTCACTTCACTTCACTTCCCTTCTCTTTAACTTGCCTTATTCTTTTATTTAATTCATCCACAAAGGTCGTCGCATCCATGCTAATGTTGAGGGTTTGGTCAGATGCATCTTGGTTAGTGGGATTTGCATTTTGCAAGGGAGTAAAGAATTTCATTATTTCTCACACTGATCCATTCACTCAAAAGTTTTGGAAAACTGATAGGCGTGCTTGGTTGCCCACAGATACATGTTTGATTCCATTACACATGGTTAATATTCTAACAGGCAATCATAATTAGTATAAAACTGTTAATATGAATGCTGCCAATAGAACAGCTTAAGGAAAACACTGCAGGAGAAAGCATAAGACAGAGGTAAGTGGTAGTCAGCTGATCCTTCATCTGCAGAAGCTGGAATGGCAAGAACATAAAAAGCAGTTTTTCAATCTGCATTATTTTAGAATATTCAACGAGCATCTGGAGATATACATTATAGCAATAAACTCTCTCAGAAGTGTGTGAAAGTCTTCTTCCATACATTTCTTTATTAATTATGGGGATTGTGGTTTGACTAATTTGCGGATGTGAAACATTTCTCTCCAGCAGATAGACATCTAACATCTACCCAACTTCCAAAACAGCAATGGCAATTACCAATACTACTAGGTAAATGTTTCAGTGTTGCTGCACCATGTTAGCTTGCATAGATCAAGTGAAGAGATTATACTTATATAAAGAGATTAGTCCTTCTAAATCTACTCTGTAGTCACTACCCTTTCTTGGAATAAACACTGATTTTCATTCTTGGTCAGCTGGATGCCTAAGGGCCTCGTAGTCCTCTGACCCCTGACCTAAATATCTTTCTGTTCTTTCAGCTTTGGTCAGCAGTTTCTGTGTAAGTTGTGTCTTTTCGCCTGCTGTTTTGACTCATGAAGGCTTATCAATGTCAGTCAGGTAATCAGATTCAAGGACAAATTTGCTAAGTATGTCCAGTCAGGACTTGAATAGTGGCGATTTGCCTTTCAGTCCCTTTTAGGTCTTTTAGTGGTAATCAACTCTATATCCTCATCACTGACATATTGGAGTTCTGGATTTTCTTGTTCCTCTAACTTGCTTACTTTCCTAATTGTCTCTGATCTCTCAAATTTTTGTCAGCATTCTCTTTCATCTAGTCCTAGTCCTGTCTTCATCTGTTTGCACTTATTCCCTTGAGGTTCTTGTCATTTCTAGCTCTGTAGAGGTTGACTCATTTTCTGATGTGGAACTTTCTTTGGCAGTTCCGCTCTCTGATCTGGAGACACTTGTCCCATGCAAAATAGTGTATTAATTCAACAAGTGAGGGTTTCATCTGCGAATGCATAACCTCAGTCTGGAGTCTTGAGTGTCAGCTGCAATTGAGGGATCTGTATCTCCATTTTGTCGTTGCGATTGTTGATTCTCTGTTGTGGAAAGCTGTGAAGTTTCTGATTGGCCCTCCTCTGGCTCTTTGGATGCATCAGAAACCTCACACCTGGGTGGACTTAAGGAGTTAGTGGATGTTGGTTTCACTTCTTCCTCTGCTCATCTCACCCCCTTGGTATCAGAGCCATATCTCCAGTTCAGCAATCCGGAACACTTCACTGCAACGTTAGCCATCAGAAAAACCTGATATGAGCTTCTCCAGTATTCCTGCAAGCATGACTTGCAGACATGTTCTCCATGTGAATCCAATCAACAGGGCTCAAATCATTGCATGGAGCTTCTCATATAGCTGAAGTTGCAACATCGACCTGGAGGGAGAAATATTATCTATAGCAAGAGTATGCATTTCCTGATGCAGCAGTGTTGGGGTAGGTCATCAAGTGGAGTCCACACTATAACTTTCACAATAAATTAGCATTTTCACTGGTCCTATTAGAGGAGACAAAATTGCTGCCCTAATTTGGTCAAACACTCCTTTTGCAAGGAACAATGTTAAGGTATCAAATACCTCACCATATTTTGGTCATTTTGTGATTGGTTATCATCATGTGATATAACTAGATTCCAACCACTGTGTAGGTTAGGAGAACCTTTAGTGCTTACGAATTGCCAACTATACAACAGAAAGGAACATGTTGACATTTTACTAATAGCTATCATAAATCATTGTGTCTGGTGATAGCGCCCACATTTCTAACAGATAAGTAGACCCACATATTAAAAAATCAAGTTTAGAGGTCTACTTAGTCTATTGTAACACGCTGCTTCATTTACACATTCACTGTCATACTCCAATCTACACAAAAGAGCCCTACACCCACTCTTCACTTGTGGCTTTGGAAAAAATATCTCTGACAAAGAGCACCCTTAAGGGTGCCCGTCAAGAATTGAAGCGCCAGCCCGATGAGGAGCATGCCCTATAATGAAGCATGACACCCACTTGGGTGTTTAAGAGCTTCTCTTCCTAAGGGAGCGGATCCTTTTCTGCTCCCCTAGGATCTGTATTACCTCTTTTTCTCTTGGAAGAATCTGCATACTCTTGTCATAAATTTGATTCCATACGAGCACGTATGCTGGACCTATAAGCACTTCTGCCCCCCCCTTTTCATGTGAGAAAGGGAGATAGATTGTACCTCATAAGCAATTATTTGCAGTACTTCAGGATCCAGTCATCCATGATATTCACAACAGCAGGAGCTGGGATAGGACAGATGGATTCTCATTGCTCTCCCTGTCAGCACCTGATGAGGAGACAATCCTGTTCTCTTGCACAGAGTGCTCCGAATGCTCATCAAGACCAAGGGAAGTGCATCTGGCGATTTGAGAGGTGGTGAGGCACAGACTGTGGCCAATTTTGCTGTGGGCGTCCCATTTGCCCACTTTAACACACCTGATGCTTCTGGCCTGTAACTGCAGTGAAATCTTTCGTCAATTCCTAGCGATGTGCACAACAACTGTATCACTTTATTTTTTAAAAGGCTCTCTTGTTCTGATTCAAGATGTACTGGCAATCCATATTGCAGAATCAATCTTCACAGGAGTAGTTTGGCAACTGTCAGTCTGCCACATCTACTGGTGGAGTGTGCCCCATCGCAACGGGAGAATGAGCATACAATGACCAGAATGCACCTTAATTAATTACATTGGGACATCTCTTTGAAATAAATCTGGAGACGGTTGAAGGCGCCATCTGATTTCCCTATGTGACTCATAGTAACCACACCCTTCTTGCCTAGTTTCTATGTTTGGCAAATTGCCCAAAGCTGCCACAGATTCTCAGCCATTGTGTGAAAGTAAGGATTAGACCAACGATGCCTAAAGGTCATCACCATCATATCTCCTTTCACATGGGCTGGGCCATGCATGTGCCTCATCACTGCTATTAGCATGGAGTCAAGTACAACAGGTTTTCCAGCACTAGATACCCAGATGTCGCTAGCATCTTTCACACATCCTGTCATTTCCCACCTCACCTTTTCAATCTCTAGAGCTTCATATTGTAATTCCCTCAACTTATTAAATGTTTGTACTGTGTTCAGGAGCATGTTTGAAACTGTCTCTCTCAGCACTGCATGCCTCGTCCCTGTGAAATGTGTTGGACTCAAGAGCGCAGTATCGAGCAATCTCATTTGCAAAGCATTTACCACTTGTGACAAAGTCCTCACTACTCTTGTGTACAGCACACTTCCCACTGCTTATTCCTTAGGTAACTGAAATGCATTCAATAGGTCTTTTCAGAATGAGAGGGCTCTCCTGTGTTTACTCATCCCCAGAGGATTAGGTGGCAGAGGACAGGACTGCTGAATCTAATATATTATATACTAGCAGCCCGTCCCGACGTTGTCCGGGTATGAATTGCTGCCGGCCAGTAGTATATTGTTTTGTAGGATTTCGTTTAGATAGCATTTCTTATCTGTGACAGGCCTGTGAAACGCTCCGATTCACAGTGCACTGCTGATGCACTTAAGAGTGCGCGTTCAGTAGTGTGTGAACTCGAGTTTCCCTACTTTATTTTCCTTGCAATATTATATAGCGCGAACTAGACAACATGGCATGAGCACAATTTACATTACAGAAGAACACATTCATTTGTGGTAGGCACAGGGAGACAAAGCGATTTGCCTGGAATCACAGGATGTTGAGCTGTTGCCGAGATTCGAACGTAGCTCCCCAGCTCTAAAGTTCGCAATTCTAGAATTGTGGCGGGAGGTGTGTCTAAAAGTGTATGTCGGTGCTGGCCATCAATGAAAGAGACCTGTGCATTTTTCAAATGGGTGGTGAAAAAGTATGAGTATGTTGCTGGAGATGTGGGCAGCCGTGCCACCAATGTACTTACCGGGGGAGGGTAAACGCCCATTATTCCGCAACTTTCTTTCCGCATACCATCACTCCGCATACTTTCATTACGAAAGTACCATGACTCCGCAATGCCATTATAACGCATGGCATTACATTTTATATGCTTTTACCACGCATACATTTACCACGAAATTCGCTGTAAATGCATGAATGGTAAAAGCCTGTTTTTTTGTTAATGTTTGGATAAGGTAAGTATGGGTATAGGGATATATGTTTTGGGGTACTGAGGTATATGTTTTGGGGTGTTTGGGTAATTTAAGGGTTCAGATATAGTTTTGGGTTATGGGGTACAGAGGTAGTTTTAGGGATAGGTATGGGTTTTGGGGTACAGGGGTATTTTTAGGGTTCAGGACTTAGTTTGGGTTTCGGGGTATAGGGGTATTTTTAGGGTTCAGGGGTATGTTTCGGTTTTAGGGTACAGGGGTATTTTAAGGGTTCAGGGCTAGGTTCGGGTTTTGTGGTACAGGGGTATTTTTAGGGTTCAGGGTTAGGTTTGGGTTTTGGGGTACAGGGGTATTTTAGGGTTCAGAGGTAGGTTTGGGTTTTGGGGTACAGTGGTATTTTTGAGGTTCAGAGCTAGGTTTGGGTTTTGGGGTACAGGGGTATTTTTAGGGTTCAGGGGTAGGTTTGGATTTTGAGGTACAGGGGTATTTATAGGGTTCAGGGATAGATTTGGGTTTTGGGGTACAGGGGTATTTTTAGGGTTTAAGGATAGGTTTTGGTTTTGGGGTACAGGGTATAGTTATAGGGTTAAGATGGGTTAGTGTTTAAGGGTGTTGGGGTATTTTAAGGAGTAAGGGTGGGTTATGATTATGGGGTACAGGGGTATTTAAAGGGAGCAGGGTAGGATTAGCACACAATATGAGACATGGCATGAAGGGCGGAACATACCACACACCCCCAGTGTTTGTCACGCCCCCAGCACACGCCCACAGCACAACGCAGACACGCCCACAAGGGACTACTTTGCTGGCACGGTTCTTTTACCTTTTAAATGTATATGGTGGGTGTCTGCATAGCCTATGTCCTTCTGCTGTAACTGCCCTTTCCAACGCTGTATTGGGTGTTGTGATTGGTGCTGTGGTTCCTGAGATTACCCGCATCAAAGGTTTGGGCTCTCTCTTTATTATATTAGTATGGATGAATCTTCACCCACTGGTACTACCAGTGGCATGCTTCATCATCAGCTCCTCACCCTCAGTATGCAAGGCTTGGAGGACACATCTAGGTATTCGGATGGTTGAGAACTCTTGATGAATGTTTGACTACAGAGTCTGTCTACTCCCAAGACCATATGGAGCCAAGAAAGAGGCATGGGCAGTACAAAGATGGGGTAGTCCTAGTTGAATGGTTTGTACTTGCATGCATGCTTTTTAGTGTGTGAGAATGGCACAACAATATGTCTCAGAGTGGTAAATCATTACTAAGGATCTGAATCTAGGGATCAAGAGGGAACTTGATCCTGAAGAAAGCCTATTTACCTTTTTTGGGCAGTTTATTGTGCCATAACATGTCAAACTTTGATGTTTTGATCATAATATACCTTATGTATTAGTATAAGTACACAAGAGAAATCCAAAGAACATAAGGGACCAAGGGTACTTGAGTAATTCCAGAGACAACGGCCCCTTATCAAAAAATGAAAAACTGTTTTTCTGGATACAAAAATCAGTTCCAAAAACCGATTAAATGATCAAGGTTTTCAATTTTATTACTACAGTTACAACCCACATTTGAATGACCCCAGCCGGAATAATTTCAAAACCAAAGATCAAGAGAGCAAACAAACAATCAACTGTAACAAGCAATGAGGCTAAAACAATAATGCACAGACAAACAGATGTTAAAAACTGACAACAAAAAACATACAGACATATACAGGCAAACAAACTGTGACCAAAATTAAACACCTTTAGGCCACTTCCTATTAAAAGCAAAACCAAAACAATAATATTACAAAACATAGTGGAAAAGGTCAGACTTTACATGAACAAAAATCGAGGAAGCGTCCAGGGATAGAAAACCCTCACCACCTGAAGTAGTCACGTAAGTATTCCAAGTACAAGAACAAGTTGCCCACCTCAATGATCAGATGTTGATTAATCAAATATAAACATAAATTGAAAACAAAATGAGAGGCAACCATAGTAAAGAGCTGGATGTCAATAAATTAACAGCTAAGTAAATAAACAATTGCAATTCATTCATAATTCTTTCTTCTTATTTTCTCACAAATGCACAGCCAATGCGTTTCATCTTCAAAAATGCTTTGTCAGTGCTGCAAGTGATAAAACCACATAAATTTACAGAAAATGGCACAATTTCATAAGGTAACAATACTCAATACAAACGTGACAGATAGAAACAAAACCAGCACTCAGACATTTACAAAAGCCATTGCCAGTTAAAATCTTTTTAGAGAAATCCCCACACATGAGTTTCTCATAGAAACTGAAGAGGAGTTGACAATTTATAACATTTACTAGCAGCCCGTCCCGACGTTGTCCGGGTATGAATTGCTGCCGGCCAGTAGTATATTGTTTTGTAGGATTTCGTTTAGATAGCATTTCTTATCTGTGACAGGCCTGTGAAACGCTCCGGTTCACAGTGCACTGCTGATGCACTTAAGAGTGCGCGTTTAGTTGTGTGTGAACTCGAGTTTCCCTACTTTATTTTCCTTGCAATATTATATAGCGCGAACTCGACAACATGGCATGAGCACAATTTACATTACAGAAGAACACATTCATTTGTGGTAGGCACGGGGAGTCAAAGCGATTTGCCTGGAATCACAGGATGTTGAGTTGTTGCCGAGATTCAAAAGTAGCTCCCCAGCTCTAAAGTTCGCAATTCTAGAACTTGTGGCGGGAGGTGTGTCTAAAAGTGTATGTCGGTGCTGGCCATCAATGAGAGAGACCTGTGCATTTTTCAAATGGGTGGTGAAAAAATATGAGTATGTTGCTGGAGATGTGGGCCGCCGTGCCACCAATGTGCTTACCGGGGGAGGGTAAACGCCCATTATTCCGCAAATTTCTTTCTGCATACCATCACTTCTCATACTTTCATTACGAAAGTACCATGACTCCGCAATGCCATTATAACGCATCAGGTAAGGGGTTGGTGATGGACAGATTATCTGAATTAAGCAGAACACTCCTACCCAGTCCAAAGATCAGGGTTTGATCCATCACCGTTTTTTAGCTCACTGCACCATCCCAGCTCAGAACCTGGCTACATGCAAATTAGTCTGTCCCTGGCCCAGTGCATCATGGGAACAGGGCAGACCAAACTACCAAGCCAATTCTTATACTGGAAAGGAAACAAGCTTCCGGGGACCGGTTTCTGGCATTTCAGCCGTCTTCGGCCCGGCTTGCTTGAATCCTGATGGTGCAGTAAGCAAGGGACTCACATCTGAGTATACCCTTCCACGCTTATGGTGGACAAAACGATTCAGGTAAGGGGGTCGTGATGGACAGAGTTTCTGAATTAAGCAGAACACTCCTACCCAGTCCAAAGATCAGGGCTTGATCCATCACCGTTTTTTAGCTCACTGCACCATCCCAGCTCAGAACCTGGCTACATGCAAATTAGTCTGTCCCTGGCCCAGTGCATCATGGGAACAGGGCAGACCAAACTACCAAGCCAATTCTTATACTGGAAAGGAAACAAGCTTCTGGGGACCAGTTTCTGGCATTTCAGCCGTCCTCGGCCCGGCTTGCTTGAATCCTGATGGTGCAGTGAGCAAGGGACTCACATCTGAGTATACCCTTCCACCCTTATGGTGGACAAAACGATTCAGTTAAGGGGGTGGTGATGGACAGAGTATCTGAATTAAGCAGAACACTCCTACCCAGTCCAAAGATCAGGGCTCGATCCATCACCGTTTTTTAGCTCACAGCACCATCCCAGCTCAGAACCTGGCTACATGTAAATTAGTCTGTCCCTGGCCCAGTGCATCGTGGGAACAGGGCAGACCAAACTACCAAGCCAATTCTTATACTGGAAAGGAAACAAGCTTCCGGGGACTGGTTTCTGGCATTTCAGCTTAATTCAGATACTCTGTCCATCACCACCCCCTTTTCTGAATTATAACGCATGGCATTACATTTTATATGCTTTTATCACGCATACATTTACAACGAAATTCGTTGTAAATGCATGAATGGTAAAAGCCTGTTTTTTTGTTAATGTTTAGATAAGGTAAGTATGGGTATAGGGGTATATGTTTTGGGGTACTGAGGTATATGTTTTGGGCTGTTTTGGTAATTTAAGGGTTCAGATATAGTTGTGGGTTATGGGGTACAGGGGTAGTTTTGGGGATAGGTATGGGTTTTGGGGTACAGGGGTATTTTTAGGGTTCAGGGCTTGGTTTGGATTTGGGGGTACAGGGGTATTGTAAGGGTTCAGGGGTAGGTTTGGGTTTTGGGGTACAGTGGTATTTTTAAGGTTCAGGGCTAGGTTTGGGTTTTGGGGTACAGGGGTATTTTTAGGGTTCAGGGGTAGATTTGGGTTTTGAGGTACCGGGGTATTTATAGGGTTCAGGGCTAGGTTTGGGTTTTGGGGTACTGGGGTATTTTTAGGGGTTAAGGATAGGTTTGGGTTTTGGGGTACAGGGTATGCTTATAGGGTTAAGATGGGTTAGTGTTTAAGGGTGTTGGGGTATTTTAAGGAGTACGGGTGGGGTATGATTATGGGGTGCATGGGTATTTAAACAGAGCAGGGTGGGATTAGCACACGATATGAGACATGGCATGAAGGGCGGAACGTACCACACGCCCCCAGTGTTTGTCACGCCCCCAGCACACGCCCACAGCACCACGCAGACACACCCACAAGGAACTACTTTGCTGGCACGGTTCTTTTACCTTTTAAATGTATATGGTGGGCTTCTGCATAGCCTATGTCCTTCTGCTGCAACTGCCCTTTCCAGCGCTGTATTGGGTGTTGTGATTGGTGCTATGGTTCCTGAGATTACCCGCCTCAAAGGTTTGGGCTCTCTCTTTATTATATTAGTATGGATAACATTTATTAGGTACACGTACATTTATGTATTACATGACTTAATTGCCACACTAAAAAGCAAAACCTATATCAATGCACTCAAGTGTTATGATCCAAACAGGACATGACATGACATGAAAGTACTGACAAGAGCCCCCAGAAATTAGAAATCTCTTGCAACAAAATAGAGTGAAAAAGAGGAAAAGGGTAAATCGCTAACAAAATTTAAATGTTCAAACCGAAAATAGGTTTCGCCAGTGTACAAAAAACAAATTCCTATGTTTGTGAACTACAGGATAAATAGTCAATCTCCAAAGTAAAAGGGTGATATTTGAGAAAATGTATACACAAATCAAGTAATGCATGCATAAGCATGCCCAAAAGGTCCTTCACCTCTAAGTCAGTACAAACGTGTACAGAAGTAAACCCAGGAGAAAACTCACAATATTTTTTGTTCTAATTCCTAATAAATCCCTTACTAAAATTGTGTTAAGCACTCTGGGAAGACATTGATCCTCTTTAATGGAGAGTCACACGAAATCGCATCTATAAAAGGGAAGGGTTTTTAAAGAAGGGAAAAAGTGGGAGGGCGGGGGATATAAAGTAAGAAAAGTCCAGATGATAAATCATAAAATATCAGTCACAGAGCTACCTGATAGGTAAGGATAAATTACGGGAAATATCATTCCCAAAAGTTAGTATTCAGATTCCAAAATTCACAAACCTGTCAAGAGAGCAAACAACTATTAGCTCCACGTTCTTCCAGTAAATTCAGCTGAGCGCGCAAAATTATACGTCGAGTCGTGCCCCCTGAATAATAATTGAATTCCTCGAGTAATTCTCAAAATATACGTCACTTCTGTTTAAAGAAGGAAAGACTTGGGGGACAACAATTCCATAATAAAATATTAGTAAATGGATTATAAACTTTAGATTTATTGGTCAATTCAGCTATCACACTTCAAAAAATCCCCAAGTATACAATAAGGCAGTTGTAAAGTTGGTGCCATAAAACCCTATTCACTAACTTGATAGTCATCACAATCTACCGTGGGTTGCAGTTTGGCAGCATTGTCTTAAAATACGGCACAATGCACACCCACTGCCAAGTGTACCATAAATTCACTAGCTTATGTAGAGAAATCACATAATTGGTAAGGCAAATATCCTTAAATTGTCCCTCTTAATATATACTAAGAGGGCAAAGTAATGAACAGTGAGAGACCGAATTCAACATGCTCCAAATCATCTGTTATGAAAATTATAACAAACAAACACTCAGCCATGTCCACGAGAAATCAGCAATAACAACCATAAGAGACCGAATTTAAACATGCCCCAGACATAATGTTATGAGGATCATAACAAACAAACACAACCCTGTGTCCTCGAAAAACAAGCATTCAAGGCTACAGGATCCAGCGCAACTTCTCAGAACAGCCTTCCTTATACTTGCTGGTTAGGACCTGACTTCTTAATTTCAAACTGTTTAAATACCTTCACAAAAACTGGGACAGGCACGTCCCCTATCAGGGTCATGTGGTCAATAGCACCTAGAAGCGTTGTCAATTTCCCATTGCATCGCATCCAAACGCATTATACGCAGGACCACAAAACACTAGACCATTGCCTATTGGAAACATAGTACATATGTCAGATTATTTTCCATGGCATGACGTCACATCAATACACCTCATACGTATGACCGCAGGCACTAGACCAATACCTCTTGAAGTACAATATTCAAGTAGCACAAACAACTTTGCATGGATAAATACATAGGCAAAATGGGAAGTATTTTTATCAATGAAACTGCCGGGGTGAAGTAAAACGCAAATTTGTTTACATGGACCTACATAAAATTGAGGTGAGGAATGTCTATAGAGAACATATACAGATTGTTATACTATCCATTACTCAGTCATATTTCAGTTAATCACACAATAGCTTTGTGATACAAAAATGCACATTGAGGACACAAAAAATAATTAGAGGAAATTAAATGAAGGGAGACCAGAAGGTGAAGCAAACACAAACATTGTTGACAATAGACATTTCTTACTTCCCCTTCATGCCTGTCTATGCAAAAATGTTTGTACGTCCATGTAAAAATTTGGCGTTTTGCTACACCCTGTATGGTCCGGGATGCCCGCCATCCCTTCCACCACCAATCCCAATGGTAGGAGACAGACACAGTTTGAACTTTTGGAAGGTAGGGGGGCCTCACGACCCCCCCGGCCGTATTTATTAAAATATAAAACAAAATTTAAAACTTTAAATTAAAACGTTTCATGTATCATGTACAAAATTCAACTTTTATTACACTTGATGAAGACAGGTATCCAGGCTAACCTTAACAAATCTCTAATACAAAGATTTTTCCTAACCGAGTCTAACATCATGACATATTGCATTGCATACAAATTTTGTACATCCTATCGTTAGGGGCCCCCTTTCACTCGGCGCCATCTTAAGGTCGTCCGAGTTCCCGTGCGGGGTATCCGTAAGAAGGACAGCGTGGACTCCCCCCCCTTTCCCCGCACTTTCTTCCGCCGGAGCGGATATCCGGCCCGAGGAAATTCGTGGGAGGGGCATATAGCCGTCTCCCCCTGGGCGATCCCATCCGTAATGGGTGCCGCCCCCCCATGGGAAGGGTCAATGGCCGCCTCCCCCCGGGCGCTCACATCCATAATGAGTGGCGCCCCCACTAGGGACCTTGAAATCACTGCTCACCGATCATGACCTTACCGCCCGACCGAAGACTAAATAAATACGACAGTTAGTTACCTACTAGGGGGAAAAAACCTATACTTAATCTTAAATCACAGCTAGATATATCCAATGAACTATAAACATTGCTACAAAGGAGAAAAAGGTCCAATAACAGAGAAACGATCTTATTGCATACAGTTCATTACATTTCTACAAAGGAAAAAAGGCCTATAGGCAAGTATTCAGTTGCATGCACACTCTTGGCATCAATCTAAAACGAGAGAAACGGTTCCAATAAGACGTTTATCCATTACAATCAAATTGCGAATTAGAACTTTGTTTACTCCCAAACTTCTGCAACAGGGGCTGGTGGGTGGGTCAAAAACTGCAGCTTGTTCCCTTGAGGGCTCACGAGCGACGAGTGGTGCAGCCTTCAGAGCGCAGGAACAAGAGGACGCCTGCCTGGATTCCCGCGCCTTTTATTTTGCAGCGGGAAGGCGGGGCAGCATCCCCATCCCGCCCAGAAGCGCACGGACTTCCTGGCGGGTGTTAGGACAACCCTTTTAGGGGCTAGGGGCATACCGGCATGGGACTCGCCCCCCGCCCGCAAAGGTTTCCCGGGGGATCGGGGCACCCAGCCATACGTTCGGGGTAACCGAGAGATCTCCCCTTTCCATTTGATGATCTTGTGATATCTTTTCAAGACACTTCCTCTATTCATTTCCGGTGTCCTTTGTTGTTTTATCTGAAAGTTTGAAGGTTTTCATTGGACTAATGGAGATGGCTCTATACTTATTTGGCATGATTAATCTCTAGTTATTATTTGTTACCAAGGGATGCTCCCTATGGAATACATTGACTTTTTGATGAGTAAAAAGGTGGTAGGTTTTATGATTGTGGTTTCCTGGCGTGTGGATGAATCTTGAGCTCTCCTGGACCATTCTTCAGCAAACCTCCCTGTTTATATATATTTATATAATGAGGACTCTGCCCTGGACATACTAGAAGCCTTCCCTCACGGTTATGGCATCCTTAGACAAGACCGCCCCATTAGGCGCGGAGGAGGATTAGCCATCCTTTTCCACTTGTCATTAAATTGTACAATGTACCATGTCATTAGATTGTAGCGGATTGAAAACACCGAAGCAGCACACTACACTATAAAGAGGGCAAGTGATCTTACTTTGAACGGTCTCTCGATACATATATTGCCCCCCGGGGCCGGCTCCTAACTTCTCATCTAATTTTGCAGAATAGTGATGCAATCAGCACTACAACATAAAAACTTTACGATGCTGGGGGACTTAAATCTACACGTGGAGGATCACATGAAGATTGAGGATCAAACACTATGTAAAGAATTGGCCACCCTACAGTTACAACTTAAGTCCATGGTTCTGACACATCAGTCACGCCATGTGTTAGACCTCATCTTCTAGAACCATTTAGAGCTTGTGGTTGAGCCCCCGACCCCTATCCCATGGTCCGACCACCATCTTATAGCTTTCTACATCTCACTAGCCAAACACCGGTACACACAAAGATCAGGCCCGCTTTCCCATGTAGAAAATGGACCAGGTTCAATAATGAGAACTCCCCTGGCGCCTTACAGAAAAATCCACTGCTACTGGGTAGCAAGATTAATATGGCCAACTCAGCAGTGAATAAGTGGATAACGGAAGCACTGGATGTAGTTGCACTGTGGACCTCAAAGACTCCTCAGAGATGTTCCATATCAGCACCATGGTATAGTAAATAGCTCAGAATCACCAAACAAGGCTGTAAACACCCAGAGCGCAAATGGAGGATAGATTTCTTGAAAGTTAATAAAGATGCGTATAAGACAGCACAAAAAAGTAAAACTCCCTGATAAAAAAGAGGCATGTCACCTACTACAAGGAGAAAATAGAAACAGCAAAAAACTTCTATAAGGAACTATTTGCTACCCTTAAAGACATATCCTCCCTAGAGAGAACACTGATTATGCCCACCAGCTCCCCTGAGCTGTGCAATTGGATGGCTGACTTCTTCCTATCCAAAGTATCCAAAATATACCCGGAACTGCCCTATCTCGCAGCCCGAGAGATCTACTGAGCCCGGGATTAACCTGCTCCGGGAATTCCTGTCCTCCCCAGTGATAGATCTGAAGGGGGTGGCCCTAGGTATTAAATCTGATTTACCAATTGATCCAGCAACGCCGAGCAGAATAAAGGAGGGGTTAGATATGATACTACCCTATGTGCAGCAACTGCTGGAACTATCCTTTAAATGTGTGGTGGTCCTCCCGAGGAATTGGAAACACACGATTGTTCTGCCTTTGAAGAAAAAACCCTTGGTCAACCCTGAGCTACTGGAAAATCTTCACCCCATCTCTCTACTCCCTTACATCTCTAAAATAGCAAAAAAAGGTGGTGAACAAACAATTAGTGGCCCACATTAATCAGCATAATCTTTTCCACTCCCCTGCAATAGGGGTTTAGAGCCACATACTCGACTGAGTCAGCACTTCTCTTCGACACGGGGTCACTGCTCAGGTGCGTGGATGCCGGTCAGAGGCCTGCCTTGGTCCTGTTGGACCTAAGTGCAGCCTTCAGCACAGTATCCCACAAACTACTCCTACAGCGACGACGGGCATGCGGGCTAGATGGAGAAGTGCTGAAGTGGATGAGGTCCTTTCTACAGGACCATAGTTTCCAGGTTGCACAGCATCCGCACAGATTAAAAATCTTGCCACTCTCACAAGGGGTTTCACAAGGCTCCATTTTGAACCCTACCCTTTTTAATCTTTATATCGGCCCTCTGGCAGATATTGAGGAACAACACAAAATCACTATAGTGTCATTTGCAGATGATACCCAGCTTGTAGTGACTCTAGCCCAGAACTCAGCAACATTCCAGTGGTACACTACGATGAACGACAGAGCAAACTCAGCTTAAATTATTGAAAGCTCGAATTCTTGTTTTAGATATGCCACAGACATAAAAACTGATCCCCTGGGGCTGGGAGTGTCTGGTACTGGATTAAAGTGGCATGAGGTGGATTTAAGACTACACAGCCTTGCTGTTGGGTGCACCAGTATTAATTTTCACCAGCGTTTGCTTCTGAGCAGAGCTTCGGGCCCCGGCACTCATTCATTTACAAATTAAGCACTGTATAATGTGAAGTTCGATATTCTTCCCTTAAAACATAAGTAACTAACCACTTGTGTAAAACTGGGGTTTGCCAATCATCCGGACTATGAAACATCCCACTTGTAATTATTTGGACACCTGTAAGACAAGCTCAGTTCCCTCACCTTTAGCCTACAGGGTTACGATCCTCCACCACCCTTCAGCACACCCACTATTACAACAAAATCACAAAGAACAAAAGTAACACAGATCTATTATTTTATGCTGTTCAACCTGTAAAAAGATAAGAAGGGTGGTCGCATGTCAAAGCCTGATCCACCCCAAAGAAAATCCAGAAAAATAATATTTACCTTGTTTTATTTAACTAAACTCATGTAAAGGATTGTTGTAGAACACTTTCCCAGATTATATTTGTTTACTTGAAAATAGCATACCGCTAAGAATAATAATAAGAAAACTAATCATACTACTACTACTACTAATAATAATAATAATAATAATAATAATAATAATAATAATAATAATAATAACAAAAATAATAGGATCCAAGGTTTTGTTTTTGACCAGGCGAGTTCAGTAAATAATTAGTTTTGCAATTATAGCTGGTGCACAGCAGTGAAAACTGGGAAATAGAAGTCATTAGTCAGCCAAGCGAAGCAGTGACTGCTCAAATCCTCGGTAAGGTCGGTTTTAGAATGTTGTTTTCATTTCTGATCTCTTCATTACTGGAGATATAAGGATGACATTCAAACAGAAGAGCGGCGAGGAATACTCTACGCAACACGGATTTACAGCCACTGCCTTCTGAGATGGACGAGTTTCTTTAAAACCCAGCTGCCAAGCCCTCCAGGACCAGAGGCACCCAATGAAATTGACGAGATCTCAGCGCCAAGGAAATATTGCGAAGCGTGATTTCCTTCGGGAATGCTAAATCTATGCAGCAATTGTCAGACAGCATGATTGAAACAAAGGAATTACATGCAAATTAGGCGATGGTGAGGTTTCTAACAAAAGTAAGGCAAATGGACGTGCAGATGGTGTTCGGCTATGCTATGGAGGGGTCGGTCTCTGAATTCGCAAGTGCCCACACAAACTTAAAATATGTAACCACTTCAAGCGCCAGCTCTGTTTGGAAACACACGTCCATCTCCCAAGTAATTGGTCACAGCTAACACCACGCACTATTAATTGGAATATTTACTATCAAGCTGTCCTTTGGGCAGACTGGACTGGCTGTAAAAATGCCTTGTGTTTCAATGTCACTAGCAACTTTGGAAGGGGATGTTAGTCAGCAAGGACAATGGTAGTTGAGCTGAAGTCGTGCAGATTAAGAAATGATGCTCGCCTTTTTGTGTCTTCACAAACATTTACAGGGTAATGCGGCATCATGTACACGTTGTGTGTTTTTTCAAGTAAGTGCACAATATCTATTTGCATAGAGTACCAACTAGGGGCCTGATTACGAGGGCACAGGAGTGGTGGTCCACCATTTTGCCGATTACGACTTACAAAGCCTTATCCGCTGTGGACCGCCTGCTGTGCCAGGCAACAGTTGTTCACTGGTGGGGGCGCAGAAGTGCCACAACGCATTATGCTGAGCAGGGACTGGTGCATTCTTGCTCAGCATATTTTTAGTTCTTGCACCGCCAGCCTTTTCATGGTGGAGCCCCGCAATGAAAAAGCTGGCGGTGCAAGAACAAATGTCCTCCACACCATGGGGATACATTCAGGGGGGCAAAACATGTGCCTCCCTGTCTGTATTCCTCCCAGTGACAGCACGGCTTGGAAGAAACAGTCCATGCCGTGCTGGAACTTTTTTTCCGTTCCCATTGCGGTGCCTGTTTTCAAGACACCACCCTGGGAATGGTCAAAGGACCACCGACCGTATTACAAGTTGCACATTTTCAACTCGTAATATGGTCAGCTTCGGCATAGCAGAACTGGCGTTGAGCCAGAGCAGCTGCACCAAAGTCAAAACCAGGCCCTAAGTTCCTTATCTCTTGGCATGCCTAATGTGTACGACGCATCTAGCGGACTGCAACCTGCACATTTGATGCTGGTTGATATTTTTCCTTCTAAAGCAATGTTTTTCCTGTACTTTTAACTTGTTCCTACACGTGAATCACATTTATGCAATCAGCATGTGATGGTTTTATAAATTGCAAACCTGACTGGGAAAACAATGAGACACAGTCGATCTCAGACGTGGAATATAGCATTATAGCCCGCCGTAGAGGGCTATACGTCTATTAAAGGCCCTCTCCAGCGTTAAAGGTCCGAGCCGAAGGCGAGGGCCTTTAACAAGGGAGAGGGACTTTAATAGCGGTATAGCCCATCTACGAAGGGCTATAAGGCTATTAGAACATTCTGTCACTGGAGGACAGAATGTTCTAACAAAAAAAACAAAGCCTTTTGGGAGCGTGAGGGGACTGTAGAGGGACATGGGACCTGACGGAGGGAGAACCCAAAACACACCCCACACTGCAAGCAATATTAAATATAGGAGCACAGTGACACCTTATCACAAGAATATGTAAATCAATCATAGACCTCACCTGGGTGCCGCTAATGTGACTACGACTAAAGTGGGAGGAGGAATTCGGCTGGGCGCTGCATGATAATGAATGGCTCGCTGTATTCGAGTAACCAATGCTTCAAAAATATCCAGTTCAACATACTACATTTTGCGTACCTCACTGCGGAACGGCTCTAGCGCTTCTTCCCTGCGACGCAGTTTGAATGCCTGCGCTGCCATATGCCTGATGCCATATTTGTCCATATGTTATGGTCATGCCTCACACTGCAGCCCTACTGGGCAGGAACCCACACCACGATATTGATCGTCACAGGTCTGATGGGCCTGGCCACATGGGAGGCCAGCGCCCTGGGGATTTTCAAACGGAAAAAGCAGAAAAAGCTGAGGACTGTTTCTCAACACTGTCCCTACTCCTAGCTAAGCAAAGCATCACAATACATTGGCGCTCTTGGAGCTGTCCCCCAATAGCAGCTTGGAAGGGGGTAGTCAGGAAATGGGGAGCCCCCGAAGAAGACACAATTAGGCTGGCGGAGGCACGAGTAACACGACGGTGCCCCATATCCATGGTGTGATCAATGCTCCCACACAGCTTCAAGCAGGTACATGACAACCCTGCAAATACCCCAACAGCCACTGAGGTGGAGCCTGGTCCTGTAGTGACCCGCTTCACACAGGAACCTCCCGAACGGGTCCTAACCCTTCATCCCTACTGGAACCCCATATGTGCCCCGATGAGAGAGCAACACCTAGTGACATTAGAGCGCAAAGACTAATGCCCTTATTCCAAGCCCCTTTTTTCCCGTGTTACTCACCCCAGTTGATTTAAACCAATGGATTTCTCCCAGCTAAACTTAAGTAGAGTAGGGTTCACCAAACAGGCCCAGGAATCAAATAATCCAGAAAGAGACCCCTCCTCGCAAGGCATATATAAATGTTTAGTAATATTATACAAACCTGGACAAACAATTGTCTTGATGTTAATGTTTTATAATGGCAATGTAATGCTCTGAATGATAAATAACTGTTATTGAATTAATAAAGTGTATACCCAGTACGTATATGGAAAATCTAATAAAAAGGTTTACAAAAAAAAATCAATCACTGCTGTTGTAACTTACACTGTACTTTGTTTTCACGAAACTTCATAGAACAAATTGAAAAAATTAAAACTGTAATTTATTCAAATTGACTTTAAACCATAACAATAAAGAATGCACAGAGCATAAAAATGGATCATAAGTAATAGCCTCAAGAGCCAGATTTCAAAGCCCAAAGCACTTCCCAGTAATTTGCCTATCAGTAACAATATCACCTGGTTGTTTTTGAAGGGGGAGGAAGCTGATGTTCAAGGGTATATCCCTCATACACTGATCATAATCAACCAATCAGCAATAGCTAGAGAAGGCCTGTCCACTCTTCATGATATTTGTATAAGATAAATGTAGGTGCCACAGATCTACATGGAAATGTGTTACAAGGTGGTTGTTCTGAGTGTGGCCTGCCTGTCGGGGTCTCAGGCACACACTAGAGAATAATTTCATATTAACAGTTATTCCAGTTTATGGCAGGAATACAATGCACCATGTCTGTTATGTCTGAATAACTAGTGGACCTGTGGAACATGATATTTGTCCCAATGATTAAAATGCTAAATTTAACCATGACAGCTCTACATATGACACATAAAACTGAAAGTATTTTATTTCTTAATTTGAAACACAGAAATGGTTGATGAGTTAAGACAATGGATTTTCTTACATTGATAATATAGAATTAGCTGTCTGCATAGCAGCGCCTTTGTGAAAGATTGCAGAGCAGAGTTCAATAAATGATGCTTTATGGGAGCTATCTAAGTGTGGTAGCTGGGGCAGTATAAACATTTGCATGGTGTGTTGAGACACCAGTATACATTGCAGTGGCGGCTGGTGAGATTTGAAAGTGGTGAGGCGTAAACTTATTGGTGTAGCACACCGTGCGAGCGAGCGCAGCGAGCGAGCCCGAACCACCTAAGGAGGGTTCCCCCCGAGAAAATTTTGAAAAATTAGCAGCCAAATGGTGGATTTTCAAGACTTTTGGAAGCCATTGTGCTTAACAGAAACAGGCCACTGCCTCCCCTAAAACTATCATCAGTTCCAAGGCCTGATGAATAAACCATTCTAAATTGCAATAAACCACATTATATTTTAACAATGTTGCATAAATAGGTTGGATCTGTCTACTGACCCAGTGGCTACGTGAGATAAAGTGGCATTCAAGGTAGCCCATTCAGAGTAAAATGCCTACTTTTTCCACATGGAATTGAATATCATAATGGTTAGTGTTTATTTTTTGAAAGTCAATAGCATGCATAAAGGCACCATGTATAAACAAAAAACACATAAGCATGCAGAGATAAAATATATACATGCAACACATAAAATGTTTCCCCTACCTGTGCTTGTCTGTTTCCTTTATGAATCATTTGTTCAAAGCCAAGTACACAGGAGGTGAATGAAATCTTCATATGATATAATTGTAAAACTACCACATTATGAGGGGCAGACGGAATAACAGACTGCGCCAGTTGCCAATCGCAAAATGACTACCCACCACAGGCCCCGCACAAGGCAAACAAACCCTGCACAGCACTTCACAAGAGCTAAAGTGCAATAACATTAAAATGACAATATAACATTTCATAGCAGTTAACTTGACCTCGTTAAGTACTCATAATTGCAATTGCATTTATATAGCCTACATGCACTAAAGCCTGCATGCCTACTCTAGCCTACATGCATTCTACTAAATAAGAAAAATAATAATAATTAAGAGCAAGCAATGGCATAGGCAAGAGGTCTCGCCTTTGGGACCATATAAGTGCTTAGCCATGCAACAAAGGTGAGACCTATTGGCTATGCCAATGCTTGTGTGTAAAGTCTTTGTATATGTTTAAATACATAAACAGCAAACACATTCATGTAGCACTATAAGCATACCCAGAAGCATATACAGACAAAATGTAGAGAGATATGCAGTGAGACAATACACAAAAGGCAACATGCAAACACAGGTGGTTGTCAATGGATGCGCTGATGGCTGTTAAGAGGAATACATAGTTAAAGAGACTGTTGGATGACTGTATGTGCATATTATGGTGGATCGGTGTTAATCACAGAACTAGCTTGATGCACATGCGAACATATGGTTGAACAGCCGGGTGTTAGATGATGGATTAATGAGCAGGTAAGAGTGGATGGATATGTGCTTGGTTGAAGCCAAGGAAGTTTAGGGTCGGGATGAATAGGTATGGGTGAATGTACAGCTTTACGCAGATCCATGTGGATAACTGAGCAGGATAAGTGTGCGTTCAAGGGTGGTTGGGCCAAAGATTAGGTGAGTGCATAGCTGGGGGCATGGGTAAGGGTGGGATGTGTGGATGTAATTGCATAGGTGAATGGAGGAATGCATAAGAGTGGGAGTGGATGCCTCCATCAACATTTAAATTAAATGAGTCATGGTTTGCTCATGACATAATGTAGTTTTGGTTTCCTTTACATATTGGAGCAAAATATGCCCCTCGATCTTTCTGGTAGCAGCTGTGCTTCATTTATATGAACATTGAGGTCTGGCACTTATTATTCACCTTTACATGGCGCTGCTCAATAATGCATGCATTTACTAAATTGCCTGGCAAATGGTTTATTAATGCAAGTAAATACAATTCACGGATTGATGCGGAATGCAGTAAGGCTCCCTGAGGGGAGATACTGGATCAACCGGATCCCTGTCCCTGGGCTCTGCAGGTCTCCACGACCGACCGTCAAATGTGGAGGCTTTCTAATTCATTACTGCTGGCCTGC
Organism: Lissotriton vulgaris; assembly: GCF_964263255.1. Classification (NCBI taxonomy): domain Eukaryota; kingdom Metazoa; phylum Chordata; class Amphibia; order Caudata; family Salamandridae; genus Lissotriton; species Lissotriton vulgaris. The sequence goes on from NC_141693.1 coordinate 976,279,989, forward strand.
CCCACTGAGACTTTGAGTAGTTGACCCAAATAAGGGCCTCGGACAAGAACTACAGCCTTTACCAACAGAAAGATGTCATCCATGTAACCACCAATCACACCCTGCAGACATATGTACTGCTGTCCCCAGACTGAGCGATAAAAAAGGGGATGATGGACGGAGCCTTTTAGCAAATCAAACACTCACCCCCAGTCAACTGATCTGGGTTTAATCCATCACCATTCTTTAGCTCACTCCGCCACCCCAGGTCAGACATGGCCATATGCAAATCAGTCTGACCATGTGCCTCATGGGAACAGTCCAGCCCGAACTGCCAAGCCATGTCTTCCCTGGACCGGAAACAAGCATCCTGGGACCGGTCTCGGGTTCATAACCCTCATCAGCCAGGCTGATGAAGTGATACATACATGCCAGGCTCACTGGCATCGGAGAGGGTGCACAGCTGATATTCATAACAGCTGAGGGTCTGCAAGGCTGGGGCATGGCTAGGCTCTGGCTGCTGTTACCTTTATAGGAAGAGTTCTTTCACGCTCCACCCAAAACCTTGGTAGTGACTTGTATTTTTTCCGATAGTGGTTGTTGCTCCGGTAATTACCTAGCGGTTTACCTACAGCTCAATTGTATTGAATTTCACCTTTTCATTAGTTTAACAAACTCCCAGTGATGTAGATAAAAGCAGTTGTACGCAATGAGTAATTATCCAAAGCATAAAATTACAGATATAAAATTTGAAAAACTGTTTAAACGGGTTGAAATCCTGTGCACATCGCTTTCCTTACAAGGATTAAAGACACACCGGAGAGCTTGGTGAGCAGCATGTACTTACGAAAACAAAAACCTTATTTGTAGACTACGAGACCCCATGAGCCTCAATACCGGACAGACAAAAGGCAGATACTTTATTTACAACTCGATTCCCCCATGGGTAAAGTGGGCCGAAACACTGTCCTGTACCGGGACAGCTCCAAATATTGCTTTAGCGCCGCATGCGTTGAGTGAGTGAAAGCATGCGCTCAATAGATCTGAAATGAATCGCTCCAAGGCGCTGCAAACTCAGAGTGGGCACATTAAGAATAAGTGGTTTGGAGATGCATGTTTTAACCCTATGTCCCACTACAGTTGGAAAAGGCCTATATGATGCGCAGTTTCCACTACTGCCTCCAGTAAAATTCTGGCTGGTTGCTGCCATCAGCGTCGGCTTATCAATATCACCCTCTGTGCTTGTGAGCGAAACATTCATGAGTGGGAAAAAGTGCGTATTATTATTATTATTAAAGTTTTATATAGCGCTGGCTAGACCCGGAGGTATCGGAGCGCTTTACATGAGCATCAGATCATAGTTACAGCTTACATTGTTACAAAGGTTACATAGTTCTTAGAGCATGACAACATAGTTACTTGTAAGGTCGAGATAAACAATAAGCACAAATACGTAAGGGGAAAAGCAGGCAAGGTGAGAGATTCAGGGGAGGGGGGTTGGAGCAGGGGAAGTAGACAGGTAATGAAGGCGGGAAAGAGGAGGGGAGGGTGAGAGACACAGCATGGGAAGAGGAGGGAATCTCCTGGTTTGTACCATGACTGTAGATTAACCTTTCATGGTGCTGCATTGACTGGTTTGTGTGCGTGAACAATCACATCAAATGCTTTATTTATGCCAGGTGGTGCAGGTTTATAAAACTTTGACAAGAACTTCAGGCTGTTCTATAGACCCAGCAAGGCTTGTTTTGGAGTTTAGATACTCTCTGAAAACGACATGTCAGGAGGAGGAGTTGCTTTAGATTACAAAGACACCTTAAGCAACTAATGCGTAACTAATGCAGAGGACTTACATGGCTGAGTAGTTCTAATTCAAGCATGATATCAGACAGTTTTAAGGGGCCTTTTGTCACTTTGTAAACCACTGTGGCCACACAAACATCCTGCTTTGTGTCTGACAGTCTAGTACTAAAACAACATTTACACCGAAAGAAACGTGCATAAAACAATATTTTTACTGACAATCCAGTGCAAAAACAACTTGTGTCTGACAGTCTAGTACTAAAACAACATTTGCACGGACAGTCCACTACAAAAACAACGTTCAAACATGAAGACTAGTGTAAAAACATCTGCACTTGCAGTTCATTGCAAAAACAACTGACAGCCCAGTACTAAAGCAACATTTGCACTGACAGTTCAGTACTAACATTACATTTACATAGAAACTTTTTTTCCAACGAAGAACCAGTCCAAAAACAACGTTTAGACAGAAAGAGTAGTGTAAAAACAACATAGTCACTAAAAGTCCAGTGCAAAAGCAACATTTGCATCGACTGTACATTGCAGAAACAAACACCTGCAGTGGTCCAAGCGTGGGCAGCACTTACTCTGACCGACTGACACAAACAACAGCTCCTCTTACCAACTTTCTGTAAAAACAACATTGAGCCAGCATTGTTTTACAATGTTTTAGCAGCAGTTGGCTTGTGCAAAAGTGCTCTTAATCAGTGAAAATGTTGTTTATCTGACCCCGTGTTCAGTCCTTTCAGGAACAGCCTCAGGAACTACATTTTGTTTGGGGCAGAGTCAAAGCCAGCAATGTGTGTGCCCAGGAAGCCCAGTGATGTATTGGCAAGGTTGATGTGTGAACTCACCCCGCCCGGACCAGCTAATGGCTCCTGCAAGCGAGAATTAGGCTGTGCTGAATGATTGTAAAAGAAGTGGCACGTGGCAGGGGAATGCACTCTGTAGGCGCCATTTATCGGAAGAGGAGCCAGAGAGTCACAAAATATGGGTAGCTGGCCTTGGAAAGCAGAATGGGGCCAAGCACACACCACAGTCAGTGGATATCCTTGGTAACTCCCTGGGATATTCATAGTTGCAGCAGGCTGTGTCCCAGTGCTTTGGCCTCTTCTGGCGCTATTTTCCTCTCTCACCTACAGCTAAACTTCACTGACTGACAGGAGAGTGGTAGACAATGGTCACACACGAGCATATAATTCCTCAAAGACAGTGGATTATGGGTCAGGCTATCAGATGACTTTACGTCACCTATGACACGGAGCCTTTATTTTTTCACTTAACAATCCAGTGCATTCTGTGAGTTGTGGTTCACGTCAGTTGATCTACTCGAACATCACAGTGAAGTGAAAAACCAAACCAAATGTGACAAATGCGCCTTAAACTGCCTCTCGTTATCTCGATTATCGTTTCGAATATTAAAACCTGATGTAGTAATAACAAATGAATACATGTCAGCTTGGCAAGATAAATGAGAACTAGGCGGTTCTCTTCTTCACCCACAAGAGTTTATCAAATTCAAAGGCCTCCTCGTTTTCTGTCAACTGTTTCCTACTGGAAATGAATGGAAAGCTGCTCGGTCTATCTCAAGGTTATTGTGCGTGAGGCAGCCCCCAATTTGTTGTTACAGAGTAGGCCGAGCAGCTAAAATCTGGGGTTAAGTAAAGTTAAAGGCAAGCCCTGCACTGCCCTTCTTCCAGCCTTCTCCTCCTGGCCCCGGGTGGGTAGTGGCATTGTACTTGCACACAGTACCCTGCGCCGGAGGCATGATTGCTCATGGCAGGCCTTTGACTCGTCACTCGGTCGTTCACTCATTTCACTTCATGCTTATGAAGTGAAATGCAAAGTGAACAACCTAGGGACGAGTCCAAGGCCTGCTCTGAGCAATTATGCTTCTGGCGCAGGGCACGAGGCGCCAGACCAGTATAATGCCTCTGTCCGGCCCAGGGCAGGAGAAGGCTGGAAGGAGAAGGGCAGGGGCCGGTGCTCTGCAAGGCTGCCCGGCCACGCAGCCCGTTTACTTAACCTTAACCCGGGCCGGACTTCATGTAGAGCTGGAGCTACCATGCCGATGCTGGTGACTGTAACGTGATATCACCCACAAGTCCACGACAAGCCACACCAAAAAAAAAAAAAAGCTTAAGGAATATAGCGGCTTAAGGCTGTTGCTTACCGACACTCCCTGGTGGTGGTTTGGGGGGGGGGGGGGGGGGGGGGGGGGATGGGCGCACTAGCCTGCCTGCCTGCCTTCAGTTATGTTAGATAGGCGGTCTAGGTCAAGCTGCAGTGCCTGCAGCATAATGGCATCTGGCTCACCACCTCAACTCAGTACTGCCTCAACCACTAATGACTCATGCTCGTTGTGGGGACGGGTGCGTGCGTGGCATAAAGAAAAAAAATCTATGCACACTGCGTGCTGCACAGCCCTACCCCTTCCCCCGCAGAATCAAATATAGCCCCCTGCCCAATCGGGGCTTAAAGCCATTTCAAAATTCGCATTGCATCCGCATCGTGACCATCATTCACACGCTCATCTGCATACTGAATTCACATTCATTCATGCAGTAAATAAAAGGAGTTGGATGGTCTGGACACTGGACCAGTATGTGACGCGCTGAGTCACAAGTGAGATAATTTAATTTACTGTCTAGTCTGAGGCTACACGCGCAGCACGTGTATGTATGCCACATTCATATTGACTTATGACGTGCATTCAGAGTTGCAGGCGCCTGGTGTTACAGTAGACTACGCACTTCCGTATTCAAGCATTCGACAAATTTAATTTCCCAGCTATCATCTTCAGCTGAATATCATCAATACAGTCAGTGCAGGAGAAGTTAAATGTAAACCTGCCCGCTTGGGGGGCCCAACCTGCTGGCTGCTTCACAAGTCTCCTAGTGCAGGCATAAAATGGCTGCTACTTCGTTCTCAGGCTCCGACTGCAAGCATGTGGGGGGAAGAAGTGAGTCTGCGCAGGTCCCTATCCCGAATCGTCACAGGGTGGGTCTCACCACGCCCTGTGACGAGTTGGGAGGGGGTGTGGTGACACGACAGCAAGCTCCCCTGAGTCTCCTCCACTCTCTGATTGACGTGGAGAAGTTAGCAATCCCGGGCTTGTGTTAAAAACGCCCGGGGCTAACTTAATCTCCACGCCATCAGGGGGTGGAGACTGGGCCTCCAGGCCATGTCTTTTGCCGAGTGATGACATCACAGCCTTCAGGGCTGTGAGGTTCTCAGCCGGCAAAAGACCGAGCAGCAATCAATCAGTGGACGTCACGAAAGTTTCCGCCACTGATAATCATGTAAACTTGGTGCGGCGGTGACTGGGGCTGGGCAGCAGAGTCAGAGAGAGTGGAGACAGTGCCCCGTGTGTTCTTTGGAATGTATTATTTTTTACAATTAAATAAACGTGATCTTCCGTATGATGTGATCTTAAATCATTAAGTGCAAATTACCTGGGGCGGAGCCCCGACGCCCGCACAGAGAAACCGCCACTGATACATTGGTTTTGTAATTTACTAAATTTTTGCAAAATTACCGGACCAGAGCGCAATAAAATTCCCCAATTGCACTCCCTGTAAAGTGGTCTTTATATAATGCCATATTGGGACGGGTGTACGACAGTACAACGCTGGTCAATACATTGCATGCCTTTGCCTCACATTTTCTGGCATGCATATTTTTACCATGATTATGCATTTACATTGCATGCCAACACCACAGATTGTTTTTAGATTTTGAGAAACAATGTATTTGTGGGGTACACCCCCAACTCAGACCCCCCTCCCTCCCAACTTACCTAAATACGTGGCATTGGCATGCATTGTACATGCATAATCGCTGTAAAAATATGCGTGCTAAAAATGCAAGCAAAGGCATGCAATGTATTCACCCCGTTATAAAGGCTGTTTCCCTATTGGGACTAGATAGTACATGGGGAGGATGTCCGACCAAGTAAAGTGATTTTAATCCTACCAAGTTTTAACCAATAATATGGTTTAAATGATTCATTTACCAATAAGACTTTCAATGCCAATAGCAAAAATTATTGCACCCAATAAAATATACCATCACAGTATTTTTAAATCAGCAGTGCAGTTATTGTTGCCTATTCTGAGTTGACTCTGAATAGCGATTTATTTTGGTGGTTACAGCACCAAAATCCACATGTCCTAAGTTTCTCTGGAATTTTTCCCTCAGTAAACGTCAGTAGATTTGACCTGCGGGAATTTATCAAATGTATGCATATTTTTTCACGCCCAGTAATTAGCACCTGTGATAAAGTCTGCTCAGCTCATGGTTCAATACTTGCAATAACAGAAATCACAACACATGTCGGAGTTTACCAAGACACTTGTACCCAAAGCCTAGATATATAAAAGATTTGTAGTGGCGAAGAGGCTCAAATCTCCTGCCTATATTGTATTGAAGTACCAACATTTTTGGACCATTGCTACTGTCCAAGTGCTTTTGTGTGCAGTTTGTCACTAATGTCCCAAATGCCCCAATGCACTTTTTGTCTCTAATGTGCCAAAAAATATATCAGAAACAGCAGCCAGCTCCATTGCAGACTAGTCTTTAAATGATTCCATTGTTAACCAGTTTTCGTGGCACAATAATTTTTTTAAATTTTAGCATGTGCCATTATTTTTCAAACATTCCTTGAGAAGAATCCACATATTTGGTAAATTGGTTTTCATCTCCAATCTAATTTTGAGCACAATATGTAAACTTCTCCCCAATAGACTGTTAATTACTTGAACTGTAGGTGCATTTTTAAGCACAATGTATTAATTACGATAGTAACTCATGTTTCATCTATTGAACAGGCGAAGCACTAGAATAGTGCGCGCCACTCTTATGGCGGTCGAGCCCGTCCCCGGGAACAAGGGAGGAGGGGGGGGGGGAGTCCCGTCCCCCACCCCCATTGGCCTGCAGTGGGCGGCTACGGCGGGTTGACCCGGACGCACTTTAGTGCTTCCGGTTCACACGAGCACACAACAGCAGGGACAGACCAGTTTGTGTTTTGGCCACTTTACCACAATTGATCAGAGCCAATAGGGCATATCTCCTCTGTATGAATTGTGCCAATGTTTGGTTTACCAAGAGTGGCATATATGTGATTTATTGTTGCCCGAGATTTTCTGACCCCATTTCTGTTCGATATAGGTTTAAGCCATGTTACCTCAACTGCTCAGTGCTAGTAGGGCATATGTCATCTGTATGAATTAGGACTGTGATTGGTTTAACATGAGTGTCATATGTGATGCACTGCCTGGCCCCATATCTTTTGGACTCTGTTCGGTTGGCTGTAGGTTTAGGTCATTTTTACTGCTACTGGTAAGTACTAATAGGACATATGCCCACACCTTCCTTGTTCCCTTACAGATAAAGCAACCTAAGGTAGACTGCAGGCTGCTGCCTGTCATGGCAGGTTTTCTACTGGCCTCCAGGTAACGCAAGCGTTCCCATGGATAAGGCCGTTTTCAATGTCCCGCAGGTAATGCGACTCATAATACACTAAGCGCTCTCATTTAGATTTTGTGATGGACGGGACAGGGACATGCAATGTTCCCCGTGTAGACTGACGTAAGCGGCCAGAGTTGAAAGTCGGAGTTCAATGTTCCGCGAGTAAATGCAACTTGTGCTATGCTAGGCGTTCTTAGTTGGAATATGATTTTCAGGGTGCCTCACCTGAGTAATTGGCGTTACGCTAGGCGAGCAAGAAATTGAAAGCCGGATTTCAATGTTCTTCAGAAAATGTAACGGATGCTCTACTAGGCGGCGTTCTTAGCCCGTAATATGTTTTTCAATGTCCCTTCACTGAGGCAAATGGCGATGTCAGTCCCGCACGGCACCTGCCTCTTTGGTCACTTTCATATAGTATCACTACTGGTGATTTCATTACATCCCAGGCTTTCGTTGTCACATCTGCAAAAAGTTCCATAGGTACGCAGTTGCAGTTACAAATATGCATTGGGAGTCATTAAGTGCAATAGGCACGTAGGTGCTGTCAGGCATAGAAGTATGCATTAAGGGTCTGGTGTCAAGTGGCATTGAAACACAGGTACACGTATGCATTGGCAACAGGCTATGTCGCACTAGGAGCTATTCACCTGTGTGCTAATACACATACTCACGATATGCTTGTAGTTTGCTACACAGGATATACTATTAAAGTATTGCGCCACACAGCGCCCGGTTCCCTGCACTGTCACATTGCATATGCTTGGGCGAATTCGGGCATTGGATGCATAGGTCATAGCATTCGCTACCTAAGCACCCTTGTGTAGCCATTATGTTCACATCTGACTTGTATGTGGTGGCACACATTATCATATTTAGGCAGACCGGGCTGATATTAATAAGCCAGGCAGACAAACCGCAACACTCACCCAAAGGCTAGGATCACTAACCAACTGTGCTGTAACTGTTATGTGCGGCTGCACATGCGGTGACCCATTGGTGCTGTTTCTGTGAATTGCAAGCTTCTTGACCCTGTTACTCAGGGGAGGAGGGTGCAGCAGTACACCATTACAAAGTATCATGTACGGTGGCGGAGGTTTTTGGCCTGTCAGTAAGGCAATACACTGACGGATGGGCTAATTATTTTTTCTGTTCACTTCCAGTCTCCCCGAGGTCATGGTGCGTAAGTCCGAAACGGGAGCATAAGTGTCGTAGACATACACATAGGAGTCCAGGGGCAGGCTAATTAAGGGCATGACCTTCCTAGTGGGCTGAGGGGAGGACAGATAGTCAGGCAACTATGCTGTCCTGTGGCGGTAAGGTCTTGATTGGTAAGCATAGTCTTTGGTCCTTAGCGGCAGTGACAGCCAGTAGGTAGGCTGTCAGGGCGCGGGGCCGGGGGAGTCTTTCTTCCTAGTGGGCCTGTGGCCACCCCCGCACGCGCATGCGCATCAGGGCGCAAGTATGCAGAGTTTCTGCAGCCCCCGTTATGGAGTTTAAGGCACAGGGCGTAGGGGGGGCCCGGTGGAAAAGATCTGTCCAATAAGCTGTACCCCCTGCGTGTCATTTTTCATACTTTGCGGGGATCAGGAGGCTGCCAGTCATTGACCTTGCCGTAGGCTCTAGAGGGGACACGCAGAAAGTGTATATATGCATTGTTAGATTAACAGTAGGAGTGTCATGTGTATTAGAGCTGAGGTTAGTCTTGTGACATCATCTGCCTAACAATGTATCTGGCCCTTTCTGCGTAATTGTAAACAATGTTAATAAATAATGCTTTTTAATTTTGTAATAAATACGGCCGGGGGGGTTACTCCCCCCTACTCCAAAAATTCCCAAATTGGTGTGGTCTCAATACTTGACTAGAAAGAGGGAGGGAGACTTCATCCGGACAAGGGATGGCTGTATGTAAAACAGGTAAAGGAGGGGACTTGGGGGAGTGCCAGGCCATATATATATTACATCAATCAACGCAGACATGCTTCGTTGTGGTTCAGCTGTTACTCGCAATTGACTGACAGAGAAAGGCTGTACATTGCACGCAAAAGGTTGGGGAGTCCTGTACTAGCTTGCCCCCAATTTACTTATCATTTGCATATTCGGATTTGTGAATTATGTGTTTTCTAGGCATGAGTAACGTCTGATTTGTTTCCAGGAATAAATGCACTAGTGCCCATCCAAACTCTCTGTTAATTGAGCCGAGGCTATTTTTGACAGCCTCTAGGTTTGCATTCCTAAAACGCAGACGCCATTATAAAACTTTAAAGTGACATGCTCAAATTAATAAACACATTTGCACTGTATATTCTATCCGCAACGAGGCTGACAAGCCCAACTCCCAGAAAAAAGAGATAGAGAAGGCAATTTACTATGACATAAAGTGAATATAAACATGTTCCTATAAGAACTGCACTTTAGAACCCTATGCAGCAAGGCCGATGTTTACCCCATGCACAACTAATAATTCTGAACAAAAACTGTTGCTTTAGTCTAGTGAGTCTCTCTGGCACGACATGCTTCGTTAAATTTTGAAAGATGGGACCGTAAATTTCCAATACCCTTTTCAATTCTAGCGCATGTCTATTTTTGCCTCCGCTAGTTTAAGAAGTTAAAGGCTAAGAGCTTCTATTGAACATGGATCTGCCATGAGAACATTTCAGTCCAGCCAAGTGGAAAAATCTATATTTCTAATCATGTCAGGGTGTATAATAATCTTCTGACCAGAGTCTGCTTTTTAATCAACGAGACACAAGCAATCTCTGAAAGAAAAAAAATACTGACCGAAGACACCTCATTTTCAGTACTTGAAAAAACTAGTTACAGAAAGCGATCAACATTTTTTAAATGTATTCCTTAGAATCTGTTGGGGCTACTATTATAATTATAGTGTTTGATAATTCATTTAACAATGTATATGACGAGGTGTAAAGTGACTCCTGGTAGTCTACTAAATAAATATGTATTTATTTCAACAATGCTCATTTAATCTCTGAAATTGACATTCTTTTGACTCCGGAAATTGGAGCAGGCTGAATAATCAGCCAAAATATTGTTAATTGAATCTGTCAAAATTGACTAAATGAAGCATAATGAAGATTAAACTGTATGTTTGCGATTAATAAAAACCTAAACAATACAACAGCACATCCCGATGAATAAGGGAGGGGCTAATCCGCTGTTACGTGCGCGCCAAGCAAGACGGCGTAATAACCGCAAGGCAGTTCTCTGTTGTAGAATATTGTAGGATTGCATATGGGCTAAGTGCAAATATGTTTATCCTTCTCATCAGGAGCATGATAATTGGCATGCCTCTAATGGATTTTGACAATCATCTGCATGGGACCATTGATGATACCTCCTATCTCCAGCATGCAGGGAACACATGCTGCCACAGGCAGTGGGAAAGCCTATAAAGGCACCCCGTTAATCGTGTAGCGCATTTGTACATATGATACCACAGTACTACTGTCGCCAGACTTCAGCAGCTGACTACAGCATTCTTTGACTATGACTTCAGAAGAAACTGTATTGCAAATATGAATGAACCAAGTGATCCAAGCTGAACAAAAGGACATGACTAGCCAAGGGTTTAGATCAATTAGTACAAAACACAAATCGAATTATGCTGATAGGAGTCTCACTAGTTATCCAGCGTTTTCCTCCTGAATCTAGGAGATGGCAAAGCTCCGTGGCAAACTAATTAATTTCACTCAGTCTTGACAGCCTTCTTAAATCAGCTTAGAAATGCCACAGCTGAATAAACCCATCTATGATTGCTTGCTCGCTCCCTTCCAAAGGAACTGCTCTCATGCCAACAGTTACCGAGACAGCGCGATGCAAACCACTTAATTAAAAAAAACTCTTAGGAGGAATGTGAAAATTATAGATGTTCTGCATATCAATTTCTAGTAAGAAAATTTGTCATTATACCATGATAACTCATTGAAAAATCTTAAGAAAAAGGCGACAGAATGTATGGTGAACACATAGCCATATTGTCATTAGCACAATCTGTTCAGTAATGTTGTTTCAAGCCTTGTACGATCAGTGTAATACTGTTGATATTTTATAATATCCCCCCGCTTTTTTTGAGACAGCTCATAGCATAAGCACAATTTCTATAGGACTTTAATCCTACACAATATGAAGCAAGATGTATTTAATTCATCTGGTATTCCACAGCTATTGTACATGATACACAAAATATCAGGGGTGATTTGAGAAAGCCAACAGGTAGCCCACCCTTTTGGTGTGTTCTTTTTTTTTTTTTGTTTCTCTGTATGTTCTTATATAGCGCTCGAATCACTGGGGAGGCATCTCGGCGCTTGCCTTGGGAACCCGTCCTGGCTTTTCCCTGTGAGATAGCCCCTACAGGGCATCCCCAAGGTGAAAGCCAGGCATCCCGTCCTGGCTTTTCCCTGTGAGATAGCCCCTACAGGGTATCCCCAAGGTGAAAGCCAGGCATCCCGCCGCGGGGGCCGTTGTGGAGATTAAGCAAGCTTAACCACATGGCTGCTAGGCGTTTTCCCGTTCTGCGCTGAAGCTCCAAAATAACCATTATTCATGACGAGCTGGCTTTGTCATCCGCGCACGGCAGGTAAGCGCCATGACGAGCCCAGCTCGTCATTAGCTTCGAAGGGGTTAATGCCCAGAGTTGCAGAGTGTGAACCCATGATTAGGGCAGGCACCGAAGCGAGAATTATCAAGTCCGTGGACATTTGAGCTCAAGACCCTGCCGCGTCGGGAATTGAACCCTGGTCCCGGGTCTGACCTCAGCTTCAGGGTCTGCCTGCTCTAACCGGTGAGCCACACTTCTCCACTTAGGTGCCCTCACAAAAGAGGACCCAATGCACCCTTTTGGAGCAGATTGAGTGTGAGAGTAAGTTGAAAAGGTGAACTTTGTCCACCCACTCAGGAAAGGTTTGCCAGCAAAACTAGATGGTCTGCAGGACTCGAATAAGAGGTGCACAAGAAAGGAACACCAACATTAAAGACTGCATAAACAACTGTGCGCTACATAATTCCTTGTACCCGGAAGAACTACTGTCAGCACCGCCCTTTCCACCTGTGAACATTAGAACTGCATATTAACCACTGACCCACACATAGCTCATTGAAGGAGTTGCACATTTGGAGGGATGAGCTTTGTCTTCCTAAAGAGAGAATGTTTATGAGAAGAACCTGAGGGGCAGCTGGGTATAAACAGGCAGTGTGTGAGGAGAGACAAAGGGCCAACACCATTTCTAACGGAGAACACCAGCGGTGAGTACTGCAATTGTGTTCTCCATAGCCTTCTGCACCAAAAAAAGAGTCTGTCTTAGCACTCTTACATGAAGCTGCCCACAATGCTACATGAGTGCTACACATGTACTAAGTAAAGCCTGGGCAAATTAGAGACAAGCAATGGTCCAAAAAGGTGGTTATTGTGTCCAAAGAGATCCCAGATCATCAATAAAGCCCCTCAGTTTTCAAATAGTGTCTTTTACTACTGATCTATCCCGTGTTTCGTGATCACCTCTGGTTTATTTTAAGTTATTATTCTTGACTTCCTTTCTGCTAATTGTGTGTCAAGCCAATGGACCATTCTCTTTGAATATAACCGTGGCATAGAGTAGCAGCTGTCCTCACCTGCTAGGCTCTTCGTTTTTAAATAGAAAGCACCTTCTACGACTGAGTCACCCTCTGTTTGTTCTGAGCCTACTCGAGTCGAGGAACGTGAGTGGCAATCCTTAACAGCTGGTTTTTACTTTTTAACTTTGGTTACTTTTAGGCTTTTTTATGATTAAGATAAAACATTGTGAAATTGAACTCTATGGCAGCAGGGCAAACATCAGTTAAAAATTTGACTGCTTCATGCCTACTTTTTATACATGAACCGTTGTTGTTTTTGATTTTTCTTCATACCGCTGTAGTGACTGACTGGCATACTAGGTGATCTCCCCTTGATTTCTAAATCCACATTTCCTATTGCCAATTTGAAGGTGTTACTGTTCAGAAAGTCAGATAAAGAAACCACCTCTCTGCCTGCAATCACAATGATATAATGAAAATAGAAGGTATATACAAAAATTCTTCATGGAAACTAGGAAAGAATTTGTCTTTACCCAAGAACATTTCTGCCAGTACAAAGCAATAGTGTAGGAAGTGAAAGTGGTACAGGATTTTGCCCCCAGTGATCAGTGGGCCTTTGATGCTTCTTTCGTTCCTTCTTTTCTTGTACATTTTCACATCCTACCTTTCTCCACTCTACTCTTTTGCAAGTTGTTTATGTATAGGCGGAAATAAATACAAATAGATCAAGACCACTTAACAAAGATAAATGCCGTCCTAAATGTAAGCTTATGACCAAATGATCTTTTCATGGCTACCAGGAATTCAGAAGGGGACTCACGGTAGGTATACATTCATTTTCTAAAGCAGATTTTTGTGCCACAATTGTGGAACGATCTGCAATAGTAAATCCACTCAAGGGGTGAAGGAGGGCATTTCAAGATGAGGTTTGCCTTCAAAGTGTTGGGAACATCCAGAAACATGTATGTTTGTGGACCTTTTCAAACTCCAGTCCGACTCCCTCACACCCTGGAAATTGTCAGAGATGTACTCCAGCCAAACGGGCATTATTGATGCTTTCACTGCTGAGATTGCATATGACCTCATTGACGTCATCCCTGTTGTTGACACTTGATGTTTCACAAGCGTAGTCCATGATAAAATCAATACATATTTGAGAAATATTATTTTGAAGTCATGTTTTAAGATATTTTATTATCTCGGACTACCCACTAGTACCCCCTCTGTGCAGTCTATTGAAGTAAACTGTAAATGTTTGGACTGGAAATTTCTATCATGTGGGCTGAATGAGTGGTTTGTCTATGTATCATGTGGGGTATATGTATTGGATATCGTGGCGGCAGTAACAAGTATTATGTAATTTTGAAAGTACATTTAGTCATGAAAAAAGCTCTTTTTTTTAGCTACTCTTTCATTAGTAACCTTTGTTATTCCTGGTCTAATTTATCTTTTTCATTTTTAGAGGTTGATGAACAGTAAAGAAAAATGTTCACAAACTTGTGTTAAAAAATAATGCATTAGGAACTCATGCACAGGATTTATGGTGGTGTATTTTTTATAACAAATACTACAGAGGTATGTGTCTGTGAAACAGGTATATGTAGACATGAGTATGTATTCAAACTGTACATCGAGTCAGGAGTGTTTATATAGAGTCATGGATGTTAATTTTTATATCTGCTGTTTCAGGAGAGATTGGGCCCAATTCACAGAACTAACTTAAGACAAAATCCTAAACTTACTACTTTTGGTACTCACAGAAGTTAAGATTTTGTCTTAATTTTGTCTTAAGACAAACTTAAGACAGACTCACTCCCTCTCATTCACTTCCTCCCTCTCACTCACTCCCTCTCACTCTCACTCACCCCCTCTCACTCACTCACTCCCTCTCACTCATTCTCACTCACTCTCACTCTCTGTCACTCTCTCACTCCCTCCCTCTCCCTCCCTCCCACTCCCTCCCTCCCACTCACTCCCTCTCACTCACTCACTCCCTCCCTCTCACTCCCTCTCACTCACTCTCACTCACTCACTCACTCCCTCTCACTCTCACTCACCCTCTCTCACTCCCTCTCACTCATTCTCACTCACTCTCACTCTCTGTCACTCTCTCACTCCCTCCCTCTCCCTCCCTCCCACTACCTCCCTCCCACTCCCTCCCTCCCTCTCACTCACTCACTCCCTCCCTCTCAATCCCTCTCACTCACATACTCCCTCTCACTCACTCCCTCCCACTCACTCACTCCCTCCCACTCTCTCCCACTCACTCCCTCCCACTCCCTCCCTCCCACTCACTCCCTCCCACTCACTCACTCCCTCCCACTCTCTCCCACTCACTCCCTCTCACTCACTCCCTCCCACTCACTCCCTCTCACTCACTCACTCCCTCTCATTCACTCCCTCTCTCTCCCTCCCTCTCTCTCACTCCCTCCCTCCCTCCCTCTCTCTCTCTCCCTCCCTCTCACTCCCTCTCCCTCTCCCTCTCATTCACTCCCTCCCTCTCACTCACTCACTCTCTCTCATTCACTCCCTCCCTCTCACTCACTCCCTCTCACTCCCTCCCTCTCACTCACTCACTCCCTCCCTCTCACTCACTCCCTCTCACTCACACACTCCCTCTCATTCACTCCCTCCCTCCCTCTCACTCACTCACTCTCATTCACTCCCTCCCTCCCACTCCCTCCCTCTCCCTCACTCACTCCCTCTCCCTCACTCACTCCCTCTCCCTCACTCCTTCCCACTCACTCCCTCTCACTCTCTCCCACTCACTCCCTCTCACTCCCTCCCTCCCACTCCCTCCCTCTCACTCACTCACTCCCTCCCTCTCACCCCCTCTCACTCACTCACCCCCTCTCACTCACTCACTCCCTCTCATTCACTCCCTCCCTCTCACTCACTCACTCTCAATCACTCCCTCCCTCTCACTCCCTCCCTCTCACTCACTCCCTCCCACTCACTCCCACTCACTCCCTATCCCTCCCTCCCACTCACTCCCTCCCTTCCACTCCCTCCCTCCCACTCCCTCCCTCCCACTCCCTCCCTCCCTCTCACTCACTTCATCCCTCTCACTCACTCCCGCTCACTCACACCCTCTCACTCACTCAACTCATTTACTCACTCACTCCCACTAACTCCCTCTCCCTCACTCACTCCCTCTCCCTCACTCACTCCCTCTCCCTCACTAACTCCCTCTCCCTCACTCACTCCCTCTCAACCCCTCTCCCTCTCACACTCTCCCTCTCACTCCCACTCACTCACTCCCACTCACTCACTCCCACTCATTTACTCATTCTCTCTCACTCCCTCTGTCACTCACTCCCTCTCAGTCACTCACTCCCTCTCCCTCACTCCCTCTCCCTCTCACTCCCTCTCACTCTCACTCCCTCCCTCTCACTCCCTCTCACTCTCACTCCCTCTCACTCACTCCCTCCCTCTCACTCACTCCCTCCTTCTCACTCACTCCCTCCCTCCCTCTCACTCACTCACTCCCCCTCACTCTCTCTCTCTCTCTCTCTCTCTCTCTCTCCCTCTCCGTCCCCCTCCCCCTCCCTTTCCCTCCCACTCCCTCTGTCACCTCACCCTGCCTGTGCCCCAGCCGGGGCACACACACACAGCCGCACCCGAGCACTTCACAGGTCATTAAAACACCATTTGCATGTTAATGATGCCTTTGTATTTCACCTCTCCTTAGGCCCCTGCAGCTTTACTCTGGCCATTCCTAGGATCGCCCGGCCGGCAGCCCCCACAAAGCAGCAAGAGTCTCTCTCGCTGCTGCAGACACTTAAAAAAAAAAAACTCGGGAAACACAGTTATGATGTCTCGGGGGTCCGCGGGCCGCCAGGGAAGGCTTGCCGGGCCGCCACTGGCCCGCGGGCTGTACTATGAGTACCCCTGATCTAGATAGATAGATAGATAGACAGACAGACAGACAGACAGACAGACAGACAGACAGACAGATAGATAGATAGATAGATAGATAGATAGATAGATAGATAGATAGATAGATAGATAGATAGATAGATAGATAGATAGATAGATAGATAGATAGATAGACAGATAGATAGATACGTCAGAAAACTGTATTAAAGTTTGATTTCTTGCAAAATGCAAGACAGTTTTTTTTTAATGTAAACATTATTATGTATTTGCACAAACCTTACATAGAAAAGACATTTGACAGTCAAGCTAAAAAAAAAACAATTATCAATTCCCAAAATGGTGATCACATGAGAAATATTTTCACAAATGACATTAGAAATGAGTACAGCTATAATAAACACAATTAATTAAATGATCAAGTAATAGTTATCTGACTTGTTTCACTCAAAACGGTGTGCGCAATCTGATTAGTATCAGTGCTCTGATTTATGTTAATGTATTGTTGGAGCATTGAAATTAAGGGTATATTATATTTGTGATAGGCTGTTGTAAATGAGGTTTAAGGCTTTTTTTAATGTGAAGGAGGAAAAGAATGATTAATTCTTCTATGACTTTAAATAAATGCCGTAATATTGATTGTGCTAAATGTAATATTTGCGAAGGGAGAAAGTGGTTACTGCCATGAAGACTTTAAAATGTCATGAATTATTAAGTTTTATGAGATGAATTTAATGCTACCTTTAATTGGAGTCATAAAAGAGATTTTGATTTGAATATATCTTTGAATATTTGCCCAGTTGTAGGTATTTTAGAACATATGATGACAATCTGCATCTAGAAATTTAAGTTTTATTTTTCTGACATGAAATAGTCATCTTTAGTGCTACGTTTTATGATTTTAGAGTAAATATGTGTAAGTAGACTGTGTGGTATTTAATTTACACCATATGGTCTTTGGTAATGTGTAGTATGACTTGATGAAAGAATGCACTGAAAAGCTGAACCAAAAATCATGAAGTCACTCACATTGTAATGAAAAAATTTAGATTGTAATATTGAGCTTTTATTCTTTGTTAAGACCATTTGAAAGAATTTGCACAATACACATTGGGGTATATTCACAAGAACGTGTGCTAAACATCACCAGAAAATGCTAACAGACCTTTATACATTGCAGCTGATCGCGGTAAAATAATCCTGTGGTAACGTGGAATTCACAACAAAGTGGTACCATGCGATAGTCCTCCGAAACCACAGCCAATGTCCGCGATACAACCACCTCGACGGAGATAAAAAAACACAAACCTCAGCGCGAAAAAACATGCTATGGGCCAAAGCGGGATGAGGAAATCAGCGATAAGCAGCGCCAGGCCTGCAATACACGCATGGCAGGCGGGAAAAATCACTATAAAAGTAGAACAAAAACCCAAACACAAACTGACCAACACCCAAGCACCATGAAGGCAGCCGGAGCAGGTGCAGAGGACGAGGGCAACCCCACAAGCACTTCGGACGACCAGCCAGGGACCTCGGGGACAGGGCAGGGCAAGGACAAGAGGAAGAGGTAGACGAAGTTCAGTTCACAGGAAAACAGGATCCTAGTCACAGAGGTGATGGAACACCATCAACAACTGTTCGTCACCTCCAACGTGTCATTGGGAACCCAAAATGGGATATGGCAGGACATCGTGGACAAGGTGAATGCCGTCGGAGAGTACAAGAGGTCAAAGGATGAGGCCAAGAGGCAATGGATTGACATCAAGCAAAAGACCAAGGAGAAACTCTCAGCCACCCAGAAGGCAGCAATGCAGACTGGAGGTGGGAGCCCAGCGCCACAGCTTGTGCTGGATGACATGGAGGAGCTGGTGTCGACAGTCATCAGTTTGGAGACTGTGACTGGAGTCGCGGGACCAGACACTGCTCGACAGGACACAACACAACCGCAACAGGGTGAGTGACCACCAGGTACTGGGGGGACGGGTGGACATGGCCAAAATGGCACACATGTACAATCAAGCAGAGCACAGTGCACACCCACAATGGCTCTGGGCCATGGCCCTGATCTACACACTGTACAATGCCAAGCTGTATGTATGTCAACTTGTACCATGTGGCTACATACATGTGGACACATTGTAATACACCATCTCCCCTTCACATTGCAGAGGCACTTTCAACACCTCCTGCACAGCAGTCCCAGCCACTCTTCAATGTTGACGAGGAGGACACCACCAGCATCGACACCAAGCCCTCCAACACATCATGGACATCATCCACAACTCACCTCCAGGATCAGGGCAGCCCAGCTGCATCGAGGAGACCCCACCCACTACTCAAACCACCCAGTGGTAGGCACCCCCAGCCCAGGCAGTCTCCCAAGACCCCCAGGAACAAACCATGGCCTTCTAACGCTGTGTGCTGGAGGGCCAAAGGGAGACAGCTGAGCAGGTGCGGTGGGGTTCAGCCTCATGGCTACCAAACTGGACGCCATCCATGGGTGTCTAGGTCCCATTAGGGACCAGCTCCAGTCCCTATCGGACACTGACAGCCCGCTCCATGGTCTCCAATGAGCCCTGACTGACATCACTGGAGTCATGACGAGGAGAGAAGAACACCTGGCACACATGCGGAGGCTCATGGAGGATATGGTGCGCATGGAGGCGGAAAGGATGGTAGCCACCGCTGCACATCAGTGAAATGTAGCTGGGAACTGCCATTCCCTTCAGATCCTTATCATGGCATTGCTGCCACAAGGCGTGGTGCTGATGAAGGCTGCTGCCCCCACACTGTCCACATCTCCCCCCCCCCGGTGTGTCAGTGCCTCACAGTGTTGCAGGCATATTCACTCCGGCACCTGATGTGTCACTGCCACACAGTGGGGCCGACAATCCTCCTCCAACCCCTAATGAGTCAGTGGCACACAGTGCAGCAGTCAGTAGGGCAACACCCACAGGTGGGGAAGAGCACACACACTAGGACAAGGACGTGGATGGGATTGTTGTCAGAAGGAGGCACTAACATTCATTTACCCTACCTGGCCTGTTTCTGCTTGGTGCCGCACATGGCCTCATGACCTCTCACTGACCCCCTATACTTCCGCTGCACTCACCTTGGACCACGACATGGACTGCCATATCCTGTTTGATGACCAATGACACGGTAACCAAACTGAGGACTGTACCCTTCCTCTTCCACAGTCCCTGTCCTCCCCAGATGGACTCTGGGTGGCCCTACACGGGCCCATATTGTGTGGTGTGCTTGGCATGGCCCTGTAGCGCTCCAGCTGCAAAACTCCACTGGATGTGCAATTAACATCCAGTAACGCACTGCAGTGTCATGTCTTACATCATTCATGTATGAATGTGCGGATGAAAGTAGAGACAGGGATTTCCCTTACGTCAATGATGCTCATCTAGAGGGATGCCAGTCACCATGTGCTACATTGCCTGTTGTGGTCCAAGTGCCGTGGACACTACAACAGGGTAACATGCAGTAGTCACCGCCTTGTCCAGACATGGACTGAACCACACCGAGAGCCCCCGAGTCATTGTTGCAAGCCCTGCGCTTGTCTGGTGTACGCCAGGCCATACCACTCCGCTTATGCTCTGAGGGGGGCCCATATAGCTACCTGTCGCAGGCGTACTCGCTGATGGTGTGCAGGTCACTGGTCTTAGTTGTCAGCATGTCACAGCCACTCCCTGAGGGCAGGTTTGCACACACACCACACCGATCCGTCACAGGCCATGTGACCCCGCAAATATAAGGGGTCGATAACGTCACATTCCCCTCTGCTGGTGGTGACTGGATGACGGACGCTCCACGGTACTCAATCGTAAAGGGCCCATGAATTGCTGCACACAGGGGTGGTGGCACCCAAAGCCTTGAGTCCTATCTTAAGTGTGGAACACACTTAACCTCGATGCACTGTTGCTATATGTGGTTCAAGAAATGAACAGCACTACATATTAAAAAATTTTCACAAAAATAAATAAAAGGTGCATAAGAACTTACAAGATCCTCCTATGCGCCCAATTGTGACCGGTTCTGGCACCATTTTTGAGCCACTCGGTCAGTACATTGACACATTCCTCCAGCCGTTTGTCCAACAGTGGCCCTCGTACATCAAAGACACCAATGACTTTTTAAGAAAATTGCAGGAGATACAAATCAGGGATCAGTTGGTACTGTGCACAATCGACGTCAAGTCGTTGTACACATCCATACCTCACCCGTCCGGCATGGAAGCCGTAGAATGGGCATTGTTGCAACAACCATCTATCAAAGCAGATAAAGTTTTCATCCTCGAGTTGTTACATTTCTGTCTCTACCATAGTTATTTTCAGTGGTCCACAAAGTTCTTTCTCCAACAGAACGGAACATCCATGGGATTTGCGGGAGCTCCCGCCTATGCAAACACCTTCAAGGCGAAATTCGAAGCAGACTTTGTATTTGGAAATGAATCTTGGAAGCAACATGCTATCATTTATCGTCGTTTTATTGACGATATTTTTGTACTATGGTCCGGTACAAAAGAAAGTCTTGAACACGAAATTGGAGAACTCAACAAGTGTTTAGAACAGATCAAATTTACACATACCATCAGTGAAAAAGAGATTTCATCCTTGGATGTTATGATTAACATTCAAGACCAAAAAGTGATCACAACACTATACCGCAAAGACACGGATGTTAACAATGCATTATCTTTTAATAGCTTTCACCCGCTGAATCTTAAGAATAACTTACCCGTGTCCCAGTATATGAGAATTAAGAGAATCTGTTCTACGCATGAAGACTTTGAATTGAATTTGACATCACAGCATCAGAGATATAAAGCTAGAGGGTATCCTGATGAGGTTTTGGATAAAGCTAAATTGAGGATTCAAACGACCAGCAGGGACAATCTACTTAGGCTGAAGCCTAAAAAATTGAATGAAAGGCATGTTTTTGTTTCAAAATTTTCCACTTCGTCACAGAAAATCAAGAACATTGTTAAAAAACACTGGGAATTACTACAGAATGAACCCGATTTCAATGGCATTTTCATCCACAAACCGATCTTCGCCTATACAAGATCTAAAAACATTAAGGAGCTTTTGACTACACCCATAAGAAATACCGAGATCCATCACAGAGGAATGAAAAAATGTCATAACTGCGTGCATTGTTCGAATGTGATTGAAGATAACAAGTTACATCACCCTCAAACCGGAAGAGAAATCACTTTACATTATGACGGTGATTGCAACACCAAAAATTTGATTTACTACATAAAATGCCCCTGTGGTAAATTATACACAGGCAAAACCGAGAGGAAGCTGAAAACCAGAATTTCTGAGCACAAGAGCACGATTAGGAATAAAAACATTAAGAGTAATCTTGCTAAACATTGGTCAGAGAATAATCACAACATTTCCCAGGTCAGGTTTTCCATACTGGAAATGATAAAAATGCATGAGGTGGTTGATCTCACCAGATCCCTCCTCCAGAGAGAGATTCACTGGATAAAATTTCTTAAAACACAAGAACCTGCAGGTCTAAATGAAAAAATTGATCTATCATGTTTTCTGTGACCCTTTTCTCCCCAGGGTCTGTAATCATGGCTGTGCATGCAAATAAGAATATGCCATTACTTTTCAGCACTTGTGTTAATTGTTTATACATTATGGAGTATTCAACTTTCTACATGGCTTTATTTGTACTTTCATTTTTATTCATTCCTTCATTCATTTTTTTCTTTTATTCCTTCTTTTCCTCTGTACATTTCACCCTTTTCACCCCAAGCGAGTTCGGTCCCCATTACAAGATGGCGCCCGTTTTAGATATTGTTGAACTTCCGAGTTCGTTAATCAGCATCCTGTTGCAGTCTTAGGCTAGGTTCGATATGAGTATGTGTTGGAGTCCAAGCTCATTTTGGCTCATGCTAGTATTTTCTCGCCTGTCCATCATCGCCAGTGGCGCTGCTTCCTTCAGCTTACTCGAAGACAGAGGACTTGTCCGTTTTTAGTTTCTTGATCCCATATAGACGTGACAGGAAATGCAGTGAGTAGCGGTTTACCGAATCCCCCGTACTCGGTTTGATTGTGAGCTTGAGCAGTCTCCTATGGTACGCTTTTGAAGGAGGTAAGGTCCTTAGCTAGAGTCTCCGTTTTTGTGAGTCTTGTAGTCTTTAGAGTCCGTTAGCATAAATGGTTCCCTTTCGTCCGGCAGGTTGTGGATGTCGGTTGCTGTGATGCGTTCGGTCGAGTTGCCATGAGTCTTCCTGTGATTAGCAACGCACAGTAACCTTTCCAGGTAATATAGCTGTGAAGACCCCTTTTACTATATCGAAAGCCTTGTTCACCACGCTCTAGAGCTTGATTTTGTATACCTGTTTTGTAGGATTCATGCCACCACCGTTTTGGGAAAGTGAGTATGAACAAATTTTCCACGTACCCTGGTGTGGGCTATGGCTTATCTTATCACTCTATGACTTTAACACTTTACCCTCTTTTGTAGATGCGTTTTCATGGGTCTTTTTTTCATGTCTTGGAATTTTTGCCATGTAATGTCTGAAGCCTTGTTTTCCCTGTATTCGAGTCAATTGACACTATGTTTATTTTAGTTACAGGCCCCTGATGAAGAGCTTGTAAAGCTCGAAATGCATTGGGCTCAAGAGAAGATTCATCATTTTGATTGCTTGTTATATTAATATTCATGAAAATATCCTCATATTTTTGGAATGTTCATAAAAGAATGTACTGCCAATAATGGTGTTTATAATTTTGTGTAGTAAAATTTGACGATATTGTACTGTTCAAAGACAGATGTTTATTCATTTATTTTTGTGAAAATTGTTTAATATGTAGTGCTGTTTATTTCTTGAACCACATATAGCAACAGTGCATCGAGGTTAAGTGTGTTCCACACTTAAGATAGGACTTTATTCAGGCACGGTCAGGACAAACGTGCTACCTCTGTTGCACGCTTATGTTAATACTTAAGCTTAGTTTCAAAAAATATTCCTAAAAGCTATACCGCAAAAGTTAAGGAGTGCTCCTCTTATCACTTATATCACCCAAAACCTTGAGGCCATCACGAGCCTATCACCACATGGCGCTGACTGGCGTTACACAGGGTTAGTGGCACCCGAGGCCTTGCGGCCGTCATGGGCCTACCACCCCGTGGCGCTGACTGGCGTTAAACAGGGTTAGTGGCACCTGAGGCCTTGTGGCCGTCACGGGCCTACCACCACGTGGCCCTGACTAGCATTGCAGAGGGTTAGTGGCACCCGTAATAGCTGAGAGGGTGTGCAGCCTGTGATGATGACGTGTGCACTGATGTGGTCTCCACCATTGATGACTCAGGACTCAGCATCATGTGTGGGACCTGCTGGGCCACAAGGTGGGCTAGCTTGATGTGGACCATGCCATGGTGGCGTGACCAGGGCTTCGAGCTTGCACATGCATGTGGTGAGCCTACACATGGACATACCAGTGGCAGCAGGTGAACAGTGGGGCCTTTGTGTGCAGGGGCGGCGGTGTCTCTCTCTCGCTCTCTCCCCTCCTTTCCTTCTGCCTCACTCTCTCTCCCATCCCTCTCTCTCTCTATCTTTCCCTTCCTTTCCTTCTCTCTCTCTCTCATTCTCTCTCCCTTTCCTCTCTCTCTCTCTCTCTCTCTCTCTCTCTCTCTCTCTCTCTCTCTCACTCACTCTCTCTCTCCCATCCTTTACTTTTCTCTCTCTCACTCTCTCTCCCTTCCCTCTCTCTCTCTCTCTCGCTCCCCTCCTTTCCTTCTCTCTCTGTCACTCTCTCTCCCTTCCGTCTCTCGCTCTCTCTCTCTCTCTCTCCCTTCCTTTCCTTCTCTCTGGCTCACTTTCCTTCTGTTTCTCTGTGTCTCGCTCTTTTGATGTGCGCATGACACATGTCCTGATTTTGTGCTTTCTTTTCCAGGCTGTGACGTCAAGATTGGCCCTGACGGACCTGACAGGAGTCTTGCGTATTGGTGTTTTGTGTTGTGTTTCAATAAAGTTTTTGGTTGTTACTTCAGTGCTCTGTGACTGTTTCTCGTTCTTCTGGCCACACATCTGTGTATTTATTTTTGCAATGTGCGTTCGTTGTGGCTCTTGTGTCGTGCATGGTATGTATATATCCGGAGGGGGGGTGGAGGGATGGCGGGGATGGTGGCGGGGGATTTTGTGGCCCTCAAGTGTATCTGAGCTGCATGATCATTGTCTCCATGGCATCTGTGGGTCTTCAGGTGTGGCTCTTGAATGGGCTCCCTTTCTTGCTGTGGGTAGTCGTCCTGCTTAGCACTAGCAGAAGCCAGGTGTTAAATCCCTGGTGGTAGCGCGGCTTATCGCATGTTTTTGTGGCGCTTTGCAGATCTGGCAGTTCGTTCTGAAAGTGGTGTTGTGTTTTTTTCATGGGAACGCCTACTATGCATCTCATTAGGGTTAGTTGGTGGTGTCCACCGTGGAGACAAAATTTGGGGCAGTTATCGCGGGAATACTGGCGATGTGTGCAGTTTGCACCAGCTTGCGAATGGCGTGTTAAATCTATCTCCACTTTTGATGTGTTAAAGTGGAGATAAATCGGAGATAAGTCTTTGTGAATATCCCCCATAGTTTGCACAGGTTATTAATATATACATTTCATATGAGGTTTACTTGATTTATAACGGACACACTGTTAGAATGTACATAAAATGAATGTATTTTTCACATTTTGCAAATAGCGTCACACTATTTCTTTTGTGATGTATGTTTAGTTTGATTTTAGAGATTAACTAATGAATTTCTTCTTTTTTCGTATTTTGTGCACTGGAAATAAACAGTGTATTTTTTACATTGTAGTATTTATGTCTTTACAAATGTAATTCTTAACACACTCTTAGTTTATCAAGTGAATTTTACTACCAGCTAATATATTTCTTTCAATAGAAATTCTAATCACACTAATCATATAGAATGGTATGTCTTTACATTTTAAAGGGAAAATAAAGAATAAATAAAAATAACTCAAGAACAAATATCAGTTTTTTTAGTGTGGATAAAAAAATGCTACAGCACTATTAACTTAATTTTGAAATAAATTGTTAATTAATGGAAATATCTTAAACGAAATTAAAATTATTTGCCATTTGTGCTTCAGCCCTGTTCCGGGCCACAGCACAAGCTGCAATAGAAAGAAGGATGTTTCCGACTGCCTACACGGATGTTGTATCTTAATCTAGCGGGTGGGACCTCCAACTGTTTGTCAGGTGGTCCCACTACTGCTGCGATGGCAGAAGAACGCTCGTTAGGATCGTTTACGACCACTACCGTAATAAGGCCCTAGGTCCCCTGCACTGATGTTTTAAATAAACATTTTGTGCTTTTTGTAATATGGAGTACATCTCTTAATTAGATTTTGAGATCTCAGACGTCAAAGATATTTGTATATCTGAGGGACTCCAATAAAAAATAGAGTATTCTGATTGGTCCAGGGAGTGTTTTTCACCCTGGGGCATATTCACTCCCATGGGAATCAGACTTTAGTGGGCGCAAGCGCTCTGATTGATTTTTCTTTTGTTACTTGCATCCATTAGAGGACTCTGGTAGATATTCCCCTGTCCTGAAGTTTACAGATTATATAAGGAGGCAGGGAAGGGATAACCTGACCCTCTTGGCCATGGGGGGGGCCAAAATAAAAATAAATTGTAATTTTTTACCATATTCCCACAGGACTCCTGCAAGTTCATGGCAAAAAAAAGAAAATTATGTCACCATTTTTTTAAACATATGTGGAGTGGGCGTGAGTTGGGCCCCCTCCACAAGCCCGTATTGGTCATGGGGACCCCATCCCAGAGGGCAGGCAGGGTATGTCAAATAAGGGAAGGAAGCTTGTGGTCCCCTTCCCAAACCTGAATAGACCCCTGGGACCCCATCCCCTGGGGCCATAAATACCTTTAAAAGGAGGAAGTGCCATACATCCCCCCTCCCTGAGCCTTTAAGGTCCCAGGTTCCCCATTCTCCTGGTGACTCATTTACTGTGTCTGGGGGAGCCCTCCTCTGGGACACAGTAGTTTCACTACCCTTACTAGTGCGGGCAAGGAAACATGTCTTTGCTACAGCCTGGCTGGAGCATTTTTAATTCTCCCCCCAAACAGGAGCAAACTTGCTTTCTCTGAATGTAGTAGTGTGGGCAGGGAAGGCAAGTTTGCTCCCAGCTGGCAGGAGATTTAAGTATGCTCCTGCCACCTAGGAGCAGATGTCTGTTCTGATTCCCTGCCCCACCCAGCCCACATGTGTGTGGGCAGGGAAACAGAACACATACAGTATTGCCCAGAGGGAGTCAGCTAGGGCCATGTGGTTCCCTCTGTGGACTCCAGAGTGTTTCTTGATGGTTCTCGTAGTGGGCACTGGGCATCCATCTATAATTAAGAGTGGCACCGGGGGATAGGGTACCCAGAGCCAAGAAGGCTGGGGAAGGCAAGCCATGTGGCCCCCTCCGTTTTAAATAAGATAAGGCCCAGAAAGTGGGGTCCCCGGGGTCTATGAAGGCTGAAGGATGTGGGACGCATGAGCCCTTCCCTTTTAAATACCATATGGCCTGGGGGTGCAAGGGTGACATAAAACCTAAATGAGATTTATCAAGCCAAGCAAGGCCACCTTTTGTAGCTTAATAAATCTAGAGTAACACAAAGAAGGGGAGATAGCTGGCTTGCATTACTCTGTCCCAGGGAAGCATGCCATGAGTGGAGTGTGAATGTTCCCATGCATCTACCCTTGTATTATGACACATTCCTAGATCTACCAACATTGGTAGACCAAGGAATGCATTAGAATTGTACAGCTTCGCACCAGATGTTTAACGAGGAGAAATATTTTTATTCCTCCTTGTTGTTTCCTCTTTCTAAGTGTGCTGTGAAAGAAAGTGTTATTAACATGCAAAAGTAATCCAGTTAAAGTCACATGTGGAACATTAAACATGCAATTTATTTTAAACTGACACAACATTAAAATGTGCAAACATTTATTTATACTTATTAGTACTAGGCCTCAAAATCTTTAATCAAGCTTCATTTTACAAGTAAATAAACCAAATGGGCTGAGACATGTGCAAAATGCTTAAAAGTTTACCTTACCCTGACATGTCTTTAATAAAAGCTTCACATTACATTAGATTTGAAATGTTTGCTAAAAACTGTTTTTTTTTTAAAACATCTTTTTATTGAGCATACAGCAAGCCATCAATGATAAAATAAATACACTATTGGCAGTCATGTTCCTGTTTACAGGGCAATAGATGGTAGTTATATCATTGATGATCACACTTCCCGCACCCAGACCACCCATTACATCCCAGTCAGATGGGCCCTCTCAGGAAACGGGAGCCTCGGCTGAAATTACGATAGGGGCCACACAGGGGCTTCCTCCGTAGAGACTCTATTTGACCCATATACTCTCCCAATTCCTAGGGCAGCCAAGTCTTTCAAAAACTATTTTCTCTGCCACTATACACCAATCCATGTCCCTTTTCAAGTCCTTCGGCAGCAGTGTGCATGCAGCCCCCCACATACAGACTATGTTACGTTTAGCAACTGCAAAGCCCAGGGTCATCTAACTGTGCTTCATTCAACTCAAGTCTGTAGCGCCCCACACATTCAGAAGGCGCAATTTGGTGGACATTGGCATGGCACTACCACATACATCATTCATACACTTCACCACTGCAGTCCAGAAGTTCTGAACTTCTGGACAACCTCACAGTAAGTGATAAAATGTCCCTCCTGGCCACATTTTCTATGACAGCTAGGGTCATGTAGTCTGCCCATCTTGACCATCATGTTACAGTAGAGATAATATCTATGGAATATTTTAAACGGTGCCAGCTGAAACCCCGCCCTGATGGCCACCTCTCTCTGGGAGTCCAAGCCGTCCAGCCATTCATCATCCGCTATACCGAATAGGTCAGAATCCCAGTGCTCTCTTAAATGGAGTAGGGTGTCTGGTGAATCGTTGATCAGTTTCAAATATGTAAGGGAGACTGCTTTATGGCTTATGTGTTTTTCTCGAGCAATCTATCCTCAAGGGTCGATGATTCAAGGAAGTCTACCTCAGGGGATCACTGACTGGAGAGCGTGGCGTATCTGGAGACAGCAAAAGGCTTCCAAGGTTGCAAGTTTATAATCCCTTTGTAAGTTAGGAAAAGGGATCACTCCCCTCATGTTCAAAAGATCTCCCACTTAAGAGAGACCTATTAGATCCTGTCTATTAAAATTAGATAGCGTTCCCATAATTTTTTTTATTGTTAAATAAAATTAACCCTTATTTCACACATTAAATATGATGCATGAACAGAAAATGTTGATCTTTTGACATATTTCTGTGCTTTTATAATGTAGAGATATATTTGTGAATAATATTCGTTGTAGTTGATATTTTTTACTTGACATAGCCTTTTGTTTAGCTGACATACAATTAATTTTATTAGTAGGTTAAGAATGTGGTAGTACCCATGGGAAAGTAGGTCTAAGAATCGAAAGGCCTCATACGTAGACATAGTTTTAATAATGTTTCATTCTTCGTGAATGTTCTTTGCCAGTTCATTGTGCGGAATCATGAGAAAGGAAATGGAGAGTCTGTTCTCAGAAGAACATTGAAAACTGATTGGACAAAAGGAGAATTAGATACAAGTGCAACTGCAACATTTCTTTTCAACTGTTTATATTAGTGTGTGTTCCAAGAGTAGGCCACCATACTCGATGCTGGATGCCTTTTTTGCTGGATGTTAATGGCTTAATGCTGTAGGCTGAACGCTTATTTGCCATCCCCTTTCCAACCTGATTTGCCAATTGTAGTTTCTACTGCTCCTGCATGACTATTTTACTGCATTGCTAAAACTCAATTGAATTTGGTGAACTTCTCTTTATGGGTAGTTCAGCTATTTGAATTTTGAGCTTGATGCTCTCTCTCACACTTGCCTCTCGAACTTGAACTCTTTATGAGTTCCTAAAAACACAATTTAACCCCATTCTTTAGAATAGGCATTATTTCCTTTATGGAACACGCTGAAGGTATTAATTGTTATGATTTGTTTTAACCTTATTTTTATGATCACTTCTATAGTTTGACTGATAGATTTAACTAACTGAATAAGAAAAGAGATCTAACTAAACTGTGAATGAAAATAAAACCCTTAAAACTTACACCTAACTCTCATTATTGACTGAACTTAGAAATAGTACTGAGAGTTTTGTGAAGCTTAGCTCTTGTTCTTCTCATAAACGACAGCAAAGGTCTGTCACAGAGAAGTAAGTACAGACACCTGAGTGCAGATTAACCCTGTTGGAGATAGAGATGCTATACCTTATATATGTAATCCGATTTCTGCTCCAGCAATTGCAGTCTGCTGTACACTTAGAATGAGCAAAATGCCTTGAAGGATTGTTTTTGTGCAGGAAGGTGTCACTTCTTTTATAATGGTAAATACGGCCCATTCCTGCCCTTTCCCTTTCATGCAGTGCAGCACAGCAAGGTTGCTTACTGCATAGTGTGAATTTTTGATAATATGGCCGTAGGAGTTTTCTTCCAGAGTCTGAGATAATTTCTTTGGTTCTTGTTCAGGGCCACCAGAATTTCCCTAGTAGCACCAAATAGGAAAAAGGTGCATTATATGTGAGCTGGCCTGTCAGTCAAAGGTATCCTCAAGCAGAGTAAGCAGAGGTTTCACTGATAGAAACATGGTTCTCCCCTCAACTCTAAATACAGCAGGGTAGCTGTGAGTTTCGCGGTCAGGATATATGCTGCTTTTTGGCAGAGTTTCTGCATCCAAAAAAACCCAAATTAAGCTATAAATTGTGTATAAAATTCACATAATAACATACGCACAAGTTACTTACCTTCGGTAACAATATATCTGTAAGAAACAGTAGTTAGTATTAGATTCCTTACCTTAGAATATCCCCAGGCGTCAGACTGGATCAGGAAAATTTTGCGTGGCAGTACCCCTGCACGTCGGTAGGCGTCGTCTGCGGCTCCGCGTCCATCGTCGGCCTCATTTGCGCCGAGATGACGTCGTCAGAGTTCTTCGACGCCGCCCTCGCGCGCTGACTTTAGTTCTTATACAAAGCTTTTCTGCACCAGAAACGCAGAGCCATGATAAAAACCAACCCTGGTGCCATGAAACTAGGGCACTGAAAGGGGATGACCTTAACCCTAGATATCAATTCGCAGAACAGGGAGGATGGGTGGGGCAGTAAGGAATCTAATACTAACTACTGTTTCTTACAGATATATCGTTACCGAAGGTAAGTAACTTGTGTATCTGAAAGAAACAGGTTAGTATTAGATTCCTTACCTTAGAATAGATACCCCAGCAATACCAACCCCGGTGGTGGGTCTGCGAACCAATGACCACACCAGAAAGTCCTGGAGAACGGAATGGCCAAAGAAGCTATCTCTCCGGACTTGGCTGTCCAGGCAGTAGTGTCTCGCAAATGTGTGCAGCGAGGCCCATTTAGCTGCCTGACAGATGTTCTGCAAGGGGACTCTCCTACCCAGGGCAGTAGTAGCCGCTGTGGCCCGAGTGGAATGGACCCTCAGCCCAACAGGAGGCTCCATTTTAGCCAAAGAGTAGCATACCTTGATGCACAACACGACCCACCGAGAGATGGTCCGCGTGTACACCGCCCGACCTTTCTTAGCGCCCATGTAACCAACAAAGAGTTGGCCATCCACCCGGAACTGGCGAGTGAGATCCAAATAGAATGAGAGTGCACGTTTTGGATCCAGACGGTGTAGTCTCTCTTCCTCTTTCGAGGGATGCGGAGGCGGAAAGAAGGTGGGCAAGGTGTGGACAGCCCAATGTGGAAGGCTGTGACTACCTTGGGCAGGAAAGAGGGTCGCGTCCGCAACACAACTTTGTCCGGATGGACAGAAAGGAAAGGAGGTTTAGAGTAAAAAAACAGCCTGGAGCTCACTCACTCTCCTGGCAGAGGTGATGGCAACAAGGAATGCAGTCTTGAGACTAAGGAGACGAAGAGGACAGTTATGAAGTTGCTCGAAAGGAGTGCACATCAGGTAAGTCAAAACAAGGTTCAAGTCGCACTGAGGGATCATGAAAGGAACAGGAGGAAACATATGAGTGATGCCCTTCAAAAACCTATTTACAACTGGGGACTTGAACAAAGAGGGCTGATCAGGGAGCCTTAAGAAGGCGGATATGGCAGAGAGGTAGCCCTTGATTGTGCCCAGAGCAGAGCCCTACTGGGCAAGAGAGAGAAGAAAGAGTAGAACCTCTGAAAGAGGGGCAGAAAGGGGATCCACAGCCTTTGCTGTGCACCATGCCACAAATTTGTTCCACCTGCGGGCGTATACCGATTATGTGGAGGGACGCCTGGCTGCCAGAATGACATTACAGACTTCAGGAGGCAAGTCAAATGGCCTCAACTGCCGCCGCTCAATCTCCACGCATGTAAGTGGAGACTGGACAGGTTCGGGTGGAGGACCGCCCCCTTCTGCTGTGACAGAAGGTCCTCCTGAAGAGGCAGACGAATCGGGGGATCGACAGACATGCTGAGTAGCTCGGGATGCCAGTATCTTCGTGCCCAGTCCGGAGCCACAAGGATGACTTGGGCCCGGTCGCTTCTGAACTTCTTCAGCACTCTGGGCAGAAGTGGTATAGGCGGAAAGGCACACAACAGACCGCAGCTCCCATCGCACCGAAAATCGTCTCCGAGCAATCGCCGTTTGGAAATTCCAACGCGCAGAACTGATGACATTGGGCGTTCTCTTCTGTGGCGAATAGATCTAACCAAGGCTCTCCCCACTGCTGAAAGAGGCCTTGCGCCACGTCCGAGTTCGGACGCCATTCGTGATCCATCATACACCGACGGCTGAGTTCGTCCACCCTGGCGTTCAGGCAACCTGCCAGGTGTTGAACCACCAGGGTCACGCCCTGATGCTCCAGCCACTGCCAGAGGCGCAGAGCCTCCTGACATAGGGTCCACGACCCCACCCCGCCCTGTTTGTTGCAGTACCACATGGCGGTGGTGTTGTCCGTGAACACCTGCACTACACTCCCCCAGACAGAGGGGAGGAATGCCTTCAGTGCAAACCGGATCGCCCGCCGCTCCAGAAGGTTGATGTGGAGCCAGGACTCCGCTGGAGACCAGAAGCCTCTGATCTCTGCCTCTCCCATGTGGCCCCCCCAGCCCTGGAGGGACGTGTCCGTCACAACTTCGTGCTCCGGTTAGGGTAGGGAGAGGGATCTGCTGTTGACCCAATCACGGTCCGTGAGCTACCACTGCAACTGTCTTGCAGTGCCCTCCGAGATCAAGACATGGTCGGACAAGTTGCCCTGATGCTGGACCCACTGAAACTTCAGGTCCCACTGCAGAGCCCGCATCCGCCACCTGGTGTGATACACCAGAAGGATGCAGGAGGCCATCAGCCCCAGAAGCTGCAGCATCAACCTGACCGAGGCTTGGGATAACGGCTGAAAGATCGGAATCAGAGCCTGAATATCCTGAACCCGCTGTTCAGGAGGATAAACCCGAAACAGTCTAGAACCGCTCCGATGAAGAGGAGCTTCTCAGAGGGACACAAGTGTGATTTTGGCACATTGATGGAGAACCCCAGGAGGTGCAGGAGGTCGGCCGTAGTCTGGAGGCGGCTGACGACTGTCTGGGGTGAGCCCGCCTTCATCTGTAATGGTTTCCAAGCAAGTTCCGCAGGAGCGTCAGGAATCCGAATAGTAGTCCTCAGCCTTCCCCTACGGCCTTCCGACTCTATCAAACACTAGAGTACCGAATGGCCCGCCAGGGGAAAACAGGGAAACAAAACAAGGAAAGTTGGGGGAAAACAATAGAGCTTGACTGTGCACTTCTGACTGGATGCTGGATAACGGGTAGGCTGAAAAGGAATATAATTGTTACTGTCAATCTTTGCCAACCACAACATCAATGTGCACCATGTCTATAACACATATGAAACCACTACATAGCACACTAGATTCTCTGGACTGTAGAACATATAGTATTGTAGTATTAGGTGTTCGTTGTTTTTCTGTTTTAAACAAGACAGGAAAATCGTTAATAACTTTTCCCACTCTATGCTGGTAAGTATCAATATCCAAAGGGTAATTCTTACTCTGTATGCTCTTGTAATAACCTGGTAGATTTCTGTGAATGTGTGCTTGAGCCAATACCTTGTATCTTGCAATAACATCTGTTAAACAGGAAATACATTCAGTTCTTCACGCAAGATAATCACCAAACATGTATATATTGAAAAGGCAGCGCACAGCGCTGTTACCGTGATTCTGTGAGGAGGCGCCTGGATATGCACAAACTCTGGTCCACACTAAAACCCCACAAGTGATGTATATATGGCCCAGGAATGGATGGACTGAAACAGTGCACCAGAGAAACCAGCAACTAGTGAGGAGTAAATTATTAATGGCAGTGCTCAGCCGGATGGCGAAGAACCAATCCCGGCCGCTGGGTGAAGCACCAGGAATTTCGGGGGAAACTAAAAAGGACCCTAACTAACTAAAGGAGCTGTATGGGCGCCCAGCCGGAAGGGGTAGAAAATACCCGGCAGCCGGGCGGAGCACCAAAGGGCAGGGGGAACGACAGTGGACGCTGAACCCAGCCCGATGGCGGGGAATGGACGCGGCCACTGGGCGGGGCGCAAGGATAGGGGGACGATGAGCAACAAAGTGAAAGCGGTAACGACCCCCCCAGGAGGACGCGATGGAAGGAAGACGTCACTCAACAGCAGTTGCGCCGAATATACGAAGGAATGAAAAGGAATCCAAATCCTTCAACCAGAGGGCAGGAACGCACAGGAAGAGAAACCGGAACAATCAAAAACCGGAAGTCAGGCAAAACAGGTTGGGACGGAACCCACAACAAAGGGAGCTAGACGCAAGAACGTGAAGCAACGTTCTGCTGGACTACGTGTCTTTTATAGTAATATTCTTAAAGCTACAGAGTAGGAGGGACGTTGGGGCATGACATCAACAACCAGTCGTCGAGGTAGGGGAAGACTGAAACCCCTAACCTGCGCAGATGAGCTGCGACCACCGTCATCACTTTTGTGGGGGCGCTGGTAAGGCCGAAGGGGAGCACAGTAAACTGAAAGTGCTCGTGGCCTACCGTGAACCGCAGGTAATGCCGGTGGGCCGGCAGGACGGGGATGTGAAAATAAGCATCCTGCAAGTCCAACTCTACCATCCAGTCTCCTGGGTCCAGGGCAGCTAAGACCTGAGCCAAAGTCAGCATCTTGAACTTCTCCTTTTGGAGGGAGCCGTTGACGTTCCGCAGGTCCAAGATAGGGCGTAGGCCCCCTTTGCCCTTCTTGGGAACCAGAAAGTAGTGGGAGTAACAACACACCCAACTTCTGGCCCAGGAGCGCGCTTGATGGCCCCCTTGGCCAAGAGGGCCGTAACCTCCTCTCGCAGAAGATTCAAGTGATCCCCGACACACGGTGGTACTGCGGTGGCATGGCTGGAGGGGTCGCCTCGAAGGGGAGGGAGTAGCCCCTTCAAATGATTTGCAGCACCCACCTGTCCGAAGTGATGTTGCGCCAGTGAAGGAGGTGATGGCGAACCCTGCCCCCACTGGCGTCATGTGGGCCTGAAAGCTCGGACTAGGAAGGCTTTGAGGCAGATGCTGCGGGGTGGATGTGGACTGGCCTCTCCGATGTCTCCGGGCACCGCCACAGCGGTTACCACATCGGCCACCGCGCTGGATGTTAGTCTGCGGCCTGTGGCTGGCAGGACGTGTGGGGGCGCCCCTTCCTTGGCCATGAAAGGAGCGAAAGGCAGCAGGTTGCTGGCGCGGGTGGACAGGCCCAAGGACTTGGCCGTAGCCCTGGAGTCCTTAAAGCGCACTGTCTGCCTTGTCGCCAAAGAGGCGACCGCCATCAAACGGCATGTCCATAAGGGTGTTTTGGACATCAGCCGAGTCCGTTGTATCCAGTCCACATCGGATAGAATACCGTGCCGCATCTCGACCGTCCGCAAGGGCTTGGGCGAGTTTAGTCCGGGTCGCCTCCGGACATTGTGGCAGCACAGCCACGACCGTGTCCCACAGAGAGTGGGTATAATGGCCCAAGAGGTACGTGGTGTTAACTGACTGCAACCCCAAACTTAGGGAGGAGGACATTTTCTTTCCATACTGTTCGTACCTCTTAGATTCCCCATCGGGAATGCGGTCTGGGAGTTAGAGGCCTGGATGACCAGGCTCTCGGGGATGGGGTGGGTGGACGGGAAGCAAGGGTCGCCTGGAGCCGGGTGGTGGCGTCTGGCCACGTTCCTATCTACAGGCGGACCTGTAGCGGGCCTGACCCAGGTGCCCATAAGAACGTCAGATAAGGCCTCATTAAATGGCAGCAGAGGCTCCGAGGATTGCCTGTGGTTTAAGGACCTCAGTGAGGAGGTTAGTCCTCACGACCACGACGTGGAGTTCAAGGGATAAGGCCTTGGCCGCCCGCGTCAACACCACACTATAGGCAGCCCCCTCCTCCGTAGCCACGGTAGGGGGGAGGCAAAACCAGTGTCTGGCGAAGTGTCCAGACCACTGGCATCCCCAAGCTCACCTGCCCAGTCCTGGTAAGACTGACACTCACATGCCAGAGGGTCCTCACACCCCTCCCAATCCTTTCCGCCACCCATCTCCTGATACTCAGGGTCAAAGGATGGGGCCGGGTCATTGAAGTAAAAATCTCCTAGCGGCAAAGAATACGGCGCCGAGCAGCTCCACTCCGCCGCCAGACCCAAATCGAGGGTAGGACCGGGGACTGCGTCGTCCTGGGACGGCGACAGGGGCGACACCCTGGGGGTCGGTGCCGGTGAGGTCATAAGGTCGACCGGCGACGACCCGGCGGGGCCCTGCTGCACCGGGACCAAAGTCGCCGACGGCGCAAGGGGCCAAAGCACCCGACGGCACTGGGGCCAAGGCACCTGGCCCGCTTGGGGACCCAGTCGGGCCGCTGGGCCTGAAGGCGCCGCAGAACCCGACGGAGGAGCGAGCGACCTCATGGCCATGAGGAAGGCCTCGATCTCCTAAGGCGTCGTGTTCTGCCCAGGGACCGGCGGATATGGAGCAGGCCGCGAAGCCTGAGGCTCCCGCAGAGCCACGTGGGCGGTGTCGCCCGAACCCCCGGCTGCGTCGCATGAGAGTTGGGGGAAGTCAGAAGAGCGATGTCGCCTCTTCGGACGTCTTGTGCCTCTTACCTGAGGACTTGGAGCCCAAGGAATGATGTCGACTCCCGGAGCTATGACGACTCTGGCCCCGCGACCCGTCCCTCGATCTCCTTCCGGACCGGAACCTCGAACAGCGCGGGGCCGACTGCCGGAGCTCGAGGCATTGCGGGACCGCTCCCAACTAGCCTTTGACGTCAAGGCCCGGCAGTCGGGGCACGACTTGACGTCGTGGTCGGGCCCCAGGCAATGAAGGCACCGGCGATGGGGGTCGGTAACCGACATCAGTCGGCTGCAGTCGACGCAGGGTTTGAACCCGGGCATCCCTACTGGCACCGGCGGAGTCGGTCGACGCGAAAAGCAGATCAAAAAGATCCAAAAAGTTTAGTCAAAAATTGACTAAAGGGTATCACTTTCTCCGGACCTGCGCTTGCAGGCACGGAAAAAAGAACTGACGTCAGCGCGTGAGGGCGGCGTCTAAGTACTCCGACAACGTCATCCCGGCGCCATCGACGCCGACGACGGACGCAGTGCCGCAGACGATGCCTACCGACGCGCAGGGGTACTGCTACACAAAATTTTCCGGATCCAGTCTGACGCCTGGTAATAATCTAAGGTAAGGAATCTAATACTAACCTGTTTCTTTCAGATAATACCAATTCCCAATCGTTTATGACAATTTTAGGCCCTCTTCTCCTTTAAAAATTAGTTTATAATAGTCATAATATTATCTGCAGATATGAATATTTGGTTCACGGTACTGTGGTTTCTAAACTAAAAAGCTTTTTATTTAGAACTATGATTCAAGAGGTTACATCTCTGTAATGAGATAAAATCTAATTGAATATGCATTTTTAGTGTAGATAACATTTTTTTCCTGGGTTAAGTTATTGCAAAAAAGGAATCTGTTAGAAAGAAATCAATGATAATCCTGATATGTAAACTGTACTTTGACAATAATGTGTTTTCTGGCCACTACTAATAACTCTGCACTCGCGCAAATAAATGCCTGAATGCAGGGTACCTTATTTATGAAGGCCTTGCGCCGCCGGTGCGTCACTTTTAACATGGGAAAAAATGACGCACCGGTGACGCAAGGCTTTCATAAATGAGGCCCAGGGTTCTTGGCCGCCGTGGCCCATGCAGGTAACAGCGTTGGGCAGCGAGGCCAGGTGGGAGTGGATTCCGACGGAGGATGACGAGGGAAATTTAATTGGACTGAGGCTGGTTATTAGTAGTATTTTCAATATTAAGTAGTTTTGTGTCACATGTATTTTCACTTGCGTGCCAAAAAATGCAAAGGTAAGCTATTGTTTCCATGTACAAATCTTGAGCTTGTGTACTTGTTCAGCAGTTGCGTAGCAGCTCACATCGTCATCAAAACCTGTATATCAGTACTACTAAAACCACTTTGGGATGCTGCAGCATGTTATAATGTAACCGTGAATCTCCAGGGCCTGCCTGTTACACACTTCACATTTTATTCCCATTTCCAATGTATGTAGGTAATGCCCACTCAAAACCTGATGAGAAGAAAAGGCCTTTCTTGCAGCACTCTCCCACACATTCTTTTGAAAAAAATGCACTTTGTGGTTCTGCACTGCGGATTTGATGCCTTAACTCGAAAAAGTCCTTTGTGCAAGAAGCTTTTATGCGAAAAAGAAGATGTGATTCAGCACCAGCAGCATCAGTTTTGTGGGATTTCAATGTCTACATCATCACCTAGAGAGGCTTCTGTGGCCACAGTAATCACTTCGGATCTTGAAAATGCCTTTAGACACACGAATTAGATCATCTGGAGATTCTCTTTAGCTTTTGATAATAAAAGTGGAAATATATTGCACCCTCTCCCAAGAGAGAACTACTGTAACTGCCTCATATTTAGCTCCGTAGAAAATATAGGAATCAGCAATATAGCTGGATTATAAAAATTATTTCGCAGAAGTCTATGGGGATATTAGCTGGGATATTAGTTATGTCTATAGTTCCCCCCGAGACAGCGATGAATTGATGCCCGAGGCCCTCTTGTACCCTGGACATTGACTCTGCTGAACCATGGAGTTTAAAGGAATAAAGGTGCACTTCAAATGTGCTGAGCATTCAGCCTGCTTCTGCTTATCTCTATGCTTCTGCCTACAGGAAGGTAACAGCACAAAAACTTTACATACCACACCCGCGGTGGTGTAGTAAAGTTTCCATGGCCCCCAAAGCAGACAAGGTAAATGGGCCACCTGTTTCCCAGCTTGGTAGCCAAGGGCAGCCACATTCGGGGTACAGTTTGCTCCTCACACCCATGAGCCCCAGTGCTGCTGCAAGTGCTCACTAATAAAAGCTACCTCCCAGTCAGAGAGCAAGGGTCACTGCTGCAGTGATGTGTGATTTGATGAAGGCGACAGCAGCCTCACTAAGTGGACTTGCATTCTCCATCACATTGGACTATGAATTGCAATGAAACTCAAAAATTGATGAATGTTGTTGCATCTTGACCTGCAGTGCAGGGATATATTGCATAAATGATGACAACAAAGCTTTATTTAGATATAAAATAGCTTAAAAAGCACAAAGCAGTTAAAATACAGTATACGTTTTTTAAGAACACTTCATAAATAATTAAAAAGAACAGAAATAAAACAATCATTAAACCATTTTACAGCTTTGATCGTAATTTAAAAAGACAATAGACTTATAAAATTTTATCTTAGGACTTTGAGTCTGATCACCCATGCCCAGCTAAGAAATGTAGCGACCCCGCAAACCAGTGTAGTGCTAGGATCTGTCTGAAGGATTCTTAGGGCAGAGACATGGCTCCTATTCTCGAGCTGCCGACAGACAGGTTTTAGCCATTTTGATCTTGGTTTATTGTAGGCGCTGCACACAAAGAAAAGGTGTGGTATGGTTTCAAGTGCATCATTACAAGACGGGTAGGTGGCAGGTGTTTGATTGGGGGTTTCCACTTGGGTGTACGTTCCTGTACCGGTAAGGTTCCCAATCTAAACTGGATGTATAGAGCCCTGTCTTTGGGTTTTCTAATGAAATCCATATACGGTTCAAGAGAGTGTACTGTCTTGTGCAGACGAAACTTGCATTAATGCATAATATTGATTGGGCTCCAAAGTTTATGCCGTCCCCATTCCTTCTTCACTCCAGATATTGGGGTTATGAGTACAGAACGACAGAGATGCATCTGAAGTATGTTGGGTTCTGCTAGCGACAAGCAGTGGTGCACTGCAACACTACAGAAGGGAGTCATGAAAAAACCCAACGTTGTACACATATCTAATGCCTACCTTGATACTGCTTGACCAAAAAAGAAAACAAAGAATAAGAACGAAAATGTAAGTTTGATTACTTAGTACAGCTGGCACCAGTTTCTGTTCTGTACCACAATGGTTGTGGAGCCCATGTCCTACATTTGTGTCTAACTGCCAATGAGGCACTGGTCAAGTGTTAAAATGGTACTGAACTTTTAGTATTGACTTGGTTACAATAAAGTACCCGAATTTCATCCCAAAATGTGTTGTTAGTAAAGAAGCTAGAGTGCCATACTGTCTAGTTTTCTGCTGGGTTATTCTGCTTTTCAATGGGCTCTCATGCTGGCCACAATGTGCTGCTGTTTGACAACAAGGGCCATATTTTGTAAAGCCGCAGGGCAAGCAATGGGAGCATATGCCTGCTTTCTGCACCCCTGGGGTACTTTGGTATTGAGGAAGGGGCTTCAGATGCTAGCGATGCGCCTTCTGTGAGAAAGATGACACTGATGTACATGCAGCCCCGGCAAGTAGTTTCTCTATTTGGAAGTGATTTATAGGGGGAAGGATCACACATATAAACCTGCAAGGAGAAATTGTTAAAAAAAAGGTGTGTGTGGCACTTAATCACTGTGTGTTTATAGTTAGGACAAAATTATCATAGGAAGATCGTGTTTTAACTTTGCTAATAACGTTGGTGTTGTTTGACAAATCTGCACAAAACTTTCAAAAAAAGTTCATCCACCTTGGCTCTTATACGGAAAGTTTTGTTTGAATCCGTCAAGTAGAGACAAACAAAAAGAGAGTGGTCCCAATACATTATTTCCCAGGTTAAATCCAATAGCAAACTTTGACCTCTGGCCCAGAAAAAATGGCTGAACAGAATTACACCAAATTTGACAAAAACGTAGAATTTCACACAGAAAACATGTTGTTTGTGATTTACTTATAAAGGGGTGCTGGGTTTGGGCTTGAAGGGGTTTAAAAGTTAGGTGTTTCTAGTCAGTTGGTCCAGCAGAAGTCCTGCACTACCACAAATTCCACAAATAGGGCCCTCTGATTTTCTGAGGAAGCTTTATCTCCCATTGGCCATGTCACTACTGTTACCGGTATTGCTATCCAGAGTGATTTGATTGGCCGACCACAACACAGAAGAAAACATTTTGGCCACCATTACAGGACTTAATCCCCCGTCCCAAAAAACGTATATAGCGTGGCAATGTAGGGACCTCTTGAACCCTAGGCACTTGGGCCATGGACCAAAATATGCACTTTTTAGTGACGCAAACTTCAGTACACCTAAAGGATGCAGCACAGCCCTCCCTTGAGGTACCATAGTATTCCTGTGGAACCCACTACTTCAAGCTTAACTTCCATGCTACAACAGTATTGTGCAATCTTTCTCAGGAAAGGTTGCACAGTACCACAGAACTATGCTGGTGAAACTTTGGCAGCGGGTAACCTGGAAATATCACGGTACCCGCTTAAAAATAATAATATTAAAAAGAAAATGTGAGCTGACCTTCCACCAGTGGATGGGCATCCATGGGGAAATGGTTGGACAATCCTTGGGGTGGTTGGGTAATATGGCCTAACCTAGGGCTCTATTGCCACCCAGGTGCTGTGCATGACAGAAGGTTGTCCGTTGTACATTTGCCACTGAAAAGACACCTTCAGCCAGATTTGTATGAGTTAAATTTCAAAATTAAAACAGTAATTCGAAAAAAATACACACGTGTACACACAAAACAAATACTCAAAGTACTAAGGACTTTGGGGACAGATGTAGGACCATTTAATTTAGAGCCTCGCAATTGGCGACACATTGCGGGTGGCAAATTGCGAGTTGCTAAATGAAGTGTACAACAGTGTGTTTAACACTGTTTGGGATTCCCAATGGGGTCGCAAATTGCGAGGTTCATTAATATTAATGAGCCTCTCGCAATTTTCAAGCCCAATGGGAATGCCAGCTCTTCCAGGGATGGTGGCCGGCTGGGCTCAGCAGGCCACCATGTCTCGGACTGCTTTTAAATAAAGCAGTTTAAACAAAAATGCAGCCTGTTTATCATGCATTTAAAAAAAAAAGAAAATGAAACATTTTCGTTTCATTTTCTATGGGCAGGCAGAGGTCCCTGGGACCACTGCCTGCCCTTAAAAAATAATTTTGCATGCATTTGCAAAGGGGAAGGGGTCCCCTGGGAACCCCTTCCCATTTGCGAATGCATTACCATCTACTCTAAGTTTATATTATGACTATTATAAACTAATTTTATTGTATGAAATTTCCTTTCCAATGTGGTGTAAGGGGGAGATGTGTAGAGATATGCTGAGCTGACATCATGGAATGTTCTGATGTCAGCTTAAGAAATAATGTGGCAGATGAATTGAAGAAACTGTGAGACTGGAAGCTCAGCAGGGATGTCGCAAATCAAACAAACAATTTGAAGAATATAAATATATATATTTCTTGTCTACCTAGGATTTCTACAGACACCCTACACTCTGCATTAATCAACAATCTGCAGTGCCTCAAAATCTTCAGCAAAGTTCAGGAAATAACATCCACACCTTATAAACATCCTCACCACACAGAAGTTGTCATTAGCACTGTACTACAACTATTTAACATGAGCACGCGTCCATATATCAAGTGGTGGATAATCAATTGTCAACAGAAGCTTTGGCATTTTCACAGATTTTTTGGAACAGACTTTCGCTTTAAGCCACAAATTACTTTGAAACATACCTCCGCAACCCACATCAGCCTTTATCCTGTGTAACATGGAGTACTACTTGCACCCCAAACCTTAGTGATTTGTAAAAAATGCACCATATAATTTTCAATCTTCACATTTACATTTGCCTCAAAGCTTACACTATTTCAGCGCTATGGACCCAAACATGTACACTCAAGGCCTGATTCACAAAGGTAAGCTTAGACTTGAAGTCTAAATTCAGACCTGATGACTAACTTTAGACCGGAAGTGTAAGTTTAGACCTGAAGTCTAACTTTAGACTTCAGGGGGTAGATTTACAAGCCCCTTGCACCACTTTTGCGTCACTTTTCCCATGTTAAAAGTGACGCAAACGTGGCGCAAGGGGCATATAAATCTGCCCCCAGGTCTACAGCTGGACCTCAGGTCTAAACTTAGACTTCAGGTCTAAAGTTGGACTTCTCGTCTAAGTTTACCTTTGTGAATCAGGCCCTCAGTAACTCTATGCTGTGTATTACTATGGTGTTATCACTGATTGCTAGACCTTACAGCCATCGAGTGGTTTTCCCTACAACGTATTGCCTACCTCCTCCACTTTTCTGACCTTGTTTTTGCTGGCTTTAGGACTCTGTGCACTTCACCACTGCTAACCAGTGCTAAAGTGCTTGTGCTCTCTCCCATAAACATGGTAATATTGGCTCATCCCCAATGACCATATTTAATTTACTTATTAAAGTGCACTACATGTGCCCAGGGCCTGTAAATTAGTCTTCTGACCATGTCTTAGGGCTACCATTGCAACTTCCCCCCTGCAAACAGGACTGAGCACAAAATGTAAGAAGGTAAAACTTCAGCGGAACTAACCTGTGACTATGTTCAACCTGTGCTCCATCGCTGTTGGCCTGAACATTTGGATTTAACCTGGTCAAGCGTGACCAGATACCCTGTTGGCGCTTTATGCTTCTAAGTG
Organism: Lissotriton vulgaris; assembly: GCF_964263255.1. NCBI lineage: Eukaryota > Metazoa > Chordata > Amphibia > Caudata > Salamandridae > Lissotriton > Lissotriton vulgaris. Next base: position 976,323,787 of record NC_141693.1, read on the forward strand.
CTATTATACAGTGTATTCTTTATCAATTCATAACTCCTGTTCTACTTATTCTATTTTTGTCATTTCGGTCTTCTTTATTTATATTACTAAGATCCATTCTTCTAATCTGGCGTGGAATCGTTTTGTGTGGTGTTTTCACTGTTTTATAGTTTTAAGTATTTTTGTGTTTTTTTTAATCTTATTTCAACACCTAGGTTTAAAATTATAGCTTCACTTTCACGTTTTTGCTGTGCTTTTCACTTTTCTTGCTTGACCCCATGAAAATGAGGGAAATACCTTGCCTTTGACTCGCCTCTGGATCTAAGCTGCATTATGGATGCAAACAACAAGGCAAAGAGGCAATCAGGAGGCACAGTGACTGTGCGTCCCAAACAAGGGGAGCACATTCTGTGCCCTCCCTGAGGGTGACCCTCTGAAGGGGAAAAGGAGGTTCCATTGACTGCCCAAGACATCTGCCCGCAGGCGGTTGCGATCAGTAACTGCCCTCTTGAAGGTGCAGGTTGGGCGCCCCCTGCCCTGTGAAAGGCTTGACCAGCTGCTTCAAAAAGCTACTCCATCTTTCACTAATGCACTGCATGGTCACTGCAAGTTTGTTGCTGCTCTGGAGCAGCGCTTTGTCAGTAATAGTGCACACTGTCCCTGTTTGTGTACTGCACTTTTAGTTAAAGGTGCACCACAATGCAAACAGTGACATTGCACTCTAGCTGTAATAAGGCCCCAAATATCATGCTTTTTCTACTGACAGGACAAGTAAAAGACAACTGAAGCTGCCAGATACTTCATTTCGAGCAGACTGGAAGGGTGTCTAGTGCACACTCTTTCAGCTGTATGGTCATGCCCTCGAGTGCAGCCCTGGGGAGGGTTTGGGCTCTTCTTAATATCCTCTCTGAAGAAGACACCAGTACACACCTTTAGATACTCACATGCTTTTTTGCTCATTGGACTACTTATTGCAAAAAGAGAAATTGTTAGAAATTGGCGTAGTGCAGACCTGCTTAGCTTGTGCGTGTAGGGAAATGGCATGGATCATTGAATGATGTTGGAGATCCAAACTTTATAGACCTAGATGAAGCCACCAGAAGCAATGAAAAATAGGGGTGGATTAGGAGCAATATAGACGATTGAGTGTGAAATGGTAACAGATTGGTTGGGAAGCAGCATACTGTGTACATTGCAAGAACTGGCCTCCAGTAGTCGGAAATATATTGTATGCAATGTTGCAAATGGATGGTTATTCAGTTTTACAATAGGGATAGGGATCTACAAGTGTATGCTTTTGTTGAGCCTGAGTTAATGCCAATTCTCTTTGTTCATGTCATTTTCCTTATGAAATGTTTATGAAATTTCAAGATAAAAAAAGAGGAAGCATCAACAAAGCTTTTAGGGACAGATGTAGGTAATCCCAGATTACCGATTCTTAAATACCGAATCATACCGATTCGATATTTGAGAACTGGCAATCGGGATTTAGGTAATTTTACCGATTTCATTACCGAATCGGTATGATTCGGTAATTACCGAATCGGTATTTACAGATTCGGTAATTGCCATTCTTCACTTACCTGCATCTCCCTGCTTGCTACAAACAGCGCTACTCGCTGCAACGATCCCCCTACTTCTCCCGCCATCCCCGAGGGCGAGGCAAGACACGCCCCCTCGGCTGGCCACGCCCCCCGCCAGACTTATAAATAGAGCGCGCCGCTGACGGGCGTCGCATTCTCGATTGGCTCCTGAGGCGGAAAGCCGGGAGCAGGGCCATTTAATATTTTATTTTAAAAATCATTGTCACTGATTACTATGTGATTTAATCTTCACTTACCTGCATCTCCCTGCTTGCTACAAACAGCGCTACTCGCTGCAACGATCCCCCTACTTCTCCCGCCATCCCCGAGGGCGAGGCAAGACACGCCCCCTCGGCTGGCCACGCCCCCAGCCAGACTTATAAATACAGCGCGCCGCTGACGGGCGTCGCATTCTCGATTGGCTCCTGAGGCGGAAAGCCGGGAGCAGGGCCATTTAATATTTTATTTTAAAAATCATTGTCACTGATTACTATGTGATTTAATCTTCACTTACCTGCATCTCCCTGCTTGCTACAAACAGCGCTACTTGCTGCAACGATCCCCCTACTTCTCCCGCCATCCCCGAGGGCGAGGCAAGACACGCCCCCTCGGCTGGCCACGCCCCCGCCAGACTTATAAATAGAGCGCGCCGCTGACGGGCGTCGCATTCTCGATTGGCTCCTGAGGCGGAAAGCCGGGAGCAGGGCCATTTAATATTTTATTTTAAAAATCATTGTCACTGATTACTATCTGATTTAATCTTCACTTACCTGCATCTCCCTGCTTGCTACAAACAGCGCTACTCGCTGCAACGATCCCCCTACTTCTCCCGCCATCCCCGAGGGCGAGGCAAGACACGCCCCCTCGGCTTGCCACGCCCCCCCAACTTCCTATCCCGCCTGCATAAAGCATGTGTCTTGGCAGGAAGCGCAGCGGACGTGCGCAGCGGGCGCGACTTTTGCGCGCCGAAGGCGCGCCTAAGGCAAGCCCGTCTGCGCCCGTCCGCGGCCGGACGGGGCCAGGGGCACGACTCCATGCCAAACCTATGTTTTACTCTACCAAGGACCTCACTGCCCTCCAGGGCCATTGGCCACTCCCGGATCCCATCCGCAATCTGATCTCCTCACTAGACCTTGCTCCTTCTTCCCCCATTGCACCCGATCCCCCGCAGCACGTCCCCCCGTCACCTCGCTCCCCACCCCTTGACCCTCCCCCCTACTCTTCGGCATTGTCTGTCTTATTACTCAATACCAGGTCAGCGGTCAAGCACCATCACGAGCTGTTTGTCTTACTCGACTCAGAGAAACCTGACATACTGCTCCTGACCGAAACCTGGTTTTGTGATTCTTCTCTTCCTGTTCTCCTGGCCACCCTACCCCCCTCCTATGTGGCCCTCCGGGTGGACCGGCCGACAGGCAAGGCTGGTGGTGGGGTCGCCTTAATCGCTCGGTCGGAGTTGAATTTCCAACCACTCCCTTTTTCCCCTATTCCCCCTGCTGACTTCTTGGTAGTCCGCTCTCTTTCATTTTCCCCTCCCATCACTTGCCTCCTTATGTACCGCCCTCCTAAGGCCTCGCCTTTATTTTTGCCGGCATTTCAAGACCTGTTAGCCAACCTGGTGGTCAACTACGCCTCGGTCTTAGTACTAGGGGACTTCAATTACTGGCCCTCAGACCCTTATGAGTGCTCAGTCTCTAAAGAATTTACCGATTTTCTTTCATCCCTCAATTTTGTGTCACACATTTCCGTCCCCACTCATTCCCATGGACACACACTGGACCAGGTCTGGTCCCTTAACCTCCCTGTGGCCTCGGCTGCTGTCTCGCCGTGCCCATGGTCCGACCATTCCCTCATTTCCTTTTCCATTCTCCGAAACCTGATGCCCAAAACTCCGCACACCAAAAACACCTGGGCGCGGAACTCCTCTCCCATTCTCGCTGGCTTACCATCTGCCTCTCAAGCCAAGGCCATCAACACCTGGCTGGCTGGAGGTTGGACTCAGTGGCGCCCTTACGCCGCATCTCCATCCGCCGACCTAAGGACTCCAATAGATGGTTCAATGACCACCTAAAAGATCTTAAACTGAGCGCCCGACGGGCGGAGAGGAAATGGAGGACAAATTACAGTCCCTCATCAAAAACCCACTTTCTATCAGCACTGGCTAAATATAAAACAGCAATCCTGGATGCAAAAACCTCTTACTTCTCTTCAAAAATAACTTCTGCTGAAAACAAAACCAGGGAAATTTTCGGCATAGTGAATGACCTGGCTTTCTCAGACCGAACCTCGCCCCAAATCCCTCCTTCCCAGCCTCTCTGCGATCAACTCAATACCTATTTCGTAGAGAAAATTGCTACTATCAAGGTCAACATCCCACCACCCTCGTCTGCCTTCGTTGATGCCTCCCCCTCTTCCGTCCGATGCCTTCTTACCTCCATCCCTCCCCTCACTCAGGATTCTTTTTTGGAGATACTCCCCAAAGTGAAGTCAGGGTCTCCTGCGGACGTCTGCCCGGCACGAGTCCTGCAGCAAATTTACTCCAGCTGCCCTGACCCCCCCATCGCCTTCCTCAACAGTTCTTTGGCACAGGGCGTTGTGCCCTCTGTGCTAAAGGCAGCTACAATAGTGCCCATCCTGAAAAAACCTGGCGCGGACCCTTCCATCTCGGCCAACTACCGCCCCATCTCCCTGCTACCCTTCTTGGGCAAGGTGATGGAACGCCACGTCACCGTGGCACTCAGCGCCCATGTTGAGGCAAATGGAGGACTGGCATCCCGCCAAGCCGGGTTCCGCCCCAGGCACTCGACCGAATCAGTCGTGGTCGCGGTCTTAGACAACCTCAGAAAGGGTATGGATGAGAACAAACACCAGGCACTGGTCCTCCTTGATCTTTCCGCCGCCTTTGACACGGTGGACCATACCATCTTACTTACCCGTGTCAAGGCGGCTGGTATCGGGGGTTCAGCATTGGTCTGGCTCTCCTCCTTTCTGAGGGACCGCACCCAGGCGGTTCGGCTAGGTGACTTCACGGCCACCCCTCTTCCCGTCACCTGCGGTGTCCCCCAGGGTTCCTCTCTCTCCCCTTTGCTTTTTAATCTCTATATCTTTCCTCTCATCTTCGCACTCCAGCAGCTGGAGGTCACCGTTTATAATTACGCGGATGACCTCCAGCTCATCTTTGATCTGTCCCCCTCTCCTCTCTCTGTTTCCAACTTCCAGTCCACTATGACATTCATCAGGGACTGGATGAACCACAACCATCTTAAACTGAACCCGGATAAAACCGAGCTGGTTCTCACGGGTGGTTCATCCAGCCCCTGGAACTCTCTCTTTTGGCCCCCTTCTCTTGGTCCCTCTCCTACCCCTTCCACCTCGGTCAAAACACTCGGTGTTAAAATAAACAGCCAGCTTACTCTTCATTCACAAATCAGCTCCGTGGTATCCTCTTGTTTCCTCACTCTCCGCACTATCCGCACTATTTCCCGTTTCTTTTCCCCCCAGGCTCTTAAGATCATCATGGCCGCATTGGTGATATCGCGATTGGACTACGCAAACGCTCTCTACCATGGTATCCCCGCGTACAGCTTGCGTAGACTCCAGATTATTCAAAACCAAGCAGCCCGGCTGGTGTATGGCCTTCCTCGTTATCACCATTCCACCCCCCTCCTCAGGGAGCTCCACTGGCTCCCTGTAAAAGAACGTTCCCTATTTAAGATCGGCTGTATGACCTTCCAGGCCCGCCAGGGCACCGCCCCCGCTTTTATCTCCTCGCTAATCCACCCGTATGTACCAGTAAGAGAACTTCGGTCTTCTTCCAAGTCTCTTCTTCAGACCCCTCGCTTCACACGAAAAAAGTGGGTTGGGGCCAGTTTTTCCACCCTGGCTCCAACCTTTTGGAACTCACTCCCTGACCACCTCCGCTCTGCCACTCAGTACCTCTCCTTTCGCAGAGATCTGAAAACGTTCCTCTTCAGTCAGGCCTTCCCTTCTTAAAAACTTCCCTAAATACCTCCCCTTTTTCTTTCTTCTGGTCTCTCTCCCTCAGTTGCCAATCCCCCTAGCGCCAAGAAACCGCAAGGTGTACGCCGCGCTTTAGAAATATTTTTAAATTTAAATTTAAATTCATTCCTATGGGCCTGGAGGCCCATAGGAATGAATGTCAATTACCGAATCAGTAAATACCGATTCGGTAATTAGGGGAAAAATTGAAGGGTGGCATGGTGTCACTTTGACACCCTGTTGCACCCCTCAATTGTGCATGGGTGCACATGTTGCAGACATACATGCCCTCAGGGCATGTATGTCTGCAACATGGCACTGTTTAAAAAGCAAAAAAAATGCTTTTTAAAGGGTTTTCATTATTTACCACCAACTTCTAGTTGGTGGTAAATAACGAATTCTTAAACCCCTGTAGCACTGATTGCAGTGCTACCTACATGTCAAAATACCGAATCAGTAATTTTACTGATTCTGTATTTTACAGAATCAGTAAAATTACCGATTCGGTAAAATTACAGAATCTGTATTTTAACATGCCCCTACATGTACATCTTCAAATACCGGTCAGTAATGGCCGAATCCCATGCCCAAACCGTGCAAGCCACGGTGTCCACCTCTCGTCACACTCGTATCTGGGGAGGCATAGAGCACAGTTTTAAGTGGGAACAGAGTGGCCCTGAAATTGGATAGGATGTAACCAAACGTGCGCAAAGTGTGCCTGTTCGCTAAGAAGATAAAGGTCCATGTCAGGCGCTCCAAGGCCGCCCTGTTTGAAAAGAAGCATGAGAATTTCCCATGCCACGTGGGGCTGCTTGCCAGACCAGGCTAATGAAACAAGGTGGGACTGGAGTTGCTAACAGAAGCAAGTCTAGAGAGGAAGGGACAAATTAATAAAAGATGAAGGAATTTGAGGAGGACCACCATTTTAGCAATCGCCAACCTACTGGTCAGAGACAGTGGGAGTTTCAACCATACAGGAACCCTGTCTTCAAGTCACAACATCAATCTGTCATAATTGTCTTGCTACAACTCCTCTGTACTACGGTTAAGCCATATACCTAGATAATGAACCGAGGTTTGCTTAGCATCAGTGAGTGGAAATAACATGGACTTTGTCCAGTTTATGGTGATGCCCACTATACCACTGAATAGAATAAGCTCCTGGAGGAATGGGTTCAAGGTTTTGGATGGATTCTGGATGCATAAGTATATATGGGGTAGGTTGGAAGGCAATGCCACGGTGTGTATGGTGCTGTTGCAGTCAGGCCGCAAAGCAGCTCCATCACAATAGCAAAGAAAATAGGGGGCAATGGACACAGCTGACACGTGCCCCAGGTAACAGATAATGGAGGTGAGATTGCACCATTGATCTTCAGGCATGCAACAGGCAGGGTATAGAGAAGACAGATTAAATTAATAAATTCTCGGCCCTCACCAAGGCACTCGAGGAGGTAGAAAAGATAGGGCCATTCAAGTAAGTCGAAAGCCCTAGAAGCGTCAAGGAATGAAACAGCAGCCTGTAGGTTCAGGTCTAGTGTATGAAGGAGGGCAAATAAGGTACATAGGTTGTGGGCCATGGAATGTCCAGGCACAAAACAGGATTGATCTTGGTGGACCCCCTTCCAATCTGTATGTTTTGGTGGTCATTTAACAGGCCAGCCACATAGTCGCTGGCCCCAGGTTTACATAGCAGCCCAGGCAAGGTCTTGCCTACCCTCTCTCCCTCACCATAGCACCTGGCTAGAGTATCTCTCCCCAGGCAATGGGTTTCTCTACGGGCCTCCTTCTCATATTTTGCAAATTTATTGTGGATGGAAGCAAGTGGGTCAGTCTCGCCAGTGTCGAAGTACTGAAGTTCTAAAGCACAGATATCTGCCTTCAGATGGGACAGAGTCACTCAAATCCTCCTTAGCACCCCAGCCTGTTTGGCAATGCAGACCCTCTGGATAGCCCCCTTGAAGGTTTCCCAGAGGTTGGACAGGGAGTCCAAAGACTGAGATATCAGGGTAAAGTATACTATGATGGCTTCCTGAACCTCATGATGAAACAGCAAAGAAAAGCGTGCGGGACAGCTTCAGGTGGGTGTATGTTCGGGAGCATGGGGTTGTGGTCAGACAGCATCTGAGATAGATGCCTGACAAGAGTCCAAGAGACTACATATCTAATAGCAAGCCACAAATCTATTCTGGACCGAGTGTTGTGTGTGGAGGTGGTGCATGTCCCCTCCGTGCTATTTAAATTGTTAGCACGCCAAAAGTCTGTCAGATTATTGTCAGATATAATTGCGTGGAGTTGTGTAGCAGGTTATGAGTGGTGTGTCATGCTAGATCTGTCTACATTTGCATCCAGTACCACATTGAAGTCTCCGCCCCATAATATTGCCCCTGGTCCTATAGTGCCCACTAGCCTCCAAACCTCTGTGAAGTAGCCAGGGTTTTCTGTGTTGGGGCCGTATACCGATACCAGTATCAGCAGGTAGTCCTGTAAAATCACAGCCAGTATAACATACCGTCCCTGAGGGTTTCAAAGCGCTGAGGAGTAAGCCATTGCAGACATTCCTGAGGACCAAGCCACCCCCTCGCATAATTCGAGCAGCAGGCCGCATGCTTCTCACCCATCCGATGTGCCCTCAAATGTGTCAATGTCATGTTTGTCAAGTGAAGATCTTGTGGGCGGCACATGTCAAATTTATGGCACTGCAAGTAGGAGAAGACCTGTCAAGTCTTTTGTCTGTCATTCATGTCGCTAATATTCAAAGTCAGACATTTAATTAACGCCATCAGAAAACATAAAGAGTACAATAGGTTCTCCCGTAGGGGGAGTTCTAGCAGTGGAAAGTGGAATGCAGTGCAATGTTGTGTGGCAAACAAAGAAAGAAAAAAAACAGAAAACACATTACACTGTCCCAGTACCCACCTCTCACTTTGGCCCCCTACTCTGGCCAAATATGACTAACCCACCCACCTTACAATGCCCCATATACAATCTGAAACAACCAAAAGGGACTCATCCCAGGGGGGCGAAAAGCAGCCCAACTTTCTCCCAGCACAGAAGCACCAAGTGGCCTGCAGAAGAGATTGGAGCGGCAAGGTACGAGCTCATCCAGACAAAGATAACATGTATAGTTTTATGCCCTCGAATATGGGGCTGTGGGGTTCATCTTCGATGTTGCAGGTGGACCGCATGAGGAAGTCATCTGTACCTGGTGAGTGGAGGACATGCAAGTCTGTTAGTTGGACTGAATAGAGTAACGGATGAATAATAGAGGGGAAAAACCTGAAGTTTTAATTGGGATATCATAATAGTAAAGTTATGATCTGGGATGGGTAAATGAGAGCTGGAGCACGGAAGAGCCTGTAGAAAGGGATTAGCGAGAAAAAGAGGTTTGGGATGCCTCAAAGGAGCGTTAACATGAGGGATAATTTAGTAGGGTTACTTGGGAGATCATAGTAAACTAATGTATGGGGTAAGCCAGGGGATGTACAGGAGGGAGGGGTCTAGAAGGGTTATTTTGGAGATCAAAGAGGTTTAGAATGAGAGAGGGTGAAGATAAAGAAAACATTGATAGAGGTATAAGGTGATGAAAGGACAGAGTAAAGCTTTCGAGAGAATATTTTTTTTTCTAGTACATTAGAACTAAAATAAATATATAGATACATGATTATGTAGAAAGGGAATATATGTGTCAGGAATATAATATATTGAGATCTGTCTGTTTTGTTTTTATGGAGTATTGAGTAGATATTGTTGTGGTTTTCTGTGAAAGACTTGTATGTCCAGTACTACTGGTGAGTGGTATTTGAATAGTACGGGGGTGATGATATGTTTTGGAGAACAGTATGTGTGTGTAAGGGGGGGATGGACAAGAGTTATGAGTGTTTGTGTTAGATTTGATTGATGGAATTGGTAATGCAAGTAGTAGAGTGGCGTGTAAGGATTGTATGGTTGTGTGTAATTGGTAAAAAGAGGAGGCGGGTGTTGGTGGATGGTGTCATGGAAGACTGAGTATAGGTTTTGTCATGATAAAAGAGGATCTGCTAGGAGCAAGTAGATGATAGGGCTGGTGCAATGACAATCTAAAGCCACAGAAACATTTATCACTGGAGCTGCCATAAAAGGATAATCAGAAAGAGCAACAAATAAAAGTGCCCCGAATATACGATGCTATAAAAGTGTCTTAGGTAATTAGATAATTTAACATTTTTCTCTGGCAGCAGCATAGATGGGATGAGGGTAGTCATTATCCTACATGGATTTTTAGGATTGGCTTGACAGTGCAACTGTCACCTGACCTTATGTGATCAACAAAAAAGAGCTTTCAGAGTCCTACTGAGATAGGTACTTAGATTCCACCCACATGTTGGTCCCCTTGAGTACAGGATTTGATTGGGCCAAATGTATTTCCACTAAGAAGAGTGCATGTATTCCACTTTTTGGCTTGTGGAATAGTTTATACTTGATTCAGCAGGAATTAGTTGCCTATGGTGGCAAGACAATAATCATGCCTATTGGCCTGATCCACTTCTCATGAAATTCGTGATAAAAGCAAGAGACATGAAGAGTTTATTGTGGAAAACATATGTTAAATTGATATGCATTTAGGTGTGGATTGTTATTACTCTATATTAAATCCTGTAGATAGGTATTTACCTACACAGAATCTCACAGATTGCAGTATCAGGCAAGGTCTTTGATGCAGAGGGCATATTGTTTTGCAAGCTGTATTTCTACGTATCTTTAATTCTATAGCTGTATGCATCAATTAAATGGTTGCAAGTTTATGTGAATATAAATAGGCTGATGTTGTGTGATGAACAAAAGCCAAATATAAAGGCTTAATCAGTTCATTGGTGTAGAAAAGTCATTCTTTTTGCTCTGATCACCCCCATTTTTTTGCTGATGCTGGTGGTTACGGACTCTGAAAGTGCCCTGGGCGTAGTCAACCAGTCCCAAGGTTAGTGCTCTGTCCCAAATTTATAATAAATGTATAATAAAATTATATTATTTGTTTTGCTTGCAAGTTTTCAATACAATCAAATATTTTTATTTAAAATGGAAACAAAGGTGAAAGGAGAATATGGTCAGTTGTATTTTTGTGGTGTTACTTATAATGGTCCTTGATGCATAGTTGAAGATATGGTACTTATTTTCTTACTTTAAATTCTGAAGAAATACAGTGACAACAACCCTTTTAGATAATGCTTGGCAGATACAGCACCCAAAGAGACTGTTCTTATTTTTTCTTAACAAATTGTCCTTGTTTTCTCTGATAGAAACTGAAATTGGTTCCATAGCTCTGTCAGACCACACTCCTATTTCAGCATTCCGAAATCCCTGCCAACATCCCACATGGCCAAGTAAATGTCAGTTTACTAATTACATGCTGGCTGACAACAGAAAAAGATTTATCAATACATTTCTCATATTCAGTCCGATTGTCACCATGTCTCTCTGCAGAAACCTTCCCTTTGGACCTATCTTTCCCCTCCTGCCCCCCCTTAGGTGACCTACCACCCCCTAGAATACACTTGGCCAAGTTCCATGATCTCTCCTGAGCGACCAGCTCTATTCTGTTCATATCCTGCCTGCCACCGTTACCCTCACCACCTGTCTGCCCCTATTTCCGAGTTCCTATTTAGCCCCCAGTTAGTTTCCCCCCATATCAGCCATAGTCTTGTTATGCACCCTAGGGAGGGGGGTACTATAAAGCCAAGGGAGGGGGAGCAGGGCAAGCAGATGGGTCCACTTTTCACCCGGGCAGTTCCGCAGCCACGAACACCTCAACCACTAATATGATTCGGAACTGCAAGGCAGGATATGTAGAAGGTGAGTACAGTTTGCATGCTCCTATCCGCAGCAGGTTTTAAATGAATTTATCTGGAAGGGTCGAAGCCATCTGTCTGAGTCCATAGGTTATATCATCTTACGACCACAGGGCTTCCATCTAAGAGTCCTGCCTCACCCCGGGGAAGCCAAAATGGAGGCACGAGCAAAGAAGTGGCACCCAGCAGGATCCGGTGCCCAAACTGGGGAAGTAGAGCACCCCAGACCACACCACAGTCAATGGTCCCGCCAGCTCGAGGTGAAAAGTGTGCTCTGCCAGTTATCCAGCACCGCAGTGAGGTTGCACCATTATCCTATCACATCAGCCTGCAAGGATCTCTAGGCCACAATACAACTTTGGTGAATGGGTGACGTCCAATTCAGGGGATACTGTCCATCTAGAGTGAATCACTGGAGGTCACTTGATCCATGATCAAGGAGATGCATTGGGCCCGCCACACCCTGTGGGGTCCCAAGGAGCACGAACAGGTCTGTGGCAGGTCCAGCCACAGAAGCAACAATTTCAATCTGAGACATGTGGGGGGATGGCGAGACGACAGTAAAGTCAAATATGGCGAGGATAGGGCAGGCGTTCCCAGGGCCTTGCCCGCTGTTGTCCCATGCAGAGTACAGGCCACCCGAGGACCTCAACAACTGCAGAGGGACCCCCCAGAATCAAGGGCGAGCCAAAAGGAGATAAAGGCCAGTGGCTCAGGGAGAGAGCAGGCGAGGGCACTTCTGCGCACACCGCAGCCCAACTGAGGGCCCAGGCAAGAGATCCCCCCCGCAGCACTAGAGAGCCCAGCAATCCACATCAAGCACACACCACCAGAGCTGCCTCATACCTGCAGCTCTCCGCTGCAACCCCCTCCACCCCAAGGGGGTCACGACTCAAGGCGCAATGTACAGCTGCCTCTGCACTGCGGTGGCATCACCAGCAGTGTCCACCAACTGCCACGACAGGGAACAGGCCGCATCCTGTCCGATATCCCAGTTCGGCCCGGCCACATGAAAATGTCCGTCAAAGGCACCAATGGAATTAGCATGCCGTCCAGGGGCTATGCTGTTCTGCGCTCACCCCGATGTCGCCTCCGGGTGTGGATGATTACCGGATAAATGTTATTGCTGGCAGAAACTCCTCAGAAGACGGCCATCTTGTGGCCAAGCTAGCTAGGCCGCCTGAATTTGTAATAGTTAATGCCAAAAGGAGCCCCAGTGCTTTATAATGCATTGGAGCCGTCTTCGAGTGGGTTTTCTATTGAAGAGGTGTAATTTAAAAATGGTGCAAAGTTCATACACATGCATGCACTGGCACTGGAACTCATGCACGCGTAAGAACCCAGGGGCCTCATTTATGAGGCCTTGTGTCAGTTTTGCGCTTTCGATGCCTTACTTTTTGTGACGCATCGGCGGCGTAAAACATGCCTCCTGTTGCGCACTATTTACAAAGTGACGCATCTAAGCAGATGCGTCACTTTGTAAACCCATGCGCTACATTATACCTGCGTCAGGTATAATGTATGCAAGGGGGGCGTTCCCCCGCAAAAAGCCTCTTAGAAGTGACACAGTGAAATCTATGAGATTTCACTGCGTCACTTTGAGGACGCTATTGCGTCAAAATCCTGCGCCTGCCTCACAGCAGGCATAAGACTGACGTAAGCCGTTTCACATGGGGCTTGTCCCATGTGAAAAGACGCATTGCTGGAGTTGCGTCACTTTTGTGACACACTCCAGCAATGCGTCACTTATGCGCTTACAGATACGTCAGAAATACTGACGTATCTGTAACTTCTTGCGACATGATGCGCCATACATTAAATATGACGCATCACGTATGTCGCAAGGAATGCGCACTGAGAAGTGACGCATCGCTGCTTTCACGCAGCGATGCGTCATTTCTCATTAATGAGGCCCCAAGTTTGGCTTGCTGGCCCTAAGGATTTAGTCTTTGTTCCAACCCGAATTAGATACATTTGTTGGACGGAAACCCGTACACAACAAAGGGAGAAATGTTTGCATAAGATGTGTTTCGCATAACGTTCAGTCCCAGGAGACATGACAGGGACAATTAGTGGAACATCAAATCCTCTTTCATTAATGAATAACACACACAAAGATAACTAGAAACCCCTTAGTAATGACATGATGCCCTTTCAGCTATTATCACTCTATTAGACAGTATTCTTTTGAAAAGATATCAAAATGTAACACACAATTATCAACCTTCTAGAAACTCTATAAGCTCATAATAATGATTAAACATTAAATTATCAACTGCAATTATAAAATACCACGAATATATTCATGTAAGTTTGATTATCATATTTGCAAGAGCAGACAAATAAGAAAAGAATATGGACTTGTTTTAATCATACCTATTCCCTTTTAATTAATTAGCATTTCATTCGCTGAAGGGGAATTCGGACTACTATTAGAAAACATATTATGTACAACAAAAAGATAAGTAAAGAAATGGGATGGTACAAATTAGAGTGCATATGGGGATGCAGGGGAAACGAGGAAGGGGTCCCACTTCGTGAGGAAGCAGAAAGGCTAAATAGTAGATCAGTATGTTCAAATTGAAGTCCTAAGCCACTGTGAGCCTTAGGCAGATCATTTACTTTGCAAAAGATTTGGGCCAATATTTATTAACATTTTATGTCTGGGATGCATCACATTTTTCGTCATAGCCCCAACAGCAAAATCTATTTTGATATCCACTCTTCTGGACGGTGACTGTCAGATACTCCAACCCTGGATCATAGAAGGTTCTTCCACCACTCTGCAAGGGCTTTGCCATGCACAGATCAATGAGAAGGCCTGGAATACTGATATAATGTTGAAGCCAGATTTTTGGGATTCAAAGTCACTTCTGAGATTGATTGTAGTCAGTTCTGTTTCATTTTCGTATTCCAAACAGGCTAGCCATAGATTTGTCTTCAAGTGTCAGCAGTAAAGCAGGGTGAAGTGGAGAGTTTCTCACTCACAGAAAACCAAAACATGTGTACACAAAAAAAGAAAAGCCATCACAGTTCACATCTATCAATCGGAGGAAATTAATACCTAAGCGAGAACAAAAGGGTCGATATGGGCAAAGACATCTCACTACAGAGTGTAAGGCAGTCTACAGTCCTCCCTTACCCCTAATAACATCACAGAGGCTTCAGAAATGCTTTAAAGGAGCCGAGCAATGTACATTGCTCATTTGGCAGGCTACCTTCGTCCTCCATTTTGTATCCATCACCACAGAGGAAATACAAAATGGATTCTACTGTGTTCTCAGTCAATCATGATACACAAAAGCCTTACTCATTGTGCTACAAAAGATGTATACACCCTATCGACATTCACAAAAACTGGATGCACTGAAGCTGGTTGCTGGTGACTAGCAGACCAAGTGGCATATTATCAAGAACGACATTAAAATTATCGCCGCTTAAACGGCAGGAAACTGCCGCTATAGCGGCGATAATGGGCTTGATAATATGCCCTTGTGAATGCCCATAGAAGCCCAGGTTCTGGTGTGAACCTGGGCTTCGATGGGAATTGACAAAGGCTGTTGGAAATCAACATCATAGTCAGTCGGGTGCAATACGCTATTCGTAGAGCTGCATGATGTGGTTCCGAGGACACAACTTCTCCGAGAGCCAGTCGGTACCGATTCTGAAGGACCTTGCGGTTTACAAACCAACCGCGAACATCGTAATCGGTCTGGCAGATTGTAAACTGACTGAGTCGGTCTGAAGGGTTCAGACCTGGCTGGTCTAGGAAATTTCGACTGTCAGGCGGAGGCTTTCTGCACGACATCGTAATGAGGCCCTTAGTGTGCATAGTCCACTCTTCCACCCTGAGCCACCAGCTCTGCCTCGCCCTAACCCAGCCCTGCAGCAACCAAAAATAACATTTTATTTCTCTTTCACTGCTCTGAGGGCAGTGGGGCGACTCTCCTCCACATTAGCAGAGGAGCCGCCACTGAACTTGTTGGCAGGCTCACCGTGAGCTCTTTTCTTTAGATGTCCATGTGCAATCCTCCTAGGGCCAGATGTAGGTAAGTAACATTTACCGAATCTTAATTACCGAAAATTACCGAATTTTACCGATTCGGTAATTAAGATTCGGTAAATATGAGGGGTTGGTATGTAGGGAATCCAGATGTTCCCTTTTACCGAATCGGTAAAATTCGGTATTTACCGATTCGGTAAATACCGAATCGGTAAAGCCTATTGATTCCTATGGGCTTCAAAGCCCATAGGAATCAATAGGCTTTACCGATTCGGTATTTACCGAATCGGTAAATACCGAATTTCACAAGGGTGCAGGGGGTGTCACTTTGACACCCCCTGGCACCCCCTAAACAGGATTGGGTGCCATGTGGCAGGCATACAAGCCCTAGGGGCAGGTCTGCCTGCCACATGGCATAGGTGTGCATGCACACATGTGCATGCACACCGGAATCGGTATTTTACCATGAGGTTGGATTTCATGGTAAAATACCGATTCGTTAAGCCCTTTGGGACTCAGAAGAGTCCCATCTACATATCAATTTTACCGAATCGGTAAAAATACTGATTCGGTATTTTACAGAATCAGTAAATGTACCGATCGTTAAATTTACTGATTCTGTAAAATACAGGGCCCTACATCTCAAATTGCATTTACCGGTCGGTAACGGCCGAATTCGGCCGTTACCGACCGGTAAATGCCTACCTACATCTGGCCCCTAATCTCCTAATTAAATGAATATTGCCTACTGAACTTCTATGTTTTCTCACTAGGTGTCCGGTTGTTATTATCGTTTCTAGAAGGACCTAAACATTTTAATTAGTTGTGGATCTCTCCCATGGTTTTGAGATGTGTGGTCTGCATCCTTTTCAATCCTAATGATTGTATTAATTTAATCAGTGCAGGTGTTCACTATAAGCATTTTTGAGAGTTAGCCTTCCACTAGGACAATTGTCTCACTGTATAAACCTACTGAGTAGGGAGGGTGCACTGCAAAGCTTGGCTTGTTTACATCTTCTCACTACCACTTGGGTTGTGTTTAGTCAGTGTGCATTTATCAAGCAAGGTATGGCCTGGGGTCTTACCCTATGAGTAGTATATGTGGGGTTTAATCTATGAATGTGCCTTGTGGATACTACCGACAAGAAGCTACCAGTGCCTCTATCCTATGCTTACTAAACAGAAAGAGCACAAGTATCGGTACAAAGTAGGGCAAATGGCCAACAAGAGATCATTACATCAATGTATAGAATAATTGTTATATTATTTGGCTGTCTATCAAAATACACATCTGGAGTTAATCCTTTGAAGCAATCTAAAAAAAGGTTACAAAAATAGAACCAAACAGAAAGAATAAGGATACAAGTATAAAAATGAAAACAAGTGAATAAATCTCGAGGTGGTACTTAGGCAGCAATAGTCATACATTTATCTTGTGCAAACGTGCAAAACCTGTTTTAAGAACAATTTGACAAATGCGTGATCAAACCACTCTTAATAAGAATAGTCCCAGAAGTAAAGCACTTCTGTATTATTTTATTTATTTCAGGATTTGTAATGCGCATGGCTGCCTCAGCGACGAGGCATCCCAGCGCAACCAGAAACCAGGCAGGAGACAGGGAGACACAGCGAGCGGCAGATATCAAATAATGGGGAGCAGCCAAGTCTTCAAAGATTTTTGAAACGTCAGAAGGTTGGGGGTGGCTCGGATGCTTGCTGGAAGGGAGTTCCACATTTTGACCGCTAAGAGGCCAAACGAGCGACCCCCTGCCCTCGCCTTCTTAACTCGAGGGACACAAACCAGACTTTGATTAGCCGAACGTAGAGCGCGTCTAGGCACGTATGGCTTCAGTGGACCTAATAACCCCACAGGGGCTTGAAGCCGCATAATTTATGCGCAATACATAGCACCTTAAACTGAATGCGGGCTTCGATAGGCAACCAGTGCAGCTTCAAAAGCACCAGGGCCACTGAGTGAGATCTTGAGAGAGCCACTAACATACGTGCTGCTGCGTTGAGTGCGTTCTGGATCCTCTGCAGGCGCTTGATACTAGCTTTATTGGCACCTAGGTATAAGGCGTTGCCATAGTCAAACCTCTCAGAATCCCAAAGCAGACTGCGGCTACAGCTCTTGTCTGCTTATCGAATGTTAGTCCGGTATCGAACCAAACACCCAGGTTCTTCACTGCCTCCTTCGGCAGCGGCGCGGGTTTCAGATGATCAGGCCACCATTGCTCTGACCAGAGTCCCTGGTCCTTCCCATACCATAGAATCTTGGACTTGCTGGCATTTAATTGAAGGCAATTAGCCTTCATCCAGTCCGAGATAACCGCTAAGTCCTCCTTAAAGTTCTCCAGGTTAGTACAACATTTTTTGGAGAAAGCAATCACCAGCTGGGTGTCGTCAACATACGACACCAAAAACAACCCCGGCCTCTAGCCTCCTCCGCCAAGGGTTCCACGTACAGATTGAATAAAATTGGGCTCAAAATAGAGCTTTGGGGAACCCTGCTGCCCAGAGCATGGTCATGAGACTGGAACTGTGGCACGGACACTTGGAAAGACCGCTCAGCCAAAAAGGACCAAAACCGTTCCAGGGCAACATCCCTAATGCAGATCATCCAAAGACGATGAAGAAGAATCTCATGAGACACTGTATCAAATGCGGCACTTAGATTAAGTATGATCAAGGCCGCAGAATCATCTACGTCCAACCTACTATGGATGGATTCCGTAACCGCCAAAAGAGCGGATTCTGTACTATGTCGGGGTGAAACCCATGTTGGGATGGATCAAAGATGCTATGCTCATCAATGTAGTTAGATAGGATGGAGTTTACATGGGCCTCCACCACTTTCACCATGAAAGGGAGCTGGAATATGGGGCGATAATTGCCTGGGTCGTCCGGCTTTCTTAACAATGGAATAATCTTAGCATGCTTACACGCCCTTGGGACGGAGGCTGACTTCAATAAGAGGTTAACCAGTTCTAATGCCACCGGGGAGATAAGAGGTGAGAGCTGACGGAAATGACTCGCCGCCATCGGGTCAGCCGGCGAACCCGACTTAATCTTAGCACTTAAGATCTCAAACTCCTCAAGCGACAGCAATGGCAAAGACATCAAGCCATTATTCATCCCATTGTCTGGCCCTCCTAGCCCAGCATTTTCAATGTGGATATTCCCCGTAGAGAGGCCCTGGTAAATCTGATCCACTTTATCCACAAAGTGGAGTGCTAATGCCTCACAGTGATGATTAGACGCTACAGGGGAAATCCTGGCTGACCAGCACTCTTCATATTTTTAAGCAGCTTAAAGATGGTTTTTGTGGTATTGGAGCTTGTCAAGATTTTATCAGCGACAAACTCTGCCCGTGTTTAACGTATAAGCTTGTGATAATCCTTTAATGCCTTACGATATACAGCTTTGGCCGATGGCTCATAAGAGCGACGCATCCCTTCTTTGCCTGCGATAGAAGGTCTGTGAACCAAGGATTAGATGGCCCATGTCCCTTACCTCCCCGATTTGCCGGGATGCAGCTATCCAGACCAGCTATCAGCCAGTCCTGAAAGTACGCATGCGCCTCCTCGATATCTATGGGAAGCTGAGGTCTAAGTTCCACTAAACGTGCATCAAGCAACTCCCCGTCTAGCTTATGCCATGGCCGTTTTACCACCATAGCAGGACAAACCAAATCAGCTCTACTCTGCTACAGTAAAGAGAATAGAATAACTGAATGGTCAGTCCATGTCAGCGGGACCGGGGAGAGGATATTTAAGCAGCCAAGATTGGAAAAAATGGGGTCGAGCAGATGCCCAGCCACATGTGTACCCTTCAAGACCAGCTGTGGCAGCTGAAAAGCTTCTAACTCTGCTAAAAAATGAGAGATCTCCACCTTCCCCTCCAGTTCGAGGTGAAGATTAGGGTCCCCCAGGATGGTGAAATTGGCCGCTTTGCTAGCTATATGTCCAATTTTATTCGCTAGATCTTCGCGAAAATTGCCGGACGGCCCAGGGGGTCAATAGATTAAGAGACTGGATACGGTCAAGTTGCAAGTTGTATTGGGTATGTTGCAGTGCTGATGACTGAAGAAATAGAAGTAGGATCACCTTCTTAGTCTCAGTCTCTTAGTGTAATGAATTTGCAAAACTATTCTCAGGACTCTCCTGCACAGGAACATTTGGGACCCATACGTATTGCTCACCATTCCAGTTTGGACCAAGCCACATGCAAACTAGTCTTGACCCTGCTCCCCATGGTAATAGTCCATCCCAAACTGCCAGGCCAGGTCCTCCCAAAACCAGAAACAAGCAACCTGGGACCGGTTTTGGGGTATCGCCTCTCATCAGCCAAGCTAACTTTAATCCGGTGACATGGCTAACATGGGACGCATACTTGAGCATACCCTTTACCCTTAGAATGACAAATGCAATAAGAAGAGATGATGGACGGAATGCTGAACAAATTAAAGACTCACCCCCCATCACAGATCTGGGTTAAATCCATCATTTTATTGTTCACAATGCCATTCCAGTTTGGATCCAGCCAGTGATATCCTATTGGAGAGGTTGGCCTTGCAGTAGGTTATGAGTTTTTCACTATTAGAAAATGTAAAACTCAAAAATACATGACCTACTTTTTACGTACATTGCACCCTGCTCTCTGGCTTGTTCATGGCCTACCCTAGGAGTGAAATATATGTATTAAACAAAGGTTTTGGCCAGGCAAAAGGTTTAATTTACCAGGTCAAAATGGCAGTATAAAACCACACACACAAGCTGCAATGGCAGGCCTGAAATATGTTTAAAGTGCTACTTAAGTGGATGGCACAGATAGTGCTATAGATCCACTAGTAGCATTTATTTTACAGAACCTGGGCACAGGTAGTGCCAATTTGCTAAGGACTTACAAGTAAATAAATATGTCTATTGGGTATAAGCCAATTTGAACATGATTTAAGATGAAAGTACAAGCACTTTACCACTGGTTAATGGTGGTAAAGTGTGCAGAGTCTTAAGGCCAGCAAAAATTAAGTCAGCAAAAATACGAGGACTGAAGTCAAAAAGTTAGGGGGAAACCACACCAAGGATTTCAAGTCTAACACACATTAATCATGGATAAAAACATTCATTTTTTGGGATTGCTTCACAGGTTAAACTCCGGATGTCTTTTTTGATATACAGCCAGATAATTATTCAATTCATTGAAGTGAATAATCCCCTTGTTGGCCATTTAACCCAGTCTATCCTATACATAGTACATGCATAGAATGTATTTTATTTATGTTTATATTTCTTAAAACGCAATTCATTACTGGTTAAATTGCCAGGTTGTTTTTAGAACTTACTAAAGTTTGACAGGACACAAATGAACGTAGTTAGTAAGCTCCAGTTTTTGGCAGACAGATAATCACTAAATGTACAGAAATGAATCAAGTTAATGATTGCATTATGGAGATTAGTTGAGCGAATCACTTGTCGGTTGATAGGGTTTTAGCCTTTTTTTTAGGTAAGCAGGGACGCTAAGTTAAAGCGCTTTGTGCGCTGAGCACATCATTTTAAAAAGAGAGCATTTTTTAAGGGAAGCCAAAGAAGGTCTGTGTGATATGGAGCTGGCCAGAAGACTGATGATGAGTCTTGCAGCTGTTTTGAATCAGCTGCAACTAACAGGTTAGGTAGTTTGATTTCCCAAAGAAGAAAGCATTTCTGTAATCTAGGCAGGAAACGATCAGTCTGTGGACAAATGATTTTTGTACCGTTGGAAGCAGCCAATTGAAAATGTTCTCCAACATTCTTAGATTAGAAGTTCAAGTTGCGGTGACTTCATCGACCTCTTTACCTATGGATAAATTGATGTCCAGGATGATTCCCAAATAATAGCAAATGATGTAGGATAAGGAGCATAACCGAAATTAACTGGTCACCAAACTGAGGACCATCTAACAACATTTGTCAAACGACGAGACTTCAGTTTCTAAATTCGCCCAGGAAGCAATAAGGCACATGCAAGACCATAAGGTTGTTAAAACTTGTCCAGTAAGAACAATGCTAGAGAAGAGAATGTCAGGAGAGCAGAGATCTAAAGGTGAAACAGACTTATTGATTGAAAGAGTCTTAGTGGCTGACTCTGGGGTTTTAGCTGACAAATCAGCCAGAGAGGCCCCATTAGAGGCAGTAGAACTATCCTTGAGGAGGTCTAAGTTGTCAAATGAAGGTTTAGGATTAAATGTAAGTTGAATAGTGCCAATTGTAACCATTCTGTGCTTAGAGAGGTCTGTGCACAACTCCTGGGCAGGGGGGATAGCATTGCTGCAAGACTTGGGGTGCAGAATGTATTTAAGTATAGTGAACGTTTCCATGGAAAAGTTACTTACACAACACATCCTCTTAGAAATGTAGGTACTGTGAGTGGAATGCTAACGTTTAATGGGGTCTTTGGAAGCTCCCCCTGTAAGGGTCCGAGTATTAGTGACTCTATTTTCACTCCAGAGCTGTGCACTAGTATAACTTCTCCCTGTGTTCAGTTATGTGAGAGAGAGGATGTGGCGTAACAACCAGAGCTTCACACTTTGGAAGTGGGGAACCGGGTTCAAGTATCAGCTTAACATCCTATGATTCTTGGCAAATCACTTAGGGGCATATTTATAATAACTGGCGCATCCCTGCATATCAGCAGAGATGCACCAGTTATTGTGCCCCACAGCTCCGCCACCATGGATACGCCGCATCATCACCCCCTTTTGTTCCGCTTTTGGCTGCCATAAGTGTGGCAGGGTATGCTCAGACGTGAGTCCCTTGCTCACTTTGCCACTGGATTCAAGCAAGCCGGGCTGAAGACGGCTGGAATGCCAGAAACCGGTCCTCGGAAGCTTGTTTCCGGTCCAGGGAAGACATGGCTTGGTAGTTCGGGCTGGACTGTTCCCATGAGGCACAGGGTCAGACTGATTTGCATATAGCCATGTCTAAACTGGGGTGGCAGAGTGGGCTAAAGAACGGTGATGGATTAAACCCAGATCTTTTGACTGGGTGTGAGTGTTTGATTGATTCAGATGCTCCGTCCATCATCACCCCCTTTTGTACCGCTTTTGGCCACCATAAGTGTGACAGGGTATGCTCAGACATGAGTCCCTTGCTCACTTTGCCACTGGATTCAAGCAAGCCGGGCTGAAGATGGCTGGAATGCCAGAAACCGGCCCTCGGAAGCTTGTTTCCGGTCCAGGGAAGACATGGCTTGGTAGTTCGGGCTGGACTGTTCCCATGAGGCACAGGGTCAGACTGATTTGCATATAGCCATGTCTAAACTGGGGTGGCAGAGTGGGCTAAAGAACGGTGATGGATTAAACCCAGATCTTTTGACTGGGTGTGAGTGTTTGATTGATTCAGATGCTCCGTCCATCATCACCCCCTTTTGTACCGCTTTTGGCCGCCATAAGTGTGGCAGGGTATGCTCAGACGTGAGTCCCTTGCTCACTTTGCCACTGGATTCAAGCAAGCCGGGCTGAAGGCGGCTGGAATGCCAGAAACCGGTCCTCGGAAGCTTGTTTCCGGTCCAGGGAAGACATGGCATGGTAGTTCGGGCGGGACTGTTCCCATGAGGCACAGGGTCAGACTGATTTGCATATAGCCATGTCTAAACTGGGGTGGCAGAGTGGGCTAAAGAACGGTGATGGATTAAACCCAGATCTTTTGACTGGGTGTGAGTTTTTGATTGATTCAGATGCTCCGTCTATCATCACCCCCTTTTGTACCGCATTTACAATGCGGCGCACCATAGGGCAAAAACGGCACAGATGCGTGACACATCTGTGCCGTAAAAGTGGCGCATTGCTGGGGTTGCGTCACAAGCGCGACGCAGCTCCAGCAATGCTCTGGGGGCCCTATCTTGTTAATGTTGCGTCAATCCTTGCGCCTGCTTCAAGCAGGCGCAGGGTTTTAGAAGCAGCATGGCATTAAAAGTGATGAGTGAAATCTTGTAATTACACTCAGCCACTTTTGGGAGGCGTTCCCGTGCCGGAACGCCCCCCCCCCCTGCGCAGGAACGCCTACATGTGGCGCAGGGCTTTACAACGTGACGCATCTCGTAGATGCGTCACGTTGTAAGTACCCCGCACCATGGCAGAGGATTTGCTCTGCCGCTGCGTCACAAAGCGGCGTAAATGAGCCGCAAGGGGCTTATAAATCTGCCCCTTAATCTTCCAGCGCCAACAAAAATGAATGTGTCCTTGTGTAATGTAACTGGGGCTCATGTAAAGCAATCCAATATCTTTGGGTCGAGTTTGTGCTATATAAAACTACCTGGTTTTGGTGAGACTGGTGGGTTTTGATAGGAGCAAGAATGTTAAGAACATTTGAGACGCAGATATTGACATTTTCGGGTGCAGTGTAAATGTCTGGATTACGAACATCTATTTTTTCAATGAGGGAATGCTTGAGCTTCTGACAAGCATATCTGGTCCAAGAACAAGTGTTAAATAAAGTTCAAATCGAAATTGCAGGGCGATTGTAGAGGGGAAAGGTCATTGAAATTGGTCCATAAAGTGGTCCATACAGGGTAGAAGTAGAAAGACTGAAATAGAAGTGCCAGCAAGATTAAAAATATGGATCATGGGATGAGGACCAATTTCTAAGGATTCCATGTCATGCAAAATGGTCATGGAATCTTGATCAGGTGTTTGGTTTATTTTATTGTGTCAGCTTATAAACATAAGCCATACACTATACAAATCCAAATGCAATAATACTATAAGAATAAATATAAAAAGTGGATTAGCATCATACACAAGTATAAAAGCAAAAAGCAATGTAGGCCTGTTACAAGCTCTTACGGGGCGTCTACAAAGCGCCAAGTAAAACTAACGAAGTGCTCAGTTCAGTTCAGTTCAATCTACTTTATTCGGCAAAAGCTGTAAAAGAGAAAAACCAACACAGTCAGTACACATATCATGAATTATTAAAATTCTAGAGCTCGAGCACATAAGTAATAAGCTTAAACTGAAATACTTATAGTTAAATTGATAAAGAGCCTCTCAAAACATATCCTGATTACTAAAAAAAGGCCTGTAAATTTAGTTAACAACTACACAAACGGTCTCTGATATACAGGATCTTTACAAATGTGCCTTTTTCATATATAAAATGATATACAATGTTGCATGCTATTAAAACTATATTCTGTTCTGTACAGAAAGGCCTATACAATTGCTTTAAAATTGCATAATAGGACTCTGATATAAAGATCTTAGCAAACGTACTTTTTGTCTTTTAGGGAACGCTAAAAGTGACGTGCTTTAAAACTCTATTCCATTATGGTACAAGAAAGGTCGGACAATCCGCAATCAATGTTAACTCCTTAGTCAATATTAACATTTTTAAAAGACCAACTTATAGAAAACGTCGTTAAGATGAATATTTCTTCCTGGCGTTTTCTAATTCTCAGGGCTGTCCTGATGTAATTTAAGACAGAATGACAGATCTCTAATGTGGATAGCTTCTTCAAACATTCCAGTCCAGCTGTGTATTGTCTGATGTTTGATTTTCGTAGTTTAGTAAACAGATAAGAAGAGCGAGGGTCAGAGTACAATGAGCAAAACAATATGAAGTAACTGGTACTTTGCTTTGCAACATTGTTGCAACGACATGGGGCAAACCATGCTACCACGCTTTCTGCAAAGGTTAGTAAAATGGACAATATTCAGCCCGCAATTAGTGAGATACACTTGGTGAGTTGGATCAATCAGCCAGAATAGGTATGGTTGAAGGGTCCTAGTGGTTGCCGCCATTCAATAATTCACGCCTGTTTGCAACTCCTATGCCTTTCCTAAAGTCTCTTCGCTAAAATGCTCAAGATAAAAAATTTCAAGGCTCTCTTTACAATTAAGTTGACGTTTTTCGGGTTACTATATGCTTCCACCATACCTCTTTTCTAAAACGTTTTCGTCAAATATGCAAATCAGGGGACTTATTTTGGCCATCTATGCCTAACCATTCAGTCATGCAACATCTAACAAGTGTAGTCTCCGTCTTCCCCAACACGTAATCAATAGTAATAGTGGGGCACACCCAATCTGAAATTGTATGTAGGTACACCTAATTCCTCATGGGAAATAAAGGTTGTGGTATTTTGTGGCAATGCCAGCAAACTACACGCAAATCTGTTTTCTATCTGCTGCGGGGGCCCTGCATTTCAATATCCCCAAAGGCCTGCTCTATAAAAACCTGCTGATGTGCTTTTGCTTTTTTTCAAATTCATCATCTATTTATTAGGTGCATGCTTTTACTTCTGGACACATCTAAAAATTGCCTAAGTGTTTCTCCCAAGTTGTTGCTCTCTTACATTTAGGAGTGCTATCCAAGAGAGCGATCTGCTAAAAGTAATTCCTAAATAGTTCAAAAATGTTACTTTCTACAAATGGGTGCCCCCATTGAAAAATACTTTGTTTTTGTATTTGGGTGGCCATATGTCAAAATATATTGTTTCAGAATAACTTACTTTTAAATGTAGGTCTTGCACGTAATGCAAAAAGGAGTACAAAAGAGCCTGTGTGGGAAATTATTACCGCATCATTCAGTTTAACAACATTGGTTTATGTTGGTTCCCCATCCGGGGCATATCCTTACCTGTCTCTATATTAGGTGTTTACTGATTCCATTTATATAGAGAAGAAAATGAAAATGGGATCAAATACACCCCTGCCTTAACCCCCCTTAATCCCCCCCACCCCCGAAGAATTGATGTGCTGGTTCTTCTCACCCCACTGGCCAAAGCAAACTGTCCCTGTTAGATGATGATGACGACGTTTTATTAAAGTCAACAGCTCTGCTTCTGCTCCCATATTTCCCACTATCCTCCATAACTTTTCCTGGTTAACTAGATCAAAGCGCTTGTTAGATCTATAAATACCATATGTAGATCTCCCTTTTTGTCCCTAAGGTATTTTCCTGCAATAATGTAAAGATTCAATGATTGCCCCACTGTTCCAATGCCTGGTTTGAAGCCAAATTGTGCATCAGAAAGTATCTTATTTTCATTGGGCCAGGGCGGATATATGATGTTACAACGCGTACTTTTAGCACCAATACCATTACAACAGATTTTTTACAACGCAGGTCATTTTACAACGGAAACCTTTACAACACAATACACTACAACGCAGATACTATTACAACGCATACCATTACAACGTAACTATAGGTAAGTATATAATATTAATATAAAATGTAATAATTATTTTTGTATTATTTAATTTAATTATTTATTATTTAATTATGACATAATTTTATTAATAAAATTAATTTTAATTTTATTATTTGTAAATATATATTAAAAATACCCCTGTACCCCAAAACCCAAACCCAGCCCTAAAACCTAAAAATACCCCTGAAACCTAAAAATACCCCTGTACCCCAAAACCCAAACCCAGCCCTAAAACCTAAAAATACCCCTGTACCCCAAAACCCAAACCCAGCCCTAAAACCTAAAAATACCCCTGTACCCCAAAACCCAAACCCAGCCCTAAAACCTAAAAATACCCCTGTACCCCAAAACCCAAACTCAGCCCTTAAACCTAAAAATACCCCTGTACCCCAAAACACAAACCCAGCCCTAAAACCTAAAAATACCCCTGTACCCCAAAACCCAAACCCAGCCCTAAAACCTAAAAATACCCCTGTACCCCAAAACCCAAACCAAGCCCTAAAACCTAAAAATACCCCTGTACCCCAAAACTTAAACCCAGCCCTAAAACTTAAAAATACCCCTGTACCCCAAAACCCAAACCCAGCCCTAAAACTTAAAAATACCCCTGTACCCCAAAACCCAAACCCAGCCCTAAAACCTAGAAATACCCCTGTACCCAAAACCCAAACCCAGCCCTAAAACCTAAAAATCCCCCTGTACCCCAAAACCCAAACTCAGCCCTTAAACCTAAAAATACCCCTGTACCCCAAAACCCAAACCCAGCCCTAAAACCTAAAAATACCCCTGTACCCCAAAACCCAAACTCAGCCCTTAAACCTAAAAATACCCCTGTACCCCACAACCCAAACCCAGCCCTAAAACCTAAAAATACCCCTGTACCCAAACCCAAACCCAGCCCTAAAACCTAAAAATACCCCTGTACCCGAAAACCCAAACTCAGTCCTAAAACCTAAAAATACCCCTGTACCCCAAAACCCAAACCCAGCCCTAAAACCTAAAAATACCCCTGTACCCCATAACAAAATCCCACTAATAAATGTTTTTAAAAAAAGATAAACTTACCTATAATTATACTTACGTTGTAAGGGTATGCGTTGTAATAGTATCTGCGTTGTAGTGTATTGCGTTGTAAAGGTTTCCGTTGTAAAATGACCTGCAAATCTGTGGTAATGGTATGCGTTGTAAAAAATCCGTGGTAACAGTTACATACCGGCCAGGGCGCCAGGCGCATCAAGAGCACTCGCCCCAAGATCTTAACACTTGTGTCTAGGAGAGATATTGACCTGTAACAAGCGGGTGAAGCTTTATTTCCATTATTAAAAATAAACTTGTATGGTCCTGGAGCTTTCCCTAGGGCACCTTACTATAAAACCAGTGCTACTTCACTAGGTTTCTATGTGAGGCATGGGGCCCTTCAAATTTTCATCCAGGATATGCCAACAAACTGCTACATCAGAAGCTTGCGGCAGCTCAAATTCTAGTTGGAAGAACTTTGCAAAGTTACACACCCACTGCTCCTCTGAGATATGGCAAACAAGCTTTGGGGCATCAGAGTTTGTAAAAAATGGGCGATTTACTACTTCCCAGAATCTAGATGTGTCCTTTAATTCTGCAACAGCATGGAGATCTTCACCAGCTTTAGCCCTGATTTAATTATACCTTTTCTCCACCAAGCATCTATATGAGCGTCTAGCATTCCTCATGTCACCTAAAGAACACGGAATAGCTTTGACGGTGTCCTTCAGATGTGTATGGGCACCTGTACATGCCTTAATAAAGCAAGTATGTCCCTTGTGCTCTGAGGTGGCCCGATTTGAGGTCAGGTTTTCTGACAGAGACCTACAAATGCTTTAGAACCCCGCTAATATAGAGGAGTATTCAAGTTCTTCAATAAGTAGGTTAAAATTAACAGCATATTTTCTTGACAGTTTTTTGACTGAATGCTACGGAATCAACGTTAGACCACTTGATTTCAAACCTTTATTTTTTGAATAGTCTATCTCAAAGTGTTGTTCCTTTGTTCCCAGTCCCATGTGAGGCTCTGAAATAACAGTAAGTGGGATGTGGACACTAAAGCATTTTAGGAAGGATGAAAAATCAGCTAAGATTAATATGAAGTCAATTACACTACTTACAGTATTTCCCATGAAGGTAAGGGCACTATTTTGTTCCTTGCCAAGTATGTCTCCTGCAAACATTTATTTGTATTTCAATATGACAGCATTTAGAGCCTCCCCAGTACTGTGTGCCTAAGCATGAACCACTCCCTTCTTTCCATCTCGGATGCCACACAGCTCTAAACTGCTAAACTGACATAAAGAGATGTTAAACTCCCCAACCTATATAAATATGGTTCTATTATCAAGAGTGGGAGGAAATCCTCCACCATTAAATTCAACTAATCTATTATATTGCAATTTGTCTGCTTAAAAATGGTACAATAAAAGTTCATTACAAGATTGTCAGGTTAGGTAGGGAAGGATAACAAAGTAAACAAGAAAAAAGGGAAGACACCACTAATGATGATTTCAGGCCTAAAACCTGTAGGGAAACAAGGGTGGCTAAACCGCCTCTGGCTCTTCCAGCTGGGCAGGGAGAGCAGGCTGTACCAGAGTAATACCCATCAATATGGAATGGCTCCAACATCCACGTTTCCTGGATACAGATGATATCAAAATAAGTCACATAACCTAGCCAGTCTGGGTTTTTTCTTTGACCAGGCTCCCTCAATGTTCCATGAGATCAGACTTAAGCCTTTTTGAGGCACCAAGGATTCTATTTCTGATCTTGGGGGACCTTATTAGGCTGGGCTGCCTGTATTTTTAGAACCAGATCATTTATAGCCACCCTCCTCTTAGTATGTGTAATTACATCATTCAAAGGAAGGAGTCAGTCGATCATAACTAGGTAAACTCATTGCCTCAAATCGATTTCTCAAAGGGGACATTAAATTGGCGCTGCATACGTGAAAGAGGAGTTTGAGCTCTATGAGTATTTGAGGGGTTGTGTTTGTAATATAACAGTGGTTTATAAAACAAGCCAAACATCTGGGCCCGTATCTCCTTCCATTGTTTAGCCAGATGACTTAGTCGCTGTAATAGTTGGTTGGGCAACAAGCTCTGGGTCTCTGAAATTGACTATTATACAGTCCCCTTTTGAAGTCTTGGCAGATAGACCGACCCATCCCACTCACCGGGTGTAGAGGATTTTATTGTTCGGGCCGTCAGAGAAGCCGACTTTGGTCCATAGCCAATGTGCATACTTCCTTTTTAACACTTCTTTACTTTCACTCACCCCTAAACCTGGTATAGGAATATTTTATAAAACTATCATGTATGGGGTGCAGTCAGGTGGCAGTTGCAGGCACCTTGTGCCCTGATGATCTGACCTTCTTGTAAAATTGGGGACAGTCTCCTTGGATTCATGTCCATGGTGTACCCCTCTTTTGGATTACCCTCAATGCTGGACTTCGTTATGTAAGTCTGCCTCAGTTGCCCCTTCACCAGACAAAGGAGAAACGCTTATAACGGGGTTTCCTGTAGGTGCTAATGGCTCCACTCTAATGCTGGTGGGCATTATGTCATGATTGCAGGGCAAAGGTGGTTTAACTAAGACTTCCAGCTCCCTAGTTCTGTTACCTTAAATTCTACCTATTTACACAAATCATTCACTAAATCCTCAGCTTTGGCCACAAACTGCTCCAGATATTCTTTAACCACGCTATAATTGTTTTTAATGGAGCTGTATTCTCAGATATAAAGTTAGGGACCCCAGTTTGGCGTGCTCCGCATCTGACTTGCTCCAGATTTACGTTCTTTTGTTTTTAGAGGGGGTGGACTTGATAGAAAGCGGTCTCCATCCTCACCGTAGGAGGGGAGAGGCTTCACTGTGAAGTTTGACCCCTGGTCCTGTACTCTCTAGGTCTCCTTGGATATCTAAAGCTGACGGATGTATTCCCTTGTTTATAATCCTGACATCCGGTTCCAAAGGGGGTATTTGAGCCTGCTTCCGAGTTGCATCCATCCTCCCCTCTAACTGTTCTAATTCCGAGGTAATTACCCCAATGCAGTTGTCAGGTAATTTGTAATGGATGATTTGGAGCCGGGGGGGGGGGGGGGGGGACCACTGCTCTGATTAATAGAATGCATGGCTTTTGTTTTTTCCATTGTTAATCACGGTATCTAGCCTACCTTGAGGCAGTTAGAGGAGATCCACAGCAAGTTACCCCAGAGCAGCAAACAAAGAGGTGGTCCTGGCGCGGCTTCTTCCGTCCAATGGCAGGCACGCCGCCGCAGGGACTTAAGGGACTTTAAGCATGATGTCTGAGCCAAGCCCCTCCTCATTGGGCAACAGTATCCTGGGGGATGAAGTCTCATCCCAGGAGTGAGCATGAATGCTGATGAGAGAAAATGGGCCATTTACTGCCAGACAGCGTATCCCCTCATGTAGCTAGAAGATAGTCATATACGCTTTTAGGCTTCAGGGCTACGACAACACAGGACATTTTCAAAAGCTTGCCTAAGGAGAAGGAAGAATAGACTGGATATGTTAAATACAGCTCTTGTTCCACACAGTCACCAGGGCACTTGTTTGTGTACCTCAAACATTAATGTGTTAGTAGATCAAATTATGTGGTAGCAAGTTCCAGAAGGAGCAAGTTTGCAACTGCATGGACAACATCAACAGCTCATTTGTATTCTCCCAACCACTGCTCTTCCTGGATAATCATAGAGTCTCACAAAGACAAAATACACAGGCTAGATTCATACACAATGTGATGACACTAGTTTTCCTAGGTGACAAAATTAGCTCATAAGGGCCAAGTGTATGAGCTTTAAATATGTACGTAAAGAAGATACAAACACTGAAGCAAGTCAGAATAGTTACAAATTCGAAGTAGGTAAATTTCATAGACAGTCGAGAGCATAAAACATTCTACAATCAAGGTGATGCAATTAAAGTATTTCAGTCTGCCCATGTAAAGTGCTTCATGCTAGAGATTACAGGTTATTTAAGGTGCATTTTTTACTTTGAAACACCACAGTTATAAAGTGATGTGACAACAGCCACTTACTAACAATTAAGGCACTTCTAGGACTCAGGCACTATGCTACAAGTACAAGGCGACAAAACGTTCTATGCTGCATAAATATAAGAAGCCTTTGGGTTAAAATTGAATTAATGTTGGTTCTTAAAATTAAGTGCATGGTGGTCTTACAATGTCTGATATCAAACTTTATAAAAAGAGGGCTAAGAAACCTCCTCCTTAATGGCAGAGAAAAGAAGCATAGCAGCATAAAGTGCATAAGGGTCAAATCGCCAGCTTAAAAGGTGGAATCACCACTGAAGTTTCATCAGTTCCATGTGAAGAACTTTAAGAGGAGACACCGTAGTCTGAATTTTATAAATAGTGCTCTCTTTATCGATGGAAATGAATGGTCAATAACAGTTTTCAAAACTAAATGTGAGTTTAATTTCCCTCAGAGTGAGAAATAATTTACCGTGGTGCTTTTCACAGTGCCACGACCAATAGTTCCCTTTTAATCTGTCTAGGGTTGAAGTTCCCATGGCCTCCGGGTTCGTCCAGTATCCCCAGCAACCAATGATGTTGAGAGAAGCTTGCAATATCTTTAAGCCATGGAAGCTTACAAGGGTTGCCGCTATCCCAAAGTTTGCGAATTGGTTTTAGATAGGTTGATACGTTTGGTTTAGTCCTGATTCGATGCCAAAACAGAAGTGGCTTTAATGCTGCAATAGCTTTGATGATAATCATGCCAAGCTCATGTCCAAGTGCTGCCATTAGAGTTCGGGCTGGACTGTTCCCAGGAGGCACAGGGTCAGACTGATTTGCATATAGCCATGTCTGAACTGGGGTGGCAGAGTGGGATAAAGAACGGTGATGGACTAAACCCAGATCTTTTGACTGGGTATGAGTGTCTGATTGATTCAGATGCTCCGTCCATCACCACCCCCTTTTGTACCGCCATTGAGTCCTACTCTCAAGTTGTAACAAGTGACACATAAATTGATTTTCGATTTACTGAAGGTCTGTTGCCTTGCTGGTCTCCCAAAGCTCAGCTCCATACAGGCATCCTGTATGTGGTTTGGCTTGGTAGGCCCGTAGTGCTGGCTTAATAATTTGTTGCCCAGCCCTACTACTGAAATTGAGGACAGGGTTTGACTGCTGGAGCATATTCATCCCCTTTTACCCCCGCTGTTTACCCCATGTTAAATTGGTGTCTAACCTTATCTCTAGGTATTCGTAAAAGTCAACCCAATCTAACAGCTGGTTAAATACTCTGAGTGAGTTTTTCAAGCTGCACCACAAATTGACTGACCTGCATATATTTAATTTTTTTTATTTTTATTTTGAGTTTCTGATTAGTGCAATCCATTTCAAACCCTTTAAGATGTTTTGAGCACAAAAAGTTATGTTCAAGCCAATAAAAAGTCGTCATGGGCGGACAGCAAGATAGATCTTTATTCCTCCCAAATGGGGAGGCATCGAGGTTTAAAGCTAGCAATTGATTGCCCACATCATTGATGAATAGATTAAATAATAGCGGTGCAAGCGCACACCCTTGCCTAACACACAGTTCTATGCCAAAGCTTGGAGTACATTATAATTTAGGGTCAAATCTCACCACAACTGTATAGCACTGATGATGGAGCAGCTTTATGGCATGCAGGAGCTTGTTGTTGCCGGACTACTCACAGAGTTAAAGACTGTTCTAATGTCGATACATATTAAGAAAAGAGACGATTGTTTTACAGAAGTATACCTCAGCTAGTTGGAGTACAATCTGGCCACTTGATCAATCGTGCCTTGCGACTTACAATAGCCAGCTTGAAATGGAGAGAAAATCTTGTGATCCTCATCCCATACCTCTAACCCAACTAGAAGTAGTTTTGAATAGATTATTCCTGTGCTATCCAGGAGAGAGATTGGAAGAATATTCCCTGAAACATTCTGGGGGCATTGTTTGGTGCAGAGGGACAGGCGCTTTCATATATTATTGGCTCAGACTGGTGGCTTGAACTTCAGTTTCCACATAGTATGGAGTTGAGATGCCAGATGTTGCAAAAAGTGGCATCTCAGTGATTTGTAGCACTAATTCTTTGACAACATTCAAAGGCCGAGTTCCCTCTTCATTCAGCTGCCTACACCTTGTTGGATTATACACATTGATAAAATGGTCAATCCAAGCCTGAGCGATAATGCCAGACTTGAGATTTTGTGGGGCCCCTACGCAGCCCCGCCTGATCAGGTTCTTGAATTACCCAAGGAATTTAGACCAGGTCTTAACATGCAAGTTTGTATTTTTAATCTAATCAAACGCTTATATTCTTTCCTCTGTGACAGGAGAAGTAGTCCACCCAATGCAAATGTCTTGGAATGTAAAGCCGATGCCAGAGCATTTTTAATTCGAGGCACTCATCATCACACCATGTGATACTCATGCTGTCTTTGGAGACCAGTTACCAATGCATGGTTGATCTACTAACTAGAGCTAACGTTGAAGTTGTTCTCAGAAAAGTTTCCAGTTCAATGAGGCAGTTAGTTTAATTTGGTCGCACAGCAGTAGCAGGTCTCCATGTTCTTGCTTCCAAATATTGATCATGGCATAATGTATTGACTTGTTAGAGAAACAGCCTGCCTGCCATGTGATTTTTTTCCTGATTGGCTCCACGATAAAGTTAGTCGATTGTGACCACTTCTGATCCCTGCCCCTGGTCCAACTGCAGGTTTAATATTGTTAGTAGGGAGTCACGATCACTTTCCAGCAGCCTAATGATGATCATGTCAGTAATAGCATACCAGAGTTTTATGTTAACCTCATGGGCGCGATAGTAATTACGGCCGTATGCTGAGATTTTAAAAAACCCATGTTACATGACGAGCTGGGCTCGTCATGAGCGTGCGAGGAGGCTACACCATGACGAGCCCAGCTCGTCGTGAGCGTGGAAGGGGTTAATGAAAATGTAGTCAAACAATCTGGCTTATTTTCTTACTCTGAATGTGAATTGTCCTGGACAATATGATGCAGTGAGGGATCTTGGCTTGATCCTATGCAGGAAATCACTTATGATTCTGCCACACTTGGAAGATCTTGTTTTGGGGACATCCAGTTGGGGAAGGCCTCATATGGACTCTTGCCTGTGCATCTCCACATCTATCATCATGTCCGGGACTGTGCTAAGGTCTCCACAGACCATTGAGATGTGGGATCCAACGCTTCTACTGCAGGGAGATTTTGTGACAATAAGCTCCTTATTTATATTAGTAATATACAGCTCCGTGCATTTAATGTTAGTGAGATATAGCTCCAGGGTCCCAATAGATGTTGATGATATCAATTGTATGCATATCACTGGGAATCCTTACATGCAGGATGTTTGAATTTACTTAATTCTTTTCTAATCTGTTTTGTATAGATATTTGTTGAGACCCAGATTGCCATGTCACTCTTTTGTCTTTCTTTTCCTTCTTTAGTGGCGCTTGTGAAGGTAGTTGCATAACATTCAAAGACCACATCCCTAAGTGCCCAAGTTTTCTGAAAACAGCAAATGTTTGCTTGTTTGAATGAGTCTTCCAATTTGAACCTTAGCCCTGCGATGTTCCAGATGAGTATGTGGCTCTCTGCCTGCTCACCATCCGAGCAACACTTTACTCCTTTGCGCTCTGTGGTTGTTCGAGAGGAAAATTAAGATTTCCATTAATGAAAATGTTGGTGGTATGGAGAACATTTGGAACTAAAGCTGGCACGAGATCCATGAGGTCCATAGATAAGTTTCACCTAGTATGATGTGATAAGATTGACTTTAAGTTTGAAAATAATTCATACGAGTCATGGCAAAGTAAAGAAGGCAGTGATTGTCCGAAGAAAGGAGGCACAGTGGATGGAACAAGGCTTCTCCATATTTGATGGATGTTCCATGTGTAGCCATCTTGCATAGGGGTGGCAATGTCAGAATTAGAGTTGAGTTGCAACAATCGCTCAGTCATGAATAAGATATCGGGGGCTTTAAATGAGATAACATCCCTATTGTTTGGGCAGGGAATGAGTATTAAATGTGGAAGTAATTCAAGCTGAGTGAGAAGTTAGAAACAAGAGCTCCAGGGTGAAGCAACTGGATAGAGGAGCATTGAGGGAAGAAAAGTTACAATTCTAGCAGTTGAAAATACCTTCTTAAGTGTGGTAGCTTAAAATGCAACAAAAAGGAGGCTTACCGTAGTTAAGACTATGAAGGTGGCTTGCAGAATATGTGACACTAAGCAGAGGTTCTGAGGCGGAGGCTGATGGGTTTTGTGGTACTTGGTCCTAGTGCGAAGGGGGAATGAAATAAGTCGAAGAATGCTTTATAAAAGTTGATTGAAGTTTATTTAAATATAAGTGTTATCCACCCATCGCACGGAACGTCCTCTTGACAGATTATCAAACGGCAACTGACTAAAGATCTTCACACACACTGACAACAGTGCTCCATTCATGAGGCACAATTCAAATGAACATAGCAACATAACAATATAAAAGGTATCACGCGCCTAACATTCTTTCATGGGGCGTGATAATAACTAGAATGTATTAACTAAAATGAAACATCTGTAACTAACCTATTACATCACCTTCCCCCTTAAGGGAAACACATTTTTTTTTTTAAATATTCAATGAAACAAAAATTATCAAAGTGACACACGTAAATAGTTAAATTACAATGTCAATAACTAACAAAATCCTCAAACTTTTTGGGAGTCCTAATTGCACGGCCTCTAGAAGAGCAGCCTCTGGTAACATTCTGGTTAATCTGACATGAAGTATTATTGACCATCAGAAAAGACAAATCATTTTGGGAAACAGAAACTTGTGGAGAAAACCTCGAAGATCCCACGGATCCAGCTGTTCCCAACCAATAATAATAATAATAATAAAAACATTTGTTAAGTGCCTGAATACACTAAAACAGTGCGTCTCCGCGCTAAGATGCGATCCAACACAAAGAGCCCACAGCAGGCCACGGAGAGGAGGGGGACTCAGAGAAGAGAAAGCTATTCATCCGGAAATAAATGAGTCTTCAGCTTCTGCCGGAACCTGGATTCCGACGGCTCCATACGCAATTCAACAGGAAGGTCATTCCATAGTTTGCTGCCAAGAATATAAAAGTTCGGCCTCCCATCCGAGTTTTATATATGCGAGGTATCGTAAACTGCATGCTGCCCATAGATCTCAGAAGTCGCCTAGGTCGATGGATGGTTAGCAATTTTTGAAGATAGGCCGGGCCCCTGCCATGTGCAATACAATGACTAAAGCACAAGGTCTTAAACCTGATGCGTTCCCTCATAGGGAGCCAGTGCAGGCGCCGGAGCGCCCGTTTACCTGAAGACCTTCTCGGTAGCCTCAGCACAAGCCTGGCCGCAGCATTTTGAACGCCTTGTAACTGGGTCGATCCCCTTTTACTGAGGCCACAAAGCAGGACGTTCCCATAATCAAGATGGGACGTAACCAATGCGTGGACCAGAGTTTTCCTATCTTTCATAGGTAAGAGATCCAAGATCTTCTGCAGGATTTTCAAAATGCCATAGCATCTCCCCGCTATCTTACCTATGTGTTGGGAGTAAGTAAGTTTGGAATCCAAAAGAACACCCAAGTTCTTCACAGTGTCAGAGGGGATCGGAGTAGGACCCAGATCAATTGGCCACCAAGCTGATGACCAAAGTGAAGGTGAGGGGCCAATCACAAGCAGTTTCGTCTTATTGCCGTTGAGGCGTAGGCAGTTAAACTTCATCCAACTTGCTAATGCCGCAAGACACTCCGTAAACTTGCCGGCCGTCTCAACTGGGTTGTGGGATAGAGTGACTACCAGTTGCGTATTATCTGCGTATGATACAATATCCACCCCATACGATTCCACCAACCTGGCCAGAGGTTCCATGTAGAGATTAAACAATACAGGACTTAAGATGGAACCCTGCGGGACCTCTTGGTTGAGAATTCGGGGAGTGGATTTGAAGGGGGGGCAATGTATTTGGAATTGTCGGTCCGCTAGGAAGGAACCCATCCATTCATATGCTGGGGCGGCCACTCCAATTTCCCTCAGACGGGCTAGCAGTCTCGGGTGCGACACAGTATCAAATGCCGCACTTAAGTCCAGCAATATCAAGGCGGCCGTCTGACCTTCATCTGCTTTCTGACGAAGCAGTTCTGTGGAAAACAGGAGGGCAGATTCAGTCGAATACCTCGCCCTAAAGCCCGACTGGGAAGGGTGTAGAATCTGGTTATCTTCCACATATTTAACCAGCTGATTGGTCACCAGTTTTTCCACCACTTTGGCACAGAAAGGCAGAAGAGAAATGGGCCTAAGATTATCCCGGTTAGAAATGCTCAAAGCAGGCTTCTTTTTAATTGGTACAACCTGAGCAAGTTTCCATTCCGCTGGCACCAGATTTTCTTGAAAAGAAAGATAGGCCAGATTACCTATATAACTTGTTAGGAGATGTACATGATTCTTAAGGATCCTTGGTGGTGCCACATCCAAAGGGGACCCTGACTGAATGGTCAAGATTAACTTAGTCAGTTCCTCCTGTGGGGGGACCATAAACTTGCTAAGACCTGAGTTAGTATCCGATCCAGTGACAATATCCCTTGCCAATGTTTTATCAGGTGTTTCCTGCAAAAAAGACACATAGATCCTCTCCACCTTATGTACAAAATGATCAGCGATGGATTCGCATATTTCAGTGGAGATATGGTCTTTGGTCTCAGTCCTAGTGAGAGCCGTAAGCTCCTTGTAGATAGAGAGAAGCTCCTTTGAGGAGTTATCAGCGGATTCTATCCTCTCTTTGAAGAATAATCCTTTCACCTTATTGATACTCCTATGATACTCCTTCAAACTACTCATCTATAGCTCTTTCAAGCCAGCGTCATAATCTTTGCGCCACAGACGTTCAAGTCTTTTACATCTGGCTTTTTTGGCACGTAGATCCTTGTTGTACCAAGGGGAGGACTTCGTCCTTCGAGCTGGAGCTTTATGGGTCTAAGGGGCCACCTCATCTAAAGCTTTTGATACCCAGTGACCTCAATGAAGGCCATCATTCTTTTCCTTCTGTCTAATAAAATCTTAGCTTGTTCAAGGGAAACTTTAACTAGTTGTCTTTTTTTCCACCACCCTTTCTTTTCTACAAAAGCAGCCCCTTTGCTCACTTTACATACTCTTTCGGGTTTCAAGAACTTTGATTCTTCTTTCTTTATTTTCACAGGTTTTTTTATCAAGACCCAATCACCAACCAATAAATCATCATTCATTACTTGACATTTCTTATCGAAATTTTCTTTCATTAGTAATTGCTTAGAAACAACTCTTTTTGTAATGTCTTTAACATCAATCTTCGACTCGTTAGACTTTTCTGCAAGCCAAGCTTAGAACAAGGACGTGTGAGCATCCCTGCCTCTCAATAAGGTGCAAGGAGATACACCTGTTGTGCAATGTAGGGAAGTATTATAACTCCAGATTTTTACCTCCCAAAAACCATTTACATCTAATCCAGTAGACCATGCGGTCTGTATGCCCTCCTTCACAATTTTATTACCTCTTTCCACCAACCCGTTGGAAGTTGGTTAATACAATGCTACTTTAAGATGTTTAATATCTAGTTGCTTTAAAAACTTACAGATTTTCTCAGAGACAAAATGTGTGCCATTGTCGGTTACAGTAATCTTAGGGGCACCTTCTAGAGTAAACATTTTTTTAAAGAAATTATAAAGTCGACTCACTATCGGGTGATTCGACAAAACAATGGTCCATCAACTTTGAGAAACAAACAACTGCTAATATAATGAACTTCTTGTCTTGATTGAGGAGGGAATGAGGACCTGAAAAGCCCAAACCAATTTTTTCCCATGTTGCCTTTGGAAACTCAGTGGGATGCAACGGAGTGTTCAAAGTATGCCAATGTTTGTCAGATGTTAAACATTTTGGGCACTTGTCAATACAGGACTTAACTTGGGAATCAACCCCTGGCCACCAATAATGTTGCTTGATCTTTATAGCTGTTTTAGTGGATCCCAGGTGCCCCACGTGAGCATTGTTTATAATTACTGGACGTAAGTCAAGCGGGGGAACAAACCTGTCCCCTCGACATATGATCCCATTTTCAGTAGACAATTCATTCGCTAATTGAGCGAAAATACGTAGATCCCCATTTAGGCACCTTGGATCTGGCCAAACACTGGTAGAATATTCAATTACTTTCTTTATTAATGCGTCTTTTTCACATGCAATCTTCCAGTCATCCTCAGACAATAATGAATTATCCACTGAACCGCATCAACCAATGCAACACATTCTACATCATTCACTAGGAAATCATCTTCGTCATCTTTATCCATCAGTAATCAAGACAGACAATCAGCTTGGAAATGTTTTCCTCCCTGAATATGTCTCACAGAAAAATGTAATTCCTGGAGCTTAGAAACTAAACGTATGAATCTAGTGGACATACAGTTAGTATTAACTTTGTTAAATATATATATCAAAGGTTTATGGTCGGTTACCAACTCAAATCTGCGCCCCCAAATGTACATCCCAAACTTATGGACTGCCCATACACACGCCAGATCTTCCCTCTCTATCGTGCTGTACTGTCTCTCACATTGTTTGAGGGACCTGGACGCAAATGCCCCTGTCTGTTCCTGTCCGTCCACTCACTGACTCAGGACCCCTCCCAAACCAGACATACTTGCATCGACTGTTATAAGAGACATTTAGGTTCTGTAATTTCCAAGTACACTAGATTGTACAACTCCATTTTAAAATACGGGTTCCATTTTGTACTGTGCCACCAAATTGTGTTGCCCTCACGTAGGCTCATGAAGGCAGCCTGACGAACAAAGTGACCTGGCCTTCTTGGTTCATGTACACATTAACTAGGTTTCCTTCTGACACTGGAGTGAACTATAGAAACTGACCTCTTCACCTGAAACTAACCTTGCAAAACCAATTTCCCTGATCGATCTCATTTTGAAATCGCCAATCAATGTTCAGGACATCGTTACCTTTTAGTTTCCTTGCACATGCCTTATCTTGTTCATCATCTGTTACTGTTTCTTTTTATGTTTCTTCATTACATGGGTTATGCTTTCAATTGTAGGTTTGTCCGGCTTTTGGAGATTAAATTTGGGACATTCTTAATGATTGACTTTTTGGTTGGGATACTGTACATGTAATCATGCCATGCCCTGCAGTGCCATCTAAATCAGATTAACCTTTGTGAACTATGTAGTTATAATGTTTTGCCGATATCCTGCTTAAACCCCAATGGCTACTCACCTGCTGACACTCCAGATTTTCCATTTGTTTAGGAATGTAATAAAAAGTTAACTGATACAACTCCCTTACATGCCTGGGGCCGGATAAAGAGTATATAAGTTGTGAAGTAAGACCATTCTAGCAGACTGTCTCATTCAGTTGCTAAGGCTTCTGTAGTCTCACTCATTTGAGATTAATAAAACTGTTCTTTTATATTTCCAGCTTCTGTGTCAACTTCTTTGTATTAGTGGAACCCCTGAGAAGTGGATTTTTGTGGATTTCTACAAATGGCGCGGCCAACGCGGGCCTCATCAGAGAAGTGGCTATCTGAGGGAGTAATCTTGTCAGAAGACAGAAATCTACTGAGGAGGACAGGACAGGACTCTACTAAGGAGGTACTCTATGCACGGAGGTTCTGGGAATTCTTTGTCTCTGCAGCCCAGTATATTTCTGATCTTCCTGATTTTGATCCTCCACATGATGTCACTCCTGACTGAGAACCTTTTTGGCGTGAGTATTTAAAAAAAAAAAGACCCTTAGGTCATTTAGAACTAGGCAGTTAGAATTTGGACAACCATTTGTTTGGTATAGCTTTGGAATTTTGGAATTTGTGTTGGCCAACTTTGGATTTGTATAGGTTTGTATATGCCAATTGCAATTTGTGTATGCGGTTAATGAGGAGATGTTTCTCTATCTGATTTTGTTGAACGGTGCACATACGAAGAGTACTTTAAGCACTACTTTGGGTATAATATTTTATATTCTGCAATATTTTTGGCATGCCTGTTTTCAAGCTCACATCAAAGAATGTGTTGCTTTTTGGAAGGTACCATAGTGATATGTGAATTAAAATTATCTAGCTCCCCTAGTGGGAATACCTGAATAGGTTTGGGTATAAAAACATATTTCTTCCTTGGTGATTTTGTATCCCCAGGGAATTAAAATATGGACATAATACATATAAGGATCCTTTGTTCTGTGCAATTTTATGAATGGAGATATGTAGAGTGATTTCTGGTGCTCTGCCAGCCCAAACTAGTGAATTGAGTGTATTTTGGCTTCTTGGACATACAGCAGTCTGTTGGACTGTTTTTTTGCAGTCTTTTGGAACACTATTGAGAAGCGTTTCTTGTAAATATGACTTACAACTAGTATTTACAAATGGTTTGGTTTAAGTACAGTCTGTGGGCTGTCCTTTGTTTCAGTCTTATGTGTTGATCTGTGGGTTAAATGTGTGTTTAAATGTCTATGTGGTTTTTCCCATTAGTGTCACTTCTGTAAGTGAATAGCGATGGCGCTATTTATGAAACAAATGGCTAAAGCTCTGTATTGTGTGTCCTGAGTGTTTGAACCCTTTCTGTTTACATCTGAAATGAGCTCAATGTGTGTTTGTGTTTTTTTTAATGATTTCAGTCTGTTAAGTAAAATGTCAGATTAATTATTATTAACTAGAATCCAGCAATTTACCATGTGATATGCTAAAATAGCTATATGTTGCTATTTAATTTATAGACTAAGTAAAAATGCATATGTACAAAATGTTAAATGCTTAAAATAGATGAAAGTAAAATTCACATTCACTAGGAATATAAAAGGCCTCAAAAACAAAATTGAGTGTTTTGTAGAAAAACTAATTTATAGCATTTTTTACTTACATTCATTGTATTACATGTAAACAGGCAAACACTTCAGCTAAAGTGAATTTTTGCTAAAATTTAAATGCATCTTATTGCACACGCATTTTAAAACTTGAAATGTCTGTTTTAAGTAAGACTGCCACCGTGCTCAGGCTTCAACACTGTGCAGGGCTCTTACTGCCGTTAAGGAAGCAGATGTTGTTTTTTTGAAGGCCACAAATAACATCGGAATGTTTATTTATCCAGGACTTAGCTGTTATTTAATCACGGTTGGAACTTTGCATTTCAGAATAGTGTTTTACAGGGTTACAAAAATAGGGTTCATTATTTTGTATCACAGGAAGACATTTCAATTGCGGTTTTCCTTCTTTAAGCATTTTTGTAAGCATAATTCTTGGTTCTGTTGCTAAATGATAATTGTCCTTTTAAAAAAGTGGCGCGGAAATCTGTCATGTTTTCAGTTAGGCTTCTGTGCCTAGGCTCATAAATGAATGCGTCTAAAAATGATAGGCAAGGGATTCAGCTAGCTTTTATATGTGGAATTATCAAAAATGATTGGGTTTAGTAAAAATAATTATTAATTATGAAAAATAATTATTAAAAATATGTGCTTCTAAATTAGTTTTTAAATATTTATAAAGCTTAATACTCATACTGTGACCTCCTACCATTCAAATGTAATTTAAGTTGTGTGTTACTGCATAATCAGGACATTTGCATGTGGGTTTTCACTTGGCGCAGGCGTAAAAACTCATTTTTCTAAGGAATTACATGAGAGATGTCTAATGTCCCATCTCTACAATCTGTAAAGAACATTCTGAGGATGATTAATAAGTAATGCAATTGTAGGATCTTTATTTTTAAGAGCCCCAGAGATCAAAGTGAAAATTGAGTTAAAAGACTTTTAAACAGCATTCTTGTCATTTATAATAGCTTTAAAGTGTCTCAGGCTTCAGTAAATGCATACATTTGTGTATAGTGCAAACGTGCATTTTATTACCATTTGAGGTTGCTTTTAGTGGCTTAGTGAGCTAATGTGCCCGGTGCAGAGGTTTGAGTTTAATATCAGGGTTGAAGGTTCTAACTTTAG
The DNA here is from genome assembly GCF_964263255.1 of Lissotriton vulgaris. Lineage (NCBI taxonomy): Eukaryota > Metazoa > Chordata > Amphibia > Caudata > Salamandridae > Lissotriton > Lissotriton vulgaris. The sequence continues at coordinate 976,367,397 of NC_141693.1, forward strand.
CTGGGCCTACTGAGACGTTCATCCATTTAAGGTTGATGAAATGAGTATCGTTGCATAGGGTGGTAACAAGCATTTGTTCTAAAGCTGGTATGTTGTGTTGTTGTGTTCTGTGAATTATTCACAGTAGATGTTTTTGAGTCTGGGAATAGGAGTGGATTGTGGCCCCTAAAGGGAGTAATATATGTATGTGGTTTTGGATAGGGTTGGTTATTGCAAGAGGGGGGCTGAGGAGCGTGGAGCGCGCGAGGCAGATTTTGACCTTAAGGTCAGTAAGGTGGAGGTTAGCATTATGTTGAAACAAGATGAGTTTTTGTATGACTCCTTTGAAGAAGAAATCTTTGTGCATTTTTTCATGATTTTGCATTTTATCCTTTTATGAATTGTTCCTGCTGGTCCGGTGTGTCAGAAGCGACACGGTAAGTTGTATTTGACAGCTGATCTCCACTGACTGGTGATCTGCTGTCAAACGGAGAGTGAGGAAAGTAAAAGAAAGTAATTTTGGTGTAATTTCGATTTTAAGCTTGACAAATTAAGCAGGCCATAATATTGGGTTTTGGGCTGCAGGTTCACAGTGCATAAAGTGCATGCAATGGTGTTGTGTGCCACCGCTTATTTACATATGCTATTTGTACTTTGTCTATGCTTTTTGTTCTTGATATACAGTGCGTATATCTGATGTCTTGGCATGTGTGTGTTTTTTTATGTTATTGCATATTTTTGTTTTATGTTGTTGCTTTTGATACTATTACAAGTTCCCCTATGTTGTGAAGGGATTTTTCATGACGATGCATATCGCTGCACAACAGTTGGGTACATTTACGCTGATACTAAATTTCACAGATATGATTTTTCATGCTGTGAACAAGACAGACAACACTTCATCAGTGTATGTCAAATTTGGCATATAATATTGAAGAAAAATAAAAGAGATATACAGGATCAAATTGTGTCACCTGCAGTTAGCTATGACTGCCCTTTCCCTCAAGGAACAGGCAGCCCTAGATTTATATTTCCTTGATTGGACCTAAGGATGAAATTATAGATTTGAGGCTCTTGCTAAAGATTACCTAAACTTTTCATTTTTTTCCCTTGAAAATGGAACTGGAACATTAGCTGAGATTACCGTATATGGTGTTGCGGCCAGCGGTAGAGCTAACATTTGTGTACTATTTTGATTTTTGTGTATTACCCATACTCTTGGTTTTATGTCACAAACTTGACTATCACCAGAGTAATTTCTTGTTCTTCCTATAGATTTTTATTTTTCTGCTTCTCCCCTTGACTGATGTCACATTGTGCCTAGTTATTGGGGATTTTAGTTGTGTCCTAGTCCCATTTCCCTTTTCCGTATTCCTTTCACCAGTGAGCCCATTTATTATAAATGGTGTATTGTTCAGGTTCACACTTCTAGACTGCAGTGATGTACCAGGGACCATCATATTATGTATAATTCCCTTTGGTATGACCAGACTGGTTTTCAAGAGTTTTCTTTAGGCCTACTTCGATGTTTTCCAGTCTGACTGTCAGGGTAGTGATAGACTGGTTAACTGACTTAATATTATAGAAAGACAAGTTTTCCATCTCAATAGGAGACACCTTATGTTTATTTTTTTGAATATGACAAATTCAATGCCTATTCTAATTTGGTTTTCAGTTTCTCTTTTTTTCGGCTGCTTTAATTTTTGATAGACCAGATGTGTTTTAATAATGGAAATACCAGGACTCTTTAGTTCTTGTCTTTTTGTTTCCACATTTTGATCATTAGCCTTTGTATTACATAGTGCGACTGATGCACAATTATTAAAAAGGAGGTATCTACATGTCCCTGATAATCTGTATTATGTGATTTCGCTTTTGAGGAGTTCTAGATAGGGAATTTAGGAACACTTAGACTTAATCATTGAGAAAGAATGTTTACCCCATTAGACGATGTCACTATGTGTGAGGACATCCATTCATATAGAATTCACATGTAGTTATCTACCCTTAGATGGTAGAGGATATGCTCTCACATGGAAACCCAATTGAAGAGGCTAGAGTCACTGTTTTGCCTACTGCCTTTGTCTTTGTATTCTATGAGAATGACAGTGTATTTTAGATCACAATAGTCCCATGGCGTATGGCCACTCGTTTGAAGATTGCAGGCCACCTGCTTGCAGTCCCCTTGTTAAATACATTGAACTGTTTTTGGACTAAATTGAAGGAAACTAACAACTGTGTCACATTACCTACATCACTAAGGGGCATATTATCAAGGGGGTTTATCTCCACTTTTTTGGCATTTAAAAGCCAAGAAAGCGGAGATAAAATTATCTCCCTATTACCTAGCTGTCGCTAACACCAGTTAGCGACATCTAGTAGGAGATAGCGACCATCTTGGGCCCCGCTTTGCATGTCAGTGATATTTATCACTAATGACATGCAAAGTGGGCGTGCCAAGATGTTAGCGACTGGAAACAGTCGCCAACATCACTATCTCCTATTACCAACTTTTGGAGATATTCGCGCTAAGCGCGATTATCTCCAAAAGCTAACACCAGGCCCTGAGCAGTTCTAAGCCATGTTATCCAATGGTGGGTGGATAACATGGCTAAGAGCATTAGCTCGGTAATGCATGAATATCGCTGACTTTTCAGCGATATTCAGGCATTTTGTCCGCTGTTTATCGCTTAGGAGATAAACCTTGATAATAGCAAGGTTCCTAAGCGATAAAAATCGCCGCAGCTCGGCGATAAAAATATTGCCGCTAAGCCAACATAGCGATAATTATCGCTAGTTGTTGGTTAGGTTCTGCGGGATCTTCCAGAGTCAAAGGAAGAATGATACCCTGCAGAACGGTGATCAAGACGGATCCTAATTCTCATCAGCGTCAGCTACAGATGAGAGGCCCTACAGTCCCAACACCCAGAAAGTGCTTCATCAACTGCATCTTCAAAGCATTGTGCTTGCTTCATCAGAAGGCGTTGAACATCAGAGAAGAAGGAGGATCTGGTTTTGCCACAGAACCAGAGTTTCAGTGCAAAAGAGCAAAAGCTACCTGTTATGTGCTGGTAACCTCTGACAGTGTACAGTCCCTTGAGCCCCTTGGCCTGAGTTTTGGCCACACACTTCCCCTTTTTTCTTTGCTCCAACGGAAGGGCAGTGCACCGGGGATCCAAGATTGGCAAAAGGCACTACATTATGGTCCCCATGAAAGAGCAGCATGAGCGTCCTCTGACAATGAATAATGAGTGTTGGAGCTTGAGAATGTAGACCCAGGTATGCACGAGATGATCTGTGCCCATGATCAATGAAGAGCACATTATCTGTAGTGTCTGCCGCAGAGGAGAGATACTGGTGCACTGCATTGAGACATTGAGACTTTCGAGTGAGCTGTGAGTGCCAGGAGGGCACTCCAATGGATACTGAGAAGCACTATTTTCATGGTAGGCCTGAATCAAGAGGCCCATGCAACAATGGAAGCAGATTTGATGGACGATAGAAGCCTGCCAGAGAGGCTTTGAATGGACTCTGGGCATAGTTGTGGTTGCACAGCAATTCCAGTGCAATTGTATAAAGTAAATGGTAATTAAGTTCTCATTTGACTGAATTGCCATGGAAGAGGAAGTGGCTTCGCCTCTAGCATCCAAAAATGGTCCAACAGAAGTGAGTCTTTGTGCTACTATGTGTGTTTGGAGACCTGTCCCGAGAGAAGTAGAGAATAATAAGATGATGCTACAGCAACACCTTGATGACCTAATGAGCATCGATATAGACCTAGATTCAGATTAAAGTGAGTCTTAGGTTATTGGCTACGTAATGTCAAAAGGAGGGGCTGAGGTTCTGTAATTTCCAAGTACACTAGATTGCACAACTCCATTTTAAAATATGGGTTCCATTTTGTACTGTGCCACCAAATTGTGTTGCCCTCACGTAGGCTCATGAAGGCAGCCTGACGAACAAAGTGACCTGGCCTTCTTGGTTCATGTACACATTAACTAGGTTTCCTTCTGACACTGGAGTGAACTATAGAAACTGAACTCTTCACCTGACACTGGCCTCGCAAAACCAATTTCCCTGATCGACCTTGTTTTGAAATTGCCAATCAATGTTCAGGACATCGTTAACTTTTAGTTTCCTTGCACATGCCTTATCTTGTTCATCATCTGTTACTGTTTCTTTATATGTTTCTTCATTACATGGGTTATGCTTTCAATTATAGGTTTGGCTTTTGGAGGTTGAATTTGGGACATTCCTAATGATTGACTTTTGGGTTGGGATACTGTACATGTAGTCATGCCATGCCCGGCTTGACATCTGAAATGGGGGCTTGGACGTAGGGACCTCAGGGAGCCCATGGACACACTATTACAGGCTGCTCCCAAAGCATTAACCCCCCTTGCTTGGTTTGGCAAGGCAGCGCCCACTGTGAGCAGACATCTGTCCCGCTGTTGGATTTTCCACAATAGTGCATGCTGGGTATAGCAGACTTCAACACAGGAATACAGCGAAGCAACCAGTTGGGACAAGGTTCACTACCGCCAATGGGAGAGCCAATATGATATTTAAAGGAGGGAGGTGGGATATCCCTGAGCTACCGGCATCGGAAGAAGGCAAGTGACGCCGAAATGCATCGTGCCATATATATATATATATATATCGTGAAGTTCGGCAAGCGCCGACCAGCGCCATGACTCTTCCACAAATTGACAGCGGTTCGTGTTGGGTGGCGAATCCATATATCAAATCAAATCCACACTCCAATACTTGTATTGCTTCACAAGGTAAGTATGAAAACACAAACTCCAAACTGCATCAAATAGTTATAGTGTTTCCCCAAACGCGTCGAGTATTTACTTTGTTGCATTGAAGTCCGTCAAATAAAATCTATTTGATGCAGTTTGGAGTTCGTGTTTTCATACTTGGAGTGTGGATTTGATTTGATATATATATATATATATATATATATATATATATATATATATATCACTTCCACAACGGTTCCTGCTCGGGATTTGTGCAGCGCTCCTGCATGTGCGTTATCTTGCGGCTGAACCACACCACTTAATCTCACCACAACTTTTCCCAAGGGGGAAACAACGGGTCGCACAACCAACTGGAGTTTTAACAGCAATCTCCTTTTATTTTTCAAATCAACATAGGGCAAATAGCGCACTTGATCTACGCGTTTCGGTGTGTCGCCACCTTGCTCACGATCATCGGGTTTGCCCCACCCATGTACATTTAGAACCATTCTCTTTGCAAAATAATGTCACTTCCTGTCACATGTTATGCTAAGGATTCTGGTCCTTGTAGTTTTACAAGTTGTTCAAAACAAAATACCAACTTATCAGTGCACCAAAACAAATTAATTGTTACTAAGCATCTTACTAGTCCTTCATTCAACTTGTTAATATAATTATGTCAAGCGCCTTCCAATAGGCTGATGTCTATATTGTTGTTCTGCCTCCAAATAGGCACACTTTGTCATCTTACTTTCAAGTTCATATTCATTGTCCTTTTCTAAGTTACATTGTACAGTTTATTTACAGGTGCACATATAATTCCTCCGATTGATTCAACCCATTCGGGTGCAGGGTCCTCAGGTTGATGATAAATCTCGATTCTGCTTGCCTTAGTTTTCTTTCTCGATCACCTCCCCGCTCACCTTTGGCGATCGTTTGTATGCCATAAAATCTCAGTTTTTGCCAATCACCCTGGTGTGATTGTTCCATATGTTTTGCTATGGCGTTGGAGCGGTCCTTATGGATAGTTGCACGAATGTGCTGCAGTATGCGATTTTTTAGTTCTACAGTCGTACTTCCCACATATTGCATTGGGCACGGGCACTCTACTACGTAAACAGTGAATGGGGTTTTGCATGTGATGCACTGTCTGATTTGCCATTTCTTCTTGTTTGCCAAAGTTATTTCCTTCGTTTGCTTGGCTATTTGGCACATTTTGCAGCCGTGGCATTTCACAAAGCCTTTAGTTTTAAGCCAATCGTCCTGTCGTTTTTTCTGGAAATGGCTATGTATCAGATGGTCCTTTAAGTTTCTTGCACGTCTGTATGTTATTGTTGGGTGAGTGCCAACAATTTCCTTCACTGTGTTGTCAACTGTAGTAGTTTCCAATTTATTCTTAGAATTTTGGATATTTTTTCACTCTCTTGGGAGAAATCCATAATCAGACGGATTTTGTCTGTTTCTGTATCATCCTCTGGTCTTTTCCTTTTGAGGCATTCCTCTCTTGTTTTTGTGCTAGTTTTTAACAAACAGTTTTTCACTATTTTGGCTGGGTATTTTCGTTTTATAAATCTTTCCATCGTTTTTTTGCTGTTCTTGTCCCACTCACTGCATATCCGCCGGACTCTCAAGAACTCCCCGTACGTAAAGGAGATTGCTGTTAAAACTCCAGTTGGTTGTGCGACCCGTTGTTTCCCCCTTGGGAAAAGTTGTGGTGATATATATATATATATATATATATATATATATATATATATATATATATATATATATATATATATATATATATATATATATATATATATATATATATATATATATATGTACATATATATATATATATATATATATATATATATATATATATATATATATATATATATATATATATATATATATATATATATATATATATATATATATATATATATATCATACAAAAGCCTGAAGCTTAGGAGGTCACACACAGCTCACCTTCCATCCGGACTATTAAATCACCTTGCAGCCACTCTCCCAATGTGATTTTCATTTGCCAACGCGTTTCGAGTCCCAAAGACCCTTCTTCCTGGGCAGTTAAATGAAATGAGATGCAAATTCGTTTCCAATGTGTTTCAGTTCCTTTATTTCAGTATTAAGCCTTCTGATTGGCCTTGCTCATGTGCTTGAGCCACTTTGCATACTGGGATTGGTAGTCCTTGAAAAAACGAGCTGCACTTCATTTTGCATATTTTTAACATTATTGTCATTTTAAATCCTTTGAGTAAGGTGTGGAAGCCTGGTGCCCTTTGAAATGCAAGAAATAAAAAGGATTGCTGTTTAAATCCAAGTTGGCTGTGCGACCCGTTGTTTTCCCTGTTGGGAGAAGTTGTGGTGATATATATATATATATATATATATATATATATATATATATATATATATATATATATATAATATTAGCCTGAGAGGTCAATAAAATCTACCTTACCGACAGCCTGGGGTCCGTGTCATCATTTCGCCGAGGTCGGAGGTTGTGAAGATTCGTGTTTTATATATATATTTATATATATATCTCACAAGCTGCTGGAAATGTCATTGAAACAGCATGCCGCAGACTCAGCTTTTTTGCAAAATATAATATATAATGGTGGCACAACAACTCTATGCGTTTCGGAACCAACGCTCCTTGATCGTGAGTCACCAATGTTTTAGTTCAACATAACTTAAATAAACCATGTGGCATCGTGTTTCATAAACACTGTAAACAGACTCTTGTGTTACATTGAGTTTACCTTTCATCACTCAAATATATTATTCTACTGGCAATAAATTCATTACACCATATGAATATATTTACAAGGATTCTCAACAATCAAAAGCAAGCGGTATTTAAAAAATAAACGTTCAATGTTCACCACATGATGCAAACTGATAACAATAGTGTTTGGAACAACTTTATCAACTTTGTAAACGTCCAAAAACGGACAAGAGACACTGCTCTAATTGTCTTGGACTTTCAGTGGTGATCATATTTATGTTTTAAGACCCTGCAATGCCTCTCTGTTTCACCACGGACGTTTCACCTTTTAATATTGTGAAACCGTGTTGTGCCCGGATATGTGATTACTGCCGCCCTCTGCCTTTCAGTCCTGGTATAATTCTGAAAGCCATTATTCTGACATAAAAAGCTAGGGGCCAGATGTAGGAAGGCAAATACCGGTCAGTAGCGGCTGATTTCGGCCGTTACGACCGGTATTTGGAGTTTGGGATGTAGGGGCATGTTAAAGTACAGATTCGGTAATTTTACCGAATCAGTAATTTTACCGATTCGGTAAAATACCGATTCGGTAAAATTACCGAATCTGTATTTTGACATGTAGGTAACACTGTCATCAGTGCTACAGGGGTTTAAGAATTTGTTATTTTCCACCAACTAGAAGTTGGTGGTAAATAATGAAAACCCTTTAAAAAGCATTTTTTTTGCTCTTAAAACAGTGCCATGTTGTAGACATACATGACCTAAGGGCATGTATGTCTGCAACATGTGCACCCATGCACAATTGAGGGGTGCAACAGGGTTTCAAAGTGACACCCTGCCACCCTTCTATGTTTCCCCCAATTACCGAATCGGTATTTACCGATTCGGTAATTGACATTCATTTCTATTGGCCTCCAGGCCCATAGGAATGAATGGCAATTACCGAATCCGTAAATACTGAATCGGTAATTACCGAATCATACCGATTCGGTAATTAAATCGGTAAAATTACCTACATTCCGATTGCCAGTTCTTAAATGCCGAATCGGTATGATTCGGTATTTAAGAATCGGTAATCTGGGATTACCTACATCGGGCCCTAAATGCTCTCGTTTTACTGTTGCCTAGTATTGCCTAGTGGGCAGCTGCTTGAGTCACAGCCGGCATCGCCTTGCTACCCATTCTTGCCCTAGTGGGCAAAGAATCAATCTAATTACTGGAATGATCTTGACATGATGAATCTATTCGTTTGGGAACTATTTACAATGCTGCCCCAGTGGGCTTACCCTTAAATTCAGCTGTCCAAAAATCGTTATTTATAATTGTTTAGATCTCGTCCAAAAATGATCATACAGTTCATATAGGGTCACTCATATCAACAGATAAGTTATTTTGCCTTCTACTTGCCGTCATATTTTGAAGATCTGCAAAATACAAACATTATGATTAATAGTCAGATTAGAAAACTTTCCAATTTCTACTCAAATGAATAAACACAAATTAATAAACAGTGAGGATAAAAACCTCTAATAAAAACATTGAAATATGTTATTGAGCTAATTTGTAAGTAGATTCTTTGATGTTCGTGCGCTATTATAATATTCAATAAGCAACTATCTCATCCTAGATGAACCGATAGTTCTTCATCCCGATTATGGCCTGCAGGCACCATCGTGTGATATTGTATTATTAGTTTGGATTCCAGGCGTCTCAATTCCTGGACACGGTCAGCCCTTTTCATTAATTCGAACAGTATCAAGTACACAGAACGAAAGATAATTGCTGTTCTGATTGTGATAGGTTTTGAAATGTCGAGCAATGGGATGCTGCTTATCATTATTTTTGATAGCAGGATGGTACTCTAAAATTTGTTTCTTTGCTTTGTGGATTGTGCTACCAATGTAGTATTTGTTGCAAGACATTCCAAAGCATATACCACATAGTCTGTGGTGCATGACACATGTTTAGTGATCTTAAATGGTTTACATTGGGGTGACAGTTCAACTTCTTTACAATTGCTGCTGTATTTACATGCCTTGTAATATCCACAGATACAGAAATTCTGTGAAGTTCCCGAATAAATTCTACGTGGAACTACCCCCTGCGTGTGCTGCTTTCTTTATGAACAGATGGTTCGTGGATGTTTGAAGCTGTGATAAATACAACGGGTACACCCCGTTTGGCGTGCACCCGCTCACGTGTGCAATCGGCTGGTGTTTAGAGCTCAGGATATATATATATATATATATATATATATATATATATATATATATATATATATATATATATATATATATATATATATATATATATATATATTTATATTTATAATGCAACCGAAGAACGTACACTGCACTCCAGGAGTAGTTTTAGTTATACATTCAATCAGTGGCACTCTGCCACATAGCACAACAGCAGCCCAACGCGTCGTAGTCGAAACGTGTAGCTTTGTTGTCATGCTTTGACAACAAAGCTACACGTAAATGAATCACTAAAACTACTCCTGGAGTGGGGCATACGTTCTTTGGGTGGATTATAGATACAGGACAAGGTTCTGTCCTGAATGCCGGCCCCTTCAATATGTGCGTGCTTATTTGGGAACCAAATTGGATCGAGAAGTATATATTTATATATATGGCGGACTTTTTGGGCATGAAATAAAACTCACTTGATTGGCACAAAGAAGCTTGGGTCCGCTATTGGTGGCGAATTTTGCTTGTATATATATATATATATATATATATAAATATATATATATATATATATATATATATATATATATATATATATATATATATATATATATATATATATATATATATATATATATATATATATAGAGAGAGAGAGAGAGATAGAGAGAGATAGAGAGAGAGAAGAGATAGAGAGATGCTCAACATGTTTTAACTTACAATCAGAATCTGTAGACATGGCTAGTGCTTCAGTTTTTGCTCCCTTTATAGAAATGGCATTTTACCACCCCTGCACTAAAACGGTGGCCACATTTGTTGCTTGCGGTGACCATGCGACAATCCACTACTGCTGGCTGGCAGCTCTATAGCACTGTCTTAACAATGCACTAGTACTTTTTGTCAGACACTGTTTAAAGTAAAAGTTCAGAAGTAAACACTCACAATCGAAGCAACTTCCTTAAACAGAGTCGGTGTATAGAATGAGTGGTAAACACAACACTGGGACAAATCTTGCAATAATCCGCGGATTCTGTGCTCAGGTGGAGCTCAGCTGGTCTTCTGATTTCTACTGTGATGGCTTGTATTGCTTACGACCAATAAAACCGTATTCAAGTCCTTCTTCTCCTCTGGTCATTACTACAAAACAAAACAACATGAATTACTCCTTTTTTTCTTGAAGTGTCACTTGACAAATGCCTCCAAGATGCATCAGCTTGCTCGAGCAAATGAAAGTTGTCAAAAGAAATCCGGCTGCCAGCTGTGTCTTTTCGCCACTATTCCTTGATATAGCAGGGATATTTTGATGAAAACGGAGTCTCCTTAAAGACTGCGTCGGGTTTACAGCCTCATTCTGAAAAGTGGGATTTCTGGAGTTCATTTTTAATAACTTATGGTCTTAGGCACTGCTTCAATTTATTTCTCTCTCCTGGAAAATGAGATTAGGCTGGAAAGCAATATTTGTCTTGCATGTGGAGTGAGACCACGAACACTGAAAGCACTAAAGGTCAGAAGCAGCTCTAACCTGCGAAGTTGGATTATTATGTCTGGCCGGACCACTCTGTCAAATATTATTGGTGCTGCGGGTTCTCAAAGCTGGACTGTCCTTCACCTGCCGGTTTCATTATTGCCAAGTATTTGTGTGGGTGTGCGCGTGAGTGTCGGTGTATACATATGGGAATGTGTGCACCTAAGTATATATGGGTTTATGTGTGTGTGTGTGTCTGTATGTGTGTGTGGGAGGGTGTGTGCGCGAGATTGGGTCTGTGTATAAATATGTGAATGTGTGCACCTATGTATATATGTGTTTGTGTGTGTGTCTGTATGTGTGTGTGGTGTGTGTGGGCACGAGAGTGTGTCTGTGAATATATATGTGAATGTGTGCACCTATGTATATATGTGTTTGTGTGCATTTCTGTATGTGTGTGTGTGCGCGAGAGTGTGTCTGTGTATACATATGTGAATGTGTGCACCTATGTATATATGTGTTTGTGTGTATGTGTCTGTATGTGTGTGTGTGCGCGAGAGTGTGTCTGTGTATACATATGTGAATGTGTGCACCTATGTATATATGTGTTTATGTTTGTGTGTCTGTATGTGTGTGCGGCAGTGGGTGTGTGCGCAAGAGTGTGTCTGTGTATAAATACATGAATGTGTGCACCTATGTATATATGTGTTTGTGTGTGTGTCTGTATGTGTGCGTGTGTGTGTGCGCACAAGAGTGTGTCTGTGTATATATATGTGAATGTGCGCACCTATGTATATATGTGTTTGTGTGTGTGTCTGTATGTGTGTGCGTGTGTGTGCGTGAGAATGTGTCTGTGCATACATATGTGAATGTGTGCGCCTATGTATATATGTGTTTGTGTGTGTGTCTGTATGTGTGTGTGTGTGTGCGCAAGAGTGTGTCTGTGTATACATATGTGAATGTGTGCACCTATGTATATATGTGTTTGTGTGTGTGTCTGTATGTGTATATGTGTGTGCGAGAGTGTGTCTGCATATACATATGTGAATGTGTGCGCCTATGTATATATGTGTTTATGTGTGTGTGTCTGTATGTGTGTGCTGCAGTGTGTGTGTGCGCAAGAGTGTGTCTGTGTATAAATACGTGAATGTGTTCACCTATGTATATATGTGTTTGTGTGTGTGTCTGTATATGTGTGTGCACGAGAGTGTGTCTGTGTATACATATGTGAATGTGTGCACCTATGTATATATGTGTTTGTGTGTATGTGTCTGTATGTGTGTGTGTGTGTGTGTGAGAGTGTGTCTGTGTATACATATGTGAATGTGTGCACCTATGTATGTGTGTGTTTGTGTGTGTGTCTCTATGTGTGTGTGTGCCCGCAAGAGTGTGTCTGTGTATACATATGTGAATGTGTGCACCTATGTATATATGTGTTTCTGTGTGTGTCTGTATGTGTGTGTGCGCGAGAGTGTGTCTGTGTATAGATATGTGAATGTGTGCACCTATGTATATATGTGTTTGTGTGTGTGTCTGTATGTGTGTGTGCGCAAGAGTGTGTCTGTGTATACATATGTGAATGTGTGCACCTATGTATACGTGTGTTTATGTGTGTGTGTCTGTATGTATGTGCGGCAGTGGGTGTGTGCGCGAGAGTGTGTCTGTGTATAAATACATGAATGTGGGCACCTATGTATATATGTGTTTATGCGTGTGTGTCTGTATGTGTGTGTGGTCTTAGGTGTGTGCACGAGATTGTGTCTGTCTATAAATATGTGAATGTGTGCACCTATGTATTTATGTGTTAATGTGTGTGTCTTTATATATGTGTCGCAGCGTTTGTGAGTGAGAGGATGTCTGTATATCAATATGTGAATGTGTGCATCTATATAAATATGTATTTATGTGTGTGTGTGTGTCTGTATGTGTGTTTGTGGTAGCGTGTGTGCGTGCTAGAGCGTACAACAGGTGCAATGCCACTTATGCCATAGCTAGGTGCATTATTCTCTCTTATGTATCTCAGATGCATTTATTCTCAAATCCTATAACTACCGACAATAATATAATGCAAATGTGAGCCAAATAGCACATGCTTTTAACACGACTGACCTTGGCTTCTTTTTATTCTGAAAAATGTTTTCCCATAATTAGTTCCAGAAAACAATTATCTAAAAGAGCTCACTCAGTGATAAAACATCTTTTATGGAAACTATGAAAAACACCAACGCATTAGATCGGAATTAGGGAGAGGTAAAAATCTGACTCTTCACATGCATTAATCAACTCTATTTTCAGGCTTTGATTACTTTTATTAAGTTAGTTAAAGAGAGCCAGAGCTTGTTGACTGTTGCATTGCTCACCGAATGCCTCTGCGCTTTCAACCAAGTCTACGGAGGCTGAGACGGTTGAATAGACTGGGGAAGGAATACACGAGACAGCAGAGTACACAGTGGCTGGTGGATTACTTAGAAGCTTGCAGGGTAGGTAGGCAAAGATCTATCCCCTCTTAGCTCATCGCTATTAGTGTTATGTTGGTCAGAAGACATAGGACATGGACAGGGAATCAGCAGCCCAGGCATGCAAGGGAGACAATTCCCTTCAGCAGGTATCTGTCAGTCAACATCAATCAATCAATCAGAACATTTGTAAAGTGCACTACTCACCCATGAGGTTCTCAAGGCACTTGGGGGGGAACTCTACGGCTCGAATAGCCAGGTCTTGAGTAGTCTTTTGAAGGCTAGCAGGTCCTGGGTCTGCCGTAGGAGGATGGGGAGGGTGTTCCAGGTCTTGGCGGTGAGGTGGGAGAATGATCTGCTGCGGAAGGTCGCTCTACGGATGCGGGGCGACGGTGGCAAGGGCGAGGTTGGTGTAGAATAGCTGGCTGCTGGGGGTGTAGAAGGTGAGTCGTCTGTTGAGGTATGCTGGTCCGGTCTTGTGGAGTGCCTTGTGTGCATGGGTGAGGAGCTTGAAGGTGATCCTCTTGTTGACGGGGAGCCAGTGCCGGTCTCTCAGGTGGGGTGTGATGTTGCTGCGGCGAGGGATGTCGAGGATTAGCCGTGCAGAGGTGTTCTGAATACGTTGTAGTCGTTGCAGGAGTTTGGCAGAGGTTCCCGCGTAGAGGGCGCTTCCGTAGTCCAACCTGCTGCTAGCGAGGGCCTGGTGACCGTTCTTCTTGTCACAGTAGGAATCCATTTGTAGATCTTGAGGAGCATGCAGAGGGTGTTGAAGCAGAAGGATGAGACGGCGTTGATCTGCTTAGTCATGAAGAGGGTAGAGTCGAGGATGAATCCCAGATTGCGTGTGTGGTCGGTGGGTGTTGGGGCTGTTTCCAGTGTGCTCGGCCACCAGGTGTCATCCCAGGCTGAGGGGGTGGAGCTGAGGATGAGGACCTCTGTCTTGTCTGAGTTCAGCTTCAGACGGCTGTTCTTCATCCACTCTGCGACGGCTTTCATTCCTTCATGGAGGTTGGTTTTGGCGGTGAGGGGGGCTTTGGTGCGGGATAGGATCAGCTGGGTGTCGTCGGCATAGGAGATGATGTTGAGGTTGTGCAGTCGGGCGACGTGGGCGAGCGGTGCTATGTAGATGTTGAAAAATGTTGGGCTGAGGGATGAGCCCTGGGGTACGCCGCAGATGATCTCTGTGGCTTTAGAGCAGAAAGGGTGGAGGCGGGCGCTCTGGGTTCTGCCGGAGAGGAAGGAGGTGCTCCAGTCCAGAGCCTTGTCATGGATCCCAGGGTCATGTAGGCATGTGCGTAGGGTGCGGTGGCAGACAGTGTTGAAGGCGACAGACAGGTCCAGGAGAATGAGGGCCACCGTTTCGCCGTTGTCCAGCAGGGCCATGATGTCATCGGTGGCAGCGATGAGTGCAGTTTCGGTGCTGTGGTTGCTGAGAAAACCAGACTGGGACGGGTCCAGGATGCTGTTCTCCTCGAGGTAACGGGTCAGTTGTCGGTTGACGGTCTTCTCAATGACATTCGCCGGGAATGGGAGCAGGCAGATGGGCCGGAAGTCCTTGAGGTCCTTGGGGTTAACCTTAGGTTTTTTGAGTAGGGCGTTGATCTCGGCGCGCTTCCATCTCTCCGGGAAGGTCGCTATTTTGAAGGAGATGTTGATGGCTTTCCAGAGATGGGGTGCGATGGTGGCGCTAGCTATGTTGAAGATGAGGTGTGGGCATGGGTCGGACGGAGAACCGGTGTGGATGGTGTTCATGATTTTGATGGTGTCGTTGTCGCTAATGTTGTTCTAGGAGAGCAGGCGAATGGTGCGGATGGTGGCCGTGGGGGCGAAGGTCTTAGTGGTTGTCGGGGTGGTCGTGACATTGAGACTGTTGTGGATGTCTGTGATCTTGCGATGGAAGAAGGTGGCAAGGGAGTCTCACAGGTCTTGCAAAGGTAGGATGTCGTTGGTGTTGGAGCTGGGGTTGGCGAGTTCCTTTACGTTGAAGAGCTCTTTGCTTTTGTGTTTGTTGTCGTCTAGGTGGTCTTTGAAGGAGGCCCTTTTGGCGGATCTGATGAGGTGATGGTGTCTGCGGGTGGCGTTCTTGTGGGCTGCATAGTTGTCTGGTGTTTGTTCACGGTGCCATTTCTTCTCTAGTTTTTTGCATGATTTCTTGGAGGCCTGGAGGTCCTCATTGAAATAGCTGGCTTTCTTGCTGGTGTGTCTGTTGGAGGGTTTCTTGATCAGGGCGAGGGTGTTGGCGCAGTCACCGATCCACTGTCTCAGGTGGTGGGGTCGGTGGGTGGGCTCCGGGCGAGGGGGGTGGTTAGTTGGTCCTCAGTGACTTTGCTCCAGCAACGGCAGGGGATCTGTTGGGTGCGGTGGTGAGTGGTGGGCTTGTGGAAGGTGAAGTGAATGCAGCAATGGACTGTCCAGTGGAGTTCGTTATCATTGACATCACAGGAAGATGTTACACAATCCCACAATAAACATAAAATTGCTAATATAACCTCAGAATAAATGCAAATGTGTAAACCTTTCTGAGTTGCCTACTTTTACCTACACTTTGACTCAAATATTATATTTACTTATAATTCTCCCTAACCTAAGAGTGCCACCACTTGCCACAGTTAGTTTCTTATGAGGTTTTACAGAATTATACAAAATACGCATTTTCACTAATATGACCAAGTATTATTGTGTTAGAATACAGTTACAGAACAAATATACAGATCAATAGATTACTGACCCAAGACAATAGATAAGATTACTAAAACTCCCAGTATGTTGTAGTCGGGAAACACTGTCTGCTCGGGACTGCCAAACCCTTCCTTCTTGCAGCAAATTGTTGATCTCATCCCACCATGTTTACATCTCAGATGTATCTTCAGCAACTCTTGACCCCAATAGCAACTGTTCTGATGGCACGACATGGAACCCACACCATAAACCTGAGGGATGTATCCAGAAATATTTTTTGGGGGGGCACGGACCCCATGAATGCCCGAAGGTGAAGGATTGGGTTTGAGGGCAAAGGGAAGGCAGTTCTGCATTCTTACCTACAAGTATCTCATCGTCGTGCATGCATGTACCTCGATAGTCTAGAGCGGGATACTTTTAGGTCAGAAGTAATCACGAAGGGAGGACGCTTCCCTTCATCCTTGGTCAAGAGATCTCTCTACCCATTTGGTACCGTGGGATTACCCTGGATCTCCGGACCTCTATATTTTGAGAAGGGAGTTCTGTCACCTTAAAATGTTTGAAAAATGGCTGCCGTATGAGTGAGATTTTAAAGCATCCCACACACACTAACCCCAGCAATGTTGCTGAAGGTGGGAACCAGAGGCGCTGGGCCAAAGGGCGAGCCAGTTTCCACTATCTTATGAATACACAAAAGTGGGCTGCCCGTTGAATCAATTCCTATGTGTATCGACAGAGTTCTGTAGAGATGCATTACCAGTGGCATCTCCTAAAAAGTTACGGACTGGCCCCGTGGGATTACCCTGGATCTCCGGACCTCATTGTTTTGAGAAGGCAGTATGTCACCTTAACCCCTTCCATGCGGCCGCGATTCCCCTGATGTACTGTAAACAACACGAACAGGGGCGGGCCGTGACGAACCCCAGCCGTCATCAGCACACGAGCACCGTAGTGCATGACGGCTGGGGTTCGTCATCAGCATGGAAGGGGCTAAAATGTTTGAAAAATGGCTGCTGTATGAGTGAGATTTTAAAGCATACCATGCATTTTATGTTTATTGTGATTATTCTATTATTCCACACCCAGAGGAAGCAGATGATTGACAGATGCATTTTGAAGCATGTAAAGTCCAAATGAAATATCATTTCCTAATGTTATATTATGATGTTGTAATTCATAGAAGCTGGTGAAGGTAAGGCTTTCCCCAGTGGAATACTTGGGACTATTGATGCCCAGCAGTAGATCTTAAGGTCATTAGACATCTTGTTCAAAATGAATGAATAAAAGAATTATGGCACTTGCATTGCACACATTACAAAAGGGCTCAGCGCAGGTCAACGTGTCTCCTAAAAAAGGAAGATCGCAAGGGTATTTTCACTCTCTCTCTGACTCTGTCTGTAAAACATTCTCTATCTTCCATTGACTCTCTGCATGATCTGTTGCTATCTCTGCAGTCAAATGAATAGCAAAATCCATTGTGCATGGGAGGAGTAAATGCCAAGGAAGGACGATCTGGCAGTGATGGAGGACAGAAGGAAAAACAGGAGGTGCTAGAGTGGTGTGGGGAGGGATTGAGCAAAGGCTGACGGAGCAGGTGTCCAAGAGGCTAGTGAGAAGAAACAAGACAGGTAGCTCTGGTAACAAATAAGATGACCCTTGGAGCAGAGACAGAGTAGGTAGCTGTGGATGGCGGAGCGAAGGCAGGTGGTCATGGAAGGCACTCGGTGGTGGGTCACAAAGGCAGACTAGGTTGGCAAAGGAGGTCTATAGGTAGCCGAGTAGAGCAATATTGATGATTCTAGGAGAGGTTAGGAGAAACACTGTAGTAGGCCAAGAGCGAAGAGGTCCAATGCACAGCAGGGAGATAGAAAAGAGCGACCTAAATATTTAAACAGTCTATCATTTATATCTTGCTGTTATATTCATATATAGGCACATATTTGGTGTTCTTTCCCTGCTATGGCATTTGGATTTGCACACAAAAGCTATCCACAAATTAGTGTAGGTGTTGCACTCTATCATGAGTTCCAGTATTGGCATGTGGCACCCACATGAACAGGCTAAGGGAATATAGTGTGGCACGCTTGGGGGCTCATGGCAACTCCGACTTAGGCTTCCCAAGGTGCCCTTCACCCTGGTTCTCCTTCTGCGGCTGGGTGAGGCAGTCTATCCTTTCTCTTCTCTGCCAGTGGAGTGTTTGTGCTGAAGATTCCCCTTTGGCCGAATTTGGCGAGTGACACCCAGCGCTTAATTTGAGCCAGTGGTTTCCGGTACTCGGCATTGGCACTTATTTGGTAAGTATCAAAAGGAGGGAGATTAGAGAAGGAGATCAATCGATCAACGGACACAGTTAACCACCCACGGGGAGGGTGGAAGGTCCAGTTACAGCTTGTGTCCGTGTTTTACACTGAGGAAACAAAAGGGGTCGCTGTACTGTTCCTATGGGAATTGGGGAAAGTGTCTAGCTGGCATGACCACGGATGTTGGAATAACATCCTGGGGCATCCATTTTGTTGGATATAATGGCCTCACACACCCCGAAGGATGTCATGCTTCATCATCGGCGGTTGCTCCTCGTCGGGGAGGCGGTGCAATCCCCGACGGGCTCACCTCAAAGAGGGGCTCTTTGGCGGAGATCTTTTTCCAACTGCCTTATGGTGAGGTGGGGGTGTGTGGACCGGGCTAGGTGTGGTGGTGTGTGGGGTATTAAAATGTAGCAAGGGGTACCAGAATTCAGTTTATTCAGGGGGTCCCCTGGCTGCAGTTAAAAAGAGGGGTTAGGCTCACTACGAGTCAACAAGTTAGGTCAGGTGACCCTAGATGAGGCTAAAGGTGATGAAGGTCGACATGTTTCACGCTATGGGTATAGTCACCCGCGATTCATCAGGACCGTGTAAAAGTGCAGTGTCAAAACATGCTAGTGTCATGTGTGTCTTATGTTTACCTCTGTGGGTACTCCTATGCCTGTGTCCGCACTGGTAGACCTACCCTTCACCGCTCTACTCGAGCTCGGCGGTGAAGGGTAGGTCTACCAGTGCGGACACAGGAGGTACGAGCGTTAACCTTGGGCTCTCCCTGATGTCTAACCCCGCCGACCCCTCATGTGGCATGTAGTCCTCAACCTTTAGGCATAGGAGTACCCACAGAGGTAAACATAAGACACACATGACACTAGCATGTTTTGACACTGCACTTTTACACGGTCCTGATGAATCTCGGGTGACTATACCCATAGCGTGAAACATGTCGACCTTCATCACCTTTAGCCTCATCTAGGGTCACCTGACCTAACTTGTTGACTCGTAGTGAGCCTAACCCCTCTTTTTAACTGCAGCCAGGGGACCCCCTGAATAAACTGAATTCTGGTACCCCTTGCTACATTTTAATACCCCACACACCACCACACCTAGCCCGGTCCACACACCCCCACCTCACCATAAGGCAGTTGGAAAAAGATCTCCGCCAAAGAGCCCCTCTTTGAGGTGAGCCCGTCGGGGATTGCACCGCCTCCCCGACGAGGAGCAACCGCCGATGATGAAGCATGACATCCTTCGGGGTGTGTGAGGCCATTATATCCAACAAAATGGATGCCCCAGGATGTTATTCCAACATCCGTGGTCATGCCAGCTAGACACTTTCCCCAATTCCCATAGGAACAGTACAGCGACCCCTTTTGTTTCCACTTATTTGGTAACACAGGAACCTATGATAGACTGCCACATGGTGGCGGTGTTTGTCTAGTTTGGATGCTAGTACAACAGCAGTGGTTTATAAATTCAACATACATCACAAATGACTAAAACCTGCTGCTGAAGCCATTGTTATAGATTTGGGAGCCTAGAATAGTCAGAATTGCCACACTTGTAGGAGAGTTATAGTTAGTCGCTGTGTTGATACTATAGTTGGCAGTGCTGACAGAGGCAATGGGTGGTGCAAGTGGGCGTGGACTCCTGACAAGGGCCCTGGCACTTCTTTTTTTACAAATTAAGCACTGCTGGACATGTGAAGGCATATACATCAAAAGACAGCAGAGTAAACCGGAACATGGTAGTCTGTCTGTAGTCACCCAACTTTAGCTCCGTTCATGTTTTCCATATCAGTAAGATAGCTATTTCAAATTGGCTGCTCATCACCACATTGTCTGTGGTGTGTTTCCAATTAATGTTCCCTGTTTAGCTCTATATTAGGCACTCAAGCACAACCTACCACTGTATTGCAACTTAGTCAAATACTAGTATGGGCCAGACTGGTGCCCCTCCCCATTAAGGAATTAAATCCAGGGTGGAGATCCCTTGAACATAGAATCAGATGCAGAATCTGTGATTACCAATTTGAATCCCTGCTACACTTGATTTGTTGTTGTCCTGGTATGTTGCAGCCCCGTAGGATCCTTTTAAAACAAATATGGCTCCGCAACGGGGTATGAACAGTGAAAGAAGCAACTTCGGTTCTCTTTTCTTGTACTACACCACAGGACTTGGCCAGATTTGGGAGATACATGGCCGAGCTACGTCTTAGGCTTATGGAATAAGAGAGGCCAGGCATTATAAAAGGTAACTAGGCCCGTTAAACCAGTATTGTCCAACTTGGCCCAACCGACAACGAACTGACAATCATTCGCAGATTTTTAAATGTATATAATATATCTTCTTACTTAGTATTTACATGGTTGCAAGTAAACCCAATGTCCTCCTATTTTATAAGAATGTATTATTTTAAAATAATTGTTCAATTTGTTTATAAAATCGCATGTAAGCTATATTGAAGATGGTTTTAAGTAACTGTGCAATACAAAATAAAATAAATACAAATAAATACAAATAGTCAAATACTTCCGGTGGGCTCATTACCTATTCTTTAACTTATTGTCCCTTTTCAAGCCATAAGCTTTCTTCTGAACATTTAAATAGCTTTTAGCTCTATTTTACTTTCACTGCTGCCCTGTGCCTGACCTCCCTCTGAAGCAACAATCTGCCTTTTTACTGCAAATCTTCCATCTTG
Organism: Lissotriton vulgaris; assembly: GCF_964263255.1. Taxonomy (NCBI): domain Eukaryota; kingdom Metazoa; phylum Chordata; class Amphibia; order Caudata; family Salamandridae; genus Lissotriton; species Lissotriton vulgaris. Next base: position 976,388,651 of record NC_141693.1, read on the forward strand.
CCCTGCAGTATTTTCTGCCTTGCTTTTTTTTCCCTACAGCTCAGTGGCCATTCTCTGCAGACACTTGCATCTCGCACATGCAAAGTACTTTGCGTAAAGGCAAGAGGCCACTGGATCGTGTTGCCCAAGCCCAGAGCAAGCAAAACCTAAGCACAGGCAGCCATTATTGCATCCAGCTATGGAGAGGAAGTCCCACAGCTGAAAATGTTCCTTCTGGGCTCCTGCTCATTGCTCCACTCACAGACATTTTATCTGAGATCCATCAAATACAGACCCTTTAGGGACATCATTAGTTTTACCGGGTGCATAATTGTATCATTAATCAGGGCTTGCACCTGCTAACTCCACCTCTAGCGATTTGTTTTTAAATGTAAGATTGGCCACAGCTTCTGCTAATGTTAGTAGACTGATGTTTAGCCTGTTAACAGCCACTGTTAATTAACATGCCTCACTCTCGAGTTTACAAGAAAGCTACTTTAAATGCATTATCATTTATATTCCTTCTTGCCGAAAACCTTGTTGATCTCATCCCACCATGTTTACATCTCAGATGTATCTTCAGCAACTCTTGACCCCAGCAGCCTCTGTTCTGGTGACATGGCATGGAACACACAACCATCTCCTATGAGCCAGAGGGATCTAGTCAGAAATATTTATTTTGGGGAGCACGGACCCTATGAATGCCTGCAGGGGAGGGATTGGGCTTGAGGGTAAAGGGAAGGCAGTTCTGTCGCCTTAAAACGTTTGAAAAACGGCTGCAATATGAGTGAGATTTTAAAGCATACAGTGCATTTACTTTTTTCGGGTTATTCTATTATTCCCCACTCAGAAGAAGAAAATGATTGGCAGATCCATTTTGAAGCATTGAAAGTACAAATGTTAAATAATTTACACATTTTACTATATCATTTTATAATTCATAGGAGCTGGTGGAGTTTCGAATTTTCGCAGAGGAATACATGGAACTATTATTTATTTATTTATTTATTCATTTTGAGAGTTTTATATAGTGGTGTCCAGCAGTAGATCTTAATGTCATTAGACATCTTGTTCAAAATGAATGAATGAATAATGGCTCTTCCAATGCACACACCACAAAACGGCTCAGCGAGGGGTCAGTGTGTCACCTAAAAAAGGAAGGCTGTAAGGGTATTTTTTATGGATGGACAGGAATGTCTGACATTGAGAACATATGGTAGTGAATTCCAAAATGTAGGGCCCTGCACATAAATGGTCTACTACCTCTCACTTTATTTCCTAAATAGGTAGGAATAATATTATCAAGGCATTTAAATATTACTATGCCTAGATTATGTAGTGTAAGTAGGTTCTTGGATTGCATGTTCTCATCTTCCCAGTTCCTCTGCAGTTAGTGGGGGTGGGGGGGGGGGTGGGAGGGGAGGGGGCATTTTGAACTGTTTCCAATCACTGGATCACATCGAGTGGGTCCAGTGGATCCATAACAGGATCGAGGCTGTTGCAATAATACGGATGGAAATTGGCTCATGTTCTGCCATGGCTTTGTGTTTTTGCTCCAGGAGTCAAAGAATTGGGTTGAACTAAGCAGATGGGCAAAAATTGCTTACGTTTCACACTTTCATAGATAGAAAAATTGATGCAGATGTTTGTGGAAACGTTTTGAGACTAACGTAGCCCGTCTCTTAGTCCCGGACTAAAGAAGTTCAGTTTTAGGGGTGCTAACTTGAAATTAACTATGCTGCATCTAGTTTTCCACCTCCTTGAGAACATTTTGTAACCACATGTCAGGGCTAGTATTTTGTGACAATTAAATACAAATTGCAGTTTCATCAGTATATAATTGAAAATCAGCGTTTGAGTCTCTAAATATGTCATATAGCGGTGCAAACTATCCCTTGAAACGAGAAGGGAATGCAATGCAGCAGAACACTGGCATGCACATGGAAGACTGAGATCCCATGGGAGAAAAGAGTTCAGTCACATTTGTTGCAAGCAAGGTAGTACATTGGACTCTATCCATCTAAGGAGGGCGAGTCTGTCTGAGAAACAAGAAACACAGGGATCCACCTAAAAGTTGGGCTCAGAAGTAGTCCCAAGCGGCATATCGCTCTGTCCCGGTATTCCTGCACAAGGAGTTCTTCATTGCAGGGACCCCAGACCCCATTTTCACAACCAGAAAATCCAGCTGCTAAAATGACAGTAAATTCAGGCTTCAAGCGTAGCCTGGCCTACCTGTCTGACCTCCGCCCAACCTTCCCCAATGGCATGGGGGAGCAAGGAACTCTTCCTCCTGCCAGTCCACTGCTTCCGCTATGCCCTGGCACCAACCCTACCCCCACCCCCGATTTCAACCGCCCTGTGTCACACTGCTTCCCTCATTCCATTTACCATTTTCTCAGAGCAGGTGGTGAATAGAACTGGATGTGTCCCTGGAATGGGGGTACCACATGTGGACTAGGATGTGATAATTCGGGGTCTGTAGGTTATGCCCCATTCCTGGGGCAAATACTTGTGATAGTCAGATTTACACGTGAGGATACGAGATGCATGGGTCATTTCTGACCTCAGGGTATTCCTGCACATATAATAGGCAACCTCTTAATCAGAGCGTTGGAGTACATTTTGGCCAATATATACTTGATCTTTCTGCCAGTCTGGTGCAAAGTAATGCAAAGTGGTGCAAAAGTGGAAGCAGTGATTTACTATTTACTGCAAAAGGTTTCATGTGCTGGATTGGTGACCTCTTCACAGTGGCAAATTATTTTTGTGCCGCTTTTCATCAGGGGTGTTACTAGGAGTTGGTCAGTGCAAACCCAATGGGTTCTGATACAAACTCCGATCAATGAATCCTGACTTTTTGTCAAAAACTAACTCCTAGAGAAAGCAGCGGCAAACGAGGGGGCATATGTGGAATTCTTCAAAAAACTCTGCATTTTATCAGTGCTGCAGTGCACAGCACGCATTCAATCCCTTCTGCTGCTGTCTATTCACAGGAAATTGTATTGGAAGTGTAAGCCTCCAGCACAAATCTGACCCAAAACATTGCAGGTGCTCATGGTGCAAAACTATTAATTGTGCATGGCAGCCTGCTTGTGCACGAGCCCAGGGGGTGATACCTGGAGCATGGAAATCTTTGAAGACACGGCGCTGTGCTGTTTTTACCCTTTTCGCAAAGCAGTACATCACAATTTATTTGGAATCTGCAGTGCGGTGCATGAAGTCTTATTTCATTTTAGTCTTTCTGCCTAAATTCGTGGTCTACAACCAGGAAGAAAGGAGTAGAGACAGCTGTTCTCATCAAAAAGGTTTTGGAGTGGGAACACAAGCACAACAGTTCCAGTTTGGAACAAACTGGCCAAATAGTAACAGGTCACAGTAAGTCAAAATAAGGGGGCCAAGGGTACTTTTCTTTTAGAAAAGGGAGGTGTAGACTTTTTTAATTGGTCAGGGATGATCCCCTGCTATGTGGCGAAATTGACCGGGTGGCAGATGGTAGAAGCAAATGTGGAGAGCCAACCTGGAGCAAGGTCAGGTGGAGCATCTGACAGTTTCAGGCATCCCACCACGGATTTTACCACTTCAGACGCATAATATTAAAAGAGAAAGAACCAATAATTGGTTTGGCGGTCAGAGGTGCCATTTATCACTCACAGCCATCCTTGCCTTAATCTTCGAAGTTTTTCTAAAACAAACTCGATGCACTCCCCACACAATTGAAGCAAGGGTTGGCTATCCACAAAGCAGTCAGAGAAGTGTGGGAAGTGTTATTGATGAGGTGAAACAGATTCATAGGGTGACAGACAGCTGCACTAATGTATTTGCTTCATCAGAGGTGTTACTACCTTGATAGCCATCTAATATTCTTTAATATTGTATAGGTAGCTTTGACTACCAATGAGCCCTCATAGCTTCTTCCGGCCGGACTCTACTGTGTGATATGTCTGTTTCATTCTTTTTAGTTGTAGGTTAAAACAAGGAGCCACATGCAGATGGATTTAGTACACATTTGTGATGAGGTAAGTAATGCATTCATATAGGAAGAGGTTGCGTTTGAGTTCCACAAGGGAGATTTTTCTTTGGTGCTAATGGTGAATCACCAAGTACATTGGACCATTATAATTAGCCAATAGCGTATAGAATTTAAATGCACCTGTGCAGGAAAATGTAGCAATTTACATTCAATTAATGTTTAGGGAAATTAATGCAGTCGAGAGAAGTAAATAGAATCGATAACATTGGTGGGAAATAGGATTTCTCCTAGGTATATATATATTGGGTTTCAACATCAATTTTCTTGAAGGGCCGCTTGAACTTGATCAATAAAACATGTGTAACTTGTTCACACCAGTGTGAATTCCTTCTGTGGGTCGAAAACAGGCGAGTAGCCAGCCAGTAACCATCAGCCCCTCTGCAGAAAATCTCCTCTGACCAAACATTACCAGGGCCGGACTGGCCGTAGCAGGCATCGGGCATTTCACCGGAGGCTGGAAGGGTGGGGGGCGGTTTTGTTAGGGGGCAGATTTTACAGCAGTGCAGCTATATCAGCCCCCCCCCCCAGGTGCTGGTCCCAAAAAATTGCCAGGGCTGCTTTTGGTTCCCGGTCCGGCGCTGACCATTACCAGTCCCTATATCAGCCCCAGCTGCAGTAGAAGGAAGCTCTTTTCGCACACAGTTTTACACAAATTGAAATAACTCTTTCAGAAAAGACTTTGCATGAATGTAAACGTGAATTCACAAGAGTGGCCAGGAGTACTCCTGACCTGTTTGTTAAACTATGAATGCAGAGTTTCATTTTTCATGGAGAAACAGACCCTCGGAGTTTGGATGGATGGAATTTCAGGCAAACCTGCATGTGTCTTCTAATATTATTAATGCAACGAGAGTACTAAATTGCAGTGTTACATATGTTTTATTACACCAAAGAGGCAACGTATGAAATGGGCATGCAGTCAACACTGCATTATTGTGAGAGGTGATTATTCCAAAGAGTGTAGTAATTGATTGGGCACGGAGAGCCAAATATTCCCTGCACATATGGAGTGATTCCCCTAAAGACCAAGAATTGATTGAACATTAACACCAGTCTTTTCATTACCTCTAACCTGATTTTGTCATTAAAGAGTCTAAAGATTAAGTGGACCTGACCCTTCTGTCTACACATCTGTTCCTCTTCCGTTCTGCCCATTTGTTCCGCTGTCCGTTTACGTGTGTCTAGTTGTGTTCTGTATATTTGCTATCCATCTATGTAAGCCTCTACGATGCTGTGTCCATGAGCATCTCTCAAACCGTTAACTATTCCTAAACCTTCTCCAGGTCCCATTTCAGCTATTTTTGCCCTGTCTCTTGATTTCTACTTTCTCCTGCTCCCCCTTCTCTCTAATGCATCCTATTTCCTTCAGTAGATCCCATGTACCCTCTTCTGCAACATATTGTCCTCTTCTGTTTCCCACGTCCAATCAAATGCCTGTGGCTGGCCACAGATTACTGCTATGTTTTGTTGAAGACAATTCCACATACAATACTTTTTCTTCATGTCCTCTATTGCAGCATCAAGTGTTACACATGGAAACCACATATAAAGCACGTCTCTTGGTCTTTATGAATGGGCGACTGCACGTCCAGTGTTCTATGTGTATAGACGTCTGTCAGTCTGCTGTATTGGTGCCTGTTTGTTTGCTGGCCCATGAGAATGTGTGACTGCGTCTTGGACTGTGTGTGCATGGATGTCTCAATGTATGGTACATGTAGAGTCTTGTGGTGGGCCCTAGGCCCTCATGCTGGCAAGTAGAGACTGCGACACGGACACACTGGCTGCATGGTGCAACTGGCCCAGAGCACGTGGGCTCGGCCTCTTTTATTTAGGCTGTGTCACCTGACCAGTGACATCAGTGGTGGGTGGGTGTTAAGTGTAGATACAGAGTTAGCACTAGAATGCTAACTGATTCTAGGGCACTACAGGTACGCTGTGTGCCTTTTTTCATGCAAGTGCCATGTGGGCCAATGTCTGTATGTATGCTGTGTCTGAGCATGAATCTTTCAAAGATCAAACCTACATGATCTGCCATGGTTTAAATAGTATCCTATATGACATCTCTGCAGCTTCAGATTCAAAGTGTTGGAAATATCTAGTGTTACTATTGTCCAGGTTACAACAATATTCATATTATCCACCTCAGAAGAATGAATGGATCGGAGGCAGCTCCTCCACTAAGGCGGAGGGGCTTTGCCCCAATGCCGCAGAGCAGTGAAAGAAAAAACAAATACAGTGATAATAACTCAAGGATACAATCATTGTATTTGTTCCTGTGATGCAGCTTTGCGGGGCAGGCAAGGCTGCTCTGCTCTCAGAGCAGGGGAGGAGTGGTTTGCCCACTCCTAAGTGTGCATGACTGTTTGCTCCGCCCTCTAGGGCCGGGCAAACAGTCATACGCACTTTGTATGTTCTTCATGCAGACTGTCTTACAGCCTGCATGGAGAACATGCCCAGGACCCCATTCCCTGGCTGAACGCCAAACGACAGCTTTCAGACCAAACCCAACCCTGCATTGCAGTATTGTGCTTGGCTAGGGTGAGGGAGCCTGGCTGCTTTCTCTTCCGGCCCCGGAGAGGAAAGACTGAGATGACGTGGGAGAAAGCAGGAGAGAAGCAAGAAGGTAAATTTTTTTCTTTCTTTTTGCATTCCCCATTACATATGTTTTTAGTGAGAACTCTGAACCTGCTCACCCAAAAACAGATGACTCCTGGGACTGTCCTCTCCAAATCGATAAACGGAGGAGAGTAAAGCAGAAGGATCCATACATTTTTCAGTACCACTAGTCATGGAACCTATTTATGTTCAATACAACTTTCGCACCGCACACTGATGTGGCCAAGGTCTCATTCCCATAAACATGGCTATCAACGTTAATGACCAGCAAAACCTAGAGCAAGTCACTAATGGCCATCGAGTCAGGGGCGTAGTGAACTCCCATTCTAGCAGGAGCTGCCTCTGGGTCCAATGGGAGGCTGAACTGAGTCAAAAAATATGAAAGTGAGATAAAGAAGTGTACGGAAAAAGTATGAATGAGCGAAACAAATGGGTAGATGCAAAGGGGAAAGAAAGAATGGGAGGAGGCATGAAGGATGAAAGTAAAGTAGGACACATGAAAAAAGGAAGGAAGAAAAGGTGAAGCTGTACTGGTAGGGTCAAAGTTGGAAAAGTGTAAGAATAAAAGGATGGACGTATGAAAGGACGGATATCTGGAAAGTTGAAAAGATAGAAAGGGTAATGGGGGAATATATGAAAGCGGAAAGGGTGGGTAGACAAGAGAAAGGTCAATAGGTGAAAGGGTGAAAGGCAGATGGGTGAAAGGATAGAGGAAGGAAGGGTGTAAGCATCGATGTCAGGCATTGATGGGAGAAATGACAACTGGATGGATGGATGGATGGCTTCATGGATACACTGATGGGTGCGTCAGTGAAAGGGTAGATGAATAGAGAGCTGTATGAGTGGATGGAAAGGAGAAGGGATGGACAGGTGGATGGATGTCTAGATGGAAATGAATGGATGGAAGGGTGAAAGGATGGATGGGTGACTAGAAGTGCTTTGTATGATCAAATGTTTGGTTCCTGTGGAGGGTATTTCAATTTTCTGGCTCCAACCTTGCATCAGTCCTTTATTTCATAAATTCAAACACTTAACAGAGACAATGACCAGGTCCAGGCTAACTGACCATAAACTGGATGCACAGAAAGTCACTATGAAGACAGACCTGGAAATGAGACACAGAACGAATCTGCAACTAATGCAACATACAACTAGAATACTATACCTGAAGTAGATAGGATTTTCTATTTCAAAGAGTTTGGAAATAAAGCCAACGACATTTAAATACTAAGGACTTTATTTATAGGTGGGTAGTATTAGGACAGCTGCCAAACTTACATTGTTGTCTTGTTCGCCACCCCCACCCAAATCCCTACAACATTTAGAGATTGGGGTGTGATGGTTTTTCGACAGAAGAGCTTTTTCTGACTCTGTTGGTGGAAAAACCCACACTGCAAAGCCACCGCCAATGAACATAGCTTTGGAATGCGTGCAGGCAGCCACCACACACACCTTTACACCCAGGTTCAGTCCAGGCAACACTAGGGCAAGCATTCCTCTCCAAGTGTCGGGTAAGGCATAGGGATCAACAATTGAAGCTTTGCTTATAGAGCAGGTATGTCATCGGTTGGCCAGGGCGGGACTTGGGGGCACAGCATTGGCTTGGATAGAGTCCTTTCTATCGGACCGTTCGTTCCAGGTCTGGGATGGCAACTCCTGCTCCGATTCTATGCCTTTGACTAGTGGGGTGCCCCAGGGTTCCTCACTTAGTCCGACTCTTTTTAACGCCTATATGGCCCCTCTTGAGGACGTTGTGGCCCCCTTTGGCATCAAGATTGTGAGCTACACGGACGACACGCAACTGGTCGTCTCGCTCTCACATCTTGACCAATGCCCAGACAATCTCCTGCACTGCCTCCAGGAAATCCATCTCTGGATGTGCGAGTCCTCACTCAAACTCAACGGGTCCAATACTGAAGTTATGCTGATGGGCAAAAAATGGTCAGCAATTCCACCATCAGTTTGGCCCGATGTCATGGGTGAGGTGCCCGCCCCTAAGAAGGAAATCAAGAGTCTAGGGGTCTGGCTTGAACCAGATCTGTCTATGAAAACTCAGGCAACTAAAACAGCGGGAACTTGCTTTGGACTTATGCGATCAGTCCGCAAGATCCTGCCGATGCTCCCTCCCCAATCTAGGAAACTCCTGGTGCAAGGACTTATCCTTGCCCGATTAGACTACAGTAACTCTGTCTATTTAGGAGCCCCCGAATCTACCCTGGGCAAGCTACAACGAACCCAAAATGCGGCTGCCCGGATGCTAATAAATCTTCCCTCTAGGGCCTCAGCCAGGCCAGCACTCAAGGCTCTCCACTGGTTGCCAGTGCAAGAAAGGATCAAGTTCAAGGCAATGTGCATCGCTCACAAACTCCTCAATGGACAAGGTCCTTCCATCCTGGGAGATATGGTTACCCCGTACAAAGCCTCGAGATCCTTGCGCTCGGACAATGAGCGACTTGCTAATGTCCCTAAGTTCAGGAGGGTACGCACCGGAGGCCGTCGCTTTTCAGTAAAAGCATCCTCATGCTGGAACTCGCTCCCTCGCTGCCTGCGGCTGCAACCTGTCTACTTACGCTTCCGCAAACAGCTTAAAACTCTGCTGTTCCCCAAATAAGCTCCTTCCCTTCCCTTTGGCCAACTCAAGTTCTTACAGCGCGGGGATGCCTCCGGGTCACCAGGCGCTCTACAAATCGTTAAATAAAGAAAGAAATAAATGTGCAACAGCAATGCCAGCTTCTCTATCACACACAGTACCGCAGGACATGGCCATCAAGACTTACGGTCTGTGCGATGGTCTGTACAGATTGGTAGCAATGTGGAATTATTAAAACTACTCTTTGCTCTCCTTATGATATCTGACTCTGCTGCAGAATGTGAAGGAATTGACATTTTAGAAGACTTATGCCTTCGATTTCCACTCATAAATAACACGCTTTGAGAATGAAAAGAACATATTCAAATCTCATATCCATGCATTGATCCTTGAAGTCAACTTGTGCACAATATTTCATTATTTAGGGAGCTATATGATAAAAGTGTGATCAACAATAGCACCTCTGTGGGGGTGATAACTCGTAAGGGACCCAGGTTAGGGACAAGAGCGAATCATTGATTAACATGAGCAGCGCTTGGGGCCTTGACCAATATGGAGCAGCACAATGGGACATGATCGATAAGGAGCCGCACTACTAGACAAAAAATATTAAGAAGCTGCACTGCCGGGCCATGACCCATGTAGTTCTGTGAGTTTTTGGGTCTGGTTCGGTGGTTCCGAACCCGTACAATAAAGGTCGTCGGAAATAGACGATTTTGGTGTCAGTAGACCGTAAATGACGAGTGTAGTGTGTCTGAGTGTTTTCGCATGAATCGATCGATGAGAACACTCCGTATTCAAGGATTTAGTTCGAACCTTCGGGTTCCATTTTGTGTACGGCAGCCATTTTGTATGGTTATGTTATGTTATGTTATGTTAATAACTTTTATTAGGCGCACAGCTGCCCCAGCGAAGGGTCGTCCTGGCGCCTGATCAAGTGCCACAACACAACAAATCGATGCTGGAAAGAGAGGGGATCAATCAGCAGTAACGAACAGATGAGTTTTTATGGCGCGTCTGAAGAGAGTGGCTGTTCAGGGCACGAATATGGACAGGAAGAGAGTTCCACAATCCTGCCGCCAGGACTCGAAAGGAACGACCTCCCATCCTACTCAGTCTGAACCTGGTCTTAATCGCCAGATGAAGAGATTCCGACCTGAGAGCCCGCATGGGAACATAGGGGGAAACAAGACCCGCAAGGGCTGGAGGAGAGGAGAGTTTCAAGATCTTAAATGTTAGACAGAGGGCCTTGAATTTAATTCTCTGTCTGACCGGCAGCCAGTGAAGAGAGGTCAAGACTGCAGAGACAGAACAACGTCTCGGAAGGCCAACAATGGCCCGCGCCGCGGCATTCTGCACCCTTTGCAGCCTAGTAGCCTCCGCCTGATTCACTCCGAGCAGCAGTGCACTCCCATAGTCCAGCCGAGAAAGAATAGAGGCTTGGACCACCAGTTGCCGAGTAGGGGGGTCGAAGAATTTGAGGACTGGTCTCAGTCCTCACAGAATACCATAACAGGTAGCTGCAATCTTCTTTGTGTGGCTGGTAAAGGAGAGTGTAGGATCCAGCCAAACCCCCAAGTTCTTAACTTCGGCAGCTGGGATGGGAGTCACCCCCAATTCTGGAGGCCACCACTGATCTCCCCAGAGTTCCGCCTGCTTCCCTAGAATCAGGACCTCGTTTTTTTTGGCATTTAACTGTAAACAGTTAATGCGCATCCAGTTAGCCACGGCTATGAGTCCTGCACGGAATCTGGGAGCAGTCACCTCAGGGTCCCCACTGAGTGTCACCGCCAGCTGCGTGTCGTTGGCATACGATGTCATGGTTAAGCCACACTGTCTAACGACTGCAGCCAGCGGTTTCACATATAAATTGAACAAAGTGGGGCTCAGCGCAGAGCCCTGAGGGACTCCCAGTTAAGCATGGGCGAATTTTGCGAATCTCGCGTTCGCGAATTTTGCAGATTTGCGAACTCACAATCCGCAAAATCCGCGAATTCCCGCGAATTTGCGGATTTTTTTTTTGTGTTCGCCCGTGTTTCTGCCAGTCCGCGAGGGTTTTTACAATTTCGCAATTTGCGAACTTACCTGTCGGGTCGCAAGTTTTGCGAACTTGTTGTTTCTACGTGTCCAGCCTGTTTGGGACACTCTTCTTCATCACTGCCACTCTCTGTCACCACTGCCACTCTCTGACTACTCATGCCACCCTCTGGCCCACCCATGCCACCCTCTGTTTCATCACCACACCCTCTGGTTGTCCAGTGTACATTATTTTCGGCAAAGCAAAGCACACCTTCCCTGCCTCAAGTGACCTGAATTAATTTGGGGCTGATTAATGTGTCACAGAATATTTTTTTAGCTGGCACCTGCTTCCTTAGTGCGCCCTGATTAGTGATCTTTTGCACTTGCTAAGTGCTTTCATTGTTGCAAAATTAGTTACAACACCTGCCCTGCCCCAACTGACAATAATGAATTAGGGGCTGATTAATGGATTTTAACTTCCAGCCTGGCTCCTGCTTGTCTCCCTTAGCTGTAATTCAGGACCTTTGTGGCATATGTGTAACTATTCTGAGGTTCAGAGCAGGGTCACATAATAGTTGCAACTGGCAACTGAACTCTGGAGGGGCCCCTCAGGAAGCACTACAGGAAATGGCTACTAATGATGAGCCTGAACTTTTGAACCTGGTAAGTAGTTTCAGTTTTGCTAAGATCCTATTTCTGCAATTTAGCACTTATTCGCGGGGCGCGAAGTTGTACTGGGAAGCCGCGAACTCACGCGAACAGTGCGAGCAGTGCGAGCAAAATCCGCTGCTCGCGGATTTGCGGATTTTGCGGGAGATTCGCGAATCTCGCGGATTGCGAATTTCCCGAAAATCCGCAAAATCTGCGAGCGAAACGGATTTTCCGCCCATGCTTACTCCCAGTCCCAATGGATGGAAGGAGGACTGACCAGGTGGAATGGCCACTTTAAAAAACCGGTCCGAAAGGAAAGAGCGAAACCATTGGAGAGCCGTCCCCTCAATTCCCACTTCCTCCAGACGCTGCATCAAAATGTCATGAGACACCGTGTCAAACGCGGCGCTCAGGTCTAACAAGAGGAGCGCCGCTGTCTGCCCCGCATCCAGCACCGAACGCAGATGCTCAGTCATAAAGAGCAGAGCAGTTTCGGTGCTGTGTTGTGCACGAAAACCATTCTGGCTCTCGTCTAGAATATTATTTCGAGAGAGGTGGGCAGACAAGATGGAGTTCACGTGTGCCTCAGTGACCTTGGCGGTCCAGGGCAGGAGGGAGATGGGACGATAGTTCTCAGGTAGCAGGGGATCAAGATTAGGCTTCTTCAAAATGGGGCTGACCACTGCTTGCTTCCAGGAGGAAGGAACCACGCCCTCAGTGAGTGAAAGATTAATCAAATCCAGTATAGGCTCACGACAAAGGGGCGGGAGAAGTGTAAATAGCTCTGGCTTCAGTGGATCTAAGGGAGAGCCAGATTTAATTTTGAGGCTCAGAGTGTCAAAAGCCTCGACAGACATAGCAGGCAGGGAGGACAGAGTTTCGTGGACCGTAGCCATCACACCACTAGGCTCGACCCCGGGCACAGATGGCATAAATCCTCGGTAGATTGCCTGCACCTTCTCCACGAAAAAGGATGCCAAACTTTCACAGTGAGAGTCCGTGCAGATTTCTAGCGAGGTGGCCCGTTTTCCCATCAGGTCTTTGAGCACCTTAAAAATTATTTTAGATGGGTTAGGGCTGCTCAGAAACTCAGAAGCATAGTATGCGGCCCGGGTTTGCCAGATTGCCCTGTGGTAGATCTTAAGCTGGGCAAAATACAGCGATTTTAATGTGGGATCAAAGGATTTCCTCCAAGCCCTCTCAGCTTGCCGGCATGTTCTCTTGAGCTCGGCAAGAGTATCATTATACCATGGGCTGCGCGTTTTGGCGTGACATTTCGACCAGCACATTGGTATAAGAGAGTCAAGGGCGGTTAGGACCCAGTTACAGAACTGCTCATATGAGGTTGCCCTCACATAGGCCCGATGACTGTGGCCGAATGAGTCCTTGAGACACGTGTGCCTTAGCTGACTTTTGAATGAGCCGGCCTAACTGACTCCTTGCCCGAGGCTGACCTCGTTGAGCCAGTTCCTTGTTAAGCAGCTGGTCAGATAAAGATCAAAGAGTAGGACATGCCTGAGTTTATGGTACACTGCACCCACCTTTCTATCTCACTTCTAATCTGTTTCTGTTCCTTCCTTTACGAAATAATCACTGATTTGGGTTGAGGGTTTTATGATGGGTTTGTCCGGCCTGATCCGACAAGAAACCTGGAATGTGCTTGGTCATTTCTGGTGGGCTGGACAATGGAATGGGATTGCTGTCATACGCTACTTTTAAATTGTCGCACTGCCATTGGTCCATTTGTATGAACTCGATGCTAATTTGAAATGTTGCCTGAGGCTTGATTTTTGGCATAAAAGACCATGCTCCGCTCATTGAATTTGTGCAGTCTCTAGCGAACCACCCGTGTGTGCTTCGTAGATCTCTGTTCCTGGTTGCAGCCAATAAACTTTGGTCTTTGACGTCATCAAGAAGTATCCTGTGCCTCTGTTTGCCAAGACAGGGGAACTCGAAGGCCTCGGGCGTTCTCCCTGACACCGCTGGGTTCTAAAACCCAGTCTTTCAGTTGGCGCCCAACGTGGGGCGACTTCGGCGGTACCGGTCCAAGCCCGAAGATCGTGAGGAGCTTCGTGTGAAAATTCTGGAGGAAGGCCTACCACTTCATCGACCCCTGTATGTCGGCGTGGTCCGAAAGTCTTTGCTGCGAGGTTTCCCACTTTCCGACGGCTACGAAGGACTGCTGCCCTGACTGTCGCCCTGTTTTGGAGCCTTAGACGTTTGTAGAGCGAGACGATTGACGGGTCTTCTGGTGAGGCCATCGACATTTCAGTTAAGTATGAGTGGAGCGTCTCCTAGTCCTTAGTTTTGTTTTTGGTATCCCTTTAGTGGATCGCTTTGATTTGGTACCTGCAGGCCCCAAAGCCAAGGGACTCGTGTATTCGCAAGACTATCGTTTTGAGATTTCCCTTGTAGTTTGAAGCTAGACTAGTGAGCAAGATGCCTGGTCTTAGCAGACATGGAAAGATATTTGGTTGTGGTTGTTCTAAGGATTCCCGGTTAGAGGATTTGTGTCCGGTTCCTCCAATTGGAACTCCTACATACGAATTATATGTGAAGCATGGCGTAGGTCCTATTAGTTATAATGAGATCTGGGTAAAGTATACGAGGAAAGACGGTGTCCTACATTGGCCCCGTTACGGTAGTTTTGAAACTGAGATTCTAGATAATCTCGAGGTGAAATTATTCAAGAAGAAAGCCCGGCCGGCAATGTTTGACTCTTTCCGCATATGGCGCAAAGAAGCCAAACAGAAAGAAATGAAATTAGCGAAGAAGAATAAACGAGAACAAGGTATGTCAATGGTACAAGCTGCTGTTGCGTTTAGGGATAATGAGGAAGAGCAAGAAAGCGAACTGATGCTTAGAGTGAAGAAGTTAGCGGTAGATAGATGCTACCCAGTTTTGCCGCCTTAAGAGCAGGAAGATAAGAAAGATCTTGCGAAAGATCCTTTAATGTCGCATCTATTGAGTTCGCCACCCCCTTATGCACAGAGTGCTACGGCACCACCGCCACCAGTTGTGGCTGTGCAACTTCCAATTGTTGTGCCACCTGCGATTCCTCCACAGCCAGCTCCTCTTCCGTTGGCTACTGTTCCTTTGGCGCAGCCTCCTCAGGGGCCGCCAACTTTGCCTTCCCCTATGTCTGCTACTCCTACGCCTGTTCTTAATGCTCCTTCTGTTCCTTCTTCTACTATTGTTCTGTCTTCTCTTATTCTTCCATCTTCTCCTTCTACTAGACAGCGAATGACTGCTGCTTTTTCTGGTTTTCTTTCTCCTTTGTTGGGACAATTGGGTATGCCTCCAGTTAATGAGCGTAGACAATCGCGTAGTCAATTGCCTGACACAGATGAGCATGTAATTTTGGATCACATGGCACGTAGATGGATTACGTATACCTCCCAGTATGATCTTGAGGGTATTATTGATGTTTTTCAACAATGGAAAGCACCAAAGCAACGGTACGTTTTTGAAATGATGTGTGTGTTCCTCCATGAACAATGGATTGATGAAGTGGGTAAAGCTACTGAAGAATTGTATCGAGTGCGTTCCGAGTTTGCGAAAGGGACGATTGTGAGTCTTCTCGACATTGAGAGAGCGGTGTTGACGTTGTTGTCGTTTCATAATAATGCTCCTTCTGAGCGATTGTTTGAGCCTGATTCATCAATTAGGAGAAAAGCGCGTCAATATCCGATGCGTGAGGTTCCTCCGGTGTGGAAGGAAGCAGTTCAGGCTGATGCTGGGTTGAATATTGTAGCTGCACCTGTGCACTTCCAGCGAGTATGGGTGCATGTTCCTTGGAAGCGTGTTGAAGTTCTAGCGATTAAGCAGACTTTACCTGATCCGCGCAAAAATCCAGCGGGATATTATAAAGAGCTCACTCAAACTGTGGGTTTGTGCGTCATGAATTTAGCGGACATATACATGTTGTTTGGTAATGTTGTTCCACAGCCTATCTGGAATGTGATTCGACATACGGATCACGATAATGAATTGTATGATACATGGGTTAACATTGTTGCTGCGAACGATAGACAAGTTGGAGGTGCTAAGCCTGAAGATCTAATTGCTCAACTTCCTGGTAGGATTATTACTTTCATGAAGACTTTGATGCCCGAAGTACGTGTTAATTGGGACAAGTTGTCTGCATGTAAGCAGAAGAAAGATGAGACTGTGTCTGACTTTTTCAGGCGGTTTGAAGAAACTTTTGTAGATCATAGTGGTCAGGATATGGCTACCGAGGGTGGCCAGAGATTGTTCGTTGACAAATTCGTGCATAATTTGCTCCCCGAGTTGTGCACTAAGCTGAAGGATTCTGAGAGTGCTTGGCCTGTTTCCACGTCAGCAAAGATTTTAGCTACGGCTCAGTACTATGAAAATAGGCGCAAAGATGAGTTAGAGAAAGCGGATAAGAAGACTGAGGAATTGAAGACTAAAGTTCTTCTACAACAAGCTTATCCACCCCGTACTAATAGACAGCGCGATTATCAGCAACCTCAGCAGTATTCGAGAAACTCGCAAAGGAACGAGTCTTCTCAACAGCGTTTCCCGTATGGTCCTAATCAGTGTGCATATTGCAAAGAAGAGGGTCATTTTAAGAATAGTTGTCCGGTTTTGTTACAGCGTACGAATGGTGCTTCTGGTGTACGAGGTAGAGGTGCTCAACAAGCGCCTAGAGGTAGAGGTCGAGGACAGACTGTACTTTCTTTGCCTCCACAGAACTCGATGAATAGTTTTGATCAACAGCGAGGTTCGTCTGGTAGAACAGACAGTACTATATGGATGATTACTATGTTGAAAATGACGAAGGGAATGGTAATGATTGTTAGGACAGCCATGGACAAAGAGAGGGAGTTGTTTCAGTTCCAGTAGATCAGAGTGGACCCTATGTTGAAGTGATTGCATCAGGTGTGTCAGAACCTTTTCTGCTAGATACTGGTGCTACAAAGAGTTCTATTCTGCACTCTAAACTCCCTGGCGCACCGTTGTCTGGCTTTGATAATGTTTCTCTAGGTTTTTCTGGCGCCCCCGTTACAAATCCGATTTCTGCTCCTTTGTCTCTTTCTGTTGGACCGTGTAAGATCGAGGCACCCCTTCTTTTGACTACAGGTTGTAATGAGAATCTATTGGGTTTGGATTTGCTGAAGAGATTGTATGCGGCGCTGTATTGTTCTCCATCAGGAGTACATCTTACCTTGGGTGAGAGAGTGATCTCTCCGATGTACATGTCGAAAGATAGTCTTCTATCGGAATTGTCTTCTTTACCAGATTCATTGTGGGCTACTGGTCTGATTGATGTGGGCCTACTGGAAATTCCCCCATATGTTGTGACACTGAAGGTGAATGCTAAGTTACCGAGCATTCCACAGTATCGAATCTCGAGTGATGGTGAGAGTGCACTTTTAGCAATTATTTATGATCTGATCGAAAAGGGTGTCATTGAGGAAACGAGAGGTAATGCGTGCAATAGTCCTGTTTTGCCTGTTCTGAAGAGAACTGATTCTTCACAGCCTCCTGTATATAGGTTTGTCATCGATCTTCGCGAAGTGAACAAGATTGTTGTTCCACAATTTTCCGTTGTACCTGATATCACTGCTTTGTTGACTCTGATTCCGGCTACGGCCACATGGTTTTTGGTGATTGACTTGAAGAATGCTTTCTTCAGCATCCCGATTGCCATGGAGAGTAGGGACATCTTTGGATTCTCTTTAGGAGGACGCAGTTTCCGCTTTAAGCGCGCTCCTCAAGGCTATTGTGAGAGTCCATCGATCTATAGCCAAGCTTTGAAGACACAACTTGATCTGTTGGTTTTACCTGATGGTGCAGCCCTTATTCAGTACGTTGATGATTTGCTGGTTGCCGCTGATACTGAAGAGATTTGTAGGGAATCCACTTTGTCATTGTTACGCCATTTGTCTGATTGTCATCACAAGGTTTCTCTCTCCAAGTTACAATATTGTCGACAAGAAGTAACCTACTTAGGTCACCTCTTATCATAGGAGGGAAGGAAATTGACCCCAGAGAGAATTCAAGGTATTGCGAAAATGAGTGTGCCTACGACACAGAGAGAAGTACATGCGTTTTTGGGTATTACGTCGTACTGTAGACAGTGGATTCCTAATTTTTCTTTGTTAGCAAAGCCTTTGATAGCTCTTACTGTTAAGGATACTCCGAATCCTATTCCTTGGACTGACGAGTGCCAAAAGAGCTTTTCTGAATTACGCAATGCGTTGTGTTCGGCTCCTGTGTTGGGTACTCCCGACTACAGTAAGCCTTTCACATTGTATGTCCACGAGATAGAGGGATGTGCATTGTCGGTCTTGACTCAGCAGTTTGGTGATAAGCAACGTCCGTGTGCTTACTTTTCGTCGACTTTAGATCCGGTAGCTAGAGTGTTGCTGAGTTGCTTGAGAGCTACGGCGGCAGCGGCTGTTTCGATTCGACAGTCTGCTGGTTTGGTTATGGACAACAAATTAGTGGTTATGGTTCCACATGCAGTGGATACCTTGTTGAACCGTACGAAGACACAGCATTTAACTAGTGCTCGGTTGTCGGGTTACGAGTTGACGTTGTTAGCGAGTCATGTACATATTAAATGATGCAACACGTTGAATCCAGCCACGTTGTAGCCAATTACAGTTGAGACAGATAGTGAAGAACAGCATGACTTTTTTTTGAGAACTGAAGAAGAAACGAAAGGGAGAGTAGATTTACGTGACACTCCTCTTCCAGAATGTGATGGTACTTTGTGGGTTGATGGTTCGTGCTTTAAGTTGCCGAATGGTGATACGACTGCGGCATATGCTGTTACGACTCTGCATACGATTGTTGAAGCTGCGCGTATTTCACATAATTCAGCACAAGCAGCGGAGTTGATTGCATTAACGAGAGCATGTGTGTTGGCAAAAGGAAAACAAGTGAATGTGTATACTGACAGCCAATATGCCTTTGGCGTGGCTCATGGCTTTGGACGTTTGTGGCATGAACGTGGATTTTTAACTTCGCATGGGACGAAGATCCAGCATGGACAGTTGGTGAATGAACTTCTTGAATCACTTACTTTGCCGCTACAAGTAGCAATTGTGAAATGTAGTGCCCATAAGAAAGTTACGGATGATGTTGGTCGCGGAAACGCATTTGCAGATGAAGTTGCGAAAGAAACTGCGAGAAATGTGATGAGTCGAATGTATGTTGCGGGTCCGGCGAGATGGGTTCCAGAGAAGAGTATGTGTGAAGATACGATTGAGAGTGTGAAATCCATTCAAGCTGAAGCTACAGAGAAAGAGTTGAATGAATGGAGAGAAAGCAAGGGTAGATTGGATTCGAGTGGTTGTTGGACTGATTTGTCTGAGCATCAGAGATGGTTGTTGCCTAACACATATGTGCCTCCGGTTGTTACAATGGCTCATGGCATGGCACATATCAGCGTGAAAGGGATTTGCAAGTTGTTGGCTCCGGTTTGGCAGAATGCGGGAATTCCAAAATGTGCAGAGAATTTGGTTAAGAACTGTATGGTGTGCTTGATGTATAATCCTGGTAGGGGGACTCCAACACCAGCTGGTCATTTTGCTCCTCCTACGTATCCGTTCAAGGCTTTGCAGCTAGATTTTATCCACATGAAAAGATGCAACAACTTGAAATATGTTTTAGTGGTTGTTTGCTCCTTTTCTAGATGGGTAGAAGCTTATCCCCTTAAGGACAATACTGCCTTGTCCACAGCGAAAGCCCTTATCAGAGAGTTTTTCCCTAGATTTGGAATGCCGAGAATTATCTGGAGTGAAAATGGGAGTGAATTTGTGGGTCAAGTCATGAAGAGAGTGTGTGCGGGATTGGGAATTCGGCAGAAGTTCCACGCTGCAAATCACCCCCAATCAGCTGGTTTAGTCGAGTGCTATAATGGCACTTTAAAGCTCAAGTTGGCCAAAATCCAAGCAAACACTGGTCTACAGTGGCCAGATGCTTTGCCTTTAGCGCTCCTGTCCACAAGAATGACTTTGCATTCAAGAATGGGTCTGAGCCCGTATGAGGTTGTCTTTGGTCGCCCAGCTAATATTTGGGGTGTGCCAAGGCCAACTAGATACAGTGAGATTGAGTACCCTGTGTTGCTTGACTACTTGTGTGAACTGACGACTAAATTGCGTGTCTTACACCAACAGGTATATGAGAGCCTACCACAAGCTTCAGAAGATCCAGGCCACGCTATTGAACCTGGTTCATGGGTGTTTGTCCGAAATTTTCAGCCGAATAAGAACGATCAGCCCCGGTGGACGGGACCCTTCCAGGTGCTCCTGTCTACACGTTCCGTGGTGCGAGTGCAAGGCAAACGGAACTGGATCCACGGTGTACACTGTAAGCGAGCACCATTGCCCTTACCACACGATAAGTGGGTCCAGGAGGGACTTCCAGACTCTGAAACAGACACTGTTCCACGATTTTTGCCATTCAGCGATGCTCGTCTGATTGGTACGAACTCTGAAAGAGAAAGCGATGGCATTTTGCAAGAAGCTGTGCCTCCTTCAAATCGATTGAACACTACTGAGCCTGAACTTTTATTTCAAGATCAAGAATTGCCTGGAAGAAGCCGCTATAATTTGCGACCGAGAGTTATGGACAAATAAATAAAGCACAAATAAAGTTTTATTATTTTTCTGTTTGCAGGT
Organism: Lissotriton vulgaris; assembly: GCF_964263255.1. NCBI lineage: Eukaryota > Metazoa > Chordata > Amphibia > Caudata > Salamandridae > Lissotriton > Lissotriton vulgaris. The sequence goes on from NC_141693.1 coordinate 976,409,193, forward strand.
TAACTCTCCACCGAGGATCTACTCATTTTTCTTTTTCGAACCGCCATCTGGGTTCAGCTGTAGGGTCGCAGTTGCCGAAAGTCTTTGGAGTGCAAGCCTGAGACACTAGGTCGAAGGTTCTGGTTGGCCTAAGGGAGTTGCCCTGGGTTGACAGAGGCATTCCTTAGCATAGAACACCCTACCATCGCGAGCAGCATATTTAGTTTAGGATGGATTTATTCGAGTTGGAGAGACCTGCAAGGACAATGATTTTTAGAAAGAAGATAAGTAAACTAATCTCAAAGAAACGTTTTCTAATACAGTGTGTGTTTTTGCTATTGAGTTCGATGATATTTATAATTGGTTATGTGACATTTTCTTTTAAAGTGACGTTTAATCCCACTGTGCAACCTACACCTCCACCAACTATTTCTTCTCATTCTTTTCATCCTTTACCTGAGCATGAGGTAGTTAGATGATTGGAATTTGCTAATAATTCCTTTATTCAACTTTTGCACCAACACCAGTTAGTGATGAACACGACAAACTGTTGGATTTGTGGTCTAATGCCCCATACGACTGATAAAGGTATTCCGTATTTAGTTTTGCCTTTTAGTTTAAATGGTTCGATTTGGGCTTACAGAACAATGTTTATTTATGCCCATAGTGTTTACCCCTCACGTTCACCGAAGAACAACCCGAAGAATAGTGCTGTTGCAAGAGGCATAGTCAACATGGTTAAAGGGACTAATGCCGTTGAAACTATTCCGATAGATGAGAAGCAACCCTATAGTGGTTGGGATATCACTGGATATGGAGTTAGTCTGAGTGTTAACCAGCGAGCGAAAAGTTCTCCACCGATTTGGATTGTGCCCCATCAGGGTCGCTATTGTCTGCAGGGTAATGGCAAGAATCCGAGAGCTCAGTTAGGGAAGAGCGTTTGTACTGATACCTATGTATTTACGTCTCAGTCTTCCCCAGCATTCTTAGCTTCTAAGGGTACCTACTTTGTTTGCTATGACAAAGCATATACATGGTTGCCCCCTGATTTTTCGGGCACATGTTTTGTTTCTTTCCTGTTGCCTCCCACTTTTACAGCTGCGGCAGATTACCATAAGACAAGAGTTGCTAGAGGTGTCTTTAGTCAAGAAGACACTGCAGGGCAACAGTTGGGAGATTTCTTTAAGGGTTTTCTGCCGTTCTGGGGACCGATGGCAAATAGCAGGAATATTCACCAGTTGACGAGAGTGGTTGAGTCCACCATAGTCGAAACTGCCGTGGCCCTTAGTAACTTGACTGCTGAGCTCCAGTCGGATAGACTTATGACACTTCAAAATAGAGTTGCCCTTGATGTCATACTAGCAGATTGAGGTGGACTTTGTAAACTGATTCAATCGAGCTGCTGCGTTTTCATCCCAGACAACGCTCCGTCAGTTTTCCAGGCCATTTCCAAGCTACATACGATCTCCGATTCTGTCTATTTGGACAAAGGAGATTGGTCGTTGATGGGATGGTTATGGGGATTGATATCCACTTGGGGTTGGAAGATTCTGATGGTCATTGGGATGGTCTTAGCTATCCTTTTCATGTTCTGTCTCTGTGTACAGTGTGCTATTTGTGGCCTCTGTGCTACTTCGTGTACAAGAAGACCTGTCCAGAGAGAGTTACTAAGTAATAGGATGATGCTACAGCAACACATCGATGATCTGATGAATATAGATCCGGATTCAGATTGACATGGGTTTGGGTCTGTTGCCTATGTAAGGGCAAAAGGAGGGTCTGTAGTTCCGTGAGTTTTTGTGTCTGGTTCGGTGGTTCCGAACCCGTACAATAAAGGTCGTCGGAAATAGACGATTTTGGTGTCAGCAGACCGCAAATGACGAGTGTAGTGTGTCTGAGTGTTTTCGCATGAATCGATTGATGAGAACACTCCGTATTCAAGGATTTAGTTCGAACCTTCAGGTTCCATTTTGTGTACAGCAGCCATTTTGTATGGTTGCCCTCACATAGGCCCGATGACTGTGGCCGAATGAGTCCTTGAGACACGTATGCCTTAGCTGACTTTTGAATGAGCCGGCCGAACTGACTCCTTGCCCGAGGCTGACCTCGTTGAGCCAGTTCCTTGTTAAGCAGCTGGTCAGATAAAGATCAAAGAGTAGGACATGCCTGAGTTTATGGTACACTGCACCCACCTTTCTATCTCACTTCTAATCTGTTTCTGTTCCTTCCTTTACGACATAATCACTGATTTGGGTTGAGGGTTTTATGGTGGGTTTGTCCGGCCTGATCCGACAAGAAACCTGGAATGTGCTTGGTCATTTCTGGTGGGCTGGACAATGGAATGGGATTGCTGTCATACGCTACTTTTAAATTGTCGCACTGCCATTGGTCCATTTGTATGAATTCGATGCTAATTTGAAATGTTGCCTGGAGCTTGATTTTTGGAATAAAAGACCATGCTCCGCTCATTGAATTTGTGCAGTCTCTAGCGAACCACCCGTGTGTGCTTCGTAGATCTCTGTTCCTGGTTGCAGCCAATAAACTTTGGTCTTTGACGTCATCAAGAAGTATCCCGTGTCTCTGTTTGCCAAGACAGGGGAACTCGAAGGCATCGGGCGTTCTCCCTGACGCCGCTGAGTTCTAAAACCCAGTCCTTCACCCATAAAGAATAGGCCTTGGCTGAGTTGACGGATGTCTGCTACGTAGAACTCCACCAAAAAAACTCTGCCACTCTGTGCGGAGTTCCACAAGTGATGGAGTGTGGTAAATCTCACAGCTCATGCTGATTATTAACGCCAGCAGGTTGCTGCAACTGGTCACTTTAAGAAATCTCACCAGGAGGTGGTCTAGAATATGATTTTCCTTGCTCGCCAACTTAATGTTGACAAGCCATACGTGAGGAAATACTGGCCAAAACTCCTCAAACTCCACTGGCGGAGTGGAGTTCACCACCCACCCCTAATAAAGAGCTGTCCGATGGGGAGATGATCAATAAGTGCATCACAGATCGAATTTTGATTTAAAAAAGAGAAGGAATCTTGTGGGAGCATGATTTATAAGGAGTGTATCATCCCACAAAATGCACTCCTTAGTACCTCACACATAATGTAACATATCACTACTGACATTATTTATTACAGGGTCCACTGAAAATTGTGATTCTGCAGATATGGCATAATGCACGTAATTATGGATTTCCCACATTTGCCACGTAGTGCAACATTTGCTGTACAAAATGAAGATTTTTTTTAAATGCTCTTTCTTCAAATGGATCAAAAGTTACTAAAAAGTCTGTCATACGTGTTGCTGAGTAGTGGCAGACCCTTTGCATAGGTTAACTGGTCATATTGTGGTTGCTGATTGCTATAGTTGGAGTTAACTGATATGAACGAGGTGAAACATGTGACCTGGCAGTGTTAACGTTTTAAAATTTACAAAACTGGAAAAACTGCTTACATTGCGCCATATTATTATACATAATTTACCTGATTTTTCTGTAAAAAGTAGTTAATCCTGCCACGTAATTTGGCCATATAATCCCAGTGGTCCTGCTTCCTGCAAATAACCTAGGCATTGACATTGGGGATGATGTCAGTATAGTTACTTTCATCGTTTCACTCTTTGGAGAAGTATTGTGATTTAATGTTGTTATTTTGCACATTTTTGCTATTTATGAGTATAAATATTGTGAGGTCCTTAACAGTGGATTTTGTGTTGAGGGGGATCTTGGGGGCATATTATCAAGGGGGGACGATAGGAAATTATCGCCGCTTTAGCGGCCGTTTTCGGCCACTAAGCGGCGATAATTCTATCGCCCTAATAGCAAGCTTGTTGGTGATAGCGAGCGGTTTGGGGCCCGCTTTGCATGTCAGGGATATTTATCGCTAATGACATGCAAAGTGGGCGTACCCAACCTGTCAGCGATGGAAAGCAGGCGCTAACATCGCTATCGCCTATTACCAACACAGGCATAGCGATGGAAATATTGGCTAAGACCCCGTTAGAGATAATGCGTGAATATAGCTGTATTCTCAGCGATATTCACAGATTTCGCCGCTATCGCCCGAAATGTTATCGCTTTTGAGATAAACGTTGCTAATAGCACGTTATCTCAGCGATAAAATCAGGTGATGCGCGGCGATAAAAAAATTGCAGCTAAGCCTACTTAGCGATAAATATCGCTATTTGTTGATAATATGCCCCTTGGTCCGTTGATCTCAAGTAGAGATAAGGGATAAAAGGGAAGGGAACGGCATAACTCACAATTTGGTGAAAAGGGTTGGTGAGTTTGGAGAGGTTATGTCTACAGTTCAGGAAAACAGCAGACGTGTCACCTCCCAGGGAAAAGGAGGTGATCCAAAAGATTGGCAGACTTGCTTAGAGAGTGTTGAAATAATTCAGTTGAAAGTTAATCACAGAAATGACCACCAGAAATTGTTTTTCTACTGAGAGTAGGGGCACAACAGAAATAAGTTAGGTAGAAAAAAATATGACTTACTGCATTCCTTACGTGGAGTACCAGTGTAGCATCTGCATAGGAAGAAAGCTTAGATTTTCAATTTTCACTGCTGGAGTCAGGGTTAGGCCAAAGATTTTGACTGGCACTAGCAAGAATGGAATGGATCTGCCTTCCTGCCCAAAGATCATTAACTGCATTTTTTCACAATTGAGTTGTTAGGAATTAGGCAATATCCAGTGTTTGATATATGCCAACAGGGAATACAGCACAAAGCAAAGCTGGGTTTGTCATGAGAATTTAATGTACAATGTGCCATTGTACAAACATTCAGGGCCACATAAAACGTTAGAAAAGTGTTTTTAGTCGGTATGAATACTTATATACGCAATGAGGGGATCCCAGCGGCACACCACAGTTCAGTCTCCTAGTATGTGTCAAAAATGTGTCCACTGTCCTCCCTGGTGAACATGATCACCTCTGGCAGTAGCTTCCAGAGAGCCTTCTGCCCAGAAATGATACACGAGAGACTCCCCAGCTGGAGCTTCATGGTCCCTGGACTGGACCACCTCCTTCCTCTCTGGCAGAACACGGAGCGTCCGTATCCCCCCTCCCGCTCCGAAGCCACCGAGATCATCTACAGCGTACCCCATGGCTCATCCCTCAGCCCAATGCTGTTCAACATCTACATGGCATCGCTCGCCCAAGTCACCCGACTGCACAACCTCAACATCATCTCCTATGCCGATGACACCCAGTTGATCCTCTCCCTCACCAAGGACCCCCACAACACCAAAACTAACCTCCACGAAGTAATGAAGACTGTCGCCGAATGGATGAGGAACAGCCGACTGAAGCTGAACTCGGACAAGATGGAGGTCCTCATCCTCAGACCCATCCCCTTGGCCTGGGATGACTCCTGGTGGCCGACCACACTAGGAACAGCTCCAACACCCACCGACCACGCATGCAACCTAGGGGTCATCCTCGACTCTTCCCTCTCCATGATGAAGCAGGTCAATGCTGTCTCTTCCTCCTGCTTCAACACCCTCAGCATGCTCCAAAGGGTCTACAAGTGGATTCCCACCGAAACAAGAAGGACGGTCACCCAGGCCCTTGTCAGCATCAGACTGGACTACGGAAACTCCCTCTACGCAGGAGCCTCCGCCAAACTCCTGAAACAGCTCCAACGCATCCAGAATGCCTCTGCATGCCTGATCCTCGACATCCCCCGCCTCACCCACATCACACCCCACCAGAGAGACCTGTACTGGCTCCCCGTCAACAAGAGGATATCCTTCAAGCTCCTCACCCACGCACACAAGGCTCTCCACAACACAGGACCAACGTACCTCAACAGCCGACTCAGCTCTTACACCCCTACCCGCCAGCTCTGCTCCACCGACCGCGCCCTCGCCATTGTCCCCCGCATTCAAAGAGTGACCGCTGGTGGCAGATCATTCTCTTACCTCGCCGCCAAGACATGGAACACGCTCCCCCTTTTGTACCCCACCCACCTACGACAGACCCAAGACCTACTGACTTTCAGAAGACTCCTCAAGACATGGCTTTTCGAACAGTAGCAGCTTTGCCCACCCCTTAGCGCCTTGAGAACCTCACAAGTAAGTAGTGCACTTTACAAATGCTATGATTGATTGATTGATTGACTGGGGGTTAGGGAGACAGCAGAAGGAAAAAGGCGAGGTGCCAGAGCTGTTAACGCCCTCCCTTTGGTGAAGCAGAAGATTAAGGTCTGTGATAGCAAGAGAGCTGAGTTCATGGGGAGTTTTGTTTGATGTATGTGTGAGCAGGATTTAATCTCCATTGTACCATGCATTTGACTCAGTAGAATCAGATGCCCACCCCTGTGCCACTGATCTCACTTTCTTGCCTAATGTGGTGTCTGTTTTTCTGTGTGGCTTGTGCCAGCTGAAGACAACACTACGATCAGCGTGAGATCTACCAACTATCCACTATGGGTTACTCTTTAACCACATCGCTGCGGCTGCTATTCCGCCGCAGCGCTAAGGGGGCGGGGGAGCCGCGCGGCGGGCGCATGCTGGTGATGGAACCGCCCCGTCACCAGCCGCGGTTGAGCTGTGCTCATGATGGAGCGGTTCCGTCATGGCCCCGCCTGCTCAATAGAACGCGCCGCGCAGGCGCGGCGGCCGGGCCATGACGGAACCGCTCCGTCATCAGCATAGCGCCACCGCGGCTGATGACGGAGCGGTTCCGTCATCAGCATGGATAGGGTTAATTTCATTTCACTCGTTATGTAGAATGATACTATTTTTATTCCTATTTCATTCATCTAATCACCATGATTGCAAGATAGTTAAGTAGTTAAATTAAGTTAAGTAGATGGGGTGGTAAAATCAGTAATTAAATACATACATACCTTGACGAGCAGAGGTATGAGATATAGTTGATTCAACATCACTGTAGACAACGTTATTAACTTTGATATCGTGTCAAACAAGCTCTATCTGGAAAGGATGATGGCAGTCTCTATGGATGCCAATGAAGGTTAAGCAGAGTTGGCGTGTGCTACAAGCACTAGGTCATAAATACCAAACACCAGCATTGCTCGTCCTTCTCGGGGGGGGGGGGGGAAAATATGTTAAAGTAGTAACAAATTTCACATAATACTCTGTGAAACTGTTATAAATCCTAATGATTTAACACCATGGCTTACCTCATAAAAAAATGTGACCTTGTGTAGCTATCTTCTCAAAGACGATTGCCAATCAAATTTGTGGGTCTTAACTTTACAGTTAATGCTAGCCATGTTTTACTAGACGTTTTGTGAGATTTTCATTGAGGGTAAATCAAACCAAGTAAGTGGTAGAATTGTCTTAATATAGTAAAGGGTCAACATGATGCCGTGAGAGAAACGTATTTCACATCAATATCTTACGAACGCAGCTGCACTTGTCAAGGCCCATTAACCACATTCAAACCATTCGTATCAAAATCATTGTGCGCATTGAATAATGAAAAACCGCCAATGTGCTGAGATTTATTGGGGAAAATGACGTGCTGCAAACAAGATAATTTAGGGCCCGATGTAGGTAAAAGGGATTTTCCGATTTCAAAATACCGAGGCGGTCCGAATCGGTATTCTGAAATCGGAAAACGAGATGTAGCTAATAAAAGGCGAATTAATACCGAATCGGTCGGCATCGGTAATGAGAATCGGTACGTTCCGAATCGGCACGGACCGAATCGGGAAGTACCGAATCGGCTAACACCGAATCGGAAAGTTCTGATTCGGCTAACACCGATTTGGAAATAGCCGATTCGGCGAACACCGAATCGGAAATAGGCGATTCGGTAATATCCGAATCGGCAATTATAGAATCGTAGCTATGAAAACACACCCATGGCCAAAAAGCCCATAGGAATGCATTGAAGAAACCGAATCGGCTTTTACCGAATCGGATAATACCGAATCGGATTTTACCGATTCGGTAATATCCGATTCGGTGAAAGCCGATTCAGCCAATGAGGTGGCTCCCCCTCCCCCACCCAAACAGGGAGTGGCAACCCTGGCAGGTGCAGCTAATTAAGAAGTTTCTGGAGAGCCAGCCTGAGCTCAACACTCACAGTTAGCAGCAGTGGGAGTAGGAGGTTGTGAACTGTAGTGAAGAACATGGCAAACCAGAGCGAGAGCCAGAAGTCCTCCCAGAAGAGGAAGCCGAAGTTCAGCACCACCGAGCTTCAGGTGTTGGTCGAGGAGGTGGTGAGGGTGCACCGCCAGCTGTTTGGAAAGCTGTCCCTCAATGTGCCAGACAGCACCAAGAGGAGGATCTGGAGCGAAATCGCCCAAAAGGTGAATGCTGTGGGTGTCACCCCCAGGTCCCTGGATGAGCTCAAGAAGAGATTCTACGACATCCGCAGCCTCACAAAAAGGAAGATTGCAGACATCCAGAGGCAGGCTGGAGTCACTGGTGGAGGCAGGAACCCGGCGCCACCCCTCACAGACCTCGAGGAAATGGTCTCCACCACCATTGAGAGGGAGAGTGTTACTGGAATTGGGACCCTGGACAGCTCTGCCAGAGCTACAGCTACAGGTAAGAAGCATGCGCATCATGACACACCCTACCAGACACCTCCCCATTAGACACAATGCATAGGCAAACCCCAGCACAGTACTGTAACCTACATACAAGAGACAAGCATCATGGTACATGTAGTCAGCAGAAGTTAGCAAAATATGGCAGTGCAGAATCACAAGACAGGAAACAGTGTAACACAGTCTAAGGAGATGCAAGGACATGTGGAATGCTTTAATTGTACTGACTGTAATACATCGGTACTCAATTTACAAATGCTTCTTTGTACCTAGGGGCACCATCAGGCAGACAAACATTGTCATCAGAGGCAGCAGGACCATCTGACACTGCACTTGCAGGGCCGAGCACCAGCCAGGCTGCCGAGGAGGAGGAGGACGGAAACACCCTAGGGCTTGGTATGGAGGGAGACCTGGTGATAGACTTCGAAGCACTGCACTCCCCACAAATGCCCAGCACACCCCCCTTGCAGTTCTCCCCAGAGAACTCCCCGACAAGGGACCCCCTTCCACCAACACCAGCTCCTGCCACAACCATGGCTTTGGCACCAGTACAACCTGTCCTGGGAGCAGGGGCTCAGGGACCGGCCAGCACCACACCCCCACCAGTGGCACCCCAGCCCACTTAGCAGGCTGGCAGCAGCAGTACCCGGCGCCGTGCCATCACCACCACTGCTGCACCAGCACGGGAGGGCAGTGTCTTCCTGGGCCTCGAGGGAAAGATGGTCAAGATACAGAGGCAGCAGGCAAAATCCACAATGGCCTGCCAACGCCAGCTCCTGCAGCACAACCTGCAGATGGGAGAAATGGTAAAGGGATTTCAGGCATTCGTGGAATCAAACAAGGAGGTGGCAGCAGGTTTAGGCAGGCTAACCACTGCCATAACCCAGTTGTGTGGCAGAATGGAGGAGCAGGAGCTGGTGCGCAGGCGGGATGCCCGGGTGCAGAACCGCTGCATGAGCCGCCTTGCTGCGGCTACGGCACAACTGTGCCAGCGCAGCGCAAACATGGAGTCTAGCCTGAGTCAGAATACGGCAGAGCTCACAAGGGGAATGGCCCGCATCACCACTGCTATGGAGGCCATGATCATCTCGAACACAGCCTCAAATCCTGCCCTGGACCTGGGGGATGCTGGGGACAGCAGCAGCCGCAGCAGCCCGGCCAGCGCTGCGTCTGAGCCACGTCGGAGCACCAGGCGCTCCGCAGATGCTGCTGGTCATTTAGAGGGGGCTGAGGGACACCCCAGTGGGGCTGGCAAGCGGGCAAAGAAATAGCCTTGCGAGGGCGGGTGAGGCAACCTGGACCCTGGACTTTTGTTTTCTTTTCCATTACACCATTTTTTTGTTGCACATCAGTGCAGTAACTGTGTTGCAATTGTATTAAAATTTGTTTTTTCCCAACAACCATTTAGCTGTCTTTGCATCTGTACTCACTCAGAAATAGTTTTCAGTAATCTCCTCACGTCTGTATCTGCCATCACTTGGCGTACACACCCCAGCTGGCTGTGTCAGTGGCACAGCTTCGTCGTCGTCATGGTCCTCGTAGTCAGACAACTCCACCTCAGTGCCCTTCTTCACCGCAAGGTTGTGTAACATTGCACATACAGCTATGATCTTGCAGCAGGTGATGGGGGTATACTGCCTTGCACCTCCACTCTTGTGCAGGCATCTGAATCTACTTTTCCAGATGCCAAAGGTCCGTTCGACAACATTCCTTGTGCGTATGTGGGCCCGGTTATACCTCCTTTGGCTGGGTGTGGAGGGGTTGAGGTAGGGGGTGAGTATGAATGAGCGGAGGGCATATGCACTGTCGCCTGGAAGAGAAAGGGGTGACATTACACACATGCATACATGTATTCCACCTAGCTACTATGTGTTATGGGGGTCTGATGATGTGTCTCATCTAGGAGGTATCCTTCACCAAATTCGCCAGCCATCAGCCGTGCATAGATGCCGCTCTGTTGGAAAATATAGGAGTCATGGGTACTCCCTGGAAATTTTGCTACCAGGTCTGTGATGGTGCACTTTGCATTGCAGATCACCTGCACGTTGATGGTGTGTGTAGACTTCCGATTGCGGTATATGTATTCGGTGTCCGCTGGTGGGCAAATCGGAATGTGCGTGCCATCTATGCAACCAATGATTTGGGGAAATTGTGCCATCTGGTAGAAGTCAGCTTTAGTTTGTAGCAGTTCTGCGTGGGTTGCAGGGAAAGAGATGTATTGGTCCATCCTGTGTATCATGGCGTCAAGGAATGTGTGGAAGAACCTTGCAGGCTGCTCTGGCTCACCCCTCCTGCCGCTGCCACTCCACTTTGATAGCTGCCAGACGCTAGCAGGTGTAGGCTGCACAGCACCTGGATGTGCGCAGGGATGGCGTGTGCCCTTGGGGTGTGGTGGTCCAAGAATGGTTTGAGATCCCTGATGAGCTCAAGTATGGTGTCAGAGTCCAGCCTGTATCTCTGTAGGATCTCTGCCTCTGTGAGCATGAACAGGGTTATCCTCTGTCTGTAGACCTGTTCATTTCTTAGCCATTCCCTCTGTCCTTCCTGCTGTAGCCGTAGCCGCCTCGCAATGACATAAAAAGCTGCCATCCTGCAAGTTGCAATGCATTTTGGGGCTGTTTATATGGGTTGGAGTTGGTTACCACCTGATTGGAATCCATGGTAAATACCGAGTGAATTCTACCGATTCTGAGCCGATTTCAGTGTTTCTGTGCCTCCCTACATCTCCCCATCTGTCGGAATCGGGGAATTTCCCGATCGGCGATTCATACGAATCGGTATGTTTTCCGAATCGGCTCATGTCCGATTCGGTCTATCTACCGATTCGGTACATGGACCGAATCGGTGATTTTCCGATTCGGTGTCACTACCGATTCGGTACATGGACCGAATCGGTGAATTTCCGAATCTGTGTCACTACCGATTCGGTACATGGACCGAATCGGTGATTTTCCGAATCGGTGTCACTACCGATTCGGTACATGGACCGAATCGGTAATTTTCCGAATCGGTGTCACTACCGATTCGGTACATGGACCGAATCGGTGTTTGCATACGATTCGGTGTGTTACCGATTAGTTACATATCCGATTTTCGGTATGTACGTATCGGATTCTTTCCCATTCGGTACTCATTCCGATTCGGTTTTCACTCCGATTATTAATGTTTTTGGTTCCCTACATCTCGATGGCTGTTTACCGATCGGTAAGGGCCAAAAATCGGTATTTTCGGCCGTTACCGATCGGTAAACGGCCTACCTACATCGGGCCCTTACTCACTGCCTTACAGTGCTTGGAGTACCGAAGCAGGGCCTGAAAGTCAGGTCAGCACTGAAAAAACTCCTTTCTACGTTCGGTTGAAACAGGACCTCACATTACCCTTCACCAGGGATGACTTCCCGAGGATGTTTAATGCATTCAGTTGTCACCTGAGTTGTAGATCCTGTCAGCATCGGTCCATGACCTGGCCCTTTTTCGTGGTCAACACCATTGCAGGTCACTTCCAGGCACTGTCCTGCCAGATCCCCATCTTCCCCTTCAGGCCACTTTTCCATCCAAGAAACTCAGGGGCAGATTGACAGGCCCCATGCGCCACATTTATGCCACTGTTGCATCACTTCTGTGATGCAGTGGCGGCATAAACAATGCGCCACGTTGCGCCTTATTTACAACGTGATGCATCTAGGGAGATGTGTCATGTTGTAAAGCCCTGCGCCACATGAAACCTGCGTTAGGTTTCATGTGGGCGTTCCAGCGCTGGGTGGGCGTTCCATCACAGGAACGCCTCCTAAAAGTGGCACAGTGAGATCTACAAGATTTCACAGAGTCACTTTTACTTCCATGCTACGTCAAAAACCTGCGCCTGCTTGAATCAGGCGTAAGGAGTGACGCAGCATGTTACGCATAGGGCGCCCCTGAGCATTGTTGGAGCCGCGTCGCGCTTGCGACACAACTCCAGCAATGCGCTGCCCTTATGCCACAGGATGCGACATCCTTGCACACCGGTGCGCCGCATTGTAAATGCAATGCATTTGTGGTGGCGCAGGGAGGGAATTGTGTGTTGCATCTTTTCTGGCGCATCCCTGCTGATTTGCAGAGATGCGCCAGAACTCGTAAATCTGCCACACAATTTCTTCCACGAAAACGCCAGGGGCCTCCTCGACTACTCTTCGGTATACCGATGGTCACAGAGCGCAGTTGCAGGTTGTCCTCTCTGCGGGTCTGATAGCACAACAATGGCCCTTCTTTGCATGTGTTTCCTTCCTGCTGCACATACTTAGTACAATATTAAGTTATGTGTGGGTGTATGGTAACATTTGTACACATTTCACAATGTACAATGCGTGCTATATAGAAAAGATGTATGGGGATAAAGTATAGACTCCATTTGTAATTTTGAAACATATAGGTGTTGCAGTAAGCATATCGTGAAAATTAGAGATTATTGTAAAAAAATATTTTTTTGAAAAAAATATAACAAGTAGGTAATTATGGAAAATTGCTTTTTGTCGTCTGGGTGGAGATACTTGTGAGGCAATGGAATGTTTCAGCATAAAAATTAGGAAAAAGCATTTATTGCTGGACATGAAAAGGCTTAGAGTAGCAAATATTTGATTTTTAACAAATACCGCCATATGCCATTGATATTCAGTTTATTATCAGATGATCACTGAACAGACACATCTCTCAGTTGCTCCCGGAAAACAGTTTTGCTGCAAGGGCTAACTGACATATTATGAAGCACTTAGGCCTTGACGTTAGACATTTGGCATACAAGTGTGTCAAGTATCCCTTGGCATCATTAGCCGCTTGCAGATTGATAGAGAGACCGAGATGTCAATTGTGCTAGAGATATACAGTCTGTTGGGTGGCAGTAATTTGATATGTGTACAAGCTACAGCTCCTCTGAGAAATGGGCTAGAGCTTAAATGTAAACTACCTTGCCACATATTACTTGTTCTGCTAGGACGGTGGCATGGTGACATAGTACTGCATGAATTTGTGTATGCATTACTGAACATAGTGCAGGCACCAGGACAGGGTCCTTTGAGAGGTGTCTGTCATGATGCCACTGAGCCTCTGCAAGGAACAAGTAATCTGAAAATGCGTAGCTCATTCATGCTTCCCACTACCTTACATGTATGTATGTAGGCGTTAGCTTGAATATCCTTTGGAAAGTGAGTGTGTGTGTGCATTCTCAATTTCTTTAAATAATGAAAAACAGAGCTCAAACAATAACTTGCTTTCCAAAAATCAGCAGCATATAAACTTCTGCAAGAGAAAAAAAACAGGTTCTCAAAATAAATCACCAAGAACAATTCTTGTTTTATGAATGTATCAGTGACAGCTGGTAGGGAATGGTGGTGGGGGGCGGGTGCGTGGGCGGTTATAATAAAAAAGAAGGCTTACCTTCTGGTCGTCGGTCACTAGCCGCCACCTCTCCTCCATCCTTCGCCCTCTGCCTCCCTGTTTCCTGGCTCCCGGCAGCACCAAGGCTCTAGGCTTACCTAGCAAATCATGATGCTGCTGTCACCAGCATGACAGCAGCACCGTTGGGGGCGTGGCTTGGAGCGCGATGGAGAAAGACGTGCTCGGGTAGAGCTCCTGCTTGAGCTCCCCTCTCCCGGGCCGCTTCTCCGCGCCAATTCTCCTGCTTCCGCCGAAAACTGCTGGCGGACCCGCATTGAACCCCCGCCCACCCACTGACCGATTGCAGGGCAGATCGGACACCGAGGCCCGCACCGGCACGCGCTGGGAAGCGGCGCCCGGCGTTGTCGCGACACATGGTGCGGTGACCCAGGACGCAGGTCAGGCTGTGGTCGACAAGGGAGATCCTGTCCACTGTCCGCCATCATCATCGGACAGCGCCACGGAAAGCTGGCGCCCTTGCTGCCCCCACGCCTGAGATGACGCGGCGCCTCGGAACGCCCAGGGGGGGCGAAGCACTTGATAATTGGCAAGTGGAAACTTCTGGCGGTGACCTGGGGACCCCCCCTGAAGGCAAGCACCCCTCAACATCCTAACTCCTCAACTTCTGTCACGGTCCTGGGAGTTGCTGTGCTGAAGCGACCGCCGCGTGCTAATGCACCCGCCCTGCACTGCACGGATACCTGCTCTATGAGCGCTACAGGGGGGACTGCTCGACTTACCTCCCGCACAAGCCGACGCAATTGCACACGCATCTGGGGGGTACCCTCGCCGCCTGCTCAGCCTGGCTGTGCGCTCCGCTGTGTCTTTTGTGGCCGGACCTGCTGCCTGGAAGCTACCTAACGCAGGTGTGCAAATGCTCTTGCACACCTGGCCTGTGTCCGCGACATTTGACCCGCCACACGCTTGAACTGTGCCGCTGGCGGGCAGGCCGAGCGCAATTGCCACGCCTGGCTCATGTCTGGAGGAGTGAAGAAACGGACCGGCACCGGAGGCATGATACCGAAGGGGAAACTTTCCAAGGCGACGTCCAAGATGGATGCAGAGATGGTGACGTCCAAGCTGGACAATGTACTAGCCGTCATGGAGCGACTGGAGGAATCCATGCAGCAGACCCGCACCTCTCTCAAGACCAAGATAGACAGTGTGGTGATCGACCTGACCCACCTCAGGGCCGATCAAAAAAAACTCAAGGATCGCACTACCACCTTGGAGGGGGCAGTGGCGGTGCTGGAACCCACGGTGACCCAAGCGGGCAAGCACATCCGAGATCTGCTCAACAGAGTGGAAATTTTGGAAGAGAGAGCGGAGGATGCAGAAGGATGGGCATGGAAAAACAACATCCGACTCGTAGGCATCCCGGAGAAATGGGAAGGGATTGATCCCACCCGGCGGGTAGAAGTTTGGCTATGCGACCTGCTACCTGAAGACACACTGTCACCTCACTTTGTGGTGGAACGCGCTCACCGGGTGCCCACGAGGCCCCTCCCCCCAGGCTCCAACCCCAAACCTCTCATATTTTGAGTCCTGAACTACAGAGACCGCGACAATATACTACGGGAAGCCAGGAAACTTGGTGACATCCAGATAGACAACGCCACGGTGATGTTTTTCCCGGACTACACTGTGCAGGTACAAAGACAACGTCATTCCTTCCTGGCAGTGAAGAGACGACTGCGACAGGCAGACCTCAAATACTCGCTGCTCTTCCCCGTGCAGCTGAGGGTGGTGGCGCAGGACAAAACGCACTTTTTCACCAGCACTGAGGAGGTGAAAGCCTGGCTTGATGGAGGGGCAATTGAGACGCCTAGGAGGGAACATGGAACCACCACGACCTCGCGCACACGCGGACCGAGGCGACGCCGCAGGCGCAGAACGCCTACACCCACCCGCGCCCAGGAAACACCACACCGCTCTCCGCCCACGGACCTAATCCGGCAGGAACAACAGGATGCGCTTCGCAAGGTTACAGAGATCAGCAACTCTCCGGCCCCATCCTCTGCTCCGAATGCCAGCCCGACCACATTCCCGAGCGACGATGAAGCGATCTATGGCCTACCGGATTCCCAGCGCTCAGCGGACCTCCCTGACGTCCCCCCGCAGACAGTGGATCTTCTCGGCTGAGAGGGACCTGAGAAGTTTCCCTCCCCCGTGAGGCGAGACCGGTATGGCTGCATGGCTGTCACACTGACTTGCCCTGAGGTGAGCAGACTACAGACCTGTCTGGTGCGGGGATCTTCCTGCCCTGAGGAGTCGAACACTATCAGGACGCAGTGAGTAACATTTTTTCGTATACACACGGCCCTGTCTACCACCTTGAATGGCCGGGCACCTTGGCTGTGGCCGCATACCTGCCGGGGACCCCTGAACTGACCTCTCCAGAGACGGGGGCCCTGTGAGAGCCCTTCCCCATTCTCTGGCATTGAGGAACCTAACTTGGAACACACAGGGCGGGCGGACTAATGGGTCTACCAGACAGACACGGCGGCTCTTTGCTGGCCCGGGAGAGGTGGCATTTCACTCATCAACTACACTGCCACTAAGACTGTTGTTGTAAGAGCCACTTACCACCCCCTAGAACTGTATAGTTTACTTTAGCTCATTTGAGTGTTTGGACGGTGACATGTTGTGCAGCCGACCTTATGGTATTATCTATAATGTTGACTTTTTTTGGCTTTTTGTGTCCCCTTTCTTTCCTACCCTTTTGCACCAAGGGGGGTCATTGGATAATGTGCTAACAGCTAGACATGGTATGAGGGCGGGTATGGGATTGAGGGGCTGGAGGGAAGCTGGATCCGAGGGACGGGACCTGGCAGATGGGTGTGGGACTTCCATGAACAGTGACTATGGCTGAAATCTGGATGTGTACCTGGAATGTCAGGGGCATGCACACACCGACTAGGTGATATCAGATTTACTCTTATTTAAAACGCCACAAGATAAACATATCGCTGCTTCAAGAGACACATCTGAACAGGGCGGAGGTACGGGCACTGCATAGCAGGTGGCGCGGGCAGCTCTATGCTACAGACTACTCTTCATTCACACGCGGCGCCCTGATATGGATCCGTCCTGGGACCCCCTGGGCAATAACAGACACACATGTAGACCCTGAAGGCAGGTTCGTAGTGGCACAGGGTAGGCTAGATGGGCAGCAGGTGGTATTGGTCTCCCTCTACTCTCCAAACACTGATCAAGGTGGTTTCCTGGCACGCCTCTCCGCGACGATGGCGACCTGCACACGGCCCCATGGATAATGGGGGGTGAGTACAATTGCGTGTTAGACACAACACTAGACCACTCCTCCCCACCCCCACCTGGTGCACCAACATATGGTGCCATGAAGGCACTGCTTGGATGGGCCGCACAGTGGGATCTCCATGACACCTGGCGATCGCACAACCCTGCAGCGCGAGTGTTCTCCTACTACTCGGGTGTGCACAACTTGCATGTGCGTTTGGAAAGATTCATGGTGTCCGCTGAGCTGCTCCCACTCGTTACAGACACGCGATACATGGGGCGCACACACTCGGACCACAACCCACACTTCCTGATTATTGCCTGGGAGCGCCCACACCTGCCCATTCCCACCTGGTGACTCCAACCGGCGCTACTACTAGATGCGGCTTTCCGCGACTCTCTCCTCACGCAAACTGCCCAATACTTTGAAGAGAACTCTGGCACGGCATCCTCACCCCAGGTTGAGTGGGACGCCTTTAAAGTAGTGATTCGGGGCCACTGTCGGGGAACACAGGGACACATGAGACGTCAGCTAGAGGGTGACTTAACGAGACTGGAGACTGACCTGCTCGATCGGGAACGGAAGGCGGTTGATGGCACTGCTGACCCGCTGACGGAGGCCCACGCGGAACATGCGCACATTCTGGAGCGGCTGCACAACCTCAACTATGCTGCACACTCGGCGCGGACACACCACCTAAGCGATAGACCCGGCAAATTATTGGCCTGGTTGATTTCGCAAGTTGACCGAGCAGCCCCGGTGGCAGCGCTACATGTTGACGGAAAGGGACTAGTACACTCCCAGCGCCACATCCACGAGGCGTTCTCTTCTCACTATGATGCCTTGTATCGCTCCAATTTCGCGATCCCTGCCCTGACATAATGGAATACCTCTCCCCCCTCCAGATGACGCTACTTACAGTTGCAGAGCAAGATGACCTGGGGGCCTTGCTCATGCCTGAGGAGCTACGGCAGGCCATATTTAATCTGTCCAACGGAAAATCCCCTGGCCCCGATGGGTTACCGGCTGAGCTTTACAAGGCTGGTTCGGACATTCTCATCCCGGAACTCCTGAAAATGCACATTGCGGCTGCAGAAGACTCCTCTCTCCCTCCCACACTAAACGAGGCCAATCTGATCTCCATCCCTAAGCCCGGCAGAGATGCCACACGGGTGGGCTCTTATCGTACCCTAGCCCTCCTGAATACAGATTATAAAATACTGGCCTCCACCCTGGCTTGAAGACTGGCCCCCTTGGTTCCACTCCTGGTACACCATGACCAGAACGGCTTTGTTCCGGCACGCCACACATCTTACAATATCCGTCGCCTATTCCGAGTGCAGGAATATGCTGTTCGACACTGGCCACGAGCGGGGTGCCTGGTGTTGGACCTCGAGAAGGCGTTTGATTCCGTGGAATGGCCGTATCTGAAGGTGGTAATGGAAAAAACAACCTGGGGGACGGCTATGAGACTATGGTCAATCTGTTGTACTGCAGACCAACAGTCCGAGTCCGCACCGGGCAATTACTGTCCGATACTATTCACGTACGGACAGGCACCAGGCAGGGATGTCCCCTGTCACCCTTGCTGTTCTCATTGGCTATGGAGCCCATGGCCACGATCCTCAGGGCCCAGGGACAGGAGTGGGGAATCCCAATGGCTGACGGACTCCACGTGGTCTCGCTCTACGCAGACGACTTGCTGCTATATGTCAAAGATCTGACCAGTGTCCCGGAGTCTCTCACAGATATTTTCCGGACCTTCGAAGGCATGTCAGGGCTACGGGTCAACTGGTCCAAGTCGGGAGTCTATTCCTTCAGCCCGTACATGCCTGAAAGTGACATCCGCAACGGCGGAGAGAGGCTGCAATGGTACCCCACCACGTTCCGATATCTGGGAATTTATATCTACCGGGCCCCGGCAGATGTTCTGGAGGGGAACCTACTACGGGCGATTGCCTCCATCCGTGCCCAAATTGGCGTCTGGAAGACCCTGCCCCTAAATGTGCCTAGCCGAGTGGCACTGACCAAGATGATAGTCTTGCCAAGGCTTCTATACTACTTCACCAATGTACCGGCGTACGTACCCAACAAAGTGTTTCGGGAACTGGTGGTCCTACTTTGTGGCCTTATCTGGAATACGGGGCGACCCCGAGTGGCGCTGACTAAACTGTACATGACCACTGAATCGGGAGGCTTGGCGGTTCCCAACATGGCTATACTACCTAGCAGCGCAGCTGCAATGGGTGTCGGGATGGCTCTGCGGCAAGAACCTGGGGGACACTGCTTCGGATACTACTGTTTGGACCCAGACACAAGTATGCACACTGTTCCATCCGATGACCCGCTCCCCCTGTCCCCCACAATTACACCTGGCGGTGGCACGCAGATGTTATCTGCGATGTCTACGGCTTACCCGTGCCACGAAGCCGTATGCCCCGATACTCCCTCTCCTGGGCACTCCCAGAATGGCGGGAGCGCTGTCGGAAGCTCTTTTGGCCGGCTGGACGCGTGCTGGGGTGGAATCTCTAGGCGACCTCTATGCAGATGGCATGCTGCTCTTTTTTGTGGATCTCGCCGCTAGCACGGACCTCCCTGCTGGACAATTTCTATTGCACGCATCCCTTATCCACACACTGACCACCTCCTGGGGCGATACTGACCACCTCCTGGGGCGATATATTGGAGGAACTGCTGATGCACTATTTTATGCAGTACCTGCATGTCATGGGTAACGGCTCGCATATTATACATTGGCTAACACAGGCCCTACTGATACACACGCAGCCTTCCACACTGCCACTCAGAGAAAAGTGGGCGATCGACAGAGGGAAAGATTGGACTGAGAAGGAGTGGGCAATGATACTAGTTGGGCCGACTAATATCCCACGCAACCCCCGTTTCAAACTTATCCAATTCTATATTTTGCACCGAGCCTACCTCACACCCGACAAGATAAACAGATACTTCTTGGTCACTGACACTGCCTGCCACCGATGCTCTTTGATAGGAGCGGATCTTCTACACATGCTTTGGCACTGCCCTGCCATACAAACATACTGGGAAGAGATCACGACATTACTCACGCAATGCCGCGGACGTGGGAAGCCTGTATTTTGGGGCTTTATAAGCGCACGAAACTCAACAAGGTACCAGCAAGATTCTGGGATATGGGCCTAATCACAGCTAAGCGCTTACTAACCAAGCATTGGAAGGCCAATGCCCCCACCAGACAATGGCACACATCCTTCACCAATTGGGCACGGGCAGAAGGCACGGTGCTCCTCTGAGAGAAAACTGCAGGACTCCGGAAATTCCCCATTGCGCAGCTCTGGGGCGATCTTCTTACGTCCTTCCAGCAAGCCTGTCAGGAACAGGGGATAACTTGAGCTACCGTGACCCTACTCCGCCGCGAAGACGAGGAGCATTGCGGACAACTACCACACACGCTCCCCCCTTTTCCACCCCCTTGTCGACACGCTGCCCCAACGGTTGATGGCGCTTCCACCCCCCCTTTTCCACATGACCAATGCTTACGCAGCACCGAGCCCGTGGTCATACGCTTACTCCTACCCGCTTACTGCACGCGCCCTGCCATAGATAGCGGTCCGGTGTGTCTGACGCGTCAAATGGCGTCCCCTACACGACGGATCCTGACTATACCCTTCGGAGAAGGATCCCTCCGATAGTCAAGCGGGCGTCTTCACTCGGCCCCCCCCCACGCCATCCCCCCACACCCCGCTCCAGATCACAGACCCCTCACAAAGGCTGCAGCTACCCGCCCATAATGCGCCGATGGACGCGACTGATTCCTCGCCCTCCCTCCCCTAGTTCTTTTACCATTGTGTTGGTTCCGGTGATAGTTTATTTAATGGTCACATTCCCTGACCAAGCCCTTTATGGTTACAGACGAAGACATCCTACACGCTGTGACAATGTCGCGAAATGACATGCACCTATAAATACATTGCATCTCTGTTGTCATGACATGCCACAGCACACCACATGCACGGGACGCAAGCCATACCTGAGATAATTGATTTATGACACCGGCCGAACGAGCCCTCATGCGGGCCTCCACCTCTGGCAATCATACATATATTGCAGACGCCGGAGGATTCAGTTCGACACTGAGACAACAAACGTCTGGGATTCCGCTGTGGTGGCCATAGCCTGGCGTCGTTGACTATATGTGACTAACACTTTGCATTAGTGAGCTATACCACTATACACTAGCCCATGGAATGATGGCATCACAGGCACAAGATCTTCGGTACCTTTATTCCCAGTCCACACATTACCTGATAGTTGCTGCCTAATTGTTACAGTACTGTGTACTAAATAATGTCTCCGTATTCTTTCTGAACTAAGCCGCCGGACCCCCAGGTTGCCGGCTAATTGGCTGTGTTGCCTTACCAGTATTTCATTTGAATGTTCTTCTTTGATGCCAGCCCCTGCGGATAGCAGGCTATGCGACATGTACAACTGTGTATTCTTTGTTTCTTTGTACAATAAAGGTGTTTAAAAAAAAAAATAACAGCAGCACCGTTATTGGTCTGAGCGGCTTGGTTCAGCACTCAGACAGGAAGTGGGAGCCTGTGGATGTTTTCCACCCAGGCTGTGCAATAAAGCATGCTAAGTTTGCATGGCGATGTGGACGGTCCAAGATGGCTGGCCAATCCTTCATGCGCACTTATGTTGCACCAACCAGTCCTTCTCCCGCTGACTCGCAGGAAGGGTCACTGGAGGGGGGCAGGGCTGCTGGCGAACGTAGCAGCAGGAGCAAAAATGTAGGAAAAACAGGAAAAAGAGAAGAAAAGCAAAAGCACAAAATGCAGAGGAGGAAAAAATAAAGAGAGACAAAAGCAGAAAGAAAGACAGAAGAGCAGTCAATCAGCAGAGAAGTGATGCTCTGTCACTAGACCACCAGGGATGAGGTGCAGGCAGGAGCCTGCTGGTGGGGCAGGGCCTCAAACTCCTGATCAGGGGTCAGCAATGGGAACAGCAGCAACTACCAGATGGAGCTGTACCATGAAAGGAACAAGTCCACAAAAAGGTTAGTGGACTGCACTTTCAAAGGGCAGTGGCCACCATTAAGTAGTGTTTCAGGGGGGCTGGACAGCTGGGAGGTGGTAAAACAAAGGAAGGGTCACTGGAGGGGGGGCGCGTTTGTGGGGGAACTCTGGTGGCGAAGAAGGAGGAAAAGCAGGAAAAATAAAAAAGGAAAGAAAAACAAAAGCATAAAAAGCAGAGGCAGGAAAAAATAAAGAGAGAGAGAGAAAAGCAGAAAGAGAGACAGAAGGGCCTTCAAGCAGCAGAGCCGTGAGATTCTACCACTAGACCACCAGGGATGACGCGCAATGCAATAATGTGGATATTGCAATAATCTACCGGAATCCTTTTAGGACTTGTTTCTACGCTCCTTAATCAAGTGACAGCACTCAAGGAAGATGTTAAATCCAAAATGAAATGGAGATGGGGTCTGAAATAGTAGCTTTATTGCTTGCAGGCAGCACAGTACCACCCAACAGCACCAACCGCCTAGATAGAAATGATTCCCAGCATTCTTACATTCTATTAGAGATTCAAGTTACCTCACATAAATGTATGACATAAGCATTAGCAGTAATACAGATGTAAATCTAACCCACCTTTCCTGACTAAAAAATTAACAAATAAAAATAAAACCATATACAAAGAACATATGAGTATGCAGATATGATCATAAAAGATAAAAGTAAAACAATGAGTTACACAAAATCAGCTAATCTGGTTGGAAAGCGCCTTACGTGTGTTACCATGTTAAGTCTAGACACCCCAGATTCTTCAGAAAGATTTTCTCTAGGGATTCTCTCTTCAGACACGTCTAAATCCAAAGAGGAGTAATTTTGTGCTTGATCACCAGCTTCCGATTCAGAGCTGACTTGTTCCCCCAAATTCATTTTCAAGAAAGACCCTTCATTTAATTCTTCATGGAAATCTGGGTTACATTTGGCCACTTGTCTCACATTCCAGACCTTCCCATCCTGAGTTACCACACTCTAGCCATAAAACTTTATGATCCTCATAGCCCTACCAAACTTTTGCATACTCTTCATGAACACTCTGGCTTTCCTCACTCTCACCTATTCACCCACCTCGAAAGAATGACATTTGGTCTTTCATTTTTCATCATACAAATTCTTGACCTTATCTTGCTATCTCTGGACTCTGTCCTTAATTTAGTGAACATTCACTTCAGTATGAAACGTAGTCTGCTCCCTACTGAACCACCAAGGACACATTTTAAGATATTGGTGATCTACCTCTAAACAATCTAAAAGGACTGACCTCAGTAGTAGTCTGTGGAGTAATGCAATACCACCACAGTTTCACTCTCAATTTGTCCTTCCACAAACCACCAAAACCACGTGCCAAATTAATGCACTCTTTAAGAACTCTATTGAATCTTTTGACCTGTCCATTTCCTTGTTGTTCATATAAAGCAGTAGTCACATGCTTAATACTACTGAAAGTGAAAAAAATGTGCATTTCTCTGGACACAAGTTGAGTACGGTTATCAGATATCACAACTTCAGGATAACCCTCCTCGGCAAAAATGTCTTTGAAGAATTCAATAATAGCACTTGAAGTAGCATGAGGCACTAGTTTTACTTCAGGCCATTTAAATTGGTAAACAACCAGTACTAGAGCATAACGACAATCAGAAGGAAGCCTTTGGAACGGTCCAGAAATATCAAAACCCACCTTCTGCCCAGGACACGGCGGCCAAGGTATAAGTTAAAGGGGAGCCGGAACAGGCCTCAACATTTTCTCACTGTTGACACTGTTATCACATTCTATTACAACTTTTTCCGCCATTCTATCCAAATCAGGCCACCAAAATGTAGTGCGTATGAGCCTTTTCATAGATGACATACCTAGATGTCCTTCATGAGCTAATTTCAGAATATCAACTTGCATACCTTTAGGAGGAATATATTTTCCACTTTTGAAAACAAGACGATTTTCCATAATCAATTCCACAGCAGTTTTAAAAAATTGAACAAATTCTTCCTGAACCTTTCTCCTTTCTGGCCATCCTACTTCCATATATTTTTTAACTTGAGACAAAACTTTATCCTCCTCATCATCTCTCATCCACTTGTCCTTTTGAATTCCCTTGAATTCATTAGAAACAGATATCGCAAGCCAAATATCTTCTTCAATACCAGTTGATTTGTTTGTCATGTCAGTCACAGAAAGACATGA
This sequence comes from Lissotriton vulgaris, assembly GCF_964263255.1. Lineage (NCBI taxonomy): Eukaryota > Metazoa > Chordata > Amphibia > Caudata > Salamandridae > Lissotriton > Lissotriton vulgaris. The sequence continues at coordinate 976,433,621 of NC_141693.1, forward strand.
CAGACAGTCAGCCATCACATTACTGCGTCCTAGCACATATTCCACCCCAAAACAATACTGTTGAAGTTTGGAGACAAGTCTTGCAATCCGAGCAGTGGCTTTCCAACCACCACCAGGAGAAAGAATCCCTACAAAAGGTTTGTGATGCGTTTTGAGAATAAAACGTGAGCCCCAGATAAAATTCCGAAAGTGTTCAATGGCCCAAACGCATGCCAAAAGCTCTTTCTCAATGACTGCATACCTTCTTTCAGCATCAGACAGCGTGCAAAAGTGATATTCCACTGTTCCTAACCACACCTTTGTGACAATACCCCACCAATGCCATGCATACTTGTATCTACAGTCACAATGCATTGTGCACACATCCTTAGGGGTTTCAAAGTAGGTGCATGGGCAATTTGATCATTAATTTTTTCAAAAGCAGATTTTTGTCTGTCAGTCCATAGATATTCCACATTCTTCCTAGTAAGTTCTCTGAGTGGTTCCATCTTTGTAGCAACATTTTCAATAAAATTGCTGTAATATTCACAAAGTCCTGTAAACAATAAGATCTTTTCTCCTATATCAGGAGCAGGAGCTTTAAGAATGGCATATACCAAAGATTTATTGGGAATAACACCATCTTTGGACACTGTGTGACCCAGATACTGCAAACAAAAATGAAATTTCTTCCCTTTTAAAGTCAAACCGCTCTTATTCAAAACATCACATACTTTTCTAAGATCCTTCTCATGTTCCACCTCATTTTTTGAAAATATCAAGATATTGTCTTGATAACATTTAACACATTTTTCCATATCCTTATACTGATGAAACATAGTCATCTGAAAAACAGACGCTGCATAGGCTAATCCAAAAGGCATATGCCTAAATTGGAATTGCCCCTGTGGTGTAATAAACACTGTTAAATGATGAGAATCTTCAGTCAACTCAATTTTATGGTAGGTTGACCTCAAATCCAAAGTGGGAAACACTCCATATCAAGCATGCAAATCACCTCATTGATGTTGGGCAAAGGATGACAGTTCACAATAATGTTGGCATTCACAACTCTCAAGTCCACACAGAGTCTCAGAGAATTATCTGGTTTACGTGCCAAAACTATTGGAGATACCCATTCTGAGGACTCTATCTCTTCAATGACTACCTCATTCACCATTTTGAGAAAAATGTTTTTTAGCTCACCCTTTACATTGATAGGCACATTACGTACTTTTGTATAACAGGTGTGGCATTCGATATAAGTTTGATTTTGTGGGAATATCCTTTCAGTTTTCCCAACATTCTGCGAACACTTCAGAAAAGTTTCCCACAATTCCTTTATCCATCTCCCCTTCTTCCATTATCAAAACTGGTTCCCGACTCCTAGGATTGAGAATGATACTTAGATTCCATTGATCTTAACAACCAAGAACATTCATTCCCTAAGGTTCCGCATACAATTTTATAATTGCTTCCCTACCTTTAAATAGAATATCAGTATAAACATATCCTACGATGTCAATGACACTACCATTAAAACTCTCTGCAATGATGTCTGAAGGATTTAGGCTTTTCAGACTCCATGCATGTCCAAATTTATGAAGGAAGTATTCTGTAGTGACAATCGTCAATGGTGATCCAAAATCTGCCATAAGCTCTAAATCAATCCCCTTAATACTCACAAAACACTTGGGACAATTTGTAACCTCTTGCTCCACATTTTCCTCTTTCCCTTCTGAGATAGACACAACCACTCCCCTAACTCCCTCAGAAGCCTTCACAGAGCCACAAGCACGTCCCAAGCTTCCTTCATCACACACAGTTCCACGACCAAGATATGATACCTTATTCTTGTTACCAACATTACCACTCCTCTTCAAATCACAATATACCCTGGCGAAATGTCCTATTCTGACCCACTTCACATTTGTTTTCCAAACAGCAGGACAACGAGTTGAGTAAGCAATGTGGAACGCACTACCACAGCGAGAACATACAAAATTGTCTTCCTTAACGTATCTCTCCGCTTCAAACTTGTTACCTCTGTCAGCTGCATTCTTATTAAACTCTTCGTACTTTTTTTTAACAACTCCCCTAGTTTGAAAAACACCTTCTCCAACAACATCAACATTATCCATGTTCCTATTCTGATGCATGTACAGATTTCATCCACTTTTCAGATTGTTCTAACGCCTTGGATGTGGAGTTCACATCTTGCAACTTTGGATCCCCCTTAACCCACAATTGTTCTTGAACTTTTCTACTTTTCACATGTACTATATTTTGATCCTTGATCATCTCACCAGTTATCGCCCCAAAATTGCAATGTAAACATAATCTCCTCAAAGCAGTTAGAAACTCATCAAAACTTTCCTCACTTCACTGTGCTCTGGTGTAAAATTTTAACTGGTTCAAAGCTACGCTAACATCAATTTCATCAGCGTCATCTTCCTGTTCCAAAGGAATCTGTGGTAAAGTGCGAAAAGTCAATTGTCCTTCAGAACCTAAATAATGTAAAAAGATATTTTCCTTGTATTCATTTGACATATCATCATCATCATAGCCTTCTAATATGTCACGAACTCTTCCTTCCATCGCATCCAGGGAATAGGTGGATCCCTTTTATTTTGTAGATATTTAGTGGGAGGCTCAAATTGCATTGCTGAAGATAAATAGTTTTAAGCTACAAACGTAGGTCAATGCAAATTGTAAACTTCCATTTGAAATAGTGTACAAGTAGAGTAGAAATCTTCACCCATAAAAGTGTGGAAATCAGTGATACAATTTTGCACTGGACAAGTGTGCAAATTACTGAAACAATTTAGCACTGGAAAATTGTGCAAATCACTGTAACAATCTGAACCAAACCTCAACAATAATATTGTGCAAATCACTGAAAAAAACGTGCAATGGACAACTGTGTAAATCACGGAAAACAGCTTGCCCTGAATATGTGTGTAAATCACAGCAACAATCTGCACTTAGTAAGTGTGCAAATCACAGAGACAGAATGCACATTAAAATGTACCGCAAAATTATAGCAAATGCACTGCGAGGGTGGGTTTTTTTTTATTTTTCCCTTATGATGAAAATGTCGGCTGTGCAGTCAGTTCCACGCCGAACGCGCTCTAGAGAACAGAAATCAGAATGTGGGTGTGACTGGAATCAGGAAAGGAAGAACAATATAGTGTGCACTCTAGTCCTAGCACGGAGCGTAACCAGAGCGTGATGACATCCCCTCCTTCAACAAGCAGGATGCCAGAGTCCAGCGCAGGTAGAGCAACAATGGAGCCTTCGAACGGTAAGTCCACACAGAGACACGCAGATGAGAAGCAGCGTGTGAGCTTAGTTAAAAAAAACAGATACGCTCACAACGGGTTTACGGCCTGTGACTCAGAAATACGCATCAAAGGTGCAAATCTTAGTGAAATTAACAAAAACAAACTATGCGATGTACGGTGATTTTCCAGACACGCACACATCTTCCTCTTAAAATAGAGCCAGGTAAAGTCAAATTGTGACCAAACAAAGAGGTAGAGATTAAATTAAAGAAATTAAAGTACCATACCAGTGATAATACAGTGTATATAACGTCCGGAAACAGCATGAAAATACAGAGCTCCAGAAACAGCTGATCAAGCAATTCCTGGTAGAAATAATGTTCGGGTTCGTCAGAGGACAACACTGCTCCTGTGTTGCATAAGTAAAGGGTAGGAGATGATGCTCCAACTCGTCACCACTTGTTAAATACAAAATGAAAGGGAGATGTGGATCTGAAATAGTAGCTTTATTGCTTGCAGCACAGTACCATCCAACAGCACCAACCGCCAGAATAGAAATTATTCCCAGCATTCTTACATTCCATTGGAGAATCAAGTTGCCTCACATAAATGTATAGGAAACCAAAGAACGTCCCACAGGATTACCGCAAAATGGGTAGGAAATGGAGTAATACTCTATAATGCGTTTTGCAATAGTTAGCAGTACCAATCATATACTTCTACTGGTTATCAAGGCATAGAATACAAATCATAAACACAATGTTATACTCAGAATACCACCAGAAACTATAAATGTAATAGTAATAAAGCACACAGTACGTCAATTTCACATAAATGTATGACATAAGCACTGGCAGTAGTACCGATGTATTTATTTCATTTATTTATTTGAGGTTTTATAGAGTGCAAACGTGACCCGTTAGGGTATCAGAGCGCTTTACAGGGATAACACGTTGCAGGCACAGGCAACACACATGGATACGGATAAGAGAATTGACTACATTAGGACAAAATCCAGGGTTATATACAATAATCAATACAATACAATAATCAGCAGAATGACATGCCAGCGATATATAGAGAAAACCTGCAATTATATATGAGGGGAGATATGATAGCAAAAGGCAGAGAGAACCAGCAAAACATTTGAAGGAGTACGAAATCAATACAGGAAAGAACAACCAATCAGAGCAGAAAATTATGCATAGTAACAAAAGCCATGACACAAGGTGGTATGCACGACAAAAGAGAGTTGTGGGAGGAATATGCTCATTGGGAAGGTTTTAACTTCCTTTTTGAAGATTCACAGAGAAGGTATTCTTCTGATGGAGGACGGTAGCGAGTTCCACATTCTTGGTGCAGCCCCAGAGAAGGCACGGTTATAAGTTTTTTCCTTACGGAAATGGGGTGGCTGGAGCACATGGTCTCTGGCGGACCAGGAGTTTCTGAATCCCACAGATACCATGATTTTCTGGGTGAGATATGCCGGAGAGTTCGTGTATAGGGCTTTGTGTGTGATACAGGCCATTTTGAGCTGGATTCTGGCTTCAAAAGGAAGCTAGTTCAAGCCCTTCCGATGTGGTGAGATGTGGTAAAATTTCCGCGGTTGCCAACTCACTAATGGAGACGCACCGCAATAAAGAAGAGTGACGGAACTCTGCCATATCAAGTAAGCACTTTAGTAAAAACATAAGTTGTAGGTTCACTTAAACTAAGTCCGACACGAAAATAAAACCAGCTCATTCTCTCAAACAGAAGTGGCGTCAAATTCAGGCCGTTCGTTATAGCAGAATCGGGCTGCAGCATGAGTCATTGTTTCAAGTAAGCGGTAAACATTACCTATTGAAGAGATCAAGAAATGCCATCCGTTTAGAAAACAGGGACAATTCAATGTCTCTTTTTACAAACACAGGTAAAAAATCTTCTCATCCTGAACATACAAGACAACGCTGCGCTGGAACAGTAAGGTAATCCTATGTTCTAGAAAGCGCCACTTTAGTTGAAACAAAGAGGAGAAGGTACTAAAAGGAGTTTATTTTTATTTTTAATTCATTAGATAATCAGGTTGCCCTGAGGAAAAACCCGAACAATTGGACCGGGTTTGGAAACGCGTTGGCATTTCCAAGTGATTCATCTTTTTTCACCAATAGCATAAAATAAATGTCCCAGGCATACAACTGTTTCTGGTGTACCTTTAAAAGAGGAAATTGTACTAAATTGATGTATTTGTTTTGTATCAAATGTTTTGCACAAAATGTTTATAATGTTTTCACAAAATGTTTATAATTTCTGTTAGGTTGTGTTAAAACCTCGCATTTTTGATAATTAAAAAATGTTTAAAGGAAATTGAAAACAAGTGAAATTACACAGGAGCTTTCTGATTAATTTGAAGCTCCCTGATTGCTGACAATTAAACAACAGCATTTAACTCGAGACCAGGCACCATCGTTTTATTCAAAGTAAAATTTTTGAGAGCCTGATAAGAGTCTAGCTGCTGCGTTGAGGCAAGCTTTTAGCGGAGCCATGAATGTCTTTAGTAGGCCAGATAGGGTTGAGCAGCCGTATTCAATTCTGGAGATAACGAACGCCTGAACTGAGGTTTTTATAGCCTCAGCTTCAAGGAAGGGTTTTAGTTTTCTCAAAGAGCTCAGGTGGAACCTGGCAGTTTTGGCCATCGAGTTGATGTGTTCATGCATATTCAGGTTGCTGTCCAAGGTTATACCGAGAGATTTGGCAGACTCCACTATGGTCAGTGTGTAGTTAAGTGCTGTGATGGAGTTAGTCCATTCCAGGATGTCATTTGTGTTTTAAGGGGGGCAGATGAGAAGGAACTCCATTTTTTGGGCATTCAGTTTGAGTTGATTGTTACCGAGCCATTGAACAGTCAGTTTCAGGGCATCATTCAGATAGGTAATCTCCTCTAGAGATTAGATTATGATGTAGATCTGAGTATCATCAGTGCACATATGGAAGGAGATGTTGGCAGTGCGGAGTATTTCAGCTAACGGTTCAAGGTAGAGATTGAAGAGTGTAGGGGACAGAGTAGAACCTTGAGGGATACAGATTGTTATCAGGGAAGGAGCAGATAGGTTACCGTTGACTAAGAATCTCTGAGAGCGGTTCCGGAGGAAGGAACCAAACCATTTGATGACGGTACCTCCTAGACCCATCCTGTGTTCAAGGCGTTCAAATAGTCACCCGTGGTTGACTGTGTCGAATGCCGAAGAAAGATCCAGTAGGATCAAGAGACAGGTTTTGCCTTGGTCAAAGGCTTGGAGAGCATCATCTACAATGTGAAGAATAGTGGTTTCAGTGCTATGCCCAGGCCTGAAACCAAATTGGGATTCATTGAGCAAGTTGAATTTAGCGATATGTTGGTTTAGTGGAAGCTGCACACATTTCTCCAGCACTTTCGCAAGAAGAGGATGATTGGAAATTGGTCTGAAGCTGTCTGGAATTGCAGGATTCAGAGTGGGTTTTTCAGGATGGGGATGACTTGCCCTGTTTTCAGGGAGTCAGGTATGGACCCTTGAAGAATGGAGGCATTGATAATTGTAGTCCAAATTGGAACGATGAATAGAGAGGTGGCTGCCAGACAGTTGGAGGGGAGAGGGTCATTGAAGTGGGTATTCGGTTTTAAGGAGGATCGAATTTTCGAGATGGAGTGGTCATCATATAGTTCAACCAGTGAGCTTTAGGTGTTGCCTGTGGGGAAGAGAGGAGAAATGGGTCCTGGTAAAAGGAGGTGGGAAGTTGGAGGCAGAATTAAGTTTGTTTCCTAGAGTGTTAATTTTGGTTGTAAAGAAGGATTACTAGGGATTATTAGGGATTTTGTAGTTTCTTTGGATGATTTAGATAGTTTGTTTGATTGGTGTTTGACTATTTCAAAGAGCTTGTGGGGTCTGTTCTTGGCGTTTTCTAGTTCTGATCTGAAGAACTCTTTTTTGGATTTGAGGATGCTCCTGTTGTAAGTATTTCTGGACTGACAGAGAAGTTTAAGTTGGGAGGCTGAGGGGTGCTATCTCCAGTTACTTTCTGGAAATCTAACAGAAGAAAACTAGGAAGGTGTAGATCTCACACATCGAGTCCATGAATATGTCCCCTAATTCATTACACCTCCTGACAGGTGTAAAGACCAGATCACATATATAACTGATAAAGGACCACCGATTCCCCCTACAAAAGTATACTACTGTAGTATAACCAACTGCAAGCAAGACATCAGTTTGTATGATAAATAATGGCTCAACTAATGTACCATTCAATTTCCAAACTTTATTGTAACAAAATAACAAATCAAAGAAGGCCAATGGCCAGTCCAAATTGTGAATGTGGCCAGCACATTGCCGCACCACTTAACTTGCCCACCATTTCAGTGCCAGCCAAAGCTCCCCAGGAATGGGCATTAGGTGAGCAGTTCAGGCACTTCAGAAATAAAAATCAGGGAAGACTGGAGTCAGTATTGGGCAGAGCTGGCTGAACCATGGAAGGAGGGGCAGTCGTTGGGGCAGAGTAAGATACAAGGGGAACCCAAGGGACTTCCACAAGAGCTGGGGAAGGGTGGATGAGAAGGGGTGGGCCTAGGAAGGTAGAGGTAGCGCCTGCTTGTGCCATGGGTGTGCCTATTGCTGGTATCTGTGGGTCTGAAGTTGGGTATGATTTGGCTGTGTCTGATGATGCGTGATTTGTGGGGATGTGTGTTGTGGTGCTGCTGATGGAGGTAAATGTCTTTTAGGTGGGTGCATGCATTGGAGTCTTTGTGCATTTTGGTTCAGGGTTAGTGCATGTGGATGTCTGAGTGTGCCTATGTTTGCATTTTGTTGGGACAGGTAAGGGGAAAGGGAAGTGAGATGTGGAAGAGGCGGATGGAAGGGTGGAAGTATGGAAGTATGGCCTTGGTGGAAGGCTGCCATTTGTCAGGAGGCCATTGCCTGGACAGATCGATGTAGGGCACATAGGCTACTATGAATGCCATTGAGCAACTCCAACATCTGTATCCTAACATTATATTGACCTACCAGTGCAGTCTGCCCTACAGAGATCTGCCTTAGGAGGGAAATAGCCTCCTCACCCAGGGCAGCTGGAAGCACCAGGGCTGGGGATGCAGTACCTGGGGAAAAGGAGATGTCAGGCCCCTTAAGGGAGTGGATGCAGACAAGTTGGTGGGGAGCAGCAGGGTGGGTGGATCTTGAACGGGAGGTGGTGGACAAGGGTGGTGTAGACACAGGTCATGTAGGGTCTACCACCACAGTAGAGCTGTCACTGGAGCCTGAATCTCCAGAAGATGAAGACAATGAGTCTTTATCCTCCAGGGCGTGCCCCTCATCCTACGAGACTCTGACTACACCACTGTCAGTCTGCTGACCGGAGCCACACTTTTCAGATGCCTCCCCAAATGTTGTCCGCACTGCCTCCTCTGTCTTGATCGATAGATGCTAAAGAGACAGTGGAAACAGTTATGAGACTGCTGCCACAATCATCTCACACACATCTCAACAAAAACAACATCAATTTGGCATAAATAAATGAACCTACATGGGACACTACCATTTGTATGTGTACAAGGGGACTGAACTTCAGATGATTAGCATAAATCTATGGTAAGAGACCCCTAACACAGCCATGACATCTCCACTACATATTGATCTGTTTTGGCAACACCATCACTACATCAAAGGTCCACATCACTGTCCAGTATAGCATGGCCTAGGATGTACATCTACGCACAATTAATTGAAACAGAGGAACATCTGTGACCAACATAGAAAGCAAATGACCAGCCTCAATGATTTACACACTCTAAAACTAGGCCATAATAGTGTACATAAACCCAGAGATAACACACCTCATTATCATGTCACAGCACACATAAATATCAGCTTCATATGAGTGTATCTCTACATTGGACCTGTTTACTCTACATAACTACACTCTACCACATATTTGGCATTGATGACTTGGATGTGGGACACAACTGTAACTCCACATGCCATGAAAAAACATAGCCCAACAGTAAGCAATTAGGACATCATGACAATGCTGTTCACACAAACTCACGCATGTCACACACTGTTTGGGTTCACACAACAGTCCACAGATGCACAATATATTAGCATTACCCCTTGCGCATTTGCCAACAAATGTTAAGGCTAATCACTGTCATTTCAATATACATGTACATGTGCTTATTTTTTAACATGTCCGTGGCCAGAAGAGAGCAAACATAAAATCACATGGTAAACATGCCATCATGTAAACAGCAATACACACGGCACTAGGGGGGATGCACATCTAACACTGTCAAACATAACCACCATGACAAGCACAAATCGAAATATGTTTGCCTCCACTGGGCATTGTCAACCATGGCACATGTAAGAACTTTACTGCAAAAGGCATACATCATTTGAGGAACAACTCTCGTTACACAAAGGAGAAAAGTGTCCTTGGTGAGACATCTGTCACACACAGGTTCACAAATGTCTAGGCATCATGCTACATCACCAAGCCAAGTGTCTGTTAAACCTAGATGTCTCTTCATCAGTTCTGAATCCAGAAACACAACACAAAGGTCAGGGCAAGATGCATACACCTCTCACACCAACTATCCATGGTACAACACCTATCAGCTTCAAGATTTGAGTCACCCTCTTTTTTTGTGTAGAAATCTTCGCCTGTAGAGAGAGGAATATGTAAGAGAACAATGGCAGAACATGCATAATACATGCTGTTTGGCTCGCAACTACCCATCAAGCTCCGGGTAGGCCACTGCCAGGGCACATTCCAACAGGGGAGCTTGCCTCCCTACGAAGTGGGGAGGACCTTCCCAGCTGGGTTTCTGCAATGTTGTAACAACTCCCGGAAGTCCTTCCACCTCTTAAGACAGTGGACGCTGCTCCGGTGATAGACTCCCAGGGCCCACACTTTTGAGACAATGGCTTTCCACAATGAATGCATCTGATGGGCACTGACATGTACAGAGACAATGCATCAAGCAAGACAAGGCCAATGCTTGTTGGCTGGTACAATGTTGAAATCACACACAACTGTTGCTGACACAGAGCACAAGGGTGTGGCAACTCAGCACAATAGACACCTCACATGAATATCACCATTGCATTAGGCATCCAGACTCTGATACTAATCACCACCATCTAACAACCCTGCCTGTGCACAGATGTAGTCTGCTGTGAGTTACAGAGGCACACAATACCATAGAGATCCCATTATGGGGAAGCCACTTGGACATGCCTCTCCACACAATGTTACCATCTGGATTATATACAACATGAACATTCCACATGGAGCCTGACAGTGGTGAGGACAGTCATGTTTAGAAAAAAAGCCACAATATGAGGACTCACATATGTCACATTATCAGCAGACACTCTGATCTGCTCTGGCCATGTGAACTACCTAAAGGTTATAAAATAAAAGTGTATACAAATCTGTGTGCTTACCAATACTTACAGAGGACATACCCCCTGCCACTGTCACATGAAAGACAAATACATAAATAACAAAAGCCACCTGCAAATCTCAACTCTGGACATGCTGTGGACTCGACAAGTGTTGGAGGTCAGAAATGCCCTAATTCAAGTGCTGTCAGGCAAGTGACATGAGCAATCAACAAGCAATTCCTCTGCCACCATAACAGAAAAACACACTATAGGAAGATCATGGGTGGAATCACTCCCAACACATATTACCACAGTGTGGGACAACAGAGACTAGTCCATGATCAGAGGCAGCCATCAGAAAGCATACCCATTTTCCAACATGTACACAAGGCATGGAAGGAGTAGTGTGGGAAGGTAGTTAGATTGGAGATATGCCGGACAACTACTGAGCCCATGGACTTACAATAGACTGACATGTCAGGCCACAGCAACGGTGTCTCCCTCCCTCTGTCATATGAAACAATCTGCATCAACATGCAGCATTCCTTGCCACCTGCACTCAGTGTACACAAGAAATACAGATACCCAATATTTTTGAGTGCACAGGCTCCATAGAGGGGCATGTGTCATATATCTCCAGAGCCTCAAGAGGTACTCCAGTGAACAATTGCCATGTAGGTGGTCTCATTTACATGGTGTTACAGGCACCGCTCGCTCATGAATTAGCATTTTATCTCTACACATGCCTCACTTCACCCCCCCCTTATCATCACAGGACACATAAACCGCACAGACACTGAGGTAATGAACACCAGCTATCCTCAACTATGACCACCTAAGCCAATTTCAAAAGTTCTGCTACAACCTTTCCCAAGCAAGACATTGTGCATGCCAACCAGCATTGACCTGTTCAAAGACAAATGGCTGTTACGTTTCAAATAATCAGACTTTTAACATGCACTCTCAAACTCAGATATGTCACTTGTATGTACACCATCTTACATGTCACATGACACACATCACATATGAAAAACGTCGTAGACCCCGACATAGGAAGTCATGCATACCAAAAATTGTAATGGTTGATGTTAGATTCCTACCTGCTCCTCTGCTGAGCCTTAGAGTTGTCCATACATGGGGAGGACCTCTTCTACCAGCGTATCCAGTTCTTCAAGAATAATGCTCAGGCCCTAAACCCTTTCGCACAGGGCATGATGACTCACAGAGAAGGAAAACAGCAGCTTCAGTTGAGGAGGTCTTGATTGCAGCAGTCTCAGTAGGCAAGTGAAGAGGTTAAGGCACATTTACCCACATATTCGCCACATAGTCACCATACGTTATTCACGGACACTGCCATTGGGCCACGAGATTCAATTCCACCAATGACATTCAAAGGAAGTGGTTTCCAAAGTCAAGACCACATACCACACGGTGAACTTCTGCTGGCGGGATTTGAAAAACAGTTGTACAAAAGCAAGGCCAGGCAATCGCCATCTTGTCGTTCGTCCACAGAGCGAACCTCATGAGACCTACAATGACACAATGCTCTCAGCCATGTTCAGACATGTCCACAGATGGTGTTGAGTGAGTTCCTTTTGAAAAGCTGTTCCACACACTGATGTCCATTCCAATGCAAATGATGTCCCCATCAACTCCGCCGTAAGTAGACACACTGTGCTGACGAAATATATAGTGGGCACACCTACATACATAAGACATGTCTGTGTTGATCGATGCAGCGCACATTTGCTCCACGTACCACAATGAGATCCACACAGCCGGAGGTCAGATAGGGAATGTAATCTACTGTAATGGTGTCATCCATGAACATTTATGGCTGCATGTATGTAACTGCATATTGCTGGACCATCTGTGCACACTACATATATTTGACTCTTGCAGCACTGATGTCACAGCTGACACTCACATCAATGACTTAACATATGTCATGCAGACATATGGTAAGCCTTGATCATTGACTAGACTATACGTCCCACCCTCCATCTCAATTACTGACAGCCTCCTCAAGTAAGTGACTCATGTCAACCTACATGACACCAATGCACATGATTTCCTTGTCATTATGTCACTGTAACGACTGGACTCTCGGACCAGATAGAATCAGCTCACCAAGACACCACTAACCCAGCCGAAACGTAACCACCTCCCTCCTTAGGACCTATTTACAACAGGTATCTACGTTCCTACCCAAGGATGGGGAATTAGCAATATACAAGCTTAGATCTTCTAAAATACCACACCCATACAATATAGTCTCGCGGCCACATGAGCCCAGACTAATCTATCCTGGGGCAGTTCTGATTACTTACCATTACACACTGGCTACAACCAGTGCTCTCTCAAGCCACAATCCTGTGGGTATAGACACTGTATCCTCCCAGTGCTCTCATTATTACACAAGCCACAATCCTGTGAGTATACACATCGACCTCAGTCAATGCTCTCATTAACGCCGCTTTCCCTAGAGGCGATCTCACTACACACCGTTTCCCTCAGGTGCTCTCATTAACGCCGTCTTACAATGACGATCACTTTCCTATGAATACCTTTAGCTCTTCATGTTGGGGAATCTCTCACTATCCACTAGAGGTACAATACTACAATATTATGGATCACACAAGAATGGCCGAATTACACGGTGTACAACTTATTCCCTATTTCAAGAGCTCCTCTCTCCCTCATTATTCAGGTACCATTTACCTGAAGGGGAGTTGCATCCGTTCACATAACAGCACCTGACTAGAAGAAAGGCTAACTTTACCATAAGATAATAAGACATACACACTGGTTCACTAAGAACTGGGGTATCTTTATTTATCAACAATATCAACAATATAATACTATACTATAACATATAGCCTGAAAAGGAAAAGGAAAGGTTAGAATGTGTGTGCACGCTAATAAGAAAGGGTTGACGTCACCTTATTAATATGAAGTCTGGACTCAGCAGTCATCTGGGTTCCCTTCTCGTCTGTGCCTTGGCTTGTCTTAGGATCACACCTCTGCAGTCACGGATACACGTCTGCACCGCTATGCTCTGTCTCCTCCGTTTCCCTCCAAGTCACTGGAACCTTCCTCTTATTCTCTGTCTCATCAGCTGCTTTCTCTCTGGCTGTTCTGGACTACTCCTCTCTCCTCTCAATCACGGACTGTCTTCACTTTTTAGCTTCGATCTTCTAACTCAGTTTCTACCACTCTGATATTCATTCTCTGAACTAACTGCTCCACTCTGTATGCTCTGATCTTAATGTCAAAGCTCACCAGCTGCTCCAACTAAAATAACTTCAATCTTTCTAAGAGAGTATCAGCTTCTCGGTCTTTCTCGGACTTCAAAGTGGCGACTGTCTGCCTTGAAATAATTAATTGCATTGATGCTAACGACTAGCTGCCGCCTACAGACTGACTAACTCACTACCTCATGCTTTCGCTAATATGGAAGCTTGTCCCTTCATGGAAAGTTACGGCCCGTAGCCTGCCGCCCACCAAATTCTTGTACCTCCCCGTACCAAGGACACGTTCTCAGCCGGCCGGCCTGATGTTATGTCTTCGACACGGAGAAAAATACAGTCTTTCGATAAGGGCCAGCCTGAGCCGGTTCTCTCCAAGCGAACAACACCTCGTAACTAAAACATTACATTTGACCTAAAAGCATCTCAAGCTGCCGGAGCAGAAAGAACGATGGAGTCTCTCCCGTTTGAGGCCTACAAGGCCCGAAATAAGCATAACTCCATCAGAAGTATTCTATTATTCTTATAAAAGGACGGATTACTACTAATACTAAAGAATCTATCCCTTAACATAGATTTATAAGCCCTGAACTAAAGGGAAGGGTAGGGGATTGCAGCAAACGCCTTGTAAATAGGCCCTGTCTAAGGTTCTAGTCCTCCTATTAGAATGATAGCAGACTAAAGTCACCTTCAATCACCTTCACTCAAGAAAAGGGGCAAAAAGCCGGTCAGAACAGTCACTTATTGCAACATGTGAGTCACTGACAGCCTTGAGGGCTAGGTCCATCATCAACATTGCGCATTGCTAAAAGACACCATGTGCCCTGTAGTAGTGGGTTGCTCATTCAGAATGGACACATCTGACTATCATCTACAGACATGCACAAAAAGGTAATTAAGAACTGTGATTAGGCTCCGCAAACGCAGCAGGAATTGTCTTTGTGGAACATGGAGAGTGATCAGTAGAAATGGCAACACATATATGTGGAGACATTTACACATGTGCCCTATCAACCAAACCACTACATACATCCAAGTGAGGGGATGCAAGTTAGTCATAACACACATCTGCAACATGCCCACTACACAACAATGTGAAAATAATCCTAGCTTGAAGTGCTCAACATAGTTAATGAGCATTATACATTTCCACCATGAGACTTTTCAGTTCAGTCAATGTCTAGCAAACAGGTAAAACCTTTGTACTGTTGACCATCTCCAGTGCCATCCAGCATCCTGTGACACGAACTGCAACAGAACTACCTCACTTAACGCTACATCACTCAATATGTAGAATCAGTACATGTCAAGCACATTACACCTAAACATGAATAACATAAACAATTGCAGGAAAAATGCACTTTGAAATGTAAAAATATTTATTTAGGTGACAGTGCCTGAACTGTATACAAGTTGGAAGGCCTTTGTCCAGTCCATAAATACACATGTTTCATGGCATTTGACTGGCAGGTCTGCCACCAAACTTGGCTACCAAACAGTGCCAGGGATTACCTCATCAGGAGGGGCATTAGGTATCATGCCAGGCACCTCAAGGCCCACATATGGGAGCAAAGAATTAAGGTTTGGCAGAGGGGGATGTAGGCTTGAGAGGTGGGGGTTTAGATTTGGGATTGGTGGCTTTGCCTTGGAAGGGTCCTTTTTCTTCCTGGAATGGTCTTTCCTCATTCTTTTTCTGGGGGCAGATTTTTTACAGGTGGGTCTGGATGTGGTAGTATATTGAATGGGGATGCTGAAGGCAGGCCTGGGTGGGGGCGTGGAAGGGAGGTTTACAACATTGCAAAGTCCAACACAGAAGAGGAAATGGGCTTGGGCAGTGGGTCCAGGAAAAGCAAGGTTGGGCTCAGGCTTGGAGGTAGAGGGAGTCAAAGCGTCTGCAATGCTGGAATGTGATGTGGATGCATGTGTGAGGGGTCAGGGACAGTTGGTGGAGATGGATGGCAGGGTGCATGTGTGGTGGATTGGGGGATGGGGTGGAGATGGCTGGCTGGGTGTATGTATAGTAGGTTGGGAGACGGTGGGTGGAGATGGTAGGCGAGATGCATGTCTGTGGGGTTGGGGAACAGAATGGAGATGGCTGGCTGGGTCCATGTGTCGTGGGTTGGGGACGGGGTGGAGATGGCTGGCTGGGTGCATGTGTTGTGGGTTGGGGGTTGGGGTAGAGATGGCTGGCTGGGTGCATGTGTGGTAGGTTTGGGGAATGGGGTGGAGATGGCTGGCTGGGTGCATGTGTGGTGCGCCTGGGAAGAGGGTAGAGATGGCTGTCTGGGTGCAGGTGTGGTGGGTTAGAGGACTGGGGATTGTGGACAGCTGGCTGGGTGCATGTGTGGTAGGTTGGGGACAAGGAAAGGAGATAGCTGGCTGGGTGTACGTGTGGTTGGTTTTGGATAGGGTGGAGATGGCTGTTGTGCGTATGCATGGACAAGTATGTGTGTGCTTTGGACAAGTACAGGCATAGGTTTTTTGGGTTGGGTAAGAGGAAAGCTGTGTGGGTGAAGGCTGATGTCAATTTACTGCTGCCGTTGTTGAGGACAGCGATACAAAAGGGGGTGGTAATGGACGGAGCATCTGAACCAATCAAACACTCACACCCAGTCAAAAGATCTGGGTTTAATCCATCACCGTTCTTTAGCCCACTCTGCCACCCCAGTTCAGACATGGCTATATGCAAATCAGTCTGACCCTGTGCCTCATGGGAACAGTCCAGCCCGAACTGCCAAGTCATGCCTTCCCTGGACCGGAAACAAGCTTCTGAGGACCGGTTTCTGGCATTCCAGCCGTCTTCAGCCCGGCTTGCTTGAATCCAGTGGCAAAGTGAGCAAGGGACTCACGTCTGAGCATACCCTGCCACACTTATGGTGGCCAAAAGTGGTATTTATTTATTTATTTTTTAGATTTATACAGCGCGTACAATTGCCCGTAGGCATCTCGGCGCTAGAAACTTTTAATGTATTCCCGAGGTTAGGCCGGTAACTATTCTTGATCAAACAGCCAGGTCTTTATCTTTCTGCGGAAATGAATCAGGAATGGGCTGTCTTTGACGGAAGCTGGCAGGGAGTTCCATAACCTGGGAGCTGCCACAAGGAAGCGTCTATCGCCCCAGTTAACTGTTTTTGTTTGTGGTATTTGAAGGATTTTAAGGTTGTTAGATCGGAGCGATCTTATGGGGGACTGGTATCTGAGATGGGATTTCAGGAAATGTGGACCACAGTAGTGCAGTGCTTTATAGAGTATGCACAGCGCTTTAAACTTGATCCTGTTTCGAATCTTGAGCCAATGCAGGTCTCTTATAGTCTCAGAGATTGGTGAGAACTTTGGGATTCCAGACAAGAGGCGGGCTGCAGCATTCTGGATGGTCTGCATTTTGTTGGTCACTCTTGCTTGGGCGTTGAAGAACAAGCCGTTACAATAGTCAAGAGATGACAGCACGAGGGCGCTTACCAGCGTCTTACCTGCTGAGGTTGGTAGAAACAGCATGATTTTCTTGATCAGCCTAAGTTTGTGATGGGCTGTTGCTGCTATTTTATTTGAGTGGGCCATGAAATTTAATTTATCGTCAAAAATCACCCCCAGATTTCTGACGGTGATGGATGGTGTAGGTGGTGTTCCGTGCGTAGGAGGCCACCAGGTGTTTGACCATCCGGGGGAGAGATGTCCAAATATGACGACCTCCGTTTTTTCAGCATTTAACTTTAGGCAGTTAGAGGCCATCCACTCACCGATCGCCCGCATGCCCTCTTGGAAGTTTTCAGCTACCTTGTCTCCATTCCCGTTGATGGCCAACACAACATCCGCGTACGAGGTTAGGCTCATCCCATAGGCCTTGATGACAGAGGCCAGGTCCGACACATAGATATTAAATAGTGTCGGGCTAAGAAATGAGCCTTGGGGAACCCCACACGGTAGTGACAGCTTGTGCGATTGGAAGGGCCCCAGTGTGACCACCTGTGATCTACCGGCCAAGAAGGAGGAAAGCAGATTTCTAGCCATGTGGCGGATGCCCGGGTTTTCGGCACGGTCGACCAGGATCTTGTGGTCGACCGTGTCGAAGGCCGCCGACAGATCGAGCAGTACGAGTATTGCTGTACCTCCCTGGTCCCGGATCACTCTTATGTCCTCTGTAGCTTTTATTAAGGCAGTTTCGGTTCCGTGGAACTTGCGGAAACCAAATTGGGTGTTGTCCAGTAGTTGATGTTTTTCTATGAACTCTGAGAGTTGTGAGTTCATAGCCTTTTCCACTACCTTGGCTAAAAAGGGGAGACTGGCTATGGGGCGGTAGTTTTTTAGTTGGTCCTTGTCCAGATTAGCTTTCTTAAGTAGGGGTTTGACCAAGGTGTTTTTAAGGGAGTCTGGGTATATCCCAGTTCCGAACATTGTGTTGCAGATTGATACAATGTCAGGGGAGAGATAGTCCATGATCGGACAAATGACTTTTAGAGGGCAAGGATCTAATGCTGAGCCTGATTTGATTGTGGCCGTTATTTCCTTGATTTGTGTTTCTCCAAGGTCTAAGAACTGAGAATGTTCGATATTGTTAGTCCCGTTGTTAGATGTGGGGGGGCTGATTACTGTTTTTGTGGAGAATGCTTGATATATATCATTCACCTTTGCGAAAAAGAAATCAGCCAGAGAATCACAAAAGACTTGGGATTGTGGAGGATTCAGGTCCGGTGTGTTTCCCGCTAAAACCTTAGTTATCTCAAAACGTTTTTTACTTGAGTTTTTAGCAGAATTGATTTGTTCAGTTAAATAGGATTTTTTTGTCTCGACTATAAGGACTTTGTATTGTCCGAGTGCTTCCTTATAGCTGGTCTTGCTTTCAGCGCTGTAGGATCTGCGCCAATGTTTCTCCCTGTTTCTACAGAATTGCCTCTTAATACAGAGCTCCTCTGTAAACCATGGGGCTGATGGCGTTGCTCTATTTCTAGAGAATTTTTTAGTTGGGGCTAAGGAGTGGGTGGCGGTACCTAGCCACTCCTGAAATTGTCGTGTGGCCAAGTTTGGATCAAATGTTGAGTCAGGACGAGTTTTTTCAAATAGGCTTGTTAGCTCAGCGCGATCGATGTCCTTCCAAACTTTAATGGTTTGTGGTTTCGGTACAGAGTGGGATCTGAGTCTATTTAATGTGACTGATATTTTTATTAAAATGGCGAAGTGGTCGGTCCATGGCATTGGTAAGGTATCTATTATATTAACGCCTTGCATATTAGTAAAAATGCCATCTAGCGTGTGACCGGCTATATGGGTGGCGGTGGTTACCAGTTGCCGAAGACTCATGGTGTGCATGTCTGATATCAAGGAATGGGTATCTTTGTCAGCTGCATTCTCAAAATGGAAGTTCAAGTCGCCCAATAATGTAAATGAGTCTTCCAGCGCTGGAGCTTCTAGTATTGCACCCAGATTTGCTAGAAAGTTGGTGCGAGAGCCTGGTGGTCGATATAGGAGGATGCCTTTAAAATGAAACAATGGGGTAAGTTTAAGATCAAAAAAGGGGTAATAATGGACAGAGCATCTGAACCAATCAAACACTCACACCCAGTCAAAAGATCTGGGTTTAATCCATCACCGTTCTTTAGCCCACTCTGCCACCCCAGTTCAGACATGGCTATATGCAAATTAGTCTGACCCTGTGCCTCAGCGGTCCTCGGAGGCTTGTTTCCAGTCCAGGGAAGACATGGCTTGGCAGTTCGGGCTGGACTGTTCCCATGAGGCACAGGGTCAGACTGATTTGCATATAGCCATGTCTGAACTGGGGTGGCAGAGTGGGCTAAAGAACAGTGATGGATTAAACCCAGATCTTTTGACTGGGTGTGAGTGTTTGATTGATTAAGATGCTCCGTCCATCACCACCCCCTTTTGTACTGTTGTTGAGGACAGAGCATGAAAAGATCACTGTAGGGCACACATACCACTATGAATGCCACCCAGGTAAGCAGCCTTATGAGCACATTGGCTGCACAGGCCTGGATGGCATTCAAAAGTGCAGTCTGCCTAACAGAGATCTGTTTCATGAGGTCAATGGCCTCCTCACTAAGGGCAGCTGGGTGCACACAGTGTTACACTTTCATGAACATGGCAGAAAACCCAGGACTAACCTTCACTGAAGATGACGTAAATGCCATCTTGTCTGCCCCCCCCCTCTGATGGCAGATCTAAATGTTGCACAAACAATAGCACAGAGTGCCGACTGGGAGAATCTTACTGAAAAGAAAAGACACCGTATTAGAACCATCTTACATGGCGTGATCCTGACAGAATATCTAAGGAATGATACAGCGCTCAAAGGATTGACTGTCACCAATGCACCCCGCATCTTCCTAGACAATGCGGCGTTCTGCAAAGATTGGGCACAAATAGCCTGGCATTGTTTGAGAGACTGGATTATTCTTATAATCTAGACAGCAAAACATCTATTGGATGCAATCCTCATTGATATTCAGGCCACCGAAAACCATTTAAAAACAACATTGACGTCTTTTAAGAAATGGCTAGACAAAGTAAATAAAGAAATGGCCATATACTAAGAAGACCTAACCCAATCTAAGATCCAGAAATTCTGGAAGGACCTTAAACAATTTACCTACACCAAAACCTACCCTTATGCAGATACTTACTATAAGCCCACGACACGTGCAAGTCAGTGTGCCTCTTCTGATGATGATTCATCAATAACCAGCGGCTCCAGCGCGGGCAGTTATCTCAACAAACTGAGATGGAGAGGTCACAATACCAACTGGCAACAACCCTGGCCCGGATTCCGCAAGGGGACCAGATGGCATTAGTGGTGGTTAGAGGCGGCAGACCCGGAAGCAGAGAACAGCCCGGGACCAGGGTTAAATTCCCGATGCGGCAGGGTCGTGGACCAGGGTCAGCGGACTCAATAATTCTCACCGAGGTGCCTACTCTAACCAGGGATCACACTCGGCAACTCTGGGCATTAGCTTGCCTCATCTCTACAACGGCCCCCCACATTCGCCGGGGATGCCTGGTTTCACCTTGGAGATACCCAGTAGGGACCATCTCACAGGGATAGCCAGGACGGGTTCCCCAGCGGTCTACAGCGCCACGACGCCTCAGGGCAGCAGTGCACTTTACAAGACACATACATTTACATTTACATTTACATTTATCCTTCTCCTTATCCCCCAATTAATCCCCATATGCAATACGGATGGAATCCAGCATTTGTTCAACCACAGATGCCATTCATGTACCAAAATTCCAGGTTTCCTTTCTTAGGAAATGGCAGCAGAGGACGCGGCAGAAGACGCAGACAGAACCTAATCACTAACTTTTCCTCACACCCCTTGTCGGAGATTGAAGAAAAGGTACTGAACAAAGGATTAGTGTTCTTGCCCACAGTCAAACTGGACAAGTTTATATTGCACTGTGAATTGGCAGATTTTTTCAGAAACTGAAACTAAAACCTTATTTTGAAATCATGCCAATAACAGATTCGACAGAAGACCAAGGGGACACTAAACTGAAACCTAAATCATCTTTTATGCCTCCTCCTCACACTGCACCGGTTGAAGTGGTAACTTTTGAACAAGCCATCTTCAAGGAAATTGAAGATATTAACAACATTCAAAAACACAAGTATGTAGAATTTGAAGCAATAGAGGCACTCAGATCTAATGACACCATCATAATCAAATCGGCAGACAAAGGAGGAGGCATTGTTGTAAAAAATAGGGAGGACTATCAAACAAAGTGCAGAAAACTTCTTGGTGACACAAAAAACTACAGTAAATTGGACACTGATCCTAGTGAGGAGCTGAAAAACAGAAATCAAAACCCTAGTGGATGATGCTGAATCTAGAGGCAATATCAGTAGACATGAGGCAGCTTTCCTGATTTCAAATGAAGCAAAGATTCCATACTTCTATACCATCCCCAAATTCACAAAAACAGGCACCCTCCACCAGACCGTCCGATAGTTTCGGGTATAAGCTCACTATTGGAACCGCTTTAACGTTTTTGTGATTTCTATCTAAAAACAATTGTACAGTCAACTCCTACGTACCTAAAGGATACCAAAGACCTATTGAGACTATTACAGAAGGTGGATTTCAACTCAGACACCTCTTTTCTGGTTAGTCTGGATATTGAGAGCCTCTATAGCAGCATGCCGCAAGATGACACTCTACGAGTCCTCAAAACATCATTGGACTCAAGCCCCTGGGATTACAACACCCCAAAATCTTTTGTACTTCAATGTACAAAACTAGCCTTGAGGGACAATTATTTTGAGTTTGAGGGAGTATTGTTTCTACAGACGTACGGGACGTTGATGGGCAGTACCTTTGCCCGTAGTGTGCCTGGCCTGTACGTCTACAATTTTGAACAAATCCACCTCTTGAGACCTGGCACACCCTATATAACATACATCAAATTTTACAAGAGATATATTGATGATGTTTTTCTAATATGGGAAGGCACTGCAGGGGCCTTACATGCCTTTCTAGGGTGGATTAACAATCAAGACCCCAATCTCAAATTCACCCATACTATCAGTAAAATTCAATCATATTTCTTGACCTGGATATAATTGCAGAGAATGGCCATTTTACTACTAAAATTCACTTCAATCCAACGCGAGAAACTCTATCCTACGATATGAGAGTTTTCACCCTAGACTACTGCGTGAAAATCTACCATATGGTCAATATCTAAGATTACGCTGACATTTCAGTAAAACCGCTGATTACAAAGAACGGGTGGCTGCCTTGCCTACAAAACTTCAAGCCAGAAGATATCCTACTTGAATCACAAGTAAAGTACAGAAACAAGCAAGAAATGAAAATTGGAAGGGCTGCTTGAACCAACTCAGCGGACGTCCTCCAATATACCACTCACTTGCGTGACCTCTTAGAACAATATCTCCAGTAGAGGGGCACGCATTATTAACAAAAATTGGAGGATACTTACAAGTGGGAAATTAAGCTGGGGCAAACCTCTTTTCTCATATTAACGTTCCAAAAGCCTTAAAGACAGCTTTGTGTCCACACGTCGAACCCCTACAATACGCCCTACAAACACGGTGTTAAATGCTTCGGGGCTTCCAAATGTGAGGGGCAATTTTCCTTGCGGCAACTGTAGCGTGTGCCACCTCACAAAATCATCTAAAACTCTTGATTTAGAAACAGGCAAGACATGGCAAATCAGGCGACATACTAACGCAACTCCAGTAACGTTATCTACCTTATCACCTGCCCATGCAACCTTAGATATGTGGGAATGACAGGCTGCAAAAAAAAGGTACGAATAAAGGTACGAATATGCGAGCATAGGAGCAATATCCGTTGCAAGAAAAACACCACCAAAATGACAAATCTTTTTGGGGAAATGGGCTACACCACCAACAACATGAGATGGGTGGTAAATTGAACAGCTGGACACAGGTCTAAACAACCTCCAGCATCACCTACATGACTAAGAACAACGTAGGGTATATCGCCTCAACACACATAATGAAGGTGTTAATGATGATATCCCCTGGAACCTGCTAAATAGACAACCATAGAGTCATTCCTTGCATAGATTCCACAGGGATAATCATTGATTACTAATGTACAGATGACCTGCAAAACCAGATATTGAAGTAGTACTGATCACATCTTCTGATAATAACGATATTAGGAGAATAGTATATATCAAATATCACACTGCACATGCTGACATTGGTTGCTGATGCCTCTTCGTACTTGTTACTAGTAGTAATAAATTCACCTCATAGCCAAACTGTGAGCTCTGTATTAGAAATAATGTTCACATTCCTCTGATACAACCTGTTAAAAAAGAGTGCAACCGTACGTCATTTTTTATAAGGTATTAAATATCTTCACACGTGCCAGAGCACACTTAGCCAGCAGTTAACACCCAGTGGTACATAATGGTATACTATACCGCTTCTTTCACTTTTGTTTTGTAGTGTTTGCATGGATGTGTGCGTGGTGATTCACCGGGTGTATGCATTTATGAGTGCGTGTGTTAGGTAGTGTATCTGTGATTGAGTGTACATATAGCTGTGTTGGTGAGTGAGTGGATGTGTTACTGGTATATGTGTAAGTAACTACATATGTGAAAGGCAGTATTTGTGAGTGTTTGAGTATACACGTGAGTGTATGTAACAGTGAGGGATTGTGACAGTGGCTGCATGGATAAGTGTGTGCTTATGTCAGTAATTGTTGAAGACAGTACCTGTCTGTATGAATAAGTGATGTGGTGTGTCCCACTTGTGGGACACCCCCGCGCCGCACGGCCACCAGCTGCTGCGTGTGCCACTCCGCTTTGCCCTCTGCCTCGCTGCCTGCCTCGTTGCCGGCTGACGCCGCTGCCGTCTGTTTTGTTTTGTTTTTGTAAAACATTTGTGCTTGTTTTTCTGCCTCGTTGCCGGCTGACGCCGCTGCCGTCTGTTTTGTTTTGTTTTCGTATAACATTTGTGCTTGTTTTTCACTGTATTTACTTCCCGTGTTAGCGTCGTGTTTAAGCATTTGTGCCTGTTGTTTTGGTCACTTTTGCCCGTTTTCTCGTTCTCCTTCCTGTCTGCCCGCCTACCTCGCCGCCCTCCGCCTTCCCTCCCCGCTCCCCGCTTCCCGCCACCACCGCTGACCACGCTCCTTTTCCCTTCTGCTCCCGCCTCCCAGCTGCCCCGCCCACCCGCGCACTTGGCCTTAAATGACGACCGTGCGACGCAGGTGAGTGTGACCCACTTGTGGGACACCCCCGCGCCGCACGGCCACCAGCTGCTGCGTGTGCCACTCCGCTTTGCCCTCTGCCTCGCTGCCTGCCTCGTTGCCGGCTGACGCCGCTGCCGTCTGTTTTGTTTTGTTTTTGTAAAACATTTGTGCTTGTTTTTCTGCCTCGTTGCCGGCTGACGCCGCTGCCGTCTGTTTTGTTTTGTTTTCGTATAACATTTGTGCTTGTTTTTCACTGTATTTACTTCCCGTGTTAGCGTCGTGTTTAAGCATTTGTGCCTGTTGTTTTGGTCACTTTTGCCCGTTTTCTCGTTCTCCTTCCTGTCTGCCCGCCTACCTCGCCGCCCTCCGCCTTCCCTCCCCGCTCCCCGCTTCCCGCCACCACCGCTGACCACGCCCCTTTTCCCTTCTGCTCCCGCCTCCCAGCTGCCCCGCCCACCCGCGCACTTCGCCTTAAATGGCGACCGTGCGAACGCGCAGCGGTCACGCGCAGCGGGCGCGCCGATTGTGCACCGAAGGCGCGCCAAAGGTAAGCCCGTCTGCGCCCGTCCGCGCCTGGACCGCGCCCAGTGCCAGGACCCCGGGCCCCCGAAGACCCCGACCGACCCGCCTGACGTACTCCGCCGCCACCCTCATCGCTCTCAACTCCGGCCGACTCCCAGAATGCCATCAAGCCACACCACGACGCACCCACGGACCTTTCAGCTGCCACGCCTGCAAATTCGCCTGCATCCGGACCTGCCTCACACCAGCACCCGCCAAGTCGAACACCAGCAGCACCCACCTCAAGTGCATCCTGCTCAACACCCGCTCCGTCCACAGACACGCCATCGAACTCTGGAACCTCCTAGACGCCACGGCCCCTGACGTTGCCTTCCTCACGGAGACCTGGATGAACGCCTCTTCAGCTACCGACATCGCCATCGCTATCCCAGAGGGCTACAAGATCGTCCGGAGGGACCGCAACGCCAACCAGATGGGAGGAGGCATCGCCATCATCCACAGGAACACCATCCGTCTCACGACCAGCACCGACAACACCCTGACCACCGCCGAACATCTGCATTTCCAGATTCACACCGACCCGAACACCACCCTCAGAGGCACCCTGATCTACCGACCTCCGGGACCACGCACCCAATTCAGCGAGGACATCGCCGACTTCGTCAGCCCGCACGCCCTCCCCTCCGCTGACTACATCCTCCTGGGGGACCTCAACTTCCACCTGGAGAACAACAACGACCGCAACACCAGCACCCTGCTCGACAACCTCGCCAATCTTGGACTCAAGCAGCTGCTGTCCACCCCCACCCACCTCGCCGGACACACACTCGACGCAGTCTTCTCCTCCAGCACAGACATCGACTTCAGCCACGCCACAGAGCTTCAATGGACGGACCACAGCTGCGTCCACTTCACCTTCAAGAGAACGACGACCCACCACCACCAGCATCAGGCCGCCCGCAGAAGCTGGAACAAGATCACAGCAGACCAGCTCGCCGCTTCCCTGAGCCAGCACCCTCCCGCCAGCTCAGCGAACCCCAGCCAGGCCGCCGACAACCTCACGAGGTGGATCAGCAACTGCGCGGACGAACTCGCCCCGCTGAGAACCCCGCCCAGCAGATCCGGCAGCAAGAAAGCCCCGTGGTTCACCGACGAACTCAAGAGCTCCAAGAAGAACTGCCGAGCCCTCGAGAAAGTCTGGAGAAGGGATCCTACACCAGACAACAGGACCACCTTCAAGCTGGCCACCCGGAAGCACCACCAGCTGATCCGCGCCGCCAAGAAAACTGCTTTCAAGGACCGGCTGGACAACAACGCACACAACTGCAAGGAACTCTTCAACATCGTGAAAGAGCTATCCAACCCCAGCGCAGGAAACAACGACATCACCCCATCGCAAGACCTCTGCAACTCCCTCGCTTCATACTTCCACAACAAGATCGCGGACATACACAACAGCTTCAACAACCAACCAACGAACACCAAGACCGAACAACCGCCCCCCTCCACCACCCTCCACGCCTGGACCCCGATCAGCACCGAAGACACCATCCGCACGATGAACTCCATCCACTCCGGATCACCGACTGACCCCTGCCCTCACCACATCTTCAACAAGGCTGACGCTGTCATCGCACCCCACCTGCGAGACATCATCAACACATCCTTCGACACCGCCACCTTCCCTGAGAGCTGGAAGCACGCCGAACTCAGCGCTCTTCTCAAGAAACCCACAGCGGACCCCACCGAACTCAAGAACTACCGCCCCATCTCGCTCCTCCCGTTTCCAGCCAAAGTCATCGAGAAGACCGTCAACAAGCAGATGGCCGCCTTCCTCGAGACGAATGGATCCCTCGACCCCTCACAGTCCGGCTTCCGAGCCAATCACAGCACCGAGACCGCCCTCATCGCCGCCACCGATGACATCCGAGCCCTGATGGACAACGGAGAAACAGCGGCCCTCATCCTCCTAGACCTCTCCGCGGCTTTCGACACTGTCTGCCACCGCACCCTAGTACAGCGCCTCAGCAATGTCGGAATCCAGGACAAGGCGCTGGAATGGATCATCTCCTTCCTCGACGGAAGAACACAGAGAGTCCGTCTATCACCGTACAAGTCAGAGGCCACCAAAGTCATCTGCGGCGTCCCTCAAGGATCCTCTCTGAGCCCCACCCTCTTCAACGTCTACATGAGCCCCCTCTCGGCCATCGCACGCCAGCACAACCTCAACATAATCTCGTACGCCGTCGACACCCAGCTGATCCTCTCCCTGACCAACGACCCCGCCGCCGCCAGAGCCAACCTGCACGAAGGGATGAAAGAGGTAGCCGAGTGGATGACGACCAGCCGCCTGAAACTGAACTCGGACAAGACGGAGGTCCTCATCCTGGGCTCCTCACCCTCCGCCTGGGACGACTCCTGGTGGCCTCCCGCCCTGGGCACCGCACCCAAACCGACAGACCATGCACGCAACCTGGGCTTCATCCTGGACTCCTCCCTCTCCATGACCAGGCAAGTCAACAACGTCTCATCGGCATGCTTCAACATCCTCCGCATGCTACGGAAGATCTTCTGGTGGATCCCCACCGAGACCAGGAAGACCGTCACCCAGGCCCTCGTCACCAGCCGACTGGACTACGGCAACGCCCTCTACGCCGGTACCACCGCCAAGCTCCAGAAGAGACTCCAGCGGATCCAGAACGCCTCAGCCAGACTCATCCTCGACATCCCACGAACCAGCCACATCTCCGGACATCTGAGAGACCTTCACTGGCTCCCCGTCAACAAAAGAATCACCTTCCGCCTCCTCACCCACGCACACAAAGCCCTACACGACCAAGGCCCGAGCTACCTCAACAGCCGAGTCAACTTCTACGCTCCCAAACGCCACCTCCGATCAGCCAACCACGCCCTCGCCGACGTCCCCCGCATCCGAAGAGCGACTACAGGAGGAAGGTCCTTCTCCTACCTGGCCGCCAAGACCTGGAACTCCCTCCCGACCGACCTGCGCCTGACCCAAGACCACCTCTCCTTCAGGAAGAAGCTGAAGACCTGGCTGTTCGAGCAGTAGCGGCACCCCCCCCCCCCAGCGCCTTGAGACCCCACGGGTATGTAGCGCGCTCTATAAATGTCTTTGATTGATTGATTGATTGTATAATTGTATGGGTGAGTAAATGGCAGTGTAAATAATTATTTGAGTGACTAACTATGTTTTTGGGTAACTCTTTGGGTGACTGGCAATGTGTGAGTGTCTATATGGGTGTATGAGTGAATATATCAGTGGCTATATTGATGAATGACTGCGTGTATGAGTGACTGTATGGGTTAGTGGGTGGATGTGTGTGTAGACGTATGAATCACTGAGCGGGTATATACTAACTGCTATTGGTGTGTCTAGGGTTTCGATGCTGGTAGTCTGTATTTTAGATTAGGTTTATGAAAGGTTCTATTAGTTTGCGAGGATGTGCATCAGATGATCACGTGGATGATGCCATCAGTGATGTCATCAGTGATGTCATTTGAGATGTCATGTCAAGTCAAGTCAGAGAATTTACATAGCGCACTACATACCCAGAGGGTCTCAAGGCGCTAAGGGGGGGAGGAGGATTACTTGTCAAATATCCACGTTTTAAGTTGCTTTCTGAAAGCTAGGTGGTTTTGGGTAAGGCGAAGGTGAGTGGGGAGTGAGTTCCATGTTTTAGCAGCCAGGTAAGAGAAGGATCTGCCTCCCATGGTGGTCTTGTTGATGCGAGGTACAGTGGCGAGGGCTTGGCTGGAGGAGCGTAGTTGGCGGGAGGGGGTGTAGAAGGACAGTCTTGAGTTGAGGCATTCTGGTCCGATGTCGTAGAGTGATTTATGTGCGTGGGTTAGCAGTCGGAAAGTGATTCTTTTATTGACGGGTAGCCAGTGGAGGTCTTTCAGGTGACCAGAGATGTGTTCGTTGCGTGGGATGTCTAATATGATTCTGGCTGAGGCGTTTTGGATTCGTTGTAGTTTCTTTTGGAGTTTAGCGGTAGTGCCTGCGTGGAGGGTGTTGCCGTAGTCCAGTCGGCTCGTGACCAGAGCATGGGTGACTGTTTTCCTGGTTTCGGTGGGGATCCAGCGAAATGTTTTTTTGAGCATGCGAAGAATGTTGAAGCAGGATGAGGATACGGCGCTGACTTGTCTGTTCATTGAAAGTGAAGAATCCAGGATAACGCCTAGGTTCCGTGCGTGGTCTGTCGGGATGGGTGCTTTTCCAAGGGCTTCCGGGCACCAAGAGTCGTCCCATGCAGAGGGGGATGTACCTAGGATGAGGACTTCTGTTTTATCTGAGTTCAGTTTCAGACGGCTGTGTTTCATCCATTCAGCAACTTCTTTCATTCCTTCGTGTAGGTTAGTTTTGGCGGTGCTGGGGTCCTTGGTGAGAGAAAGGATCAGTTGAGTGTCATCCGCGTAAGAGATGATGTTGAGGTTGTGTTGGCGGGCGATGGTCGCGAGGGGGCTCATGTATACGTTGAAGAGGGTGGGGCTGAGAGAGGATCCTTGTGGTATGCCACAGATGACTTCGGTGGCCTCGGACTTGAATGGTGGAAGGCGGACTCTCTGGGTTCTTCCGGTGAGGAACGAGGTGATCCATTCAAGTGCTTTTCCATGTATTCCGATGTTGTTGAGGCGTTGTAAAAGGGTGCTGTGGCAAACTGTGTCGAATGCTGCAGAGAGGTCGAGGAGGATGAGGGCGACTGTGTCTCCATTGTCCAGTAGAGTTCGAATGTCGTCTGTTGCTGCGATGAGGGCGGTCTCAGTGCTGTGTTTTGCTCGGAAGCCAGATTGTGAGGAGTCGAGGGATTTGTTGGCTTCGAGGAAAGCGGCGAGCTGGTTGTTGACAGCTTTCTCGATGACTTTGGCCGGGAATGGAAGGAACGAGATGGGGCGGTAATTTTTGAGTTCGGTGGGGTCCGCTGTGGGTTTTTTCAGAAGGGCGGTGAGTTCAGCGTGTTTCCAGTTTTCCGGAAAGGTGGCGGAGTTGAAGGAGCAGTTGATGACGTCTCGAAGGTGCGGTGCTATGACGGAGTCTGCTTTGTTGAAGATGTGATGAGGGCATGGGTCTGTGGGGGATCCTGAGTGGATGGAGTTCATCAGGCGGATGGTGTCCTCAGTGGAGATTGGGTTCCAGTTGTTAAGGGTGTTCGCGGGGGGAGAGTGTTCAGCAAGTGGTTGGGTGGGTTGGGCTCCGGGTTGGTTGTCGAAGCTGTTGTGGATGTCTGCAATCTTGTTGTGGAAGAATGAGGCTAGGGAGTCGCAGAGGGCTTGAGAGGGGGTGATGTCGTTGGAGTTGGCCGAGGGATTGGAAAACTCCTTGACGATGTTGAAGAGTTCCTTGCTGTTGTGGGCGTTGTTGTCGAGTCGATCCTTGAATGCTGTTTTCTTGGCCTTTCGGATTAGTTGGTGGTGAGTGCGGGTGGCGTTTTTGAAGGCGTCCTTGGTGCTGGTGGTTGGGTCTTTTTTCCACGCTTTTTCAAGGGTGCGGCAGAGTTTCTTGGACTTCTTAAGGTCATCGTTGAACCATGAGGCCTTCTTGTTGCCAGGTTTGCTTTGATGTTTTTTCAGTGGTGCTAAGGTGTCGGCGGTGTTGGATAACCATAGGGTGAAGTTGGCGGCGGCTAGGTTTGGGTCCGACGAGTGGGTTGGGGTGTTTAGAAGGAGCGATGAGGAGATCTGGTCGGTGGTGATTTTGTTCCAGTTTCTTTGCAGAGTTGGTTGGAGGTGGTTGGTGGGTTTGGGCTTGTTGTAGGTGAAGTGAACGCAGCTGTGGTCAGTCCAGAGGAGATCCGTAGTGTGGCTGAAGGAGACATGATTGCTGGAGGTGAAGATGGGGTCGAGTGTGTGACCTGCGATGTGGGTGGGGGAAGTGACCAGTTGTTTAAGTCCGAGGTTGGCGAGGTTGTCCAGGAGGGTGGTGGTGTTGCGGTCGTTGATCTTTTCAAGGTGAAAGTTGAGGTCTCCCAGAAGGATGTAGTCTTTGGAGGGGAGCGCGTGTGGAGTGATGAAGTCCGTGATGTCTTCACTGAATTTTGCGCGGGGTCCTGGTGGTCTGTAGAGGAGGGTGCCTCTGAGTGTGGTTTTGGGGTCGATGTGGATCTGGAAGTGAAGGTGTTCAGAGTTGGCGAGGTTGGCGTCAGAGCTGGTTGAGATGCGGATTGACTTCTTATGGACGATAGCGATTCCTCCTCCTCTGTGGCTGGTACGGTCTTTGCGAGTGATCTTATAGTCTTCAGGGATGGCAATGGTGATGTCTGGTGCGGAGGAAGCATTCATCCATGTTTCCGTTAGGAAGGCGATGTCTGGAGAAATTGTGTCTAGTAGATTCCATAGGTCAATGGCGTGCCTGTGGACTGATCGGGTGTTGAGAAGGATGCATTGTAGGTGGTTGGGGTCGGGGGTCAGTGGTGTGGTCGTAGCGGAGATGTTGTCGGTGCCGCTGAATTTGCAGGAGTAGCAGGAGAAAGGTCCATGGGTATGTCCAGGGGCGGCTTGGACGCAGGTGGGGGTGCGACCGGGGTTAAGGGCTAGGAGGGTGGCGGCATCGTAGGTAATGCGGGAGGGCTGGGCAGCGCGAGGGGCAGGGGGTCTGGCGCTGGGCGCGGTCCAGGTGCGGACGGGCGTAGACGGGCTTACCTTTGGCGCACCTTCGGCGCGGATTGGGCGCGGTCGCTGCCCGTGAATGTCACTGAGCATGTCTTGAGTGATGTAATATGTGATGTCATCAGCTGTGCATTACAGGGGCGCAAGTTATAGTTAGCGCTACTAAGTATAACAGCCGAATTTCTCTGGTTTTATACAAGTGAAATGTCCAACTAACTATAACGTCCCTGAAACCTACGTTTTTTCAGGGAATTTCTATAGTTTTTTAAATGCTAATTTCTAACTATAACGTCCCTGAAACCTATGGTTTTTCAGTGAATTTCAAAGGTTTTTTAAATGCTAATTTCTAACTATAATGTCGCTGAAACTATGTTTTTTTCAGTGAATTTCAAAGGTTTTTCAAATGCTAATTTCTAACTATAACATAGCAGTTGCGTTTGCAGAGTGGTGGAGAAAGGTGAGCGTGGCCTTCAAACACCTCTTAGCAGTCCCACTCTGTGGGATCTACTGGAGCTAACAGGAGGGGTAGTTAGCCCTCAACATCAACCTTGGGCTCCAACTACCCCTCCTGTTACCTCCAGTAAGTCCCACACAGCAGGATTGCTAACTCCTCATACCAGGCCACACACTCTTTATCCACCACTCAGCAAACGTGCCACCTGGTGCATTGTAATTTGGGGAATTAATTCCCCTTGAATACTGAGGGTCCCTGGGGCCAACTAGCCCACGAGGTACCTCCAGTAAGCGCCACAAGGCTGGATTGCAGAGTGGTGGTACAAGGCCATGCCCCTTTATACATCACTCTGCAAATGCGTCTCCCGGCGCACTGCTGCTCGGAGAAGGGAGTCCTCTTGTGTCCTGAGGTCCTCAGGACACAAGAGGACCTCATCGCCCCACCAGCAGTGCGCCACGAGGCATACCAGCAGCATTGAATTTTACATTGTGAAACAGTACTGTCAATCTTCAGACTATATGTGTATTCCCTTCAAAATCTGACACAGAAGTTTAGGATAGACTGAAGTGAATACCTCTGTGTGACTCACACACATTTCCATACACCCCTGTCTCTGAAGTGACCAGACATGTGTGCTTATCACCAGGCACATTAGACCATTTCACATTGGCTTTCAGCTGGAAAAGTGATGTACACAGATGGGACCATATGTACAGGCAGGGATCTGCTGTCTTCACTTCTGTATATGGTGGCTGAACAAGGACATGATGCAAACGCCCAGCAGCCCTACACATGAAGATACTCAGCTGCAGGGTTTACCTTTGATCGCACTGCAGCTAGTTGTATTTGAGATTTCCTGTAATGAAGAACATGTGAACAGGGAATATGCGGCATTAGGAGTACATTACTCACCCCCTCCAAGCTGCACTTAGGACCTAAACAGACCATCTAGCTAAGGGTAGGCCACCACCAGGATGCGGCCCATTAGGGGAGTCAAAGTCCGGCGTTCCTCCCTACGATGTGGAAAGACATCCCAAGCTGAAATTCTGTGATGGTGCGGCTACTTCTTCGTAGGTCCACATACCTCTTATGGCAAAGAATGCTGCACTGGTGATGGACTCCCAAACACCGCACTTTATGGGCGATGGCTTTCCAATGGCGATGCTTGAGGTGGGTGTTGATCTAAATGGATACAACAGTGGAAGCGATTAAGTGGACAAGCAAGGCAATGCTCAACTATGCAGCTGTCATGGTAGTGATAGTGATCTGAAATGTCCACATGGCACCGCAGTGTGGCGCCTATATGTGGGTTCCTTTGATGGCCATGAATACGGACATGGGTACATCTCAAACCTTTAATTTTGACATAATGTTGGTTACTTGGCAGTTTTTCACATTTCTACCTTGTTAAGACCTTTTTAGTCCACATGACCATATGCATGGTGTTGATTTTGCATGCCACTGTCTTTTGATATGGTGCAAGTCTTACCTAATTGTGTGTAGTCTGTGCAGCTGTGGTACAGAGACACAACAACCCACACAGTCCTGCCATTGATGATGCTATCAGTACTTAACTTATATGTCAAAACTTAAACCTAGATATTAATGGGCCATTAAATTTAATGGGGTGACCCTTTGTCCCTCAGAACCTGGGTAAGTTATACAGCAAAGGAAAGTGGTTCTGTCGGGTAAGGACAACTAATTTGTACACAGTAATCAATACTCTGGAAATATTTGTAAACAACACACCAAAAGAACAGAAATAAACACGGCTCTTAATCAGCAGTTATTACTAATTTTACTTTACATGCTTTAAAATGGCTGTCAAGTGACCGGCTACACAAACAAGAACAGTACAAGGCTCAAGTGTATCCTGAGTGACTTTAGGGGATTATTGACTGTAGTGCTATACATGAAGTGACAATGAAGACATATGAATACAAACAAACGGGGGTTATTTTCGATAGTCAGGTCCGATTTTACAAGCATATCACGGCGAGAAAGAATATGATTTCCTGTTCAGTTCAGCGGATTGTTTGGACTGGTGGAGACAGTTACATTGGTGTGTTGTTTACAAATGTGTCCAGAGTATTGATTACTGTGTACAAATTAGTTGTCCTGCCCGACATAACCACTTTCCTTTGGTGTAGATATTGATGGGAACATGTTTTGCAAGAGACATGTTCATTGACAGACTGCGCTAGCCTTCATGCATCAATCAAATCTTACCTGCTCTTCTGGTGAGCCATAGATATGCCTATAAAGGGGAAGGACCTCTCCAACTAGGATTTCTAGCTTCTTTATAGCGAAGGCAGGGGTCCTGGCACATATTTGGCCTGGCATTTTTGCTCCCAGAGGTGGCACATAGCAGATGATGAGCAGGAGATATTGACGGCAGCAGTGTAAGTAGGGAAGTGTGTTTGAATTAAAACCACAGTGTACTTGTACAGCGCAGACGTGGTCATTCAAGTATATGCACACAGCCATTGGACCACCGTGGTCACATTCCCCAACGTTAGCCTATGGGAGAGACTGCTGTAGAATCAACCACCAGTCATGAGGTCATCGACTGCCGGTACTAGAAGGCTATAGTTGTCATTATCACCATGTAAAGCAGCCGGCATGTTTGTGGTTGTGTGGAGTTTATTCCAAGTAGCACTTCATGTGCTTCTTAGACTGTGTGATGCTAAATGGTCTGCACAATCACAGCAATGAGACCTTTACAATGTACAGGCAGCATACACATATCATGTCCACTGCAAATCGACTTCTGTATACACCTGTCTTGTGCACATCTGTTAGATGTGGTCAGTAATATGTGGCAGAACTTGTACACTGATACATGTAATGGAAGGCTCTATAGGGTTCTGTGTATTTACTTGGATATGCTGGGGCCCAGACTCAGGTCACATGCCTGTGAATGTCAGCCTTTGAGTCACTAGTGGTAGAATTAAGTTGAACTGTCATGATGTCCTGTGTTGTCCTTCTTGCAGCTACAACTGTAATATCACAGGACATTTCCCTCACAGCAGACACATATAACTATTCATGTTGCTTCTGTCTCTCACCTCGGTACCCTAGAAGGAGACGTCTGCCTCTACTTTTCAGTCCACTCCCAGACCTACAGACAATGCAGGAATGACACATCATACAGAAGTACAGATTGGATTGGCAGACAATAAGAGACCTGACTAATTAGCTGAAGCATGAGCTCTTACAGGAGCTCAACAATCCAGACAATATGACCCCACTTGTCAAGGTCATGGCTGTCTTGCATTTTTTGGCCACAGGTTCTTTCCAATTCACAGTCGAGATCTGGTGGTATGTCACAACCAACGTTCAGTATTGTCCTCGCAGAGGTATTAGCAGCTTTGTTGAAACATGTAGCCATCTACACCCAGTGAGGATTTGGACACTGTGAAGGGGGATTTCTTTGGGCTTGGTCACACCCCAAATGTTCTTGGATCCAAAGATGGCAACATATTAGCTTGGCACCACTACACAACGGTGAGCAGAGGTAACGAAACAGGAAGCACTATCATTCAATAAACGTGCATGTTGTCTGTCTGGCGGATTTGTACATCTCCAATGTCTGTATCAAGTTCCCAGGATCAACACATGATGGCTTCATACTGTGGAACAGCTGAATTCCACAGCTTATGACACAACTCCGACCGGAGAGGGACTGGCTTTTAGGTAAGTGTGAAGTATGTATGTTCTGTCTTTTAAAATGGGAAGTAAGGTGTTCTGAGTGTTTACATGTTGGCCTTCTATCTTTGTCATATCTGGGTTATTCAGCGTAACTCAACTGGCCAGGGCTGTTGACCCAGCTGAGGAAATCTACAACGTCAGGGGAAGTCTGCTTCCAAGAGGCCCCTGGCAGGACACATCGGCCAGTGAAGTGGGCTTTTGGGCTCCTGACAGCCAGATTCCAATGCCGGGACAAGAGTGGAGAAACCCTCCTCTACTCATCCAGGAAGGTGTGTCAGATCACCGTGGCATACTGCATACTGCACAACATAGCCCTATGATGCAACATCCGTCTTCTTGATGAGGATGCAGGCCACGTAGCACCACCAGGTTGGGACCGTGGAATGCTAAGTGAAGACAATGACAATGATGGAGACGGTGAATATGTCCGACAGTACCTGATCCAGGCCTACTTCTCCCAATAGCAGGTATGTGTGAGATGTGATGATGTGACAAATGGAGCACTGATGTGCTGATGTGAGGAGGTATGTTTAGTGTGTAGTGAGTGACTATGTGGGTTATGGGACACATGGCAGAATATTTTATTGAAGTATCCACCAAGGCAGTAGGTACTATTGTGTTTTGCTGTGTCCACCATCATTGCTAAATGTGCAGTCAGTCAATTGTATGTATGCTGTTCTAATGTATCTGTGTTGATCTGTTTTAGGTGTTTGCAGTAAGTGTGGGCGTAAGTTGCGTAAGGGGTCTACGTGGGGAGGCAAGGAGAAGGAACCAACCTCCGCACTCTCCGCATAGCTCAGTTACGCGCCCCCCGCCTCCCATCTTCCTCCTGCCTGCCTCCCGCCCACAGTATTAAAACTTAACAAAACAGTATAAATGAAAATTTAAATCACCTTACCTTATCGGTGGCAGCCCCGGGCTTCCCTCCGTCTCCATCGCGTCTTCTTCTGGGAAACTGTGAATGTGCGGGCACCCGCGCATGCGCAGATCTCAGAAGAAGATGCAATGGAGAGGGAGGTAAGCCCAGGGACGCCACTGGTAAGGTAAGGTGATTTAAATTGTTATTTATACTGTTTTGTTACGTTTAAATACTGCGGGCGGGAGGCGTACGGCAGGGGGGCAGGAGACCAACTCCGTTCCACCCGAGTGTGCAGAGATTTGCCTTGTTTCTCCGCCTACATCGCGGAAGGCGGAAGGGGCAAATCTCTGCACATTCCGTGGGCGGAACGGAGTTGTCCGCCCACCCCTAGTTTGCAGCATGTCGTCTTCACTTGGACATTTTAGAGTTGTGCGTTCAGTATGTATGTGCTGCATTAAGATGTACAAAGGGGACATGGACTAATCTTCGGTCAATCTTCAATGCATTGAAAATCTGCACCTGCAGGCAGGCGGTCATATGGTGGCTAAGTGGCGTCTCTCCTATTCTCTCATGTCGGGGAATTAAATTCATGTCTATGGCAACAAAGCAGTTACTAGAAAAGGATCAGACTCAATGATTACACAATAATGACTAAACTGAAACTAAAGATTAAGAACGATTTGTCCTAGGAACATGATAATCGTAATGACTTTTGACACACAACAAATAGACTCCATGTCAATTTGCCTTTTAAACTTGTTATGCATTGTTTTTATCGTTTGTAATCATTGTAAAGATTTTAATTAATCATACAATATAATCAAGATGATGATGATGACTAATCCTGGGAATAGTGTGTCCTAGAGGTTGGCAATCCAAATCCGCGACCATGACAGCATGCACAGCAGTTGGATGTCTTGACCCTGATTTCTTATGTATATCTATCTTCAGGTGCATTGGTTGTTCAGGGGTATGTGTGCTAACAGGTGACATTACAAGTGTTGGTGTTGCGGCCAAAGCATGCTATCCTGCCTTTTCTATAGGTGATTCCACATTGTCTGTTATCTGGATGCAGCAGTTGCTGCGTTTCTGCATTGTTGCCTGGGGTGCTTTTGACACATCTTTGACATAATTTTTTTGTGATTCCACCTTATGCTGGGAAAACTGGATTATGGAGAGCCTGTGTACCAAGAGTTTGGTCCTGACATGTGACTGTGTATGGGAATTCCTTTGTATTTCATGGCGATTGTGGTGTTACCTACATGAGCCTAGCAGATGTACTTAAACTGTTTTCTTGTTGGCCACAGTGAGGGTGATTGGCAAATGTGTCCACTTCTACCATGCATAGTTACTCAACGACTGCTGATGTGGGGTTTGAACCTGCATACCTGAGTAAAGGTTGTTCTGTCTATGTATCTTACACTTTCTCTGCCTATGATTTTACTACGAGTCTGAAGTTGTTATGAGTCCAGACACTAGTATGCATATCCTGTTGAGACCTAATAGTATCAAAGCTTCAGATAAATGTTTCCTTGAGAGCCAATCACTGCGTCTAGTGTCCCCAAAGTTCAGCGATGGATATGTTGACATTGGATCACTGACATAATATCGATAACATAAATATCGATGTAGCAAAATATCGAGTTAAACATATGGAATACAAAAATATCGAACTCCTATCTCCAAACGGGTAAGTGCAAAAATATCAAATCAAAAATATTGTTGTAAAAATATAGATAGTCAAAATATCGAATTTTTTAAATGTCTTAAAAGTAATTGAAAAATAACAAAATACTAAATATAATTAACTTAAACATACTTAAATCACCTTAAAAGTAATAAATAATTAATTGAAGTTAAAACAAAAATAAACATACAATTCAATTTTTAAATACATACATATATATAAACATAATATTAATAAAAAATATACAATATTTTTACCGTAGGTTAGCGGGACAGTAAAATGTACTTTTACCACACCACTGAGTGTTACAGTAGAGAAAGCGTTGGATAGCGTAGGGGTAAACATTACTATTCCCACTCCAGTAAGTGCAACAGTAGGGAAAGCGTTGGAAAGCGGGATGGTAAAAACTACTATTCCAACTCCAAAGAGTGCAACAGTAGGGAAAGCGTTGGATTGCGTAGGGATGAAAATGACTATTACCACTCCAGTGAGTGCAACAGTAGGGAAAGCATTGGATAGCGGGAAGGTAAAAATTACTATTCCCACTCCAGGGAGTGCAACAGTAGGGAAAGCGTTGGATACCGTAGGGGTAAAAATTACTATTCCCACGCCAGGGAGGGCAACAGTAGGGAAAGCGTTGGATAGTGTAGGGGTAAAAATTACTATTCCCACTCCAGAGAGTGCAACAGTAGGGAAAGTGTTGGATAGCGTAGGGGTAAAAATTACCATTCCCACTCCAGAGAGTGCAACAGTAGGGTGAGCGTTGGATAGTGTAGGGGTAAAAATTACTATTCCCACTCCAGTGAGTGCAACAGTAGGGAAAGTGTTTGCTAGCGGGAAGGTAAAAATGACTATTCCCACTCCAGGGAGTGCAACAGTAGGGAAAGCATTGGATAGTGTAGGGATAAAAATGACTATTCCCACTCCAGTGAGTGCAACAGTAGGGAAAACTTTGAATAGCGTAGGGGTAAAAATTACTATTCCCACTCCAGGGAGGGCAACAGTAGAGAAAGCGTTGGATAGCGGGAGGGTAAAAATTACTATTTCCACTCCAAAGAGTGCAATGGTAGGGAATGCGTTGGATAGCGTAGGGGTAAAAATTACTATTCCCACTCCAGTGAGTGCAACAGTAGGGAAAGCATTGGATAAGGAGAAGGTAAACATTACTATTCCCACTCCAGAGAGTGCAACAGTATAGAAAGGATTGGATAGCGTGGGGGTAAAAATTACTATTCCCACTCCAGAGAGTGCAACAGTAGAGAAAGCGTTGGATAGCGGGAGGGTATAAATTAATCTTCATACTCCAGAGAGTGCAACAGTAGGGAAAGCGTTGGATTGCGTAGGGATGAAAATGACTATTCCCACTCCAGTGAGTGCAACAGTATGGAAAGCAGCCGGAAGTTAAAAATTACTATTCCCACTCCAGGGAGTGCAACAGTAGGGAAAGCATTGGATAGCAGTAGTGTAAAAAATTATAATCCCACTCCATAGAGTGCAACAGTAGGGAAAGCATTGGATAGCGTAGGGGTAAAAATTACTATTCCCACTCCAGTGAGTGCAACAGTAGGGAAAGCGTTGGACAGCAAGAGGGTAAAAATTACTATTCCCACCCTAGAGAGTGCAACAGTAGGGAAAGCGTTGGATAGCGTAGGGGTAAAAATTACTATTCCCACTCCAGAGAGTGCAACAGTAGGGAAAGCGTTGGATAGCGTAGGGGTAAAAATTACTATTCCCACTCCTGGGTCTGCAACAGTAGGGTGAGCGTTGGATAGTATAGGGGTAAAAATTACTATTCCCAGTCCAGTGAGTGCAACAGTAGGGAAAGCGTTGGCTAGCGGGAAGGTAAAAATTACTATTCCCACTTCAAAGAGTGCAACATTAGGGAAAGCGTTGGATAGCGTAGAGATAAAAATTACTAATCCCACTCCAGTGAGTGCAACAGTAGGGAAGGCGTTGGGTAGCTGGAGGGTAAAAATTACTATTCCCACTCCAGGTAGTGCAACAGTAGGGAAAGCGTTGGATAGCATAGGGGTAAAAATGACTTTTCCCACTCCAGTGAGTGCAACAGTAGGGAAAACTTTGGATAGCGTAGGGGTAAAAATGACTATTCCCACTCCAGTGAGGGAAACAGTAGAGAAAGCGTTGCATAGCGGGAGTGTAAAAATTACTATTCCCACTCCAAAGAGTGCAACGGTAGGGAATGCGTTGGATAGCCTAGGGGTAAAAATTACTATTCTCACTCCAGTGAGTGCAACAGTAGGGAAAGTGTTGGATAAGGAGAAGGTAAAAATTACTATTCCCACTCCAGAGAGTGCAACAGTATAATAAGGATTGGATAGCGTAGGGGTAAAAATTACTATTCCAACTCCAGAGAGTGCAACAGTAGAGAAAGCGTTGGATAGCGGGAGGGTCAAAATTAATCTTCGCACTCCAGAGAGTGCAACAGAAGGGTAAGCGTTGGATAGCGTAGGGGTAAAAATTACTATTCCCACTCCAAGGAGAGCAACAGTAGGGAAAGTAAATACTTCATATATGATTAAAAATTAATTAAATATTAATACCAATTACAAATTAATTAAAATTAATTACCAATTTAATATAATATTATAATTAATCAATAAAATATAATGACCTAATAATACAAATTAATTACCAAT
Source organism: Lissotriton vulgaris (assembly GCF_964263255.1). Taxonomy (NCBI): domain Eukaryota; kingdom Metazoa; phylum Chordata; class Amphibia; order Caudata; family Salamandridae; genus Lissotriton; species Lissotriton vulgaris. The sequence goes on from NC_141693.1 coordinate 976,474,746, forward strand.
AACAATTAATTAATAACAATTAAAAAATAATTAACAATTAATTCAAAATAAATACCAATTAATTAATTAAAAAAATTAATTTATTACAATTAAATTTCTACCCACCCAATTCCCGTATAAACCTACAACCAGCTACAGAAAATAAATACATATAATGAACATAATTATCAATTAATCAATTAATAGAAATGAATTACCAATTGTATTTTAATTATTTACCAATTAAAAATTAATTAACAATTAATTCAAAATAACTGCCAATAACTACATTAAAATATTTAATTATTTATAATTAAATGACTTCCCATCCTATTCCCCTATAAACCCACAACCCGCTACAGAAAATAAATAAATACAATTAACATAATTATCAATTAATCAATAATAAAAATGTATTACCAATTATATTTTAATTAATTTCCAATTAAAACTTAATTCAAAATAAATACCAATAAATAAATTAAAATATTTAATTAATTATATTTAAATTACTTCCCACCCTATTCCCCTATAAACCCACAACCCGCTCCAGAACTATATTACGCAAAAATTAAATACCATAAAATTAATTAATTAAAACAAATTATAAAATAAAAATATACTTTTAACACATATACGAACATAAAAAACACTTACATATTATTACAAAATAAATATTAACTTACTTACCTAAAATTCGATATGTTTGTTGTCTATATTCTGTCCATAGATATTTTTGTTGTCTATATTCTGTCCATTCTATATTTTGTCCATTCTATATTTTGGATTCGATATTACTGCTATTCTAGACGATATTTTTGTAGTCTATATTCACCGCCAGTCCTCTGTGTCTCCTAGTGGTAGTTGTTGTATTATGCTTTTGTCCTCTACTGGAGTTTGTTTCAGCTCTTCCTAATATTGCCCTGTGTGCGGAGGGTGTTCCCAACAGCATTCACTTTACTGACAATCATTTCCCACATTTCCACTTTCCTAGTGTGAGAAGTGTGCTGGACTTGGCATCTAAACAAAAATCTGGGGGTCTACTCTTATGATTTCCTCCATCATGACTGTGAGTTTGTGGGTTCTAAACGATGTTTTCATGGGGCCATGGTGGTGGGAAGATAAAGAAGTAAATTAATGATGAGTAGGTTTACTTGCTGGAATTGGGCTATGCAAATGATATAGATAAGGAGTTCTGGTTTGGTGTGGGTTGATATGTGAGAGGAATGAACTAACGGTGATGTCACTGAACATGTGTGTAGGCAAGGGTTCGTCTGGAATCGCAAATGGATCATCGTCAAGGTATGTTTGTGCTCTACAGGTTAATTTGTAAGTGTGTTGATTTGTTAGTGCACATCAGATGTGTGTGTTTTTTGAACCAACCAATGAAAGGTTGTCTTCGGAATTTTTGAAATGTGTTTTTTTAGTGTCTAGTCCCATGCCCATTGACCACTGTTGCTGTACAGCCGTTTGCACATCTCCGTGATTGAACCTCCACAGCCACGTGTAATACTCTTGGTGGTTGAGCTACAGCACTGGCAGTGTCTGCTGATGAACCATCAACATTTTTGTCAACCGCAAGGCTGGTGCAAGACCACTAGCTAAACTGCCTTGCAGGCCGTCACGTTTTTGCATGCCCAACTTGGAATACAGCGGTCAGACAAGCCCAGGCTCAGTGGTGGCATGGCAGTGGCACAGGTGGTTCTTTGGCACACAGACCGAAAAAACTCATAATCAGCCCCTAGATCTTGATCAAGAAAGAGTGCTTTTTGTAATGTGGTGCCATCAGCAATGCTGTGATTGGTTGGCCTCAACCAGAGAGAAAAGTTGCAGCCGCCATTTAGTTAATCGGGGCACAGCGTAAATAGGATACGGTCACCATAGAGGTATCCTCCCCCTAAGGAACTGATGGAGGGGTCTGTGAGGGGCCACTCATAGGCAAGACATTGTCCCAAATGTGTTTCTGGGGCACACAGCAGCACCCAGAATGACCCCCGTGTGGATCCATAGCATCTCCATGGATCCAGAGTGCAATAATAAAAATACACCCACTTACACACTCCCTCACACACCCAATTGCACACCCACACAACCACTCACACACCCACTCTCACATCCATATGCCACTTACATACCCATTCAGAGGGCCAGAACACCACTCACACACCCATAAAGCCACTCACACACCTACTCAGAGACACAGAACTGACTCACACATGTACCCAGAGACCCATACAGGCACTCCCACATCCACTCAAAGACCCGCAAAACCACTAATACACCCACTCAGAAAGAAAACAGCCAGTAACACATGCACTCACTCGCACACACTCACACATCCACTTACACACTCATACACTCATACAGCCACTAACATATCCACTCAAAGACCAAGAGAACCACTTATATACCTACTAACAGACTCAGAGAGGCAGTCACACACTCACAGACTCACATACTCACATATACACCCATACAGTAACTCATACACCTACTCACAGACCCACAACGCCACTCACACAGCCACTCACACAGTCACACAGCCAGTGTCGCAGACACACACTGAAACACCCACTACACACTCACACAGCCACTTACACAGCCACTCACACAACCACACACAGGAAACATCTATTACAACACAGTCATTACAATGCACCACTTTTACAACGCAACTGTTAGAACGCAACTTCCTTTACATTGCATGCCATTACAACGCATGTCACTACAGCACATGCCATTAAAACGCATACCATTACAATGCATGCCATTACAACACATTATACGTTAAGTACTGGAGATTTTTTAGTTTTAGGGTGGGTATAGGTTTTGGGGTACATGGGTATAGTAATTTTTACCCCTACACTATCCAACTATTTCCCTACTGTTGCACTCACTGGAGTGGGTATAGTAAGTTTTACCCCTACACTATCCAACATTTACTCTACTGTTGCCCTAAAAGTATTATGTGTTGCAACAGTATGCATTGTAATGGTATGTGTTGTAATGGAGTGTAATGTAATGGCAGTTTTTTAAAAATGTGTTGTAATGGCATGCATTGTAAAATAATGCAATGTAATGGTAGTTACGATGTAAAAACTGCGTTGTAAAAGCATACGTTGTAATTGTTTGTGTTGTAATGTCATACATCCCCCCCCCCCCACACACCCAAGCTACAGAGACGTTATAATTAGGAAATAGCATTAAAAGACCATAGACATTCATGGGAAAAAACTAAAGTTACAGGGATGGTGTAGTGAGGAAATATCATTAGAAAAAAAAATTCACTGGAAAAACTAAAGGTTACAAGGAGGTCAGAGTTAGGAATTAGAATTAAGAAAAAACTTTGGAAATTCAATTAAAAGCTAAAGGTTAGCGTGCCATTATAATTAGCTAAAGATCTAACACACACAAAACCATAGAAATGCAGCAGTTATAGCTATTTCAAGTAACTATAACCTGTGCCCTCAGTAACTATGACTTGCGCCCTCATCATTGATAATATCTCAGCAACGTTTGTAGTGAAAGTATTGATGAGATAACTGGGCAAGGCCGGGCGAGAGTTATAGTCACCTTAACCTCTACTGGTGGCTGGATCAACGACATTGCATATGATCCCTTATCTATATTTATGCCCCTTTTGCCCGTTTCACTCTTTGTCTATAAATTGTTGACTATTGTTATATTAGCATAAGGCAGTTATGTACCTTGTTTCGTTCTGTTTGAATGAATGAATGATTTGTGGAATGATAGTGGTATTGTGATATGATTGTGGCCATGAATGTATAATAAAGTTCTGTGTATGGGACTATCACCTTAATTTTGAATATCAAATGTTAGGAAATACATTTGGGTTATAATATTTGTAAATGCACTTGTATCAATCCAAAGAAATGTTGAAAATATGAATAATGAAAATAAAAATAACTAAGAATGAAAAAACCATAGTGTTCAGGTGCTAAATATATTGTGTGGCTTTGATCGTCCTAAATGTTGCTCATTTGAAAATCATAGGATCCTCTAGTAGGACCTTCGTTATATAGTCCCAGCAGGCTTCTGTTTCTATTTTTGCGTTATTTATCCCCATTCATGCCACCTATTCTTACCCCTTGGGGAACCCCCTTCTATTCAATTATAGTCACCTTAAGGCACGAGATATAGTTACTTACCTTTTTTATTATGATCGAATAAATACATGTATGTACCCAGATCCAAAGCTCCTTCCCCACACATGGAGAAGAAACCCCAACCTCAGAGGAGGTGGAACAGCAGCAGAGGAAGTATACTCAGCATAGACATAAACAGCTCCCCAAAGAATCACCTTTCACAAATCACAAACTGCAGAATTTCAAGATGAAAGAAAGGAAGTATATTCAATTCACCACATGACAGTTAGGCCTTTGAACACGTGACTCCCTCCGTATGAAACACCCAGAAATAGTGGAAAAAACATGAAAGAGGGTCAAGGTCATGTATCATACCAGACTAAAGAAAATTAATGTTGGCCATCCTGGAGGGGCATTGTAACCTTGTAAATAAAAAAAGTATACACACAACACATCACAGATCATACAACTCACTAACTTTCTTTTTTTCATCTGGAAATTTTGCACTTGGTGATTTGTTATTAGCGATTCTTTGGGAAACTGTTTACGTAAATATACATTTTACGCAATATAAATAAAACCTAAATTACATTTATTATAGAAGGACATAACTGAAAAAAATGGAATCTAAAATTAAACTAACCTATAAAATCAAACTATGAATAAACTAAACCAATAAAATTACACAAACAGTTAAATCAACAATGTAAAACACACACAAATGTTATCAACGTAATACTGCAAAAATGACAAAAGCTGCAAGATGAGGACATTCTGCCAGATTCTCTGTCCAGGCCCTGAAAATAGAAATATATGCATTGTGAAATCTACCTTACAAAGTAAGTAAAACTTATATTTAAACTAAAACTTACTTGTAATAAAAATGTAATTTGTAAAATAGCAAATAACTAACAAAACACTCTCCCACTTCTCTCGTTTTACCTGAACTTACTAAAAGAAAATACTACAACTTTGAAAAGAGCTAACCTAAGAAAAAAGACCAATCACGTACCAGAACAAAGACATAAAAAAGTAAGTATAAGTAAATTACTATAAAATAGAACTCACTTCAATACTGATTAAGATAAAACCTTATGTCCTCAACTGCTGCAAACTACCAACAAATAAACATTTAAAATTAAACTGATGCTCTTTTTTCCACAGAAAAGAAAGCACCTGCTCCACATTTCAATACCCTCAACTGAAACGTTGTAAAGAAAGTGTGAAACATCTAAGAACATACATGTAAGTATAAATAATAAAAATAGTTGCACAATTGTACATGTACATAACAAACATTTAAACATTTTAAAATTGTAGTTATTTATACTATTACACTACTTTCAGATACAATGACAGAAATCAAGATACTAAATATCCCAGAAAGGAAAGCAATAAATCTAAGAGCCTTATTACTAGTACGGCGGTCCTCAAGACCGCCTTACTCGCCGTGGTTTTCCGACCACCGCCACAATGTGGCTCCACCAGCAGTATTCTGAATGTGGCTATCTGACTGCCACAAGACTGCCAGCTCCGCCAGGATCAGGTATACTGCTGGGCCGGTGGTCTGTAACCGGCCTGAAAACATACTGCTGGTGCCGCTGCCGGAACGGCTGAGCATGTAAAGAGTTGCATTTTCACCACCTTTTGATGGTAAGCAGGGCTTGAAAAGGGTGGCAGTGAGGCAACTAAAGAGGCCCTAACAGGGTCCCCTGCCAGCTCTGGGCCTGAGGGTGCATGCGGGTAGCACATGTTGTGCTCTGTGTACTTGCATCCCCTTTCCTGCACAGTTTGGCATGCATGCCACACCGTGCAGGAATGTGCTGCAGGTGCTGTCTTGGTGGCGGGCTGCATGTTAGGCTTTCCTAATGTGTCCCAGCTATTCACTCAGATATACACCATACATGGTGAATATCAGCATACAAATATACCTTTTATATATGCCCTACAAACACATAAACAAAGTAGCACTTACTATGAACATTTAACCCACATTATATATAAAACAATAACTGCTACCCACAAAACATAATGATACACTTTAAACCCATGATTCAATTCATTTTAAAAATGTACCCCCACACAGCCATATAAGGCTGTTACTATCATTTCAATCAAACCATGTGGAGACACCTCCAACAAACTGCACTAAGGGCCCAATTACATCTAGGGAGGTCGTATGGTGGCGGTTAGATTACTGGCATACCAGCAATCTGACAAACCTATCACAACTTGAGCAGTCAGACCCCCATTGCACATCTGCAACCACCAGGGATCTAAGATCCCTGATGGTGGAACGGTGGTCTTGAGGCCACAATATGCTTGGCGGAACTGCTGGGGTACCGCCAAGCATATCACAAGTTTAATCTCCGCCACGGTTTTCACTGTGGTTCCTACTCCATGAAAAACATGGTGGAGGGAAAGCAAAGGGGGCCCTTCTGGGTTCCCTATTGCCTCAGAGCCATGGGGCGCATACTGGGGGGGCACATGCTGTGCCTCCTTGTGTGCATGCACCTCCGTACCTGCACCAGGGAACACCAGTAACTGCACCAGTCCATACCGCGCAGGTATTGCCTTTGACGTTCACATTTCAGGGTCTCTTTCATAGACACCGCGGTAGGATCGCCAAAGAATCACCCGCCAGTGATCGTAAAAGTCCTAATCTGGTGGGCAGTGCGTGGTGTGGAAGGGGGGTGGCAGCTTGGCGGTCCTTCTCCCACGCCACCAAATTCGTAATCAGCCCCTTAGTGTAGACTATGCTACAAGCAGTCAATTTGCCTTTGTCTCTATCACAGAAGTAGGTAACCACAATACAACTACAAATGGAGGAATCTTTAATCCAACTTGCATCTAAGCTTACCAAACAAACCACAAAAATGTATGACAGGCTAACAAGATACAATTTACAGTCAAACTCTTCATAAATAACAGAGGGCATAGATTACGTAGAAATAATAGCCAAAAGCATACTATAAAGTAAATACTAACCAGCAAAACTCCCAAAAAGCTATAAAATGCTCTTAACCAACCTAGTAAATCAATTTTTATATAAATAATAAACAATGTTTTATTACATCAGTCAAAACATTAAATAAACATCCAATCTTAAATAAGACTAATATATTAAAAAATATATAAATTATTTATTATTAAAAATCCAAACCTCACCTAACAAAAATCTCAAAGGAAAACCAAATCAATTACATAAAATAATTACAACACACAAAATAAACATTTCCAAATAACAATCACATAATACTAACACAAATGATGAAATATAACATTTCGCACCCAAACAAATAAATTAAATAATTCTTACTCTTCTGTAGCGGAAGATCATCCTCTATATCCACATAGTCGAAAAGTATAATCAACCAAAAACAGGAAAAATATTTCCCCCAAAAAACACAAAATGCAAAAAATAAAACCAATCCAAGAGAGTTCCCTCAAAGCAATTCAAAGTATTTAGTGATCATAAAAAAAGTTTTATAAAAAAGAAACCAGAAAAAAGGAAATCAAAGTATAATATCTTTGTTTATTATAAACCAAAAGAGATTTTCGTTAAAACAAAATTGGTAAATCCAAATGCTTATAGGATACATTTGTAAAGTAAAACCTGCAAATTAAAACAGAAAACCCACCCACAAAACCATTACATTCCCGAAATTTCATATACATTATTCTTCATCATCATGAAGAAATTTTTAACACAATATAACATAACATATCAATACATTACTAAAACAGTGTACGAAAACCCAAACCAAAGCTCTAATGAAAAAAAAACAATTATTCCAACTAAATGCACATAAACCCCACAATCAACACTATAGCTAACCGCTAGACTCCCCCATACATTCCCTCTACCCTCTAAATCCTACAAAGCCTTTAAAAAGAACTTACCTGTTTCAACAAAAAGCAGCATCTTACTGCAACCTGCTTCCTGGACTAAATATGACACAAATGTACTGCAAAATAGACGGTAGTATTAAAAAGTGCCTACTGCATGAAACTCCATAGAAATGGGAAAACAAGTAAAACATGTTAAAAATGCATTAAAAATTCAAAAAAATTATTAAATATGTAAAACATGTCAAACAATGTAGTAAAACATCTTACAAAAATTGTGAGTATAAATTAAATATAAGCTTAAAACTATACAATTATGTAATGTATATGGAAAAAACGTATGTTAAAATTACATTAAAAATATGCATATGAGACAATTTTAAAAATGTTAAACAATTGGAAAAAAGCTGGATAATAGATACCATAAAATGTTATATAATGTTAAATATATACATAAAATAAACTTTGAAAAATAGGTTGCTTCTTTATTCTATGAAAATATGTCAATAATATTGTTATTTATTACAAATATACAGCTAACTACTTTTTTTTAAAATTATCTTTCTAAACAACAACAATACTAATTGAAAGACATAAACTACTCCTACTACAAAGAAATACAATTTAAAAAAAAGGAATTACACTCTAAACTGGTTAAATTAAACAATCACACTCCTACACCATTTTGTTTTTACTTCTAGCTTCTTTTTTGTAGTCTATTTGTGTAATTTTTATTCTATTTACTATTCCCACTCCAATATAAACCAATTTTGGGAAGGTATTGGAAATTAAAGGAGTGACATTTACAGTCTAAAATGTTTTGTGCAAGGTGCTGGATGCTAAAAAAAATATAAACAATCAATACTCTATGCTCACACTTTTTGAACTATAAAATAATAAAAAATTACTTAAAAACACAATAGTGCAAACTAAAAACTATATAAATATATTTAAACATTAACATATAAAATAATGTGTTTAGCACTATTATTATTTAACATATTTTATTAATATTAACTAATATTTCTAAAGGTTGAAACATAGCCTACAAATAAAATCATATTCCACAAATGAAAATCATGAAAGTTTAAAAACACATATGAAAAAGATGTTCAAATTAAATATTAAAAATATTTTTAATATTAATACATTTTACAAAAAAATAAATTTCCAACAACAAACGTTACAAAGGCTGATTAATGCCTTATACATGTATAGCAGCTTCACTGAAATGATGTTACATTTTACAAAAAATAAACATAGTGATTTTCTGTAGAAAAAGGAAAGAAACGGGTACCTGGTACCTGAGTAACAGCTGCCTGATAAAATCAAATAAAAAGAAATACTTGGGTTGTTGGCTGGATGACAAATTTGGCAATTTAACTCATCTAAATGTATTAAAGCCGAAATCTGCACCACTTCAATTTCAAGCTACTCACAAATGCAGAATACAGCTCACCCTTGAACCACTGCTGAAGATAGTAAAGGCCAAACACATTCCCACACTGGGGTACAGCACAGAAGCCTTTCCAGGAAAGTTGGGTGCCTTTCTGAACAATGCTCAGAGTGCCGTTTTCAGGTCAATATGTAAGCTTCCCCAAGGCACCTCACCAGTCCAGATCAGGATAGAGTTTATGCTGAGCGTCCAGGCCAGTTGCTTGAAATACATGCATTCAGCCTGGGCTGCAAAAGAAGGCTCACTGAAGAACTTAATCTGGTAGGAAGTGATATCCGCAAATTGTTTGTTGTCACTTAATGCTTAGGAAAACATTCTCTCTGAAGCCTTGGAGCTTAAAGGTGCACCACCCCTCTGGAATTCGAACCTGCCTCACCAGCAATTCAAAATATCTCTCAACAAAGAGGTTTTCAAGGCTTCTTTTGTCTCTGACAGACAAACCCTCATGAGAAACAAACATGCAGACTATGTCATCAGGAGCTATACCAAAAGACGGGTGCAAAAGTACATCACTGAATCACTTTAATTCCATTAGAAGGTCAAGCTCTGCCACCTTTGCTTTTGTTGTTTCTCTACGTTAGACTTTCTGCCCTCATGGATGTGCCATCCTATCAGCTAAATGTGCCACCTCTGTGACTTATCTCTAGAGTCACTACCTCACCTTCTCTGTATATGTCCTGCATTAATTTATGAATGTATAAGGGGTCTTCACCAATTCTTTATCAAACAAGGGATTTGGACTATACAAGACACTGTGTATTTTCTTGTTGAATGATGCCCATCTGCAAGTAATAGCCAAATTGATAAAATGTTTACACAGAGTGGATAAAACAGAATTTAGTCAAACGTCCAACCCCTTCAGGGTCTTAAGGTTAAAACTCTTGCATACGTCCGAAGTCAGAGCAATAGTTAGCACATTGGACTAGCACTTTAGAATAATGTTTGGCGTCATGACCTGTTTTTTTAGAATGTATGCACAGCAGTGAAAAGTTATAATGTTTAGTTCAATAACTTTTTTAACTACTGTTAATGAACTGCCTGCCTCATCATCTTTTGTTCAGCCTTTGTGGAACTTCAACCATCTCGCTCTTTCAGAAAAACCTTTCTAGTACAGCTGTTTGGGATCTCTGGATTTCTATCAAATTGCACAAGGCATTTTATGACTCTGCATTTTAGTATTACTTTTGGTCTTTGATCAAATCTTTCTTTTTTTACATGTTACTCGGTAATGAAATTACGCCTAGTCACTTTAAACTAATAAAAGTTGTCCCATAATTCACAGCTAGTAGATCACTCATCACATTATCTGGAATCTGTTACATGTGTACTTAGTGGGCTTTGGTCTGTGTTTAGTATTTGAAGCAAATGTACTATAAAATGTCTTGACACCTGATTTATATTTTCTTGGAATTGTTTGTTATATTTCACAGATGCTCTGACATTTAAAGAATTGCACATAGTAACACTACTTTTTATGCATTTGATTTTACTCTCCGTTTATATTCCCATCACTGTAATGGACTTGATTGTCTAAATAAAGTATGTTTTGGAAAGAATGTATTTCAATAGTAAACATATACAAATGTCATCATTGAAATTGTGTTTATTCATTTTTTAATAAATAAACCGATAACACATACATATACAACAAAATTTTAAGTTAGATATCATAATTAATAATAATTTAATTCAAAATAATTATACATTATTATTTAGAATAATTATTAATGAAACAAAATGTATTTATAAATTGTGCAATATTAATTTGTATACCATGATTTTTTTTTTAAATCACTCCACCAATATCCCTTAAAAACACAACATCCTGCTACTAAAAACATTTTTTCTATACATTCTTTTTACACAATATTACAACTAAGGGGCCAATTCCGGTGTTGTTCGTAAACTCTTCGGGCCGAATTGGTTTCGAAATCGTTTCCAACCAAATCGGGTTGTGCGAGTCTAACCGACCGATTACGATGCTTCCGAACATCGTTCGGTCTGATTCACGTTGACTTAAATGAGAGCCTTTGTTCCGAATGAGAACACAGGCTCCCATTGAAAAAAGGGGTGGTTGGGAAAAACTTTCCACCTTGTGACGGACACCCCATGTTTCCTGCCACACTGTGCATGGTTGTAAAGAGGGGTCTCATAGGTACCCCCACAGGCCCCAACCGGAGGCCTACGGGGGAAGGGGAGCCCGCTACTGGCTTCAAAGTCATATTCCAACACCGTTTTGTGTCAGACATGCCGATTCGGAACGGCTGTCAGATTTGGACATGGCAATCGGTCAGTCCGAAACAGTGTCCATAGAGCTGTAGGATTTGGCTCCAAATGACTCGGTGTGCTCCAATGCCAATCGGAACCGAATCAGACAGCCCGAACAGTTTCATTGCACCATAATTGGTTGTTCAAACATGTATCCGATTTGGTTGAAAACAAAGGTTCCAAATCAGATTTGCCGAATCTGAATCCTGTTCGGAGCTTTTCCGAATGTCATCGTAATCAATATTTTTACAATGTTATTACAAACAACACTTAAAACGATATTCATACCTTTAATATTCCCTCTCAACAATAATTTTGACATCCCGATATTCTTGACACAATATGGTTGTATCACAATTTGCGATATTTTGTCAAAACACCATTTTATTGTAGGTCTACCTTACCATATCTGGAACTTGGACCAACTGCTACTCCCACCAGCACATATCCAAATTCCCATAGCTGGGAGCGAAGCAGATGCCTATCACAGTGCCTCTCTATGGCTCATACTATTCATCATTAAACACAAAGATGATCTAGATTCAGTCCATATTTTATTCAGGAGTGTAGCTCTGTCCATATGCTGCTCCCTATCAGCTTAGGGCTTGATTATGAGTTTGGCACAATTGCACTGGCTCTCCGCCAGCAAAGTTGCACCAAACATGCGCAAGGACTGCCCGCCATATTACGAGTTGAACTTGTGTATGGCAGTGATGGCTTGCATAGGGTGTGCTGGGGGTGGTGGGGTGGGGCCAGAGAGGGGCAGGGTGGGTGGATAGTAAACTCAGACATATAACAGAACAGAGGAATGTAATAATGACTTTCCTCCGTTCCGTCGTGTGGGCGAGTTTACTACACCCCATCCTGCCCCTCCCCCGCTCCTCCTCCCCGCAGCATGCCTTATGCGAGCCGCCACTGGTGTACGGTGGACAGTCCTTCCCCTTCTCATGACGATGCCTGGAAAACTGCAACACAATGGAAATGGCAAAAAAGTTCCAGTATGGCATGGATGGTGATGTCCATGCCGAGCTGGAACTTTGGGGTTATACAGACAGCGGGACATATGTTGTGTCTCCCTGCATGTATCTCCATGGCGCGGGGCATGAGGGCCCTGTAAGTTCGCCTTTGTTCCTTGGAAATTGTAATATGCTCAGGGGACTGCTCCAGTCCCGCTGAGCATTTTACATTGTGGTGCACCTCCTCCACCACCACGGAATGACTGTTCACTGGCGCAGCCGGTGGTCCTCCGCTGCAATTAATTTTTAAGCTGTAATGCTGCAGATGGACCACCCGCCACTGTGAGTCTGGTGGTCGTAAGGCTCTTAGTTTCTGGTGAACAACTGAAAAAGGACTTTCACTGTGCTCTACTGCTCCATGAGAGCACTACCCCAGAATTGCTATTTGTTGCAGTCATCTCCATTGTGTATGGTTATGAGTTGGAAGAATTAATTAAAGTGTGATTCTTCCTACATCAACTACCCACACTATTGGAAAGGGGCGACCACTCGGTCCCCCCGAACGTATGGTGGAGTACCCCGATCCCCCCGGGAGGCCATCTTGGGCGGGAGGCGAGTCTCGGCTGGTATGCCCGAAGCGGCGTAGCCGGGGCGCGCCTTTTCCCGCCCTAGAGTGGGTTGTCCTAGATGCCGACGCCGCCGACCACGCCCCCGGGGGGCAGGCGGAGGCGGGTTTACGCCCGCCCGAAGATGGATAAAAGGAGCAGCAAGCCAAGGAGGCATCCTCTTGTTCCTGTGCTCTGAAGCTGCACCTCCCCGCTGCACGTGAGCTCGAGACGGAACGAGGAGCCAATTTTGAGCGTTGTAATTTTTGTTCTTGTTTTACAGATACTGCGTTGGAGAATGCCGGGCAAGAAGGTCGGAAAGCGGGTCGGTACCGATCAGATGCTCCGCATGCTCATAAAGGAGGTTGCCGATTTGAAGAAACAGATGGCGGAAAAGAACGGGGAGGGAGGCCCGAAGCGAATCGTCGGACCAGCTTTGCCGGGAGTAGTCCCTAGCGGGAGAGGCAGGAAGTCCAAGAGGGGGGCACCTGGGGGGGAGACCCCGGTTCCCGAGACACCGATAGAGGAGCCAATCCTGGCTCCGAAGGAGGGGCATCCGATCCCCGTGGTAGTCACCCCCGTGAACGGAGAAGATATGCCTCCGGAGCTGGCTGCACAACTGGCAGCGTGGTTGGGAAAAGATAGCGAGGGGGTGATGAGGGAATTGCAGGAATCTAGAGAGGCTGCGAAGGCACCGTCTTTTGTTCCCCCGCAGGCCCCGGTGGCTGAGATCGCGGCAGGCGCAAGTTCGGCAGCAAGTACAGCGCCTAGTTCAGGTAAGCGGCTACTGCCGATTGCGGGGGAGGGGTCTGTACCCTCGCGAAGGGAGAAAGTGGCCCAGCATGTTCCACTTGAAATTAAGGAAAAGATTTGGGCTAATAAGTATGTGAACATGTTTTCTTTGCTTACTGACCATTACGAGATCGAGCATGTGAAGGCCCAAAAAGAGCTTATGCATCCGAGTGTTTGGCGCGCAAAAATGGCCGCCTTTAAAGTCGATGAGAACATAGGTACTTGGGGCAGAGCATTTGGCATTTTCACCTCCATTATGGGTGAGCGAAGGCCTGAGTTGTTAACGGAATTGCCTATTTATCAGACACGTATTATGGAGTTTTCTTCAGCCTATGAGGGAAATCAGTGGTTTTGTTATGACAATATTTTTAGGAAGGCTAAGGAGCACGACCCAGCTCTAACTTGGGATTGTTATGACTCCATTTCTTGGCAAAAAATGGAGAACTCGGGCATGTTAAAGGTGCCATTGTCGGGGGGTAGCGGGGGTGAGTCTTCCCGCCAAACCTCTGGGACACCCTTTCGGACGGGTGCAGGTAACGAGCACCACTCGAAGTCGAGTGGCAACACAGGGAAAAAGGGGATTTGTTGGAATTTTAACAGGGGAAAATGTACAAGGCCTCAGGGGTCATGCAAATTTAGACACAAGTGTGGGGGTTGTGGACAGTCCTCTCATCCCGAGACCATGTGCAGAGCCAAAACGGGTGATAACGGTGGTAGGGGAAGCGCCAAACAGGTCTGAAATAGTCCGAGGGGCGCCTTTACCTACCCCGGTTGATACCATGGCAATGATTCCTTGGCTCAATGAATACCCGGATCATGTCTCCGCAGGGGTGTTGCGAGACAGGTTTTCTTATGGTTTCCGCATTCCAGTGGGGGACTTTCAGGGTAAAACAAGTTGTAAGAACCAACTGTCGGTCCTGCAGCATACGGCGGTGGTACAGGTAAAGATTGGGAAAGAGGTGACTCGAGGGCGGGTTGCCGGTCCATTCGATCTACCGCCGGTTGCTAACTTTGTTTGTTCCCCCTTAGGGGTGGTCCCCAAGAAGGACCCGGGTGAGTTTAGGCTAATACATAATTTGTCAGCTCCACGAGGTCTTTCCGTGAATGATGCGATAGACCCGGAAGTGTGTTCGGTGCGGTACGCATCCTTCGATGAGGCCGTCGCCATGTTGAATCGCCTGGGGCCCGGAGCGCTGATGGCCAAATCAGACATCGAGTCAGCGTTCCGGTTGCTCCCGGTACACCCAGACGATCAGCGTCTCCTTGGTTTCACGTTTCAGGGTCGCTATTACATGGATAAATGTATGCCAATGGGTTGCTCCATATCTTGTGCTTATTTTGAGAAGTTCAGTTGTTTTCTGCAATGGGTATTCACAAGAAAGATGGGTTTTCAGCATGTGATGCATTATCTCGATGACTTTCTGTTCCTGGGGGCAGCCGGGGATCCAGAATGTGGGCAGGCTTTATCAGAGTTTTGTGTATTAATGAATCACTTCGGCGTGCCATTGGCACCAGGTAAGACTGTGGGTCCCTCGACTTCACTCGAGTTTCTGGGGATCGAGCTCGACTCGGAGGAAGGTTGTTTTCGGCTGCCCAAAGAGAAGGTGTTGAAATTCAGGGCATCCCTTGAAACATGTATTCGGGAGACTAAGGTGAACCTGCATCAATTGCAACAAACGGTAGGCCAGTTGAATTTTGCCCTTAGAGTAATCCCAATGTCCCGCCCTTTTTCCCGCTCGATTGCACAAGCCATGGTCGGCCTTAAAGAGGGACACCACCGCACGAGGCTTTCGGCAGAGATTCGCCAGGACATGCGCATTTGGTTGGCATTCCTGGCGGATTTCAATGGTCGAATAGTCTGGAACAAGCCGGCGGTGTCCTCCAAGGAGCTGGGGCTGTGGACAGATTCGGCGGGGAGTATAGGTTTTGGCGCCATATTCGGTAATCAATGGTCGGCTCAAAAATGGCCGTCATGGTGGCACGAGAGCGGGCTGACGAGTAACATTGCTTTTCTCGAACTTTTCCCTATTTTGGTGGCACTGAAAACATGGCCTGAGGGGTTCCGAGATCACTCTGTTGTGTTCTGGTCGGATAACATGACGGTGGTAGAGTGTATCAATAGTCAGGCAGCACGTTGCAAATGGATTCTGAGACTGCTTAAAGAAATTGTATTATTGTGTATGCAGTTGAATGTGATCTTTAGAGCGCGACATGTCCCAGGGGTACTGAACCAAGCGGCTGATGCGCTTTCTCGTTTCCGTATGCAGGCCTTCTGGGGTTTTCTGCCCACAGTGGACCCGGTGGCGGCACCCTTTCCCGAAGCTCTCTGGTCTCTCGGTGCCCCGAACTACAAAACCTCGTGGGAGAGAGTTTAGCACCCAGGACAAGGAAGGCATATGAAGGGGCGTTCCGTTCCTATTGGTCCTTTTTGGGTTCTGCTAGGGGAGAGCTTTGGGGCCAGGAAGAGCTTGTTGTAAAATTCTTGCTGTCCTTACATCGGGCAGGCAAATCAGTAGCTACGGCCCAGAGGCATCGGGCCGCCATTTCCTTTATGGCAAGGGCTCATGGGATCCAGGACCCGACAGCGTCCTTTGTGGTACAGAAAGCGCTGCGGGGGTGGCAACGCCTTGAGGGTCGCAGAATAGATGAGAGGCACCCGATAGGTCTGGATAGGTTGGCCCTGTTATTATCCGTACTCCCTGCGACATGTTCATCCCAGTATGAAACAGTGTTATTCCGGGCCGCCTTTGCGTTAGCATTCCATGGGGCAATGCGGGTAAGCGAACTGGTGGCGAGGAACAAACGGGATACGGTGGGGGGACTGTGCCGGGAGCACATTCAGGTAAAGGGGGAGACGATGACTGTCTCGTTTGTCAGGTCCAAGGCTGATCAGGGTGCGATAGGGGATTGCGTAGTAATACATCGGATTCCCGGATCTCCCATGTGCCCTGTTGTCTGCTTAGAGGAATATTTAGCGCAGAGGGCGTCATCATGGGGGGGGACCTTGTTGAGGCACGCTGATGCCACCCCACTGACGAGATTTCAGTTCCAGCGGGTGCTAGCAATGGCGCTTTCGGCCGCAGGTTTGAACCCCGGCGAGTTTGGGACCCATTCCTTCCGGATAGGGGCTGCTACTGAGGCTACAGCCAGGGGTCTGAGTATAGATAAAGTGAAACGTTTGGGGCGTTGGTCCTCGAATTGTTACAGAAGGTATGTGCGGTTGCACATGTTGTGAAGCTGCTATCATGTACTCACGCTTCTTGTTTTTTGTTTGGTTTACAGTTTCGCAAGCTCACGAGGCGGGGCGGACTGTGCAGTCGACCCGACACCTGGGAACCAGCGGTCAAACATCGCCGGCTGCGGAACAAGTGGTGTGGGTCGTGGGCCACTCATACGTGAGGCGTGCCGCGGACGTATTCAAAGCAGGTGACATGATTCACGTGGCTGGGGAATACGGGTACAGGGTGACCTTCTACGGAAGGGGTGGGCTCTGTATTGACCAGTTTCAAAATTTTATGGAGGGTTTGTTAGGGCGGACAAGGTCACCGCCGTCTATAATCATAGTCCATCTTGGGGGTAATGATTAGGTGGCCACTGGTAGACGACTGCTTCTCGAGGCAATGCTTTCCACTGTAAGTTGGTTGGCGAGAAGAGTTCCAGGGTGCACAATTGCATGGTCCCATATGATTCCACGAAAAGTGTGGCGGGGGCGATTTCTGTTTCTGCTCTGAATCACTCAGTAAAGAAAATAAATAACAAGTTGGGTAGATTGTTTCGTTCAAGTACACTGCAGTCTATTCCGCATGGTTGTATCAAGGGGGACAGTATGTATTTGGGAGATGGGGTCCGTTTGTCCCGGGTGGGGAATGAGTTACTCATAGGAGACCTCATAGCTTGGCTAAGAAGTTTAAAACATGACCTTTAGGCAGGAGTTGTGTGGGGGGTCCGAATAGCCGGTCAACTATCCGGCCTGTGGCGGTAAGGTCATGATCGGTGAGCAGTAATTGGAAGATCCCTATGGGGGGGGGCGTCACCCATTACAGATGGGAGCGCCCGGGGGAGGTGGCCATTGGCCCATCAACGGGGAGGCGGATCCTTCTAAGGATGGGCCGCCGAAAGAAAAGGAAAGGCGGTCAAGGCCCCTTCCTTGATAGGAGGGGCTACGGGCCCCTCCTGGTGAATTTCCCGGAGCCAGGACACCTGCGACGGCAGATGTGGTAAGTTGTGTGGAGTGGGGAGGGGGTTTACGCTACCTTCTAGACACCTCACACAAGTCCTCGGACGACCTTTAAATGGCGTCGAGTTCATTGGGGCCCCCGTCAAGTCAAGGGAAATTGGTAGATGCATTTGAGGTACAGCCTCTGTGCGGTCGCCCCTCCGGAGTGGGGGGGTAATTCTGGTTTAGGGATCTGACACCGGTTACGACCTTGCCGTTGGCCCTTAACGTTAGGATGTACAATTTCAAGTTAAATGTTTGCAGGATGTTAGTTCGGCTAGGAGAACCTTTCTATTAGAGATATGTTAAGGTTAGCCAAACATCGTAATGTGGAAATGAAATTGTACATAATATGAAACTGTTATTTTAATGTTTTGATTTTTGTTTCATATTTTAATAAATACGGCCGGGAGGGTCACTCCCTCCCGCCTTCCAAAAGTTCAGAACCGTTTCCGTTTTCCCATCCTTGGGGATTGCGTCGAGAGGGGGTGGCGGGTATCTCAGCCATATGGAAAGGGGCGACCACTCGGTCCCCCCGAACGTATGGTGGAGTACCCCGATCCCCCCGGGAGGCCATCTTGGGCGGGAGGCGAGTCTCGGCTGGTATGCCCGAAGCGGCGTAGCCGGGGCGCGCCTTTTCCCGCCCTAGAGTGGGTTGTCCTAGACGCCGACGCCGCCGACCACGCCCCCGGGGGGCAGGCGGAGGCGGGTTTACGCCCGCCCGAAGACGGATAAAAGGAGCAGCAAGCCAAGGAGGCATCCTCTTGTTCCTGTGCTCTGAAGCTGCACCTCCCCGCTGCACGTGAGCTCGAGACGGAACGAGGAGCCAATTTTGACCCACCCACCAGCCCCTGAAGACAGCAAGTGGTTTTTTAATAAAGTTGTGATGTGGTAACTCTATTTCTTACAGGTTGCGATGATGGACGTGTTATTTGTGTATGCAATAAAGAGAATGATCATCTAGAGTATGTTTTTCGAATAAAGTTTTGCACTAGTGTTGATCAGTAATCATGCTTGAATTAGTTATGGTTGTCTTTAATTTAGTGAGTTAGTTAAATTGTCGTATTTATTTTGGTCAGGCGGTAAGGTCATGATCGGTGAGCAGTAATTGGAAGATCCCTATGGGGGGGGGTGTCACCCATTACGGATGGGAGCGCCCGGGGGAGGTGGCCATTGGCCCCTCAACGGGGAGGCGGTTCCTTCTAAGGATGGGCCGCCGAAAGAAAAGGAAAGGCGGTCAAGGCCCCTTCCTTGATAGGAGGGGCTACGGGCCCCTCCTGGTGAATTTCCCGGGGCCAGGACACCTGCGACGGCAGATGTGGTAAGTTGTGTGGAGTGGGGAGGGGGTTTACGCTACCTTCTAGACACCTCACACAAGTCCTCGGACGACCTTTAAATGGCGTCGAGTTCATTGGGGCCCCCGTCAAGTCAAGGGAAATTGGTAGATGCATTTGAGGTACAGCCTCTGTGCGGTCGCCCCTCCCGAGTCGGGGGGGTAATTCTGGTTTAGGGATCTGACACCGGTTACGACCTTGCCGTTGGCCCTTAACGTTAGGATGTACAATTTCAAGTTAAATGTTTGCAGGATGTTAGTTCGGCTAGGAGAACCTTTCTATTAGAGATATGTTAAGGTTAGCCAAACATCGTAATGTGGAAATGAAATTGTACATAATATGAAACTGTTATTTTAATGTTTTGATTTTTGTTTCATATTTTAATAAATACGGCCGGGAGGGTCACTCCCTCCCGCCTTCCAAAAGTTCAGAACCGTTTCCGTTTTCCCATCCTTGGGGATTGCGTCGAGAGGGGGTGGCGGGTATCTCAGCCATATAATTCCTGGGTTGTGTCCTAGTTGTCTGCACAGAGAACCTAAAAAATCAGGGCTTCCACAGCAACATGTCAGATGATATCATCTGTATCACGGAAACTAATGGCCTAATTCTCTCTTCCATGAGCTTTGCAATTTAGTGCAATCAGGAGTTTGTGCCTACATTGGGTTTCTAAGTTTTGCTGAAATTAACGTAACTCACTAGTGTGAACTCGATTTTTTTTAACCAAGTAAAATCTTGTAGAATGCATGCAGACAATACACCCCACCTTCCAAATGTTGAACTGTGGACAGAAAAGAGCTTGCAGTGTTAATGTGTTATTGTGTTATTCCATAATCTGAGGTGTGGCACTCAGAATGATTCTATAATTCTGCACATGGTAAGTACTGAACCCAGTTGTATCTGGATACCCACACCAAAGTTCCAAAGATGTCAAAATGTGTCCCATATTATTGGCAAGTAGAGAGTACAGCAAAAGTGTCCTAACTATTTTTCTCACACAACTATTTATTTTTGTACATTTTTCACAAGGTTAAAAATTATGCTGCTTGGTTGTATATATATATATATTCATCGAAACATCCAAAAGGAAGATGTGGTGCACTCGGGAGGTTTTATTGTGATACTTTATTGAATAACCACCACTAGTGACAAGTGCGTTCAGCCTGCATGGCCTTTGTCAATGTCAGTCTCTTTAAAATCTCCCATCAATTTAACATTATTCCACTCATTACTTCCAGCATGGAGTATGCAATAGGAGGCAAAAATGGACATCTCCATCCTAGGATGTAATCAGTAAGCATGGGCGGAAAATCCGTTCCGCTCGCGAATTTTGCGGATTTTCGGTAAATTCGCAATCCGCCAACGCTCGCGAATTTACCGAAAATCTGCAAATTCGCACGCAGCGGATTTTTTTTTCTTGGTGATTCAATTTTGCGGCGTGCGTTGTAAGTTCGCAATTGTGAACATGTAGGTGCAGCGGGCAGCAACAATCTCGCACTCGCGAAATTACAAAAATTGCAATTCTGCACAAGAAATCCACTAGCAAGCAGCATAGACCTTCTGAAAATGATGATTTTTATCAGAATAACTCCTCAGGTTGACATTTGCCTGCACTTTTTTGGATTTGAGGCCTTTTGACTTTCTTTGGATCACTTTTGGATTAGAAATCAACTTTCACAAGTAAGCTTGTTTGGGGCATTACAGTTGCTGTAATGCTGTTCTGCAGAAAAACGAGTTTTGCAAAAGTGAAAGCATTCAGCAGGTTCAAAAGTTCAAACTCATCATTAGTAACAATTCCCTGTAGTGCTTCCTGACTGGGGCCCCTCCAGAGTTCATTTGCTAGTTGCAACAATTGTATGACCCTGCTCTGACCCTCACAGCAGGCTCATAGAATAGCTATAAGTAGGCCACAAAGGTCCTGGAAAAAAATTGCACTGCAACAGAAAGCAAATTACAGATAAGGAAGCAGGTGCCAGACTGGAATTTTAAAACAGTGACACATTAATAAATCAACCCCAAATTAATTCATGTCAGTTGAAGCAGGGCAGGTGTGCTTGCTTTTCCCCCCCATAATCTACAGTGATGATGAACCAGAGGGTGGCATTGATGTACCAGAGGGTGGCATGGGTGAAACAGAGGGTGGCAGGGGTGAAACAGAGGGTGCTGGGAACCTGTGATGATGAACCAGACATAGAAACAACATAATCGCGACCGTTGCGAGCCGACATGTAAGTTTGCAATTGCAAACTTGTACAAAACCCTCGCGAACTGGCAGAAATCCTTGCGAACACAAAAAAAGCAAAAATCTGCAAATTCGCGAGAATTCGCGGATTTTGCGGATTGCGAGTTCGCAAATTTGCAAAATTCACGAACGCCAGATTCACAAAATTCGCTCATGCTAGTAATCAGGGTGGCCATTTTGAAGCAATGTTGTTTAATCCTCAATGTTTCTCATTATATATTTCTATAAGTAGACTGCAATCAATTTGGTGATTTGTTATTAGCGATTCTTTGGGAAACTGTTTACGTAAATATACATTTTACGCAATATAAATAAAACCTAAATTACATTTATTATAGAAGGACATAACTGAAAAAAATGGAATCTAAAATTAAACTAACCTATAAAATCAAACTATGAATAAACTAAACCAATAAAATTACACAAACAATTAAATCAACAATGTAAAACACACACAAATGTTATCAACGTAATACTGCAAAAATGACAAAAGATGCAAGATGAGGACATTCTGCCAGATTCTCTGGCTGGCCCTGAAAATAGAAATATATGCATTGTGAAATCTACCTTACAAAGTAAGTAAAACTTATATTTAAACTAAAACTTACTTGTAATAAAAATGTAATTTGTAAAATAGCAAATAACTAACAAAACACTCTCCCACTTCTCTCGTTTTACCTGAACTTACTAAAAGAAAATACTACAACTTTGAAAAGAGCTAACCTAAGAAAAAAGACCAATCACGTACCAGAACAAAGACATAAAAAAGTAAGTATAAGTAAATTACTATAAAATAGAACTCACTTCAAAACTGATTAAGATAAAACCTTATGTCCTCAACTGCTGCAAACTACCAACAAATAAACATTTAAAATTAAACTGATGCTCTTTTTTCCACAGAAAAGAAAGCACCTGCTCCACATTTCAATACCCTCAACTGAAACGTTGTAAAGAAAGTGTGAAACATCTAAGAACATACATGTAAGTATAAATAATAAAAATAGTTGCACAATTGTACATGTACATAACAAACATTTAAACATTTTAAAATTGTAGTTATTTATACTATTACACTACTTTCAGATACAATGACAGAAATCAAGATACTAAATTTCCCAGAAAGGAAAGCAATAAATCTAAGAGCCTTATTACTAGTACGGCGGTCCTCAAGACCGCCTTACTCGCCGTGGTTTTCCGACCACCGCCACAATGTGGCTCCACCAGCAGTATTCTGAATGTGGCTATCTGACTGCCACAAGACTGCCAGCTCCGCCAGGATCAGGTATACTGCTGGGCCGGTGGTCTGTAACCGGCCTGAAAACATACTGCTGGTGCCGCTGCCGGAACGGCTGAGAATGTTAAGAGTTGCATTTTCACCACCTTTTTCATGACGGTAAGCAGGGCTTGAAAAGGGTGGCAGTGAGGCAACTAAAGAGGCCCTAACAGGGTCCCCTGCCAGCTCTGGGCCTGAGGGTGCATGCGGGTAGCACATGTTGTGCTCTGTGTACTTGCATCCCCTTTCCTGCACAGTTTGGCATGCATGCCACACCGTGCAGGAATGTGCTGCAGGTGCTGTCTTGGTGGCGGGCTGCATGTTAGGCTTTCCTAATGTGTCCCAGCTATTCACTCAGATATACACCATACATGGTGAATATCAGCATACAAATATACCTTTTATATATGCCCTACAAACACATAAACAAAGTAGCACTTACTATGAACATTTAACCCACATTATATATAAAACAATAACTGCTACCCACAAAACATAATGATACACTTTAAACCCATGATTCAATCCATTTTAAAAATGTACCCCCACACAGCCATATAAGGCTGTTACTATCATTTCAATCAAACCATGTGGAGACACCTCCAACAAACTGCACTAAGGGCCCAATTACATCTAGGGAGGTCGTATGGTGGCGGTTAGATTACTGGCATACCAGCAATCTGACAAACCTATCACAACTTGAGCAGTCAGAACCCCATTGCACATCCGCAACCACCAGGGATCTAAGATCCCTGATGGTGGAACGGTGGTCTTGAGGCCACAATATGCTTGGCGGAACTGCTGCGGTACCGCCAAGCATATCACAAGTTTAATCTCCGCCACGGTTTTCACTGTGGTTCCTACTCCATGAAAAACATGGTGGAGGGAAAGCAAAGGGGGCCCTTCTGGGTTCCCTATTGCCTCAGAGCCATGGGGCGCATACTGGGGTGGCACATGCTGTGCCTCCTTGTGTGCATGCACCTCCGTACCTGCACCAGGGAACACCAGTAACTGCACCAGTCCATACCGCGCAGGTATTGCCTTTGACGTTCACATTTCAGGGTCTCTTTCATAGACACCGCAGTAGGATCGCCAAAAAATCACCCGCCAGTGATCGTAAAAGTCCTAATCTGGTGGGCAGTGCGTGGTGTGGAAGGGGGGTGGCAGCTTGGCGGTCCTTCTCCCACGCCACCAAATTCGTAATCAGCCCCTTAGTGTAGACTATGCTACAAGCAGTCAATTTGCCTTTGTCTCTATCACAGAAGTAGGTAACCACAATACAACTACAAATGGAGGAATCTTTAATCCAACTTGCATCTAAGCTTACCAAACAAACCACAAAAATGTATGACAGGCTAACAAGATACAATTTACAGTCAAACTCTTCATAAATAACAGAGGGCATAGATTACGTAGAAATAATAGCCAAAAGCATACTATAAAGTAAATACTAACCAGCAAAACTCCCAAAAAGCTATAAAATGCTCTTAACCAACCTAGTAAATCAATTTTTATATAAATAATAAACAATGTTTTATTACATCAGTCAAAACATTAAATAAACATCCAATCTTAAATAAGACTAATATATTAAAAAATATATAAATTATTTATTATTAAAAATCCAAACATCACCTAACAAAAATCTCAAAGGAAAACCAAATCAATTACATAAAATAATTACAACACACAAAATAAACATTTCTAAATAACAATCACATAATACTAACACAAATGATGAAATATAACATTTCGCACCCAAACAAATAAATTAAATAATTCTTACTCTTCTGTAGCGGAAGATCATCCTCTATATCCACATAGTCGAAAAGTATAATCAACCAAAAACAGGAAAAATATTTCCCCCAAAAAACACAAAATGCAAAAAATAAAACCAATCCAAGAGAGTTCCCTCAAAGCAATTCAAAGTATTTAGTGATCATAAAAAAAGTTTTATAAAAAAGAAACCAGAAAAAAGGAAATCAAAGTATAATATCTTTGTTTATTATAAACCAAAAGAGATTTTCGTTAAAACAAAATTGGTAAATCCAAATGCTTATAGGATACATTTGTAAAGTAAAACCTGCAAATTAAAACAGAAAACCCACCCACAAAACCATTACATTCCCGAAAGTTCATATACATTATTCTTCATCATCATGAAGCAATTTTTAACACAATATAACATAACATATCAATACATTACTAAAACAGTGTACGAAAACCCAAACCAAAGCTCTAATGAAAAAAAAACAATTATTCCAACTAAATGCACATAAACCCCACAATCAACACTATAGCTAACCTCTAGACTCCCCCATACATTCCCTCTACCCTCTAAATCCTACAAAGCCTTTAAAAAGAACTTACCTGTTTCAACAAACAGCAGCATCTTACTGCAACCTGCTTCCTGGACTAAATATGACACAAATGTACTGCAAAATAGACGGTAGTATTAAAAAGTGCCTACTGCATGAAACTCCATAGAAATGGGAAAACAAGTAAAACATGTTAAAAATGCATTAAAAATTCAAAAAAATTATTAAATATGTAAAACATGTCAAACAATGTAGTAAAACATCTTACAAAAATTGTGAGTATAAATTAAATATAAGCTTAAAACTATACAATTATGTAATGTATATGGAAAAAACGTATGTTAAAATTACATTAAAAATATGCATATGAGACAATTTTAAATATGTTAAACAATAGGAAAAAACCTGGATAATAGATACCATAAAATGTTATATAATGTTAAATATATACATAAAATAAACTTTGAAAAATAGGTTGCTTCTTTATTCTATGAAAATATGTCAATAATATTGTTATTTATTACAAATATACAGCTAACTACTTTTTTAAAAATTATCTTTCTAAACAACAACAATACTAATTGAAAGACATAAACTACTCCTACTACAAAGAAATACAATTTAAAAAAAGGAATTACACTCTAAACTGGTTAAATTAAACAATCACACTCCTACACCATTTTGTTTTTACTTCTAGCTTCTTTTTTGTAGTCTATTTGTGTAATTTTTATTCTATTTACTATTCCCACTCCAATATAAACCAATTTTGGGAAGGTATTGGAAATTAAAGGAGTGACATTTACAGTCTAAAATGTTTTGTGCAAGGTGCTGGATGCTAAAAAAAATATAAACAATCAATACTCTATGCTCACACTTTTTGAACTATAAAATAATAAAAAATTACTTAAAAACACAATAGTGCAAACTAAAAACTATATAAATATATTTAAACATTAACATATAAAATAATGTGTTTAGCACTATTATTATTTAACATATTTTATTAATATTAACTAATATTTCTAAAGGTTGAAACATAGCCTACAAATAAAATCATATTCCACAAATGAAAATCATGAAAGTTTAAAAACACATATGAAAAAGATGTTCAAATTAAATATTAAAAATATTTTTAATATTAATACATTTTAGAAAAAATAAATTTCCAACAACAAACATTACAAAGGCTGATTAATGCCTTATACATGTATAGCAGCTTCACTGAAATGATGTTACATTTTACAAAAAATAAACATAGTGATTTTCTGTAGAAAAAGGAAAGAAACGGGTACCTGGTACCTGAGTAACAGCTGCCTGATAAAATCAAATAAAAAGAAATACTTGGGTTGTTGGCTGGATGACAAATTTGGCAATTTAACTCATCTAAATGTATTAAAGCCGAAATCTGCACCACTTCAATTTCAAGCTACTCACAAATGCAAAATACAGCTCACCCTTGAACCACTGCTGAAGATAGTAAAGGCCAAACACATTCCCACACTGGGGTACAGCACAGAAGCCTTTCCAGGAAAGTTGGGTGCCTTTCTGAACAATGCTCAGAGTGCCGTTTTCAGGTCAATATGTAAGCTTCCCCAAGGCACCTCACCAGTCCAGATCAGGATAGAGTCTATGCTGAGCGTCCAGGCCAGTTGCTTGAAATACATGCATTCAGCCTGGGCTGCAAAAGAAGGCTCACTGAAGAACTTAATCTGGTAGGAAGTGATATCCGCAAATTGTTTGTTGTCACTTAATGCTTAGGAAAACATTCTCTCTGAAGCCTTGGAGCTTAAAGGTGCACCACCCCTCTGGAATTCGAACCTGCCTTACCAGCAATTCAAAATATCTCTCAACAAAGAGGTTTTCAAGGCTTCTTTTGTCTCTGACAGACGAACCCTCATGAGAAACAAACATGCAGACTATGTCATCAGGAGCTATACCAAAAGACGGGTGCAAAAGTACATCACTGAATCACTTTAATTCCATTAGAAGGTCAAGCTCTGCCACCTTTGCTTTTGTTGTTTCTCTACGTTAGACTTTCTGCCCTCATGGATGTGCCATCCTATCAGCTAAATGTGCCACCTCTGTGACTTATCTCTAGAGTCACTACCTCACCTTCTCTGTATATGTCCTGCATTAATTTATGACTGTATAAGGGGTCTTCACCAATTCTTTATCAAACAAGGGATTTGGACTATACAAGACACTGTGTATTTTCTTGTTGAATGATGCCCATCTGCAAGTAATAGCCAAATTGATAAAATGTTTACACAGAGTGGATAAAACAGAATTTAGTCAAACGTCCAACCCCTTCAGGGTCTTAAGGTTAAAACTCTTGCATACGTCCGAAGTCAGAGCAATAGTTAGCACATTGGACTAGCACTTTAGAATAATGTTTGGCGTCATGACCTGTTTTTTTAGAATGTATGCACAGCAGTGAAAAGTTATAATGTTTAGTTCAATAACTTTTTTAACTACTGTTAATGAACTGCCTGCCTCATCATCTTTTGTTCAGCCTTTGTGGAACTTCAACCATCTCGCTCTTTCAGAAAAACCTTTCTAGTACAGCTGTTTGGGATCTCTGGATTTCTATCAAATTGCACAAGGCATTTTATGACTCTGCATTTTAGTATTACTTTTGGTCTTTGATCAAATCTTTCTTTTTTTACATGTTACTCGGTAATGAAATTACGCCTAGTCACTTTAAACTAATAAAAGTTGTCCCATAATCCACAGCTAGTAGATCACTCATCACATTATCTGGAATCTGTTACATGTGTACTTAGTGGGCTTTGGTCTGTGTTTAGTATTTGAAGCAAATGTACTATAAAATGTCTTGACACCTGATTTATATTTTCTTGGAATTGTTTGTTATATTTCACAGATGCTCTGACATTTAAAGAATTGCACATAGTAACACTACTTTTTATGCATTTGATTTTACTCTCCGTTTATATTCCCATCACTGTAATGGACTTGATTGTCTAAATAAAGTATGTTTTGGAAAGAATGTATTTCAATAGTAAACATATACAAATGTCATCATTGAAATTGTGTTTATTCATTTTTTAATAAATAAACCGATAACACATACATATACAACAAAATTTTAAGTTAGATATCATAATTAATAATAATTTAATTCAAAATAATTATACATTATTATTTAGAATAATTATTAATGAAACAAAATGAATTTATAAATTGTGCAATATTAATTTGTATACCATGATTTTTTTTTTAAATCACTCCACCAATATCCCTTAAAAACACAACATCCTGCTACTAAAAACATTTTTTCTATACATTCTTTTTACACAATATTACAACTAAGGGGCCAATTCCGGTGTTGTTCGTAAACTCTTCGGGCCGAATTGGTTTCGAAATCGTTTCCAACCAAATCGGGTTGTGCGAGTCTAACCGACCGATTACGATGCTTCCGAACATCGTTCGGTCTGATTCACGTTGACTTAAATGAGAGCCTTTGTTCCGAATGAGAACACAGGCTCCCATTGAAAAAAGGGGTGGTTGGGAAAAACTTTCCACCTTGTGACGGGCACCCCATGTTTCCTGCCACACTGTGCATGGTTGTAAAGAGGGGTCTCATAGGTACCCCCACAGGCCCCAACCGGAGGCCTACGGGGGAAGGGGAGCCAGCTACTGGCTTCAAAGTCATATTCCAACACCGTTTTGTGTCAGACATGCCGATTCGGAACAGCTGTCAGATTTGGACATGGCAATCGGTCAGTCCGAAACAGTGTCCATAGAGCTGTAGGATTTGGCTCCAAATGACTCGGTGTGCTCCAATGCCAATCGGAACCGAATCAGACAGCCCGAACAGTTTCATTGCACCATAATTGGTTGTTCAAACATGTATCCGATTTGGTTGAAAACAAAGGTTCCAAATCAGATTTGCCGAATCTGAATCCTGTTCGGAGCTTTTCCGAATGTCATCGTAATCAATATTTTTACAATGTTATTACAAACAACACTTAAAACGATATTCATACCTTTAATATTCCCTCTCAACAATAATTTTGACATCCCGATATTCTTGACACAATATGGTTGTATCACAATTTGCGATATTTTGTCAAAACACCATTTTATTGTAGGTCTACCTTACCATATCTGGAACTTGGACCAACTGCTACTCCCACCAGCACATATCCAAATTCCCATAGCTGGGAGCGAAGCAGATGCCTATCACAGTGCCTCTCTATGGCTCATACTATTCATCATTAAACACAAAGATGATCTAGATTCAGTCCATATTTTATTCAGGAGTGTAGCTCTGTCCATATGCTGCTCCCTATCAGCTTAGGGCTTGATTATGAGTTTGGCACAATTGCACTGGCTCTCCGCCAGCAAAGTTGCACCAAACATGCGCAAGGACTGCCCGCCATATTATGAGTTGAACTTGTGTATGGCAGTGATGGCTTGCATAGGGTGTGCTGGGGGTGGTGGGGTGGGGCCAGAGAGGGGCAGGGTGGGTGGATAGTAAACTCAGACATATAACAGAACAGAGGAATGTAATAATGACTTTCCTCCGTTCCGTCGTGTGGGCGAGTTTACTACACCCCATCCTGCCCCTCCCCCGCTCCTCCTCCCCGCAGCATGCCTTATGCGAGCCGCCACTGGTGTACGGTGGACAGTCCTTCCCCTTCTCATGACGATGCCTGGAAAACTGCAACACAATGGGAATGGCAAAAAAGTTCCAGTATGGCATGGATGGTGATGTCCATGCCGAGCTGGAACTTTGGGGTTATACAGACAGCGGGACATATGTTGTGTCTCCCTGCATGTATCTCCATGGCGCGGGGCATGAGGGCCCTGTAAGTTCGCCTTTGTTCCTTGGAAATTGTAATATGCTCAGGGGACTGCTCCAGTCCCGCTGAGCATTTTACATTGTGGCGCATCTCCGCCACCACCACGGAATGACTGTTCACTGGCGCAGCCGGTGGTCCTCCGCTGCAATTAATTTTTAAGCTGTAATGCTGCAGATGGACCACCCGCCACTGTGAGTCTGGTGGTCGTAAGGCTCTTAGTTTCTGGTGAACAACTGAAAAAGGACTTTCACCGTGCTCTACTGCTCCATGAGAGCACTACCCAAGAATTGCTATTTGTTGCAGTCATCTCCATTGTGTATGGTTATGAGTTGGAAGAATTAATTAAAGTGTGATTCTTCCTACATCAACTACCCACACTATTAATTCCTGGGTTGTGTCCTAGTTGTCTGCACAGAGAACCTAAAAAATCAGGGCTTCCACAGCAACATGTCAGATGATATCATCTGTATCACGGAAACTAATGGCCTAATTCTCTCTTCCATGAGCTTTGCAATTTAGTGCAATCAGGAGTTTGTGCCTACATTGGGTTTCTAAGTTTTGCTGAAATTAACGTAACTCACTAGTGTGAACTCGATTTTTTTTAACCAAGTAAAATCTTGTAGAATGCATGCAGACAATACACCCCACCTTCCAAATGTTGAACTGTGGACAGAAAAGAGCTTGCAGTGTTAATGTGTTATTGTGTTATTCCATAATCTGAGGTGTTCCGCTCGCGAATTTTGCGGATTTTCGGTAAATTCGCAATCCGCCAACGCTCGCGAATTTACCGAAAATCTGCAAATTCGCACGCAGCAGATTTTTTTTTCTTGGTGATTCAATTTTGCGGCGTGCGTTGTAAGTTCTCAATTGCGAACATGTAGGTGCGGCGGGCAGCAACAATCTCGCACTCGCGAAATTACAAAAATTGCAATTCTGCACAAGAAATCCACTAGCAAGCAGCATAGACCTTCTGAAAATGATGATTTTTATCAGAATAACTCCTCAGGTTGACATTTGCCTGCACTTTTTTGGATTTGAGGCCTTTTGACTTTCTTTGGATCACTTTTGGATTAGAAATCAACTTTCACAAGTAAGCTTGTTTGGGGCATTACAGTTGCTGTAATGCTGTTCTGCAGAAAAACGAGTTTTGCAAAAGTGAAAGCATTCAGCAGGTTCAAAAGTTCAAACTCATCATTAGTAACAATTCCCTGTAGTGCTTCCTGACTGGGGCCCCTCCAGAGTTCATTTGCTAGTTGCAACAATTGTATGACCCTGCTCTGACCCTCACAGCAGGCTCATAGAATAGCTACAAGTAGGCCACAAAGGTCCTGGAAAAAAAATTGCACTGCAACAGAAAGCAAATTACAGATAAGGAAGCAGGTGCCAGACTGGAATTTTAAAACAGTGACACATTAATAAATAAACCCCAAATTAATTCATGTCAGTTGAAGCAGGGCAGGTGTGCTTGCTTTTTCCCCCCATAATCTACAGTGATGATGAACCAGAGGGTGGCATTGATGTACCAGAGGGTGGCATGGGTGAAACAGAGGGTGGCAGGGGTGAAACAGAGGGTGCTGGGAACCTGTGATGATGAACCAGACATAGAAACAACATAATCGCGACCGTTGCGAGCCGACATGTAAGTTCGCAATTGCGAACTTGTACAAAACCCTCGCGAACTGGCAGAAATCCTTGCAAACACAAAAAAAGCAAAAATCTGCAAATTCGCGAGAATTCGCGGATTTTGCGGATTGCGAGTTCGCAAATTTGCAAAATTCACGAACGCCAGATTCGCAAAATTCGCTCATGCTAGTAATCAGGGTGGCCATTTTGAAGCAATGTTGTTTAATCCTCAATGTTTCTCATTATATATTTCTATAAGTAGACTGCAATCAATTTTACTTTTCCATTTACTATCATTGTCCAACGCAGGAATAAATTTCACTGAAAGATATAGAATTTTATAATTGCCTAATATGGTCCTTTATTATACCTTTTAATGGGTTCAATAAAGTGTCTATGTGCTACAGTACTATTCTAACTGTACATTTTAGTAAGGAGATTTTGTGCACATAACCATTTGTTTACATTTTGATCATTTCTAACATTTGGTATTACATAAATATTTGATTCAGCCATTCATCACATATAGTTCTTTCTAATAAATAAAAAAAGACGGAGATTTTAGAAAGGCATTATTATTAACATGCTAAAATGTGTTCATATATTCATGTGCAATCTTACAAATAATCTTTCATAAAGTGACTTTGTGCATACAAAATTTCTTATTCTTTTTTTATATATTCTTATTTTGACTGTAACAAGGTCTCTACCTTTGTTACCACTTTGAACTCCACCTTCCACCTTTGTCAATACTACTACACCCTGTATGGGCCAGGAAGAGATGAATACAACATTTCTTATCCTTGTTTATTCAATATTACATATCAACATAATTTCAGAGGAATAGTTGCAATCCATTTCCCAAACTTGGTGCCAGTTTGAACTTCACCTTACTCCTTTGTCTATACTATTAAGCCATGTATGGGCAAAGATGCAGTGTCTGAAACCATGATGAACTTATATTGAAGGAACTCCTTCAAATGCTTTTAATATGTATCTAATTGCAACAAATACAATTATTATCTTGATGCCTATTTACTCCACTCTGTTATACAACTATCACATCACCTTTAAAAATACAAAATGTTATGTGCGAAGAAGAATTAAAAATCTTCTATAAATTGTTCAAAATTTGTGAATCCTTATTCTATAACTGTGCTATTATTCCCACCTAATAATTCACTTTACCTAAAGACTTAAATAATCAGACCCTACTACACTCACTTGGATGTTCTTTCTTTTATCAATCTAAGTATGAGTCTAACATATATGTACCCATAGCTCCTCGTCACTGTTGCGGCCAAAGGGTGCTATAGTTCTCATTTCAATAATGTTGTTAGGCTCTAACTTTCTAGGAGTTCTCACACTGTCACCTCCTCTTTCCATTACAGGGACATGGTCTATGCAGAAAAAGGATTGCTGTCCCTCTGGTGTTTCAAAGCAAAATGTTGTGCAACTGGATAAGAATAATCTCTTTGTTATTGCTCAGGTATGCTCTAGTATGCTCTTTTTCGCTGGGTGTACAGTGCTTCCCATATACCGAAGGCCATAGGGGCATACCACTGAAATACACTACAAAAGTCGTATTGCAATTTAATAATTTTGTAATGGATTTTAAAATACTCCTACCTGGAACAGAATATGCTTTGACTTTCTTGCTTTTCCTGCATGCCTCACATTTAGTGCAAGGAAAGAAGCCAGTTACCTTAGGTTTCTGTAGGATTTTTACAATAAAATGGCTATGGACCAACAGGTCCTTCGAGGAAGTACTCTTTTTAAAAGTTACATTTGGTTTGGATGGTAAAATTGGACCTAATACTGAATCTGACTGCAAAAGGCCTCAATTCATTTGTATTATATTACAGATTTCCTTCAAATCAGTTGAATAGTTTTGAATCAATCTTGTTATAGCCGCTCCATTTTGATTCCTCAACTTCTGTGTTAGGAGGTCTTGTCTCTGTGTCCCTTGACTTTATCAGAGGCTTCCTGTATCACTCTTTTCGAGTACCCTCTTTTTTCATATTTCCATTCTGTCTCTAGACTTGCTTGCTGGTAACTTTATGATGTAGTGCAGTTACATCTTAAACTGAGAAATTCTCCGTAGGGAACAGCTGTTGGTTTCCGGTATAAACTTGTTAGCAATTGAGGGTTTTCAATCTACACTAAAAGGTCTAAAAAGGCTACTTCTGTGTTGCTAATACAACTTGTACATTTTAGATTCAAATTGTTCTGAATCAACTCTGTTATGTAGTCTTCTGCTTCTTTTTGCGAACCTCGTCAAACAATGAAAATATCATCAATATATCTTGCCCATACGGCAAGTTTGCCCACCCAGCGATCATTGTGATCATCAATATATCTTGCCCATACGGCAAGTTTGCCCACCCAGCGATCATTGTGTTCCGCCTAGGCCACGTGTTTCTACTACCAGCCTACAAAAAGATTTGTGTAACTGGGGGCAACGCATGTGCCCATCACTGTTCCTTGCTTTCCTAAATACAGTTGACCTGCAAA
This sequence comes from Lissotriton vulgaris, assembly GCF_964263255.1. NCBI lineage: Eukaryota > Metazoa > Chordata > Amphibia > Caudata > Salamandridae > Lissotriton > Lissotriton vulgaris. Next base: position 976,509,100 of record NC_141693.1, read on the forward strand.
TAGAAAAATATTAGTATTTAAGCAGACACATATAAGTTGGGAAATTATGATGTTATGCTCTTGGAACTTTAAAGTTCTTTCCTTCAAAAATGATTCCACTGCCTGTAATTCCTGCTCATGCAATAGTGATGTATATAGACTTGTTATATCCAATTTTATAAGTAAAAAATTGTCTTCCCTTATGATGTTCTGTATGGTTCATATAAAATCTGTGGTGTCTTTCACATAAGAACTCAGACTTCTAACAAATGGAGATAAAACAGAGTCCACAAAGATCAATGCATTTTCTAACAAATTTCCCTTGGATGATACTATTGGAGGCCCTGGTGGTCTTTGGCTGTCCTTGTGTTTTTTGGGCATGTGATAAAACGTTGGGATAAATGGATACTCCACTTTCAAAATTTGATATTCCTCATAATTCAACGTTCCTTTATCCCTCTATTTCAAAATCAAATCAAATCATAGAATGCTTGAACAGTGTAATTGTATTCCCTTCTCGTAATCCTTTGGTAGCAATCATCAACACAAAGCTGTTTTAATGCCTCTTCTTGGTACATTGTCTATTTTGTAGAACATTTCCTCCTTTACCTGAGGGTTTGATTACAAGTGACTGCTCTTCTTTCAGTGATTGTGCTGCTCGCCACTGTTCCTTAGATAGGTTGTATTGTTTCATGTTTCTACTGTGTCCTTTGTTATGTCTGAGCTTGTCTAAATCTTTAATGACAACTTCATGGAAGCTGTCTATCATATCAAATGGTGTTCTCTGGATATACCTTGATTTCACGTTAAAATTGCTTTTGTCACTTTGCTGTTTTATATCCGTTTATTATAATAACAATAGTGTTCTCTAAGAATCATCTCTCATTGTTATTGGTGTTAGTCCTTACAGTTGATGTAATGTATCCAACACTTCAAGATATTTTACCATCAAAATATCTGTAGGTTGATGTATATCTTTGGAGCCCATCAATTTCTCCTTAGGAATACTCGTATGGATTTTCTTTAACTTCAATTTTCTAATAAACTGATACAAATCAATCCTGGTTTGTGTATAATCAGATCCAACTGTAGGACAAAAAGTCAATCCTTTCCGCAATACCTCTATTTCCTTAGATGTTAACACTAGATCTGATAAATCGATTATGGTGAGATCTTGTTCTATTTCTGATAACTCCCTGTCTCGCTTCTGCTGTCTGGAGAAGTAGGAAATAAAAAAATAAATATATATATATATAATATATATATATATATATATATATATATATATATATATATATATATATATATATATATATATATATATATATATATATATATATATATATATATATATATATATATATATATATAAATATTGATTCTCACCCAGCAAAGCAGCCGCTATGCCAATGCACTCCAATCCAGCCTCTCACAATATCCAAACAAGAAAGCGCGTGTGCTCGAAATTAACTTTTATTATTTCAGTTCCAGCATGGTGTCAACGGAATCACAAAACACCCAACGCGTTTTCAGCGAAAACACTCGCCTCGGTCAAGTTAATTTCGAGCACATGCGCTTTCTTGTTTGGATATTGTGAGAGGCTGGATTGGAGTGCATTGGCATAGCCGCTGCTTTGCTGGGTGAGAATCAATATATATATAATATAAATAATTTTGGTTCTATTAGTGCAGTTGAAAAATATATATATCTGTTCCAAACTTTTCCTCTTTCTCTCTATTTTCTGTCTTTATAAAAAGGGGTAAGCAACCACAGTCAACCATGTATGGACAAAGGTTAATTGACATGTTCTGGGGACCAAAGGCCCAGATGTATTTATTTATTTATTTATTTATTTGCGGGTTTGTATCGCGCTTGAATCGACTCCCGGAGGAGTATCTCTGCGCCCAAGGAAACACAGCAAAGCACAGTCAGAGGAGAAACCAGACGGAAAATTAGTTTTGGAACAGAAAGGTTTTGAGTTGCCTTCTGAACAGCAAATGTTCTGAGCACTGTCTGAGAGCTAGAGGGAGCTTGTTCCATAGTGATGAACCGACCACAGAAAGAGCTCTACCTCTGTGCCTGGCCTTCTTTGTGCGGGGCACACATAATAGGAATTGATTGCTTGACCTAAGGGAACATGCAGGGGTATAGGGTATACATTTATTTTTCAGGTATGCAGGACCTAGTCCGTTTAAACTTTTGTGGATTAGACAACATGTCTTAAACTTCATCCTCTGCTGGACCGACAACCAGTGTAATTTGTCCAAAAGAGGTTTGGACGCAGTTCAGGGGGGGGGGGGGCGTTTAGGACCAGGCGGGCCTCAGTATTCTGGATCACTTGGAGTTTGGCTAATACTCCCTCATTTACAGATAGTAACAGGCCGTTACAATATTCAATACGGATAAGGACCAGGGCATGTACCAACGTTCTCCTGACAAAGTCTGGGAGCATAGGGAAGATTTTACGTAACAGGCTAATTACGTGGAAGAATGAGCCCACAATGTAATTGCTATGTTGTTTCAGTGAGAGCTCCTGATCTAGGCAGACTCCTAAGTTCTTTACGATCTGTTTGGGTTTGGGGACTGGCCCCAGCCAGATCATGTGGCCACCAATCTGGGCTCCAGAGGATCTTTGCCTCCCCGAACAACATAACTTCGGTCTTGCTTACATTACACTGCAGACAGTTTGATGATATCCACTGAGTCACAGCTCTCATGCCCTGAGAGAAGGAGTTCTTTACCTCGGGTGAGAGATTTAAAGTGAAAGAGGAGCTGTGTGTCATCCGCGTATGACACAGGGACAAACCCATATGCTCGCATAATTCCAGCCAGGGGTGCCACATAGATGTTAAAGGAGGTTGGGCTCAGACAAGAGCCCTGTGGTGCCCCTTTAGAAATCTCTACCTCCACCGAGCGATAGGCACCCATGGTGACGCATTGGGTGCGGTTGGATAAGAAGCTCCTTAGCCAGGTCAGAGCCTTGTCCTCTAGACCGATGTTTTCCAGTTGACTTGTCAAGATGTTGTGTGAGACCGTGTCGAACGCCGCCGACAAGTCTAGTAGTACCAGGATGACAGAATGGCCCCTATCCTGATACATATATAGGTCGATGTGACTGACATCAGGGTTGACTCCGTGCTATGTTTAGGCCTAAAGCCGGATTGTGAATAATCCAACCTTCCTGCCTGTTCAATATACATGGATAGATGGCGATTCACATATTTTTCCGTGACTTTTTTTAGGAATGGTAGCAGGGATATTGGTCTAAGATTGGACAGATCTGTCCATGGAATTGTGGAGTTTTTTCTAATGGGTCTGAAAAGAGCCTTTTTCCACCCTCTGGGGACCTCACCTCTGCTCAGGGAAAGATTTACCAACCTCTGAACCCCAGGACCTAATTCTATACCAAGCATAGGCATAATTCTTGCTGGAATAGTGTCATCTATACACCCGCTCTTGATTTGCGAGGTTAAAGATACAACCTCCTCTAATGAGATAGGGGGGAATATGCCTAGGGTGTGCGTGGTGGGGGTAGGGTCTTCCTTACTTTGTGGATGAGAGTTATCTCCACAAAAGGACAGGTTGGAGCTAATGATTTTCTCATAAATCTTATCTATTTTTTTGGTAAAAAACAGTGAGATATCATCACACAGTTGCTGAGATGCAAACTCTGAGCTCTCACAGGCCAGCGGTTTAACGAAAGACTGCAGGATTTGATATAATACCCTAGGAGTATTTCCAGCAGCTTCGAGTTGGGACGCAATGTGGGTTTTGTAAGCCATACGAATGGCTTTATGGTATGTGGAGAGGGATTCCCAGTAGCGGCTCTTATCGTCAGCCAAGTGGGACGATCTCCATTTCTTTTCAAGTTTTCTGGCAGTTTTTTTAGGGATCTTAAATGCTCAGAAAACCAGACTTCTTGTTTATGTGCTGGGCGTGGTTTAAATAGTTTCAGGGGTGCAATATCATTCACTGCAGTCACCAGCGCTCCTTAAAATTTAGTCAGGGCCCCCTCGATGTCTTCAGTGGGCGCAAGTGAAGGTTCTACAAACCTCTCTTTAAAGGAATTTTGGGTTATTTTGTGCCATTGCCTACGTTTACTCGGCAAGGCTATTGGGCCTGAGGGAGGAGTGCTAATGCGGGGGGTGTAAAATTCTACGATGAAATGATCGGTCCATTTTACTTGTGTTGGAGGTAGGCATTTGATTGATGGGGAGTTGGACAGGATTAAATCCAGAGTGTGTCCTGCCTGGTGTGTAGGACCGCTATTGGCTTGTTTTAGGCCTAGTAAGGATAAATCCGTCAAAAGGGATTGTGCCTCAGTGCACTCTTTTAATTCACTATGAACGTTGAAGTCTCCCACAAGTAAAAAATCACTGTCTTTGCTTATATGGGGGGCCAATGCTTCTACTAGTGTGATGGAGAAGTTGGCACAAGGCCCAGGAGGGCGATAAACCAAAGCCCCTTTTTGGCTACCTTTGGGTGCAACATTTGTTTTAAAAATCAACAGTTCAAGTTCTGGGGTGCATAGTTCGTCCAAGATGGAAATGTTTATTTCTTGTTTATGGACTATTGCAATCCCTCCCCCTGTCTTAGTAGGGCGGTCTAGTCTGACAATTTTATATCCCATCGGAATTCCTAAGGTTATGGCCGGAACCAAATGTGGTTTCAGCCATGTTTCCGTCAGAAAACATAGGTCGGGCTCTTCAGATGAAATTAGTTTCCATACTTCAGTTGCATGTTTCGATAGTGATCGGATGTTACATAAAAGGTTCTTACTCCCAAGTAAAACATTAGTACCCACCCTTTTAGTCGGGGTGGGGTAGCAATCAACAAGATCACTGCCCTTGGTATCAGTATATAGCGGATCACCCGCAGGGTCTGTGTCCTTTTTGTCCTCTGATAAAGTTTGGAACTGGGTCTTGCAATGACGGCAAGAGAAGGGGCCCTCCAAGCTGGTATCTACCCCTTTTGAACATACCCATAGAGGATGATTACGTAAGCCCAGAAGAACCTGAGGAGTATAGATAGCTCGAGTAATGGGCCATACCTCTGAGTTATCAGATCTAGGTGCCATTGCCCCTGGCCCCATCCGGTCGCGGACGGGCGCAGACGGGCTGGTCTTTGGCTCATCTTAGGCGCGTCCTTGGGCGCTCCGCTGCGCGCAACCGCTGCGTGCTTGGCCCGACGAGGGGGCTAAATAGCCCTGTAATCAAAAGATCTAGAGCGCTAACCGCTCGACTTGCTGGGAGTGTCTGGCTCTTCCTGTCCCGCCCTCCGCTCTGCGGTATTGGCTACCGAGTCAGACCGGGGCGGGCAGGCTGGAATACCGAGCACAGACTACTGGAATACAATTGAGCCCCTAGCAGCACCAGGAATAATCGTGGGTACACAGAGCGAGTGAAGTTTTAAAATTCATATTCAATTTTAACTTTATCGCAAATAACATACAGTGCGTGATTTTAAAATTCGTAATCACTTTTAAAAAGTGACCTAGGAAATGAGTTGAGCTACTAGTAAAACAATTTTCGTGCAGATGTAGACCCAAAAGCCATTTTTGTGACCAGAGACCACTGAGCATTTCAACAAGCCATACACATAATTTCTGAGGCCAAAGGGGCCAGAGCCGAGCCCATGATTGAAGACCATACCTGTGGCAAGAGCACACTGCATGGCTAAACTTCACTAAGGAGAGTCGAAGGCCATGTGCATTGGGTTCTTATCTTGGTGAGAGTCCGTTTATATTATTAAAAAATCAAAGAATTTGTTTAAAGAAAACATTTGGTTCTGCATTTAGATGGAAAATAGTGCCTGCTAGCTTTGGAAATTCCCTTAAAGCATTTCAGTTAAACGGTTGTTATAATTACAACACAGTACATTGACAGTCCCACTTACAGTAAGTTACCCAGCTATAATTTCTAGTCACGACATGCATTATCTGTAATCTCACTTATGACATTACCGATATCATTCCTCTTCAGCTGTATATTACTACCCGATTATAAATACTTTGAGGTACAATTAAATCAATGCGACTTCCTTGAAAGATTTAAAAAATGAGATTGCCACCAATTTGACCCTGCAATGATTTTTTAAAGTAAATTTACATTAATTTACATCTACATATATTTTTTATTAAACTAATTATAATCATAGCTCTATGCCTAGATTTAAAACAAAATAAACTGAATTAAATATAATTAATTAGAAAACTAAATGCAATAACTGCCCTTAGTCCAACCCTAAAACTAACCCTAACCATCAATTAATTGAAACTGGATTGAATTAAAAATTATATCCTAGCTCTGACAGTAACACGAACCCTTAAATTAAATGTATTTTAATTAAATAATTATCGGTAACCACCAACCATAACCATTTCATTATTTTTCAACGCATTCAATGGTTAATCCATGTTAAACTCGCCCTTATGCCACCTCAAATCTTAAAGCTTAATCAATCTGAATTAAACTGATGTTCAATTGTTATAACCATTTAGTAGTCCTCTCTGCTGTGGTCATATTGATCTCAAGGCATTGATGTAATGAAGCATCAACATAGCACCATCAATATAGTTGCCTCATTCTAAAAAAAACCAAGTTTGGACTCATCAAATATGTGTATTGCTAGCAATGCATCCCTAACTAAGGCTTGTGCAGGTGTGTGTATTGAGTATGCATTGTGAATGGACCTCATCAATTGACTATTCAGACACCTGGACGAGAAAGAGAACCTTGAGTCATTTTTAGCCCTTGTACATTCAAACCTGCAACACTCTTGTCTTACGAATAAACCCTTGACTTGATGGATCTTGGTTAAAAACAACATATGGACTCTCTTTGCACCAAGATCCATTGCTTTTGGCCCCCTCTCTGGAACACAGTAATCTACCAGCACCCTGACATGTACTGGCCAACAGTCAAATTATTGTGGCTAGCTTGGCACACTCTGTGTACTTCTCAAGCGCTGTGACTTCACTAAACATCTGCACAATTGTTCTCCTAAAGCACAGCCTTACACAACATGCATGATTAGTGGCGAGTTTAGTGAACTTGGACATGTATTCTACCAGGTCAGTTCTATTTAGAGCTGGAAGATTCATGTGTTGGGCAATCCTTGTGACAAACTTCCCCTTTAACTCATTTCATATACAGCTGCACAGCTTACTGCACTGCAAGGAACTCTATTTGTAAGTGTGACTTTAAAGAGGTAGAGAGAATAGATGTTCAGGGGTTCACTAAGAGGATCCGGAAGGGGTATTAACCGAGACACCTTTAACACTTAAATAATGCATGATGAATTGAATGTGTAAGCATTGCAACTTCGTTAGAAAATAAAAGTGTGATATTGACTTTGGCATTGAATAGTCCAGTAAATGCTTGCAGCAATAGCCCACAGTAAAATATGTATTTACCGGGCTGTGGGACAACCTTCTCTTAAGCAGTTGCAGGTCAGTCTTGGCCTGAAGTTTTAGAAATATTACTTGGAACAACTGTATATTCATATTCGCAAATGCAGCTTTGTTGTTGTATGTTGTGTGATCAGTTCAGAATTTTCTGAAAGCATATCTTTTTGAGTACTACATCTGTGTAGGCAGTCTACAGTGTCAGCCATTTGTGTGTCCCCTTAGTCATGAAGTTGGACATTGGATACTCATAGAAAAACTGTCATTTAAAGGTGTATGCTGGATTTGGAAGGACATGACTGGGATAGATGCAGTAGTGTTGAAATGGAACACTTGAAGTACTTGGAAGGCCCTTTGTTCAACGCTTCTACTCCTGTAGGGTTAACAACAAAGGGGGCAGATGCTGGGGTGATGGGAAGGTCAAATTGGTCTGGCAGCGGTGGACAAGCAGCAGAGGAAGCCTGTATATTTTGCAAACAGCACACTAACAGACACAAAGGGAGATAACCCTTTAAGGGAAGTCCAGGTTGAACAATACCTGAATAGTGATGTTTCATCTTGGAAGCTATTTAACTCTTTCCACAGGGGAACAGCCATTACATTGCGGCTGTTGTCCTGCATGCCATTACAACACAAACGTTATCACAAATGCACTGTAACAAAGATGCGTAGTATTTACTACGCATTTTTTTTCCAGTGCATGAGCTTTTACCATGCATGCCTTCACAACAACTTTTGTTGTAAAGGTATGTATGGTAAAAGCGCATATGTTGTAAAAAATATGTAGGTGATGCACTTCGTTGTGAGGAAACAGAGGCTCTTCCGCCTCCTCACAACGACGTGCACCACCCCTCAGACGACTGCAGGAACCACAAAGAGAGAGAGAAACCACGCTCAGAGAGAGGTAAGGGGGATTGGGGGTTGTGTAGGGTAGTGGTTTAGGGTAGGCAGAGGATTGGTGGTTGGGGTGTCGTGTGTGGGGTAGTGTTTTAGGGTAGGGAAGGGACTGGGGGTCGGGGCGTGCAGGGGTAGTGTTTTAGGATTTAGTATGGGGAGAGGACTGAGGGTCTGGAGGTTGTGCAGGGTAGTGTTATATGGTAGGGAGAGCACTGGGGGTTGGGGGTTGGGTCATGCAGGGATAGTGTTTTAGGGTTTAGGGTAGGGAGAGGACTGGAGGTCGGGGGAGGGTCATGCAGGGGTAGTGTTATAGGGTTTAGGGTAGGGAAAGGACTGGGGGTCATGGGGGCTGAGCAGGGGTTGTGTTTTAGGGTTTAGGGTAGGGAGAGGTTTAGGGTCAGGGGTTGTGCAGGGGTAGTGATTTAAGGTTTTGGGTAGAGAAAGGTATGGGGTCAGGGAGTTGTGCAGAGGTAGTGGTGTAGGGAAGGGCAAGGCTGGGGTTCTTTATTTAGGGTTTAGGGTAGGGTAGGGCAGGGTAGTGTTACTTACCATACACACTTTTGCAAAGTGTATGCCTTTACCACGCATGCCTTTGCATTGTAATGCATGTGTGGTAAAGGCATATGCGTGGTAAAAGAATGCATTTTAATGGTAGGTCGTTGTAAGTGTACTAGCGTAGTAATAATTGCATTGTAATGGCATGCATTATATTAGTATGCATAGTAAAGTCATATATTCCTTTCCTCACTCATTAAGATCACAAACATAGGAGCGCTAACTTTTTTTCATAGACAAAATGGTGAAAGAAAAACTGATTGCTCATCTTCATCTTGGTGCAATGCATCTTGAAGCAAGGTGGCAGACTTTGGGTAGTTTTAATTTTGAGGCAGAAGGTCCACACAAAAAAAGCTCAGAAACAGAGCCCTCGCAGGTCTTTAGTGTGTCAAACTGGGAGTACAAAGGGAAATCCACATCCTTCTTCTGGGGTCACAGCAAGAGGCAGTTTTCAGCTTTGCAGTCTATCTAACCCTTTAAGGAAGATGCACCTGAGTTTCTTTTTACTGGTACTAAGAGATTCACTGAAGTATTCAGTTGGACTTGTTTACTAGGCTAGCATACATAAAATACTAGTGACAGTTGGTGCTAGGCCATCCAACACCCATATTGTGTGTTGGATATGCAGGGATTATGTCAAATTCATATGCACCCTACTTGATCCCAAGTCCCTTCCACTGATTAATAGGTATCTGATAATGAACATGCTCTCTGAGAACTTGTGGTTATGAAATACATCCCACATTAGATACTGTGAATATGAACTGTCTTCAGACATACCGCAGGCAGAAAGAGGTTGTTTCATGGGATTCATTTCTCTTGCCATACCAAATTATTGGAGATATGGATGACTTAAGAGAACATCCATATCTCACAGGTAGGAGAAAATGACCTTGCCCTTGACCTCTTTCTTTGTTTGATGTTGCTTCTTCCATATGCCAAGCTACTTTGCTCAAAAATGCACCAGCCATTGGGTGAATAGAAAGAAATTCTCACTTCCCCACCAAAGAGCTTCTTGATCTAAACCAGGCATACAACAATCTTTGCGACAATGGCCAGTGTAGGTAGTAGATGAAAAATAAACAGTGAATGGATATTCAAGCTAACACAGGGAGTCATTTATTTGAAAGACCTGAAACTGTCAAATACAACATCTCAGCTTTTGTGGCTACACATGTAGTATGGTTTCTACCAGACTGTGACACATCCTTTCCCCACGACACCCACAATCAGGAGCACGCACGCACACACACACACACACATGCATGCATGCACACATGAACACACGCACACACACACATGGGCCTATGAAAATGTATTAGAAGAGGCACCACAAGTGCAAATATAAAGGCATTGAGACCGGAACCTGCATTTGGTTACCATCAACCACCAGTCCTATCTTACATAGCCTGGACATTTGGACAGAAGTCACCAAAGCTGAAATGAAGTCTGCATTGTATGCATTGAAATCACAGTGCACACTTCTCAGGTTGGAGCAATGTATCAAATTAACAGTGGAGAACTTCCCGGGGCTATCATGACATGAGCTCATACAGAGAAAATCATGTCCGGTATGCCAGCACTGATGAAAATGTGAGGATGGGAGCACTGGATTTTGGCAGTGGAGTGTTGCAGGCTTCCCTTAAATTGATGGCATGAGGGAGGCATGTTTACCTTCTGCAACATGTGGCGCTTTCTCCTAACAACATGGTGGCTGGTGAAGGCTTACCCATTAATAAAATATGGCAGCAACACCCAGGACAAGACTCTTGTGAAAGGGGAATGGAGGGGCCACTTCAACAGATGGGGTGATGGCATCTGTTAAAATATCAGCCACATCATTTAACTCAAATTAGAACAATGGAATGTTGGGAGTTCCATGGAAGACAATGGAGTCGCTGAGGGCTTATAATCTGGCATAAGCCTGCAGCACCAACATTCTAATGTTTGTCTTTTTGTTTCTCCCTTTTAAAATAGAGCATTCTACCTTCAGTGGGTGGAATGTTCCAATAGCCTTATACCCCTTTTGCCCTGGGCTATACTGGTTGTTAAAACCCCTGAACCCGAGTTATAGGTAAGCCCGGGAGTAGCTGGCATAGTGCCATTACGCGGCGTTCAACAGATTTGGAAAAAAAAGTACTCTGTGGAACTCCGCTCCCCTCCACAATTTAATTATTTTAAAAAATGCATTTACCTGCTATTGCGTCTCCTGGCTGCCTCCTCCTCGCCATGGTCTTTCTCTCCTCCCCATCCTTGCTGTCCTCATCCACGGAAACCCCTATGTTGTACATCTCGTATGCATGCAAGTCATACAACGTAGGGGTTTCCATGGATGAGGATGGCGAGGAGGAGAGAGAGACCATGGCGAGGAAGAGGCAGCATGGAGATGCCACGGCAAGTAAGTGCCTTTTTTAAATAATTAAATTAGGGAGCGTGGAGGGGCACGCTAACTCTGCTCTGCCACGGAGTCGGAGTTTTGCCTGAACTCTGCATTCTCAATGGAGCGCAGAGTAGGATAAACTCTGTAAACACCGCTGGTGGCGTGGAGTTCTCCACCCGGGGTTAGTAATAGGCCAAAACTGCAGGTGAGGGTCTATAACGAGGTATTGTGCCTTTCCAACTGGAATAGCCTTCGGCAGTAGGCTATAAGGTTATAGCCAGAGCTATTGGAATTATGAGACTGTGTGGCAGCAGCGATTTTTGCATAGTTATTGATTTGCTGCATTATCCTTCATCTTTTACCTAATCTACAGATTTTAACAAAAAAATGTTTTGTTTCTTGCTTCGAACGTTACTAAACATGGGATGACATGTATTGCAGTGCTGTGGAAGGCCCTTTGCAAACCTGGACTGCACACATTTCTATTGCTTTATGTTATATTTAGATGTTAAATTCGTACTAGTGAGGTGCAACCAATGTTCAGAGAGTGGTACCAAGTTTAACAAGCATTTGCAATGCAATAGGTCTCACATTTGCAAGACTTAAAGTGATTGCTTTTTTTTTAACATAAAAGTGGGCACAGTGCTCAAACTAAGCGCTGCACCCGCAATAAATCACAAAAGTTGTAACTATAAGGAAACCAAATTGCTTTTTTAAACATTAAAGTGGGCACCCTGCTAAAACATAAAGGGTGGTGCCCGCAATAAATCACAAAAGGGTGGGGGCGTGGCTAAGCGCCCAAGACGGATGGACGCCTCGGGGTGAGGCTCCGTTCTCACCGAGGACTATCGGCGGCTCCAGCCTTCCCTCGAAGACATGCTGCATCGCAAACGGCATCGGAACACCTCAGGCACTTAAGCAATCCCTCGCTGCTCTCCGGCTCTTTTTCCCCGCCCGGCAACTTTCAGTTTGCTCCGGTCGCGGCTCCACCACCGCCGCGACCGCCATCTTAATGCCTCTGCCGGCGCCTTCCTGAACAGCGCGCTCATCGCGCATTTTGCCTGCAGCAGCGGACATACTTCACCAAAACGTCCCAAAATTGCAGGAAATGACGGCGCTTCGATATCACAGTGAAAGGTGACTTTATCTTCCCTATGGAATTATTTTTTTCATTTTTATTCAATTTACAGCTGTCTCCTCAGCTTTGGCGGCCATTTTGTGCTTACTACTAACTCTAATGATCTACCATCTCTGCTATTCACTTGGTATTGCTCAGACTGCGCACATTTCTCTGTCATTTTTTCTTGGCTTGTCCTGGATTTAACTAAACCTCCTCCTATAACTCACTTTGTTGGTTTTTCCTCACTCCTGTGGTATATATCCGCTCTATTCGCTCCTGGGGTTTCTTCCTCATTGCAGTTTACATGGCGGAGGGTCCTGGCAAAACCCCTAAACGCAACTTTGTCAAAAACTCAAAGCTATTTACTGCGTTGGCTCAATTAGAAGCCTCTGCAGGCTCCTCCAGTTGCGAATCTTCTCTCAGTATGGATGTCCCCCTATTACCAGGAGCGAGGACTACTCCTAAGAGAGTGAAACACAATCCTCCGTCTCCCCCGAAGTCACCATCTGCTGTCTCCATGGAGCTTCTCCTTGAGGAAATTCGGGCACTACGCCCATTTATGGAGGAGACAAATTCAAAGCTTCAAATTCTGACTGACAACTGGCCGTTAATGGACACCAGAGTCACTGCAGTGGAAAAGACTGTGTCAACTCTCCAGGAAGCCGCTACCAAGTCGGTACATATGGATATGAGACTCACAACCCTCCAGAAGCAAGTGGAGGATCTTGAAAACAGGAATAGACGCAACAATCTCCGTCTTTACGGCCTGAAGGAAGGTTGCGAGGGGAGTGACGCCATTGCCTTCTTCAAGTCCTTTTTGCCCAAGCTCCTGCATCTCCCAGAAGGCACCTCTCTTAACATACAGCGCGCACACAGGCTTGGTAGCGCTCCCTCCAGTATTTCTCCTGAGACAAAACCAAGAGGCGTCATAATGTACTTTCTTGAGTATACAGATCTGCTGAAGGTTCTTTTCGCAGCTAAAGCAATACCTCATTTGAAATGGTCGGATTCCACTTTGTTTATTGCCCAGGATTACGCCAAAGCTACTGCCTCTCGCCGCAAAGCATTCCTTGACATGAGACCGGAACTGCGATCCATTGGAGCCAAATATGGACTTTTTCACCCTTGTTTATTCAAAGTCACTTATAACAACAAGACTATGACTTTTGAAGATCCTCTCCGACTTCGCAGTTTCCTCAATTCCTGTGGTCCGGCTGATATGGAATTCTCTGGCCCTTCTTCTTCATTTCCACCGTGACTTTGTTGCTAGCATAGCCTGGTGTTCCTGGAATTTATGATATTCTGTTGCTCTTATAACGTTATGTTCTTTTCTCCACAGGTTCCTCAGGTCTTGTAGGACCTCATTGGCCCAGTTTATTCTCCTTTTTTTTATCCTCCAACTGTTTGTTCCTGCGTTTTTTCCCGTTATTTAGCCGTTTGTTTGTTCTAATCTCACTGTTTTTCTTCTCCTCACAGATCGTCTGATTGTGTTCCGCCATGGTCCTCCGGTGGAACGTCCCGTGACCCCGTTTGCATGTCCTCCGTTGGTTGGCCTTTCCTCCCCCATCACGTTTCCGTTACTTCCCTTCTGTTTCCTGTCCGTTGACAACCCAACCCTCATCATTTTTTGTAAGTACTGCCCCATGTTTTATTTCTTCATTGTTCACATGTCCCATGTATTACCGCTAGTTTCTGTCTTCATTGTTTCCTTGTTCTTACAGGTTCTTCTGAGCTCTATTTTTTTTCGACCGCTCATGCTTTGCTTTCCTTTTCTTCTTCTATCCTCTTTTCTCATTTTTCTTCAGACATCATTTTTATTCCTTTTTTGCCCCCTTTTTGGTCATTTCTACACATCATCTTTAACTCCTATTCTGTCAACTCCTCTCCTTACTTTTTTCTCTCTTCAACACTTTCATATTATTCTCCCAATACGATTCTTTTCTCTTCCCCTTGAATTTTTCTATCTCACGTTCTCTCCTTTTAGCACTTCTTTGCATGTTTTCTTCCTTACACTTCCCTACTTCCATTTCTTTTTTCATTTTTTCCCTCTCGAATTCTTTGAAGCTTCCCTTCACTTCTGCTTTGCACTATCCCTTTTCATATCTTCTTAATGTCAGTTCGTATTGTCTCTTGGAACGTTAAAGGTTTGCATTCGCCCATTAAGAGGCAAAAGATTCTCTCTCATTTAGCTAAATTCAATGTTGATATTGCCTTTTTACAGGAAACCCACTTAACTGATAGTGAGGCTGCTAAACTTCGCAGAGGTTGGGTGGGTACGGTTTTTTCCGCCCCTGGTGACGGCAAAAGAAATGGTGTTGTTTTGTTAATCCGTAAATCTTTTACTCATTCAGTATTACATTCTGACTTTGATCCTGAGGGCAGGTGGTTATTTGTCCAACTTTCTTCTAAAGGTGTCCCTTTCTCTTTGCTTAATGTATATGCCCCCACAGGTGGGAATCCTACTTTTTGGAAAGCATTTGCCTCTCGTATCACTGATTGCATAGATGATAATTTCATTTTAGCAGGTGACTGTAACCTACCATTAGATCCCTTTTTGGATAGGCGCTCCAAATCTTCATTTGTCCCTAATAAATCCCATAACCTTTTTACCCACGCCATCTCCCAGCACAAATTAATTGATGCATGGCGACTTTGTCATCCAACCAACGAAGAATTTACGTTCTACTCCCCGGTTCATCACTCCCAATCCCGTATTGATTATATATTCCTTTCCCACCACATCTCCCAATCCCTGACCCAAGCGGAGATTGGTCCCATTGTTTTCTCCGATCATGCCCCTGTCCTGGTCAACATTGATTTTTTACCCAAATCCAGTGGTCCTAAACGATGGCGCTTCAACAATACCCTCCTAACTGATCCCAAATTTACCGGCTCCTTTATTGAATTCACTACTGAATTTTTTGTTATTAATGAGACTCCATCCTTGCCTGCTCACACTGTTTGGGACGCTTTCAAACAGCTGCCAGAGACTTTATCCTTAGACATGTTGCGGCAAAACGTAAAATTGCTCGTCAACGCACTAATGATCTTCTGTCTCAGATTAAACTCCTAGAGCACTCCTACTACACTTCTCATACTCAGGAGTCTTTGACAGCTCTCATCAATGCAAAAATGAGCTATAATAAACAATCCACTGATGATGCCTCCCTGTACCTCCTGAAATCTAGTTCGAAATTTTATGGTGGGAAAAATAAGGCGGGGAAAATTCTTGCCAATTATCTAAAAGTCAAACAAAACAAGTTGAATGTTGAATCTGTTTTTGATGTCCATTCAGTATTGCAACATAAAGATGCTGACATCCTGGAGGTATTTTCTCATTTCTACTCTACACTTTATTCCTCTGACACCCAACCCTCTGATCACTCTATCTCCACTTTCTTATCCAGCATACATCCTCCTCCCACCTTTCCTGTTGATTTGACCTCCCTTGAGACTCCCCTCACCATTCCCGAACTCCGCACTGCACTCCACTCACTTAAAAAGGATAAGGCTCCCGGCCCAGATGGCTTCACCGTCGAATTCTACCAACACTTTGCAAACCTTCTATTGCCCAAATTATTTCACCTTCTTGATTCCTTTAAGGCAAGCGATGCCTCCTCAGGCACTTTTTCGGATGCTTACATCTGCATCATACCGAAAGAGGGCAAGGATCATCAACACTGTAAGAACTACAGACCAATCTCCCTTGTCAACATTGACTATAAAATATATGCTAAATCTTTGGCTATTAGACTCGATCCTTTCCTTCCAGATCTCCTTGGCCCTGAACAATCAGGTTTTGTTAAGGGCCGCTTTATCTCCGACAATACCAGACTCCTTTTTAATGTCTTATCTAAGTCCCCACGATTCAACGGCTCCTTGGCTGCTATTGCCTTAGATGCCGAGAAGGCATTTGATAGGGTAGAATGGTCATTTCTTTTTTCCGTGTTAAAATGGTTTGGATTTGGCCCCAATTTCATTTCCCTTATATCCCTCCTTTATGCAAACCCTAGAGCTGCGGTTTGTGCCAATGGTCTCATTTCTTCATTTTTCCGTCTCGGTAGAGGCGTCCGTCAAGGCTGTCCTCTCTCCCCATTTCTTTTTAATCTCGCCCTGGAACCTTTCTTATCGAGGATACGTCAAAACCCGAACATTCATGGCTTCCCTCTTGCTCAATCGCAAGTTAAATTGGCTGCCTATGCAGATGACATTTTACTTCTCCTTTCAAATCCATCTGTCTCCATCCCCGCTTTCCTCGCTGAAGTCCGCACATATTCCCATCTCTCTGGTTATAAGCTCAATAGTGATAAGTGCGAAATCCTTCCTCTCACCAAATACACCTTTAAACCCGACTTTGCTGCATCCACTTTCACTTGGAGTCCAGCTCATATCAAGTATCTTGGTTTACACATTACTCCTTCTCTCCCAGATACTATCTCGCTATGCCTTACTAAGTGCTCTCAAAAATTGTCTGACCTTACTTCTAGATGGCACCCCCTATACCTTTCTTGGTGGGGCCGTCTCGACACTATTAAAATGATGCTATCCCCAATTGTCCTCTACACCATTTCTAATTTGCCGATTTCCATTCCTGCCAAATTTTTCACTAAAATAAATTCTATACTCTCTATATTCTTATGGTCTGGTAAGAAACCACGTATGTCCTTATCGCGTCTCCGTCTCCCCAAATCAGAAGGTGGGGTTAACTTCCCAAATTTTCCTGCCTATCATAAAGCGTTCCTCCTGAAACAAGCAGCCATTTGGCTTACAGATCCCGATGACCCCCTTCCTCTGTGGGCTAAACTTGAACGTCTTTCTCTTTTTCCTTTTACCTTTGCGGAATACTTATCCTTCTCTCGCAAGCCCCAATTCCTGTCCAGTCCAATTCATAAACACACCGCGAAACTACTTTTAGCCTTTACTCCGGCTCCTCCCTCTACTATCACAGAACTTCTCGCCACTACGATTTGGTATAATAACAGCATTCTTATCAAATTGAAACCTTTCTACTGGAAAACGTGGCGACAGCGCGGTTTAATTTGGGTCTCCCAACTTTTCACTGGATCTGTCTTCACCCCTTTTCCGATTCTTCGTCAACTTTTCTCTCTCCCTGCCTCCTCTGTTCATAAATACACCCTACTCAAAAATGCAGTTATGTCTGCCTATGACTCTCTCTCTCACTCTAATTCGACTGTGATCCCTACTACCCCCGTCTCTTCTCTACACACTCAACTACGCTCTAACCCGTCAGCGTCCTCCATATACCACTCCTTTTACGATCCTCCATCACCTCGGCCCAAATCCAAAGTTGAGGTGCAATGGGAATCTGATCTCGCTGTCTCGTGGCCCACATCCCTGTGGGACAAAATATGGACTAAAATTTGCAAATCTTCCAGGGCTGCCTCTCTCACGCAAACCCTTTTTTTCATCTACAATCGCCTTCTGTACATGCCGTCTCTCCTCCACAAGCGTTTTCCCCTAACCCTAGATCTTTGCTGGTCTTGCTCTCACCCCAATGCCACACTTTTTCATATACTTTTCACATGTCCTCCCACGCATGCCTTCTGGACTAAAGTCTGGAATCAAATCAATTCTATTTTCAATACCTCCATCCCCTTTTCTCTCACTGACATTTTCCTTGGTTCACTTTCCTCTTCTTGGAATGGTGTTGACGCAAATGTTCATATTGTTGACTTATTGTTGGCTGTTGCATTTCAGCAAATTACTGTTAACTGGAAAGACTCAGAGGGCATTACTTTTAAAGCTTGGTGGTTCAATGTATGTTACAATCACAGACTAGATACTGCATTTGTTTATCCCACTTCCCTGGCTCCGAAAAGGCTTGCATTGTGGCTCCCCATTACCCTTTATCTAGATGCATGTGCCAAGCGTTCCTTCCAACCATCCCCAGTTCAACAAGAAGTTTCCAAACCCCCTTGAATAACCTTTTGTTCCTCCTTATTCATTAATGTTTATTTATCTGCATATTTGTGCACTGCCTCTACTATTATATAGCTTCAATGATTGTAATTTTTAAAGTTTTAGCCTCCTTGTTATCTCCCTCTCCTTTCTCTCTTCCCTACCCTCCCTTCCTTCTTTGTCCCTTCCCCCATTTTCTTTCATCATACTTTTTATAATGTCCTCAGTTAATATCCATGCTACTCCTGTTGTTTTCTCTTTGTATCTTTTGCTGCCATTATTTGGTTATCCTAATAAACTTTTCTTTGAGCTAAAAAAAATCACAAAAGGGTGAACAAGAAAAAAACACCCCATAAGGAAACCGGCAGGAAAAACCAAGGAGAAGGCGAGGCTTCACTTAAGAACACACATCTCTTATAAAAGAGTCAAGGCTAGCATTTAAGCAAATAAGACATCTATTTTAAAATTAATCACAAAAGATGTGTGAGTGTGTGTCTGTGAGAGAGAGAGAGAGGGAGAGCGAGGGGGAGGGGCATCTTTGTAGCTGGCAGGAAAGCAGTGAGTTTTCAGAGGTCTTTAAACCTCGCTTACCATACACATTAAAACAACTCACACACAAAGATAGTTGTAGCCAGGAGACAAGACCCTTGAGCACCAGCATTTTTGTAGCTAATGTTTTATAGTTGGTGGTTAAATCAGGAAACGAACTCGGAGCGCTAAAACTGGACAGACAGGACCCTGTGTAAGCAGAGGGGTCTCTGCCAGAAGATGATGTTTTATCTGGAAACCGCTGACATTCCAAAGGTGAAATGTTCAAAATGTGTTCGCTTTGTTTTTTTTTTTTTTAAAGGCGAGTGCGGGGAAGCAGCAGTTGGCTTTCCGAGCCCAAGCAAAGAGTAATGCACAGAGCATGATGAGCACAGATCTGCCAGGAGCGGAAGCAAGAAAATAAAGCACTTCCGGAAGGAGAAGGGAGTCTCAGAGAAAAGGAGGTGTGGATGGGCAAACTGACGATGGCAGTGAAACACCACAAACCCAACCACCCTCCCAATGGGTGGGCAAAAAGGAACTTCAAACCGCTCCCTACATGCACACACATATGTACAACTGACAAAACCGCATAGGACATGCTGTGGACGACTGCCAATAAGGCCTTGAAAACTGACAGAAACAAAACACACCGCACAAACGGACAGAGCCCAGGATGGCAAAAGGGGAGTAGAAAGCAAACACAGATGCAGTAAGATGCTGTAAAATATGTAAATTGAATAAAGTTGGAAACCCAATCTACCCTCGAGGGCCTGGGCAAAATCAATTGAAAGGGTAAAAGTGCCTTCAAGGGATTTATTGACAATATTTACTTATATTGCTTTAGTGTGTCATTCTGTGCAATCGTTTTATATCAGCTTGCCATTTAATTTCTTTTCAAAAACTTTTTGTGGAATATAATTCTAAAATTACCAGTTCCTTATGCATAATAAGCATCTATGACCAAATCACAATGTGGATTCGAAGGAAGATTGCTAACTCTCTTCGTATATGGTGAAATACCAGATTGAGCATTTGTAACTGAGAAACCTCACTGGAGAAATAACTAAGAGACATCACTCGAGAGGCACTAGGATTCAGACATCCTAATTTGTGGCGATCTCCTAGATAAAATACAAAACAGAACTACTGGACATTAACTGTTTTTGCGCATATATAGAAGTTGACAACAAAAACTGTGTTGGATTTCTGGATCGCTTAAAATATATTTCAGGGGTCAACTTGATTATACACAATAGTCCTGAAGATGGTCTTATGGATGCATGCTTAGAGACCTAAACGTCGACTTTTACACTTTTTTATGGAACACAATCTATGATAGAAAAAGTGTATACAATTGTGACATTGAAGGACTGAATAACTGTATTTTTTTTCCTTTTGTTACATTGTGTGTCTTAATTTGTAGTACCCTACATAAATGTTAAAAGATAAAATCCTTCTTTTCTATATACACCCCTGTTTTTGGATATCTTTACACGTTGTGATTTGGTCATGGGTTCTTATTATGCATAAGGAACTGGTAATTTTAGAATTATATTCTACAAAAAGTTTTTGAAAATAAATTAATTGGCAGGCTGACATAAAACACTTGCACAGAATAACACACTAAACCAGTATAATTAAAGATTGTCAATAAATCCCTTGATGGCACTTTTACCCGTTCACGTAAAATGTGTCAGGCTGTCTCGGGCCGCACGAACATAAAGGGGAAAAAGCATTCGCAATGCAAAAATAGTGATGAAATCGGGCACTGTGCTACATATAAAGCGCGGCACCCGTGTGTATTTAGGTTATGTGCATGGCGACTGTAAAGTGGCACCATAGTGATTTAAAAAAAACATGAAACCAAGGCACTGTGGTGTTAGAATATCACTATCACAAAATAAAATAAATAGGGGCATATTATCGAGGGCAATATTGCCACTTTTGTGGAACTTTTTGCCGAAAAAGCAGCAATATTTTTATCGCCCTATTAACAAGCCTGTGCAGGATTACAGACGTTAGCTATTGTTTTTTCCATTTTGCATGTCAGTGATATATAAATGTAAACGTATATGTGTGTATACTTGTAAAGCGCACTGCCACCCCATCTTGGGGCATCCTGGAGCTGTATACGGCTGTGGAACCTGAGAGAGCGCAAACTGAACAAAATGCATGAGTGCACCATAAGTACAAGTCGGTCGCACAACCATAATAGAAGTGCTTGTAAGTGTTGAAAATACATTCACCTATACTTAGACTTGTGTAGTTAACATAGAAATGTTATATAGAAGTGGGACTGACGCAGAAATGGGTGGAAAATATTTAGTCTTATTAGACGTGATTAATCAGGATCCATGTTATGTAGCTGCTAACGGAGGAATGTCATGCTGCAAAGCATAGAAGGGAACAGGCCTCATGGCCAGGGCGGAGAGGATTGGAAATGTACACTTATACATGACATGGATTGCACTATGTTATTTAGTAATTCTGTTTATTCGTTAGATTTATATTCCATAGAAGTGTTTCTCATAATTAAAGAATAAGGTGTTAACATGTTATTTTAATTCTCGAGGGGATTTGAAGAGAATAGAACCTCTGCGAGAATTGTTGTAGGCCTGAAGAGAGAAAAAAGTTTTTTTCTAATTTGCACGTGCTGGTACATGTCGAGTTGTGTCGAGAAATAATTTGCAAACTTCTGTTAGAAGTCTATGAGAATTGGGATCCAAGTTGCGGATGTCTGTCTGCAGGTGCGAGGGGGGTTCCCATTAAGAGTTTGATGAATAGAGCTCTGTTCGAGGAGCCTGGTACAGACATGGAGGAGGATTCAGGAATGTTTTGGGGGTATCAGCGAGCTGGAGAAGAAGCCTGGGAAGCAAGGTCAACGCTAAACACGAGGCCCAAAGGAAGATCATCATGGAAAAAGCCAGAACCGACACCACGTGAGGGGCGTCTCTTGAGGGGCGTTTCAACTGTAATTGTGATTTTGTATTAGGGACAGCACCCCTGGGTGGAGTTAGAGCAGATGCCTGGGGACCTTTCAGAGAGCGGATGGGTAGGCAGAGAGGGGTCATGACTGGAGATCATAGGTTTTCACCTAAGACTAAGAGTGGGTGAACTTCTTAGGAAGTCATTCACAGCTGACACCTTTGACAGGTTGGGATTTTGTTAAGTAGGGATACCATCCAGTACAGAGTAGGGACAGCCTAACCTGATTCCTTCCTTCCTTTGTAAATGACGGATAGATTGCAATTTGTGTCTATTCTTGCAACTCTGATGATTCTGGAATTAGTTTTAGTGATATTCTTTGGGCGCCTAAGAGCCTTTAGAGAACACATGTTTGTTTTAGTGCCTTTATATCTTTTGAATCTCGTTTTGAGATGCCTGTATTTGCAGTTATCATTGACTCTATAATAAACCTTTGAAACTTAGAAGTAGTATGTGGTTTTTCAGAGTCGAGCCCATTATTAGTCAAACTAACCTGGTATTGGATGCACTTTCTTTCCTCAATGACAGGCAATAAAGATTCAGTCGACCTGAACGGGGTTTAGATCTGGAGTGGTAAACTAGAGATCAAAAATCCCGCCCTCCCAGTTGGTAGCAGAGGATGGTTGCCTTCTTGAGGAAGGTGATCTAGGCCAGGTTAGATTACCCCAAGGCCCTTAGAGATCGATGATCAGAAGAACCGCCCGCCGAAGAGGGTGCTGACGGCGTGAGAAAGAAAAGCAGCAGTATCGGTCGAGAGTGAGTATAAAGGGTCATGCGTGTTAGATTGCGGTGTTTTGTGTTGTATCTATGTTGTAATGTCTTGCAGAGTTGAATGCCTGTAGAGTGACTGTGGAACAGGTTGTGAGCGCGCGCAACCGGTGCAAATCTTAAGTTCAGAAGAGAGCTTAAGTGGTTCGGGTGTATCGGACATCCAGAGTAATTGTCAACCAGTGTGAAGGGGGTCATGAGGTACCATTGATCGCCCGCAGGACCGTGATAGGGGGAACGTAAGAGTGAGTGTGTGAGTAACGGACGCTGGTCGGAAGTTACTGTGTGTAAGCAACCTATCAGAGAGACGATTGCCTGGAAAGGCATTTCGTCAGTTGTGGTGACAATTACAGATAAACTGTGGACGCACAGGCAAGAGAAGTGATCGCTTGGTCGGAAGTAATCACCTTTCAGTGTATGAATGGGACGCATGCGTGACCGAGAGACGAGCTGAGAAAGGAGGGGAACTGCTGCGTAGGGGAGACGAGTGACGTCAGAAAGTGCCGCGCTGGGATTGGCCGGTAGGGGTGAGACCGCGCTGTGATAGGCCAGCTAGCAAAGCCGCGCTAGGATTGGCGGATTGTCACCAGGAAGTAAACAGAATAGCGAAGCAGGAAATTGTACATTTGATCATGAAGTGTTTCAAATGGTTAGGAGCGATGTTTAAGAGAGAGAGGCGGAGATCTTATGATGGGGAAGAGGCCCCGCCGAAGGGTACGCCGGCTAATTATATGGCGACGAATGTTGGGTTGCATACTATATTGTGGATTTCAAATTGGTGTAAGATTACGGAAGGGAATGAGGAACTGACGTTTCCAAAGTATGGGACGTTTAGATTAGAGATATTACATCAGTTAAAAGCAGTTATGACCTCAATGAGACCTCTGCCTAGACCGACCCAGTTTGAAGCCCTTAATGCATGGATTAGGGCGGCGCACGATAGGAACCAGAACAGGCGTCAAGAAAGGGTGAAACGATCGGTAAGAGCAGTGCAGGATGCCAAATGGGATGCGGATGCTAAAAGATGGAGAGTGCATAACCTTGAAGTAAACAAACTGTACCCAGTGATAGAGGTGGCGGGAAACAGGAGCCCATTAGAGGAAGATGATGAGAGCGAGACAGAGGACAGCCTGATAAATAGGTTGCTAACAGATAGGCCACCCCCGTACAATAAAGAGACAGAAAATGCCGAGCCCAGCAGAGAAGGGGGGGCTGGCATAGGGGAGTATAGACCGCTTCCTAGCACGGATTGGGATCCCACTGCAAGTAAAGAATTGCCTCAACCTAGTCCGGTGCAGAAGGTAGTCGGAAGGTTTGTGGTACAAAAGGTGTCAGAAACGGAGCGTGCCACATCCTATGCACTACCAGACGCTCTGCAAGTACCTGTTACTATAGGTCCTATAGTATCGATTTATGACCCAGAGAGAGCCAGAGGGGAGGAACAGGTACGATTGGACAGGGAGAGAGCAGAAATGGCGAGGAGGAACGATACAATCAATTCCCCAAGACAGCTGCCAGGACCAAGGGATTGGAGCACCCCAGTACATACAGCAGTAGATCCCACAAGAGATCAGGGGGGCCCGAGATGGCCGGTGGATCTGAGGGGATCAGAGCCGAAATCCTTCCAGGAGTTAAGGGAGTACATGAAGGAATGGGATGCGGCAGTAGAGGCTCACAAGAGCCTGATAGCAGCGGAAGCTGAAAGGGAAAGCCAAGATAGCAGGATCCGGACTCACTGCGGGGCTGACGAAAGCAGTCAGGAGTGGGACGGGAAGGGTCAGGAAAGTAGAGGAGATACTCGTCATACCAGGAGTGGAGGTAGACCAGTACTGGAAAACAGGAGCCCTGAGTGTGGGGGGTGTCCCGCCCCGTTCACAGCGAAGGGGATAGGAGAACGCAGGAGTACAGGGACAGCTTTAAGTGCACCTACCATGCGTCTGGCAATAGTGGACAAAACGAGAGTTGCGAGAGGTCTCGCCATGACCCCTGTGATCACAGACATGAACGGAATACCGGGGACATGGGGAGCCGAGAAGGAGCTTACCAGGTACTGAGTGACACGAGGCAACGAGGGAATAGCGACAGGGTGGAGAACAGCAGAGAATCCTATCATGGGGCTAGGGAAAACAGGCAGAATGGACAAAATGAAATTGAGGGAAACAGGACGGTGTTTCACCACCCTCCAAGGGAAGATGGCCGAGCATGGGACTTAGAAAGATGGGAACATGGGAGGATTCTCCTGAACACCCCTGAGCCTAGGCGTAGGACTCGGAGCTGGGATGGGAGAGATATCAATGAACAACCTAAGAAAGACATACTGCGAGCCGAGATAAAAGCAAAGAGACTTGATGTCGCCAGTTTAAAATCAGATCTGGATGACATGGTAGATGGTACTTTGCCTTTGGAGAGAATGGACATGTACGAGCAGGATGAAGTACTGTTCATGGCAAAGGACATCACTTGGAAAGCGAGAGCAGCACATGAGAAATTAGTCGAACTGGCAGGAAAATACATGGTAGACTTGTCAAGGACCAAAGCATTACAGGGTAACCACAGGCTACATTATTCAGATCAGGACCTAGATGAGAGAAGAACAATAGGATTAAAAACACACATAAGGGAATTGATCACTGGAATAAGGACATGGAGAGCGCTGGATAAATGGGAAGAAAGATGGTCCAAGAAAGGGACCATCAGGAGAAGCACACTTGGGATGTCCCCAGAGGGAGGGCTGCAGAAGATAGAGGCATACCCTTTGCGTGAAGTTGCAAACGGGAGGTATGTGCATGTGCCCTGGAGTAGGGGGGACTTAGCTGCCTTCACCAATTCCTTCCCTAAATTGAGGGAGAATCCAGTGGAATGGTACAAGCAGGTAGAGAGGTTCGTAAAAATCTCCAAAGTACTCTGGGTTGACCTGAACACCCTGTTTGACATTGTGGTACCAGGAGACTTGTGGTCAGCATGTAAGGTTAGTGCTGAATGGCCCACATCAGAACCAGAGAGAGATGCACGGACTAATGGACCGTCCGAGACAGTAATGACAAAATATGAGAGAGTGATGACTTGGCTGAAGGAAAAGGTGCCAATGAAGGACATAGATTAGGTCAAAATAGATCGAATTAGGCTGGAACCCAAGGAGACAGTTCATGAATATTATGAGAGATTGCTGAAGGCGTTTAAACAATATAGCGGGTTGGACGTAATGGATCCTAGTCAAGTCAAGTCAAGTCAAGTCAAAAAATTTATATAGCGCGCTACATACCCGGAGGGTCTCAAGGCGCTTGAAGAAGGGTGGGGAATTACTTGTCAAATATCCACGTTTTAAGTTGCTTTCTGAATGCTAGGTGGTTCTGAGTAAGGCGAAGGTGAGTGGGAAGTGAGTTCCAGGTTTTAGCTGCCAGGTAGGAGAAGGATCTTCCTCCCATGGTGGCTTTGTTGATGCGAGGTACAGTGGCAAGGGCTTGGTTGGAGGATCGTAGCTGGCGGGAGGGGGTGTAGAAGGACAGTCGTGTGTTGAGGCATTCGGGTCCGATTTCGTAGAGTGCTTTGTGTGCCTGGGTTAGGAGCCGGAAAGTGATCCTTTTATTGACGGGGAGCCAGTGGAGGTTTTTCAGGTGACCGGAGATGTGTTCTTTACGTGGGATGTCTAATATGAGCCTGGCTGAAGCGTTCTGGATGCGTTGGAGTTTTTTCTGGAGTTTTGCGGTGGTACCGGCATAGAGGGTGTTTCCGTAATCCAGTCGGCTCGTGACGAGAGCGTGGGTGACTGTTTTTCTAGTTTCGGTGGGGATCCAACGAAATGTTTTTTTGAGCATGTGCAGAATGTTGAAGCAAGATGAAGAAACGGCGTTGACTTGTCTGTTCATTGAGAGTGAAGAATCCAGGATGACGCCCCGGTTCCGTGCGTGGTCCGTCGGGATGGGTGCTTTTCCAAGGGCCTCTGGCCACCAAGAGTCATCCCAGGCGGAGGGGGAGGTGCCTAGGATGAGGACTTCTGTTTTGTCTGAGTTCAGTTTCAGACGGCTGTGCTTCATCCATTCGGCTACTTCTTTCATTCCTTCATGCAGGTTGGTTTTGGCAGTGTTAGGGTCTCTGGTGAGAGATAGGATCAGTTGAGTGTCATCGGCGTAGGAGATGATGTTGAGGTTGTGTTGGCGTGCGATGGCCGCGAGGGGGCTCATGTAAACGTTGAAGAGGGTGGGGCTGAGTGCAGATCCTTGTGGTACTCCACAAATGACTTCAGTGGCCTCTGATGTGAATGGTGGAAGGCGGACTCTCTGGGTTCTTCCGGTGAGGAACGAGGCGATCCACTCCAGCGCCCTTCCCTGGATTCCGACGTCTCTGAGGCGATGTAAAAGGGTGCTATGGCAGACCGTATCGAAGGCTGCGGAGAGGTCGAGGAGGATGAGGGCGACTGTCTCTCCATTGTCCAGTAGAGATCGGATGTCGTCTGTTGCTGCGATGAGGGCGGTTTCCGTGCTGTGCTTGGCTCGGAAGCCTGATTATGAGGAGTCGAGGGATTTGTTGGTTTCGAGGAAGGCGGCGAGTTGGTTGTTGATCGCTTTCTCAATGACTTTGGCCGGGAATGGGAGGAGTGAGATAGGGCGGTAGTTTTTAAGTTCGGTGGGATCAGCTGTGGGTTTCTTCAGGAGGGCGCTGAGTTCAGCATGTTTCCAGCTTTCCGGGTAGGTTGCGGAGTTGAGGGAGCAGTTGATGACGTCTCGGAGGTGCGGTGCTATAATGGAGTCTGCTTTGTTAAAGATGTGGTGAGGGCATGGGTCTGTGGGGGATCCTGAGTGGATAGAGTTCATCAGACGGATGGTGTCCTCAGTAGAGATTGGATTCCAGTCATTGAGGATGTTCAAGGGGGGTGGGGGTCCTGCAGGGGGTTGGGTGGGTTGGTCTTCGGGTCGGTTGTCGAAGCTGTTGTGGATGTCTGCAATTTTGTTGTGGAAGAATGAGGCTAGGGAGTCGCAGAGGGATTGAGATGGGGCGATGTCGTTGGAGTTGGCTGCAGGGTTGATAAATTCCTTGACGATGTTGAATAATTCCTTGCTGTTGTGGGCGTTGTTATCTAGTCGGTCTTTGAATGCGGCCTTCTTGGCAGTCCGGATCAGTTGGTGGTGTATGCGGGTGGCGTTTTTGAAGGCATCCTTGGTGCTGGTTGTTGGGTCTTTTTTCCAGGCCTTCTCAAGGGAGCGACAAAGTTTCTTGGATTTCTTAAGATCATCGTTGAACCAGGAGGCCTTCTTGCTGCCTAGTTTGAATTGTCGTTTTTTCAGAGGTGCTAGGGTGTCGGCGCTGTTGGATAGCCATTGGGAGAGGTTGGTGGCTGCTTGGTCGGGGTTTGAGGAGAGGGCTGGGGGGTTTAGAAGAAGCGATGATGAGATCTGGTCGAAGGTGACTTTGTTCCAGTTTCTTTGCAGGGTGGGATGGAGGTGGTTGTTGGATGTGGGCTTGTTGTAGGTAAAGTGAACACAACTGTGGTCAGTCCAAAGGAGAGCTGTGGTGTGGTTGAAGGAGATATGTTTGCTGGAGGTGAAGATAGGGTCGAGTGTGTGACCTGCGATGTGGGTGGGGGTAGTGACAAGTTGTTTAAGTCCAAGGTTGGAGAGGTTGTCCAAGAGGGTGGTGGTGTTGCGGTCGTTGTTCTTCTCAAGGTGAAAGTTGAGGTCTCCCAAAAGGATGTAATCCTCGGAGGGGAGCGCGTGTGGAGTGATGAAGTCCCTGATGTCTTCACTGAATTGTGCGCGGGGACCTGGAGGCCTGTAGAGGAGGGTGCCTCTGAGTGTGGTCTTTGGGTCGATGTGGATCTGGAAGTGAAGGTGTTCAGTGTTGGCGAGATTGACGTCTGAGCTTGTTGAGAAGCGGATGGATTTCTTATGGACGATAGCGATGCCTCCTCCTGTGTGGCCGATACGGTCCTTGCGAATGATCTTATATCCTTCCGGGATGGCAATGGTGATGTCTGGAGCTGAAGAGGCATTCATCCATGTTTCTGTTAGGAAGGCGACGTCCGGAGAGATGGTGTCAAGTAGATTCCAGAGGTCGATGGCGTGCCTGTGGACCGATCGGGTGTTGAGCAGGATGCATTGTAGGTGGTTGGGGTCGGATATCTGTTGTGTGTTCGTAGATGAGGAGTTGTTCTTGGTGCCGTCGAATTTGCAGGAGTAGCAGGAGAAGGGTCCATGTGTGTGCCCAGGGGTGGCTTGGACGCAGGTGGGGGAGCGGCCGGGGTTAAGGGCTAGGAGCGTGGTGGCATCGTAAGTAATGCGGGAGGGGTGGACATTGCGAGGAACATGGGGTATGGCGCTGGGCGCGGTCCAGGCGCGGACGGGCGTAGACGGGCTTACCTTTGGCGCACCTTCGGCGCGGCCGAAGCGCGTGGACGCTGCGCGTTGGAGCATTTGGCATTTAATGAATAGTGGAGGGGCGGAGCGTGGGAGGGTCAGCTGGGAGGCGTCAGCGGGGAGTGTGGGCGGGCCAAGGGAACACACAACAACCCAGGATCCAAAATGGAGAAAGGAAAGTGAAACAGAGCTCGGCTCCTGCAAGTTTCGATTCCACTAATTAATCTAATAAGGCAGAACACAAATAATGCACAATGCAGATGGCAGCAGCAGCCACAATCAAATGAAATAAAATAAAGCTGGGCACAACCGTAGGTTACAGCACGAGGTTCGGCGCTATGCTACAGACACGAGGGTAATTGCAGTCAAGTGCGATGTCACCAACAGATAAGCAAATAAGCGTGAGGCACGGATGTTGCTTTCACAAACGCGATATTTTTTACATGGAAGACAGTCTGGCGCGATGTTCCTAAAGTACAGCCAATCAAGTGCGAGGTCCACAAGCTGCTTTCACACACTCGCAAAGCTCAGAATGTAAAGCAAATAAGCGCTATGGCAATAATGAAGTTAGCAGCGCGGTTCCAGTGTGTACGATACCAAGTAGTAAGGCAAATGCGTCCAGAAGCTGGAATAGCAGGCAGATTGCTTGGTCAGGGAGCGTGAGGGGAGCGGCCGCCTAGGATCAGATAGGGCAGTTTGTGTCTAAATTTGTTTTGGGCTTAAGACCGGATATTTATTCAGAAACACTTGATTTGTTGGCAAAATAAACCTTTGGACGAAATTCTGAGATATGCTAGGTACTGCAGTGATGAGATAGATTCTAAAGCCAAAAAGCTAAAAGAAAAACTGATGGTGGTACAGATGCAGTCAGCTGGTAAGGGTGGACAACAGCAACAGGGAACAGGGACCGTGGGCAGGAGACAGAATAACCAGAACAAAGGTAATGAGGAGAACTCCAACTCAAGACCTAGGGTAGACATTGCGACATTGAAAAAGACGACCCGGTAACATCAATGTAACGAGGTGGGACATTGGAAACGTGAGTGTCCCTACAACGTTGAAATTGGAGAACTAGAGATAGAGGAGGAAGAGGTTCAAAACACTCCAGGAAAAGGGGCAACAGCATACCAAGGAAAGGTGGTCAAAGGGGGGACCCTCAACCACCCAGAATAGGGACAGCGGGAAAGACCTATAGACAGATGCCTCTTTTCGTAGGAGGAGAAGAGTGTTACTACGTTGATCCCCTAACGGGACAGAGAGTGGAGAGAGAAGACTGTACCCTCGGGGCAGTCTTAGAGGTGGACCAAAGGGGACCATACGTTGAGGCCGAAGTGGCAGGGTGTCCCACGACTTTCTTAGTAGACACAGGGGCCACTCGATCCACGTTGAGATCAGCCGTAGTTCCAGGCCTGCCCATGTCAGGAGAAACGATTCAAGTGGTGGGGGTCGCAAACAGGAGAATAACAAGCCCATTGACCGAACCAGTGCTAGTGAAAATAGGGAAATACAGCGATGAGCATCAGTTTGTGGTTTGTGATTCTAGCCCTGTATGTCTATTGGGAAGGGATTTATTGTGCAAGTTAAATTGTACAATATACTGCACACCGCAGGGAGTGGAGGTACTGACTAATGATAATGACGCTGACTTTAAGGTCGCAAACTCAAGAACGTGTGTGGAGCTGTATCCCACTTTGACAGTGGATGAGCTCCCTTGGGATCTAAGGGAGACCGTGACACCAGAAGTGTGGGATTTCACTGGGGAAGAGATTGGACTAGTCAAGGGAGTGGACCCAGTGAAAATCATAGTAAAACCGAATGCTGAGTTTCCGAGAACACCCCAATATAAATTGACCCCAGAAACGATTGCAGTTATAAAACCCGTGATCGAGTCCATGATTAAGCAGGGAATACTGAAAGAAATCGTGGGTAGTCCGTGTAACTCCCCGATTATGGGTTTGCAGAAACCGAGTGGGAAATTCAGAATAGTGCAGGACCTTCGAAAAATCAATAACATAGTTGTTTCATGTTGTCCAGTGGTACCGAATCCATCAGTGATATTGTTTCAGATACCATTCCAAGCCGAATGGTTCACAGTGATAGACCTTTGCCAGGCTTTCTTTTCGATCCCTTTGGACGAGGATAGCCACTTTCTTTTCGCTTTTAAGCTGGAAGGTCGCGTATTAACATGGTGTCGTATCCCACAGGGGTATACAGAGAGCCCATCGATTTTTAACCAGCTTTTGAAGAAAAATCTTGAAAGTCTGGTGCTGCCCCAGAATTCGGTTCTGGTCCAGTACATAGACGACCATCTTGTTGCGTCAGAAACTGAAGAAGCTTGTAAGGAGGACTCCATTGCTTTGCTAAATCACCTAGCTGCAAACGGGCACAAGGTGTCTCCGAGCAAATTGCAGTACTGCCTGACGGAAGTGCAGTATTTGGGGCACAGAATTGAAAAAGGAAAACGGAAGGTGTCACCAGACAGAATAGAGGCGATCATGTAAATGAACGCACCTAAAACACAGAGAGAGGTCAGGATGTGCCTAGGGATGGTGGGTTATTGCCGACAGTGGATAGCGAACTTTTCACTGAAAGCAAAACCCTTGCAAAAACTGACGCACAAGGAGGTGAGTGATCCGGTGCCATGGGACAAAGATTGTTTGATGGCGTTCCTGCAGCTGAGAGAGGACCTGTGTCGTGCTCCTGCTCTGGGAATGCCAGATTATGACAAAACATTCTTGCTTTACTGTTGTGAAAGAGAGGGTTGTGCTTTGTCAGTCCTGGTCCAAATCCATGGGAATGCCCGTAGACCAGTCGCCTATTTTTCGGCTACCTTAGACCCAGTAGCCGCAGCGTTGCCCGGATGTCTCAAATCCGTTGCTGCAACGGGTGTCAGCATTGAGAGGTGCGAAAATATAGTAATGGGACACCAGTTAGAGGTGTATGTGCCACATTCTGTTGAACTGTTGATGACCAGGACCAAAACACAGCATCTGACCAATAGCAGGCTCACGAGCTATGAGCAAGTCATTCTTGCTGCAGAGAACGTGACCCTCAAGAGATGCTCTGTTTTGAACCCTGCTACATTGATGCCACTCCCAAGTGACATTGAGGATGATGTATGTACAGATCACGATTGCCTTGATGTGACTGAACTATGCACCAAACCGAGACCCGACATCGTGGATGAGCCACTGACTGACCCTGATGAAGTTTTCTTTGTTGATGGCTCATGTGTAAGAGACGATGTTGGTCAGTTGAGAGCAGCTTATGCTGTTTGTACAATTACTGGAGTTGTGGAAGCTGCATGCCTGGAAGGAGTACACTCCGCTCAGGTAGCTGAAATTGTTGCATTGACGCGTGCCTGCCTGGCAAGCAACCAAATTCGAGTCACCATATACACCGATAGCCAATATGGTTTCGGGGTAGTTCATGATTACGGGCAATTGTGTTCTCATAGGGGTTACATGACCTCTTCAGGTTCACCCATTCGAAATGGGGAGTTTGTACGCTTATTGTTGGAAGCCTTGCAATGTCCGGCAGCTATTGCCGTTGTGAAATGTACAGCACATACCAGAAACACAGACTTTGTGTCACAGGGCAATAGATATGCCGACGAAGTTGCACATTATTGTGCCGAACAAGGGTACTCTTTCACGGAGGTGGAAGTGGGTGGAATAAATGTAAGGACTGAATTAGCTATGATATTGGAAACCGTAGCTACTTGGGACGAGTTAAAATGTATACAAGAAAATGCACCCGATTTTGAGAAAAGAACATGGGAAACTGCCGGATGTGTGATGGGCGAAACAAACTTTTGGGTTTCAGCAGATGGAAGGGCAGTGTTGCCAAATGAGTTGGTGAGCCCAATGGCAAGACAAATACATGGTCCAGTACACCTAGGGAGAGACGCTATGTTGAGGGTATTCAGACAAACTTGGTACAATCCCAAGTTAAGAGTAGCAGCAGAAGCAGTGTGCCAGCGTTGTGTGACCTGTCAGCAGCTGAACATAGGAAAAAGAACACCAGTTGCATTGAGTCACATAGGGAGGTCTGGGGGTCCGTTCAATCGGATGCAACTGGACTTCATTGAAATGCCAAGATGCAACCGCCTTCGATACGTCCTGGTGGTTGTTTGCATATTTTCCAGATGGGTCGAGGCATACCCTACACGCAGGTGTGACACCCTCACAGTAGCCAAGTTATTGCTTAGGGAACTCATCCCGCGCTTCGGGGTACCGGCCTCTTTGGAATCAGATAGGGGAACACATTTTAACAGCGAACTTGTGAAGATGATTTGTGCAGCCCTGAACATAGACCAGAAATTGCATTGTAGCTATCGACCAGAAGCTTCGGGAATTGTGGAGCAGATAAATGGCACCATAAAGTCCCGAATTGCCAAAATGTGTTCATCAACGTCTCTGAGTTGGCCTGATGCTCTGCCACTAGTTCTTATGAGCATCCGTAGTACCCCAGACAGAAGAACGGGACTATCACCACACGAGGTGTTAATGGGGAGGGCAATGAGATTGCCATCAGTACCAACTGCAGCATTGTTGAATATCACAGATGATATGATCCTGGACTATTGTAAGGGTCTGTCGGATGCCATTCATTCTGTGTCCCTTCAGGTGCAGGCTGCCGAGGTCCCGTCGTGCCAGGACTTGTGTCATGACCTGTGCCCTGGAGACTGGGTACTGGTCAAAAAGCACGTCAGAAGAAGCTGCCTAGATGTCCGGTGGCGTGGGCCCTACCAGATCATCCTAACATCGAATACTGCTGTGAAAGTGGGAGGGCTGCCCAACTGGATCCACGCGTCCCATACGCGGAGAGTTCCAGCACCTCTGGAAGAAACAGCTCCTCTCTCGGATGTAAGTCCAGCTGTGGACAGAGAAGCCATGGAGGGAGCCAGCCAAGCTGTAGAGGTGCCAGAAGAAGCTGGGAGCGTGTCTGACCAGGCCGAGGACGGTCAGTACAATAGTGAAACCGACGACGCTGCAGAAGGAGGAAGTAGCTGGGAGTATGAATCAGACGCTGGCCAAGCTGAAAGTGAGCACGAGCAAAGCAGAAGGTCAAGGAGCAGGAGGGCAAGGCGTGGAGAGGCCAGCTGGCTGCAAAGGAGAAGGTCAAGCCTGAGGTCAACTCCAGAGAGACCCCTTGCTCCAATATCCGAAGACTCAGACCTGGACGAAGGCGCTCTGGGCTCTGAAGCAGCAGATCCAAGAAGGTCAAGGAGAGTACGTGTGCCTAGCAGAAGATACGCCACTCCTGAGTGGACATACCTGGTGACAGATGTCTTGGGAACGAGCTACAGGGAGAATAAGGGAGGTGATAGTGACCAGCACTGAACCCATCTTCAAAGTAAAAGTACAGCTGTTGGTGCCTGGAGTCGAAACAGAAGGGTCACTAACGTTCAAAATCCCCAACCCTCCCTACCTAAGCAAGTTAAAGCACATGTTCTTCACCGAATTGCAATTCCCCAACTTCGGAACAACGATAACAAGTCATGAAGAGCACATTCTTCGTTTGGAAATATTGAACTACGCTATCCAAGCCGCTGGTTCAAGCCTCATTGTAGATGCTTAAAGACTTTGTAAATAAACGAGAGTGAGAAGATAACCTAGCACCTAGTGGAAGCAGAGAAAACTTAGGGGTTTCCTTTAGTTGACGGAGAAGGGCTAGGGTTGTCTGTGTTAAGGTTCAAAAAGACTTTGCAAAAAGAGATTGCCAGCTTCCGATTGTGTGGTTCTAAAGACTGAAGGATCAAGAGAGACTGTAAAGGAACTCAAAGAGAAAGAACTTTGTGTTGAATAGGAGAAAGGAATCATACTGTCTGAAGAACATGGAGGCCGGTAATCCGAACCGCAGAGCCAAATGTATAATAGGCACACTAATAGTGGGAGTGATATTTCTTATAGCTTTAGTAGTTACTGTATCATATGTGATGGGACACGAGAGTGAGGCAAGGGTACCAGACGAAAAATCTGTAGTGACACCAAAACCCACTGCTGCTGGTAAGAAAGGGGAAACAATACAGGAGAAAGCGTTATTAGCAGCAGAAACCCGTAGGTTACATATGGATGAGTCCCAGGGCGACTATAGGTCAAATGCTTATGCCAAACTGTTATATGAGTATGTTGATGCCATGGAGGTCAAGGATTGTTATGTGTGTATGCAACTGCCTGCGTCTGTGGATGAAGGCATTAGATATCATCACCTCCCACTGACTTATGGCATTACATGTAGTTTATTGCTTAGCATATTTTACGGACGAGATAGTTTTGAATACTATTTTTCTAATTATGATTCAGTGTTACCAGAAGTCCCAAATTACAAACAAATGAATAAATGGGACTACTATAAGAGTGAAGACAGATTGGCGAAATTCTTCATTCCTTGGGATACTTTAGATACTTCACATGCCCGCAGAAATAACCTGACTTGCAAAGTGTCAGAAGTCGAGAAGAAGTTTATAGGGCAAGTGGATGATCGTTACAGAAGGCAAAAGATTCTGAAAAAATCAGGACAGTGGAAGACAGATTGGACCGAGGAGGAGAAAGCACACAAAAGGAAGGGTAGTAGTGGTCCAATAGCTTTGGATCGAACACAGAAAGGGAAGTTATGCCTTCACAGAAGCCAAACGTACTACGAAAATGTATTCGTAGGGGAGGTCAGTTGTGAACATGCTTTTAGATTAGAATATTACACAAAGGACTTCTTGAAAGGAATGCAAGTGATTCCAAATGTATATTTTGTATGTGGAAGAAATGCCTACGTGAGACTACCTGATAACTGGTACGGATCATGTTATTTGGCAATTGTCTTCCCCAAAATATACCATGCCCAAGACTTAGAGATCATAGAGGGCAAGGTCTCAACAAGAGGAAGAAGAGACCTAGGGGATGCGGAAATAGTTGGAGATGTATTTGGCGCTGCATTTCCTCTTTTAGGACTGATCCTCAATGATGTCAAAATTAGGAGACTGTTAACAGTCGTAGACAGATTGTCTGCCAGTACGGCTAGATCCTTAATGCTGGTGGAAGGAGAGATGCAGTCGATAAGGGCCATGGTGCTTCAGAACCGTCTTGCGTTAGACGTTCTGCTAGCCAAGGAGGGCGGAGTCTGTAAGGCTTTGAGGGTCCAGGAATGCTGTACTTACATTCCAGACAATTCAAAACCCCTTGAGAAAGTCATTATGAACATAACTAACATCCACAAAGAGATCGAAGACCTAACTAAAGTAAATGTTTGGGAAAAAGTGGGTCATGGAATGGGTGAAGTTGGAGGTTGGTTCGCCAACATAGGGAAGAGCTTTGTATGGTATATACTGAAGCCTATCATCATAATAGTGATCTGTGTGATCATATTGTGGGGATTGGTGAGGTCGTACCAATGGTACAGATCAAATAGGTTGGAGAGATCCAGGAGAGAACAGGAACGGAGATTAGCTGCAATGCAGGACAATCAGTACAGGAGTCTGAGGGCTTTAGAAATGCTGAAACGAGGGGGGATTGCAACTAGTTCAGTTTAAATTTTGATGATGACCACGAGAGGTCATCAAAGGGGTGAAGGACTGGGTTATTTAAGACCCAGCGGTGCCAGGGGACAACACCTGAAACCTTCGTGGGTTACCTGTTCCGGCGTACAAATGACAGAGACACGGGACACTTCCTTCGGCGTCAAAGATTCGAGGTTTATTTACTGCAGGGAACACAGAAGTCACGACAAGTACAACACGTGCAACTTGGGGAGACTGCTTCAACTTGCTACAAGTGGATCGCTCCTTTTATACACAATTTACCCATAGGACAACATGGTACTCAAAGGTTTACGACTTGGTTCCCATCATTATCCCCGAGAGGGGTCTAAGGTCCGGGGCATAAGTGCGGAAACATTTGGCAGTTCCCAACTGTAAAAACCCATCTTCCCACCATTAGTACATTCCAATCGGCAGTAAAACAGATCGAAGAAGGAACAAGAACAGATGCAGAGGAAGACAGATACAGTGGGAGATCGGAAAGGGTGTAAAAGGGGAGGTATCAGGAAACACGAGCTACAGGCATCAAAGGGACGTGCCTAATGAGATGCACGGCTGAGACAATAGTCCGGCACGGCAAGATGAGCCTCGAGCGGGGCCATCTGCCTTACAGTATCATCCCCCTCATCATAAAGACAATTTCAAAGAACATGTGTCTTCCGTAAGAGTCTTGGGAATCCCAGGGTCGCGAAGCGGACAGCGTCAGTTCGCTGGCTACTTGAGGGCAAGAAACAAAATGGGTGCCATATCTAAGATGGAACCCGTGGGTACAGATGAAAAACCCACGTAACAAACGAACGGTTTAGGTTAGCACAGCGAAACTGTGCACACCCACTAAACTCGTCATTTGCGGTTCATAGATACCAGACTCGACCATATTCGTGCGAGTCTAAAACACCACTTACGATCATCACGGAACCTCAGACGCTCCTTTTGCCCTCATGTAGGCAAGCACTAGTCTGAATCATACTCGATATTCATCAGACCATCTAGATGTTGCTGCAGCATAGCTCTGTCCAACCGAGTCCCCTTGGTAACAGGTGGCTGTCTTATACACGTTGTAGCACAGAGGCCACATAAGGCAGGACTACACTGCACACAAAGGCAACACGTGAACAGGAACACTACAACAACCCCGATGATCATCAGAATCTTCCAACCCCAAGTCGACATCAGGCCCCAAAACCACCCAAGCAGCGTCCAATCCCCTACGTCCACGTGTATGGACTCGGAGATCTTATGCAACTTTGAGATGGCTTGATAGACAGTCGGAGCGTTATCTGGAATGAAAATACAGCAGCTCGAATGGATCACCTTACATACCCCACCTCGATCTGCTAAGATCACGTCTAAAACCATACGGTTTTGTAACGTCATAAGTCTATCCGCCTGAAGTTCTGTGGTGATATTACCAAGGGCACTGGCAGTAATATTAGCTGTCGATTCCACCACTCGAGTCAATTGTCTCAGGTTCCTACTATTAACCATAGGCCCCCAAAACGGGAGGAAACCCTTGAAAAAGTCTCCTGCCTCTTGACCGGCAGTGTCCTCTTCGCTAATTACGCCTCTCACAACTCTAGTTTTGTGATAGTCTGCGTCTACAGTGAATGTCGGAGGCAACAGATTGGCGATAAAACATGAGCCCACAAAGTCGGAGGGCAACCATGCATACGCACGATCATGGCAGACAAAGTATGTACCCTTGGCAGCCAGGGAAACAGGGGACGAGACCATCGGCAGAATGTAATTCTCAGTGCAAGCACTCTCTCCAAGTCGGACTTTCGATCTTCGGCCACGACCCATTAGACAAAAATTACCAATGTGGGGTACGACCCATATTGGAGGTGAGCTTTTAAGCTGTTTTTCACTCGTGAGCGCACTATACTCGACCTTACTCAGGACTCTATAGGCTTGTACCTCTTCCTCCGGGATGAGCGACGGCTCATAGATATCTCTATCTAAGTCTTCTATCGCTATAGACAAAGGCTTATGATACGAGCCAGAGCCAAAGTAGGGAGAACGTGGCTCTCGACTGGGGTAAGAATCTAGTACGCTTCGAAACATTGTTTGAAATGCTCGAGCTGAACCCTGGGAACTATACGGTAAGACCAGATATGGAATTCCCTTATCCGTAGTGTGTGGCATCAACCCACACACCCAACAATTAGTAGTATTAACCACTAACTGGTGCTGATGAAGGAGCTGAATAAAGGAATTATTTCGGAATTCTGCACGTCTAGCCTGTTCGTGTTCAGGTAGGATATGAAAAGAGTGAGGGGATGCAGTGGAGGTAAGTTTAGGGTCAGAAGTAGGAGTAGGTATGGCAGAAGGTAAGAAGTACAACATCATGTAATACACCCCACCCGCCAATAGTGCAGAAACAGTCAAAAGTAATATGCACATTTGAAACATAAAACATTTGGTACGAATAAGTTGTTGCAGTTTGAATCTTTGAGCCTGAGCTTCTTCCAAGTCCATCAGCTTCGAAAACGCCATTCCCTATGACCGTCCGCAACGTTTCTTGACGCACTTCGTTCTGTGTAGCAGTAGTCAATCCCCAGGAGTTCCCAGGAACCGACAGTCTTTAACCTAGCGTCAAGACCTACTAACCAGAAGGAAGTACACGCGCGGCCCTACGGCCTTTGTTTACAATTGTATATGCAAAATGTCTCTCAGCTGTGGAAGCAAAAATACATGTGGAAGGAAACTCAATATATATATATACAAAAATAATTACAATAATACGGGTGTTCAGATTGATCGTGGAAAACGGGATAATGCAGTTGTCAAGGGACAGAACGAAATTTTTTTATTTGTCCTTAGTGCTGGAACGCAAAAAGTATCGAGTTTTCCCAGGACGTGTCTGTTCGTCGAACAAAGGATCCGTTGAAGGAACAGAGTTCTGTTGATCAGTCGAATGTTCTGGTCTTGAGTCTTTTGATGACAAATGTTCAACAGTGTCTTTCTGCTGCACTGAGGATTCTCCGACTGGTTGTGCGTCGCTAAAAGGTACAAACGCCGGCAATCCTTCGGATTCAGCTAAAGCAATGCCCCTCCTCACCCACGAGTCTGCCGGAAGCGGTATAGGGACTTTCTTCGTATGGGTGGCATGCACCCAATTTTTCCGGCCCTCTAGACGAACGGCAGTTCTCGTGGCAAGGAGGACCTGGTAGGGTCCAGTAAACCTGGGTTCCAAGTTCTTCTTACGAGCAAAATTTCTGGTTACCACCCAGTCTCCGGGCTGGAGCTGGTGGCCTGGACCCTCCGTCTGCGTCGGCAATGCTTCGTAAACCTGTTGGTGAATTAACCTCAGTTTAGCAGTCAGATCATGAAGATAGTCAATCAACATTGGGTACTCAAGATTACAGAACACACCCGGTCTAGGGACCCCCCAAACATTCGCAGGACGACCGAACACTATTTCGTAGGGACTAAGCCCTACTCGGGAGTGTACGGTTGCCCTAGTGGACAATAAAGCTAAGGGTAAAGCGTCAGGCCACGAAAGACCAGTCGTAGCCTGAATCTTCGCCAGCTTTAGTTTAAGGGTGCCGCTATACCCTTCAACCAAACCTGCTGATTGGGGATGATTGGCGCTATGAAATTTTTGATTAATTCCAAGGCCCTTACACACACTCTTCATCACACTCCCCACAAACTCACTTCCGTTATCAGACCATACAACCCGAGGCATTCCGTACCGAGGAAAGTATTCCTTCAGTAGGATTTTCGCCATTGACAAAGCAGTGTTGTCTTTGAGGGGATAGGCTTCAATCCATCGGGAGAACGCGCAAACCACAACTAAAACGTATTTCAGGTTATTGCATCGCTCCATATGGATGAAGTCTAATTGGATCACCTCAAAGGGACATGAAGGGGGAGCAAAACTACCAGGAGGAGTTGGGGTTCCCTTACCAGGATTGTACAACATACATACCATACGATTCTTAACCAAGCGTTCAGCATATTTCGTGATACCATCATTCTTCCACACAGGGGATAGCAACTTACAAATACCTTTCGCACTGATATGTGCTAACCCGTGTGCCATTGTCACAACAGCTAGCACATACGCATCCGGCAACATCCATCTCTTGTGCTCCGACAAATCAACCCAACAACCATTCATATCCAACTTTCCCGTACTTTCTCTCCACTTCGTCTTTTCAGTCTCGGTGGCCTCATTCTGAATTGCTTTCACACTCTCGATAGTATCTTCACACATACTAGTCTCTGTAGGCCACCTAACCGAACTCGTCACATACATTCAAGTGCTAAGGTTCCGGGCAGTCTCCTTAGCAGTCTCATCCGCAAATGCATTACCACGACCAACATCATCCGTCACCTTACGATGCGCACTACATTTGACAATCGCTACCTGCTTAGGCAACGTAAGTGCATCCAAAAGATCATTCACAAGTTGTCCATGCTGAATCTTCGTGCCATGCGATGTCATAAAACCTCTCTCTCTCCACAATCGTCCAAAGCTATGGGCGACGCCAAACGCATATTGGCTGTCGGTAAACACATTCACACGCTTCCCTTTCGCCAACACACACGCTCTAGTGGGAGCAATCAGTTCCGCAGCCTGGGCAGAATTTTGATTCAGTCTTGCAGCTTCAACAACAGTATTCAAGGTTACAACAGCATACGCAGTAGTCACATCACCATTCGGCAATTTAAAACATGAACCATCCACATACAATGTCCCATCGGGATCTTCCAAAGGAGTGTTTTTAAGGTCCACTCGACCTTTCGTTTCCTCTTCGGTCCTCAAATAACAGTCATGTTCTGCTATTTCATCTGACTCTGTGCTGATTGGTAACAAAGTCGCTGGGTTCAGAACATTGCAACGTTTTATCTGAATATGACTTGCCAACAATGTCAACTCGTACCCTGACAACCTCGCACTCGTCAAGTGCTGAGTTTTCGTACGATTCAAAAGAGTGTCAACTGCGTGCGGAACCATCACCGTAAGCATATTATCCATGACCAATCCTGCTGATTGTCGGATGGAGACCGCGGCTGCCGCCGTTGCTCTCAAACAACTCGGCAATGCTCTAGCTACCGGGTCCAAGGTCGAGGAAAAATATGCACATGGACGCTGCTTATCACCGAAAGGTTGCGTTAGGACACTCAACGCACAACCTTCCCTCTCGTGCACGTATAGTGTAAACGGCTTGCTATAGTCAGGAGTACCTAACACAGGAGCCGAACACAATGCGTCACGCAATTCAGAAAAACTCTTCTGACATTCTTCCGTCCATGGTAAAGGAGTTGAAACATCCTTGCACGTAAGAGCCACCAATGGTTTCGCTAACAATGAAAAATTTGGAATCCACTGCCTGCAGTATGACGTGATACCTAGAAAGGCACGCACATCTCTTTGGGTTTTTGGCACGGATAGGCGCGCAATTGCTGCGATTCTTTCTGGGGTCAACCTTCTTCCCTCCTTTGACAATAAGTGACCTAGGTAGGTTACTTCTTGACAACAATATTGAAGTTTAGAAGGAGACACCTTGTGATGCAAGTCACAGAGATGCTGCAACAATGATATAGTGGCAATTTTGCAAATGTCCTGAGTATCGGCGGCCACCAATAGGTCATCGACGTATTGGATTAAGGCCGCACCGGCCGGCAACGTGAACGCATCCAGTTGACCCTTCAAGGCCTGACTGTAAATAGATGGACTTTCACAGTAGCCCTGAGGAGCGCGTTTGAACCGGAAGCTGCGACCACCAAGAGAGAAACCGAAAAGGTCTCTGCTCTCTTCGGCAATCGGAATGCTAAAGAAAGCATTCTTCAGATCGATCACCGAGAACCATGATGCAGAAGCTGGAATCAGAGTCAGTAGCGCCGTGATGTCAGGCACAACAGGAAACTGAGGAATCACAATTTTATTTACCTCCCGTAAATCGATAACAAAACGATAAACAGGTGGTTTAGAAGGATCAGTACGTTTTAGAATGGGTAGTACAGGACTGTTGCACACGTTTCCCCGCGTTTCTTCAATAACATCTTTCTCGATCAAATCATAGATGATCGCTAACAGCGCTCGTTCACCGTCAAGAGAGATACGATACTGGGGAATACGTGGCAATCGCACATTAGATTTCACGTGGACAACATAAGGGGAGATGTCGAGCAGGCCCACGTCATTGGGACCTGTTGCCCACAGAGATGCAGGAAGAGAACTCAATTCCGGTGGAAGCTTATCGAGAGACAAGTACATAGGAGAGACAACCCTCTCTCCTAACGTAAGCTTTACTCCCGCAGGAGAACAATACAAAGTCGCATACAGACGTTTAAGCAAATCCAGGCCCAAAAGATTTTCACCACAACCAGTAGTTAGAATTAACGGAGCTTCAAGCTCACGTGGCCCGATTGTAAGGGGCAAAGGGCACGAAACTGGATTGCTAACGGGGGCGCCAGAGAATCCAACGGAAACATTTGTTAAGCCAGACAAAGGTGCGCCAGGGAGTTTCGAATGCATGATGGAACTTTTCGCTGCACCAGTGTCCAACAGAAAAGGCTCAACGACGCCCGATGTAGCAACTGCGACGTAAGGCCCTCTCTGATCAACCGGAACTGATACCACTCCCTCTCCTTGTCTTTGGCTGTCCTAGTAATTACTGTCGTCAGTTCCCTGACCGACGTAATAATCATCTACATTATACTGCGCAGATCGTCCTTGCGATGATCCACGTTTATCGAAACAGTTATTGGAATTTGATGAGTTTTCTGAACGATCATTTTGAGCACCACGACCCCTACCGCGTGATGTCTGCTGAGAACCACCACGACCTCCTCTAGATGTGTTACCACTATTACGCTCATCTAAAGCAGGACAATGGAATTTTAAATGACCCTCTTGTCTACAATAGGCACACTGATTGTACCCCAACGATGATCTCTGTGAAGAGGAGTCATTACGCGATTGCGACCTGTTAGATTGCGGCTGCGATCGATTACGTTGTTGCGAATCATTCTGATTCGAGCGTGGAGGATACGCTTGCTGCAACAACACTTTAGTTTTCAGCTCTTTCGTCTTTTTATCAGCACGGTCATTCTCTTCTTTCTCTCTGTTCTCATAATATTGTGCGGTAGCCAGTATTTGAGCAGACGTAGAGACAGCCCACGCACTTTCAGAATTTTTTAATTTATTGCTCAAGTCGGGCAATAAGTTAGAGACAAATTTATCCACAAACAACCGTTGACCACCCGCAGTACCCATATCCTGACCACTGTGGTCAATGAATGCCTCCTCAAATCTCGTAAAGAAATCGGAGACACTCTCGTCTTTCTTCTGTCTACAAGCTGACAGTTTGTCCCAGTTCACCCTCATAGCTGGCATAAGTGTTTTCATCAAGGTAATTATCCTCTGAGGGAGAGCAGCAATCAACTGCTCGGGTTTAGCACCACCAGTTTGCAACCCATCCGCCGCTATAAGGGCAGCCCAATCACCACCTAATTCGTTTGGATGATTCTCCTGACGAATCTTAGCCCATACCGGTTGCGGTACGACATTACCAAACAGCATATCGATATCGGCAAGATTCATTATCGTAGCGTCTACGAGCTGCGACAATTCTTTATAGTACCCTGCAGGATTTTTACGAGGGTCAGGCAAAGATTGTTTTACCTGTAACACTTCTGATCGTTTCCATGGGAGATGTATCCATACTCTCTGGAAATGTGGCAATACCGGAGGTTGAGCCTGCGGATTAGCTGGCATCCATTCTGGCGGAACTTCACGCATGGGAAACTGACCGGACGCATCGAACTGGCTCTCTACATCCTCAACGAACAAGGCTTGGGGTATAGGAGTGGGACGGAAAGATAACAACCGCTCAACAGCACGTCGAACGTTAGTATCCACTATCAGTCCGTTCGAGAACTGAAGTTGTAGATCAGACAAAGCGGTCAACACATCGGCAGGTGCATCGGCTGATATCTGATCGCGCAGAACCTTGCACATTTCTTCGAACACAAATCTTTGTGTCGGTACATTGAATTGACAAAACGTATCAAGTACAGCACGTGGAGGATTTCTAAGAGGGTGCGCCATCCAACCCATCGCCATGTTATATAGCGCAGCACGTTCCCTGTTACCGGGAAGCTGACTACGTCTCTGAGGACCGTCTGAACCAGCGGACCCAAAAACAGGTCCAAGAGAATGAAAGAAGCTAGCCGCAACAGGAGGAGTACGACTTCGAGTAGCTGGAGAAGTATAGCACAAAGGACTAACAAGAGAAGGGGTAGAAACAGAAGAAACAACAGGAATTAGTAGAGCAGGAGCAGTAGCGGAAGCAGGAGTATGTGGAAGCGG
Source organism: Lissotriton vulgaris (assembly GCF_964263255.1). Taxonomy (NCBI): domain Eukaryota; kingdom Metazoa; phylum Chordata; class Amphibia; order Caudata; family Salamandridae; genus Lissotriton; species Lissotriton vulgaris. The sequence continues at coordinate 976,553,849 of NC_141693.1, forward strand.
AGGAGCAGTAGGAATAGCAATTGGCAAAGGAGCAGGAACAGTCGGAAGAACGGGTACAGGTTGAGGAACAGGTTGAGGAACAGGTACAGGGGGAACCACAGGAAGTGCGGTACCCTGTACATACGGAGGTGGCGACTTCATAAGATAGGACATTAAAGGATCCTCAACTGATTCTTCCTTCTTATCCGACTCCGTAGGCAAAGCAGGATAGCATTTATCTATGGACATACGCTGTAGCCTATCAAACACTTCCTTTTCCTTATCCTCCTTATCACGCTGAAACTGCTCTGCTTTCTTTACAATGGTAGCAACACCATCTCTCTGATTACGTTTAGTCTGTCTGATCTCTTTCTGTCGGGCTTCTTTACGCCACAACCGAAAGGCATCAAACATGGCCGGCCTTGACTTTTTCTCAAACAATCTAGCCTCAAGATTATCTAAGATCGAGGTCTCAAAACTACCATGAGGTGGCCAACTAAGGGCACCATCGTTTTTGGTATAACGAATCCAGTATTTATTAAAAGTAATCGGGCCTAGCCCGTGCTTACTGTAGAGCTCATAAGTGGGAGTTCCAACCGGAGGTATCGGACACGAGTCCTCCAGTCGGGAATCCGTACCACAACGTCTAAAACAACCAAACAGAGTACTGCGACCAGGCATCTTGCACACTAGCCGAGTTTCACAAACGTCAAGGGTTACGGGATTTACCAAGTCCCAGCAAAGAGCGAAAACCCTCGGTTTTTGACAACTGCAGATGTCAAATAACACAACAAAGAACCAAGTACCAAGAACCACAAATGCAATGGAACCATGCAACAACTAAGAACCACAACCAAGGACTCTGGGAGCGACCCACAAATACTTAACTCAAAGATCGATGGCGTCACCAGGAAGGCCCGTCAGTCGTCTCGCTATACCAAGGTCTACGCCAGGCGCCAAAACAGGTCTACAGTCAGGGCAGCAGTCTGTTGCAGCCGTCAGGAGGCGGGAATCTTCGCGGGAAAAGTCTTCGGGCCACTTGTTTCGACAACAGGATCGATGAAGCGGAGTGCACCTTCCCTCGGAGATTTCACACGAAGTTCCTCACGATCGTCGGGCTTGGACCGGTACCACTGATGCAGCCCCACGTTGGGCGCCATCTGAAGGACTGGGTTATTTAAGACCCAGAGGTGCCAGGGGACAACACCTGAAACCTTCGTGGGTTACCTGTTCCGGCGTACAAATGACAGAGACACGGGACACTTCCTTCGGCGTCAAAGATTCGAGGTTTATTTACTGCAGGGAACACAGAAGTCACGACAAGTACAACACGTGCAACTTGGGGAGACTGCTTCAACTTGCTACAAGTGGAGCGCTCCTTTTATACACAATTTACCCATAGGACAACATGGTACACAGAGGTTTACGACTTGGTTCCCATCATTATCCCCGAGAGGGGTCTAAGGTCCGGGGCATAAGTGCGGAAACATTTGGCAGTTCCCAACTGTAAAAACCCATCTTCCCACCATTAGTACATTCCAATCGGCAGTAAAACAGATCGAAGAAGGAACAAGAACAGATGCAGAGGAAGACAGATACAGTGGGAGATCGGAAAGGGTGTAAAAGGGGAGGTATCAGGAAACACGAGCTACAGGCATCAAAGGGACGTGCCTAATGAGATGCACGGCTGAGACAATAGTCCGGCACGGCAAGATGAGCCTCGAGCGGGGCCATCTGCCTTACAGTATCATCCCCCTCGTCATAAAGACAATTTCAAAGAACATGTGTCTTCCGTAAGAGTCTTGGGAATCCCAGGGTCGTGAAGCGGACAGCGTCCGTTCGCTGGCTACTTGAGGGCAAGAAACAAAATGGGCGCCATATCTAAGATGGAACCCGTGGGTACAGATGAAAAACCCACGTAACAAACGAACGGTTTAGGTTAGCACAGCGAAACTGCGCACACCCACTAAACTCGTCATTTGCGGTTCATAGATACCAGACTCGACCATATTTGTGCGAGTCTAAAACACCACTTACGATCATCACGGAACCTCAGGGGGGAACTGATAGAGCGCAAACTGAACAAAATGCATGAGTGCACCATAAGTACAAGTCGGTCGCACAACCATAATAGAAGTGCTTGTAAGTGTTGAAAATACATTCAACTATACTTAGACTTGTGTAGTTAACATAGAAATTTTATATAGAAGTGGGACTGACGCAGAAATGGGTGGAAAATATTTAGTCTTATTAGACGTGATTAATCAGGATCCATGTTATGTAGCTGCTAACGGAGGAATGTCATGCTGCAAAGCATAGAAGGGAACAGGCCTCATGGCCAGGGCGGAGAGGATTGGAAATGTACACTTATACATGACATGGATTGCACTATGTTATTTAGTAATTCTGTTTATTCGTTAGATTTATATTCCATAGAAGTGTTTCTCATAATTAAAGAATAAGGTGTTAACATGTTATTTTAATTCTCAAGGGGATTTGAAGAGAATAGAACCTCTGCGAGAATTGTTGTAGGCCTGAAGAGAGAAAAAAGGTTTTTTCTAATTTGCACGTGCTGGTACATGTCGAGTTGTGTCGAGAAATAAGTTGCAAACTTCTGTTAGAAGTCTAAGAGAATTGGGATCCAAGTTGCGGATGTCTGTCTACAGGTGCGAGGGGGGTTCCCATTAAGAGTTTGATGAATAGAGCTCTGTTCGAGGAGACTGGTACAGACATGGAGGAGGATTCAGGAATGTTTCGAGGGTATCAGCGAGCTGGAGAAGAAGCCTGCGAAGCAAGGTCAACGCTAAACACGAGGCCCAAAGGAAGATCATCATGGAATAAGCCAGAACCGACAACACGTGAGGGGCGTCTCTTGAGGGGCGTTTCAACTGTAATTGTGATTTTGCATTAGGGACAGCACCCCTGGGTGGAGTTAGAGCAGATGCCTGGGGACCTTTCAGAGAGCGGATGGGTAGGCAGAGAGGGGTCATGACTGGAGATCATAGGTTTTCACCTAAGACTAAGAGTGGGTGAACTTCTTAGGAAGTCATTCACAGCTGACACCTTTGACAGGTTGGGATTTTGTTAAGTAGGGATACCATCCAGTACAGAGTAGGGACAGCCTAACCTGATTCCTTCCTTCCTTTGTAAATGACGGATAGATTGCAATTTGTGTCTATTCTTGCAACTCTGATGATTCCGGAATTAGTTTTAGTGATATTCTTTGGTCGCCTAAGAGCCTTTAGAGAACACATGTTTGTATTAGTGCCTTTATATCTTTTGAATCTCGTTTTGAGATGCCTGTATTTGCAGTTATCATTGACTCTATAATAAACCTTTGAAACTTAGAAGTAGTATGTGGTTTTTCAAAGTCGAGCCCATTATTAGTCAAACTAACCTGGTATTGGATGCACTTTCTTTCCTCAATGACAGGCAATAAAGATTCAGTCGACCTGAACGGGGTTTAGATCTGGAGTGGTAAACTAGAGATCAAAAATCCCGCCCTCCCAAACCCTTCCTGGCTTTCCCTGTGAGATGTCCCCTCCTGGGCACCCCCAAGGTGAAGCCAGGCATCCCAGCGCTGTTGGGGCCGTTGTGGAGATTAAGCAAGCTATTGCCCAGAGTTGCAGAGTGGGACCCATGATTAGAGTAGGCACCGAGGCGAGAATTATCGAGTCCGCTGACATTGAGCCCAAGACCCTGCCGCTCTAATGACATGCAAAGTAGGCGTTCCTGACTAACACGTCATGAAAATACTCGCAGACACAACTTCGCTCTATTATCAACACAGCCCCAGAACTGCAAAGCGATTAAAAAAGCTGCGCTACCCGCAGCTATCGCAGGTATTAAACGTCTGCTTTTGAATCGACTTAGCTATACTGATAATGGGAGGTGGATTGGCTGGTTAGGTCCACATTCCCCTATCAGCAAGCTTCTCCATAGTGCTGGGAAATCATCGCTGGATTTCATGTGCTATTTCTGTTTCTCGCTGTCTATCGCTGGAATTACCTCGCCTGTTAGCAAATCGTTGATAATACATTACTAACACGGCGATGTAATTTAGCGATAGAGGGCGATAAACAGAAACGTGCTAAGTGCGCTTAGCAATGTTTATTGCTATTCTTTGATAATATGCCCCTTTGTCCCTAAACGAAACACACAAACACTTCCAGCATAATAAAACTGTAGTTAGCCGGTGCTCCATGCCATAAAACGGAAGTGATCTATCAGGAGTGTCAACCAATAAGGAGCCAGTAAAGAAAGGAAGACAGAGGAGTTCACTAATGGCAAGCAGCAGGGGGGGTTACACTCTGTATACTGCTTACAGCAGGTCTTGCAGACAACGCATGGGTGCTTCCTGGGCTCAACCTAAAAATTATGAAATATAAAATGTACCGCATTGTGCCACAGAATCGCATTTTCTTGCTGCATAATTTACTCAGCCCTGCCTCATAACTTGGCCTTCTCCTGCCATAATTCAAGTGGCCCTGGCTTTAGTATGCTTTCTCTCTGTTGCTGCTCTACACCTTTATGGAGCTTCGAATGCAAGCAGATAACAGCAACTTAAGTGCACATTAACAGATTGCGTGCAACAATTTATCAAATAGCTTGTGTCAATTCCTATTTAAGTGCAAAACATAGCACATACAAACAAAGAACATGAACATGATATATTAATGTTTGGATTGAATTGTACTGTTCTGCTTCGCTATGTGCGAACGTTTATTCAACATGCATTTGCACCGAGCCAGGACAAATATCTTGTCTTTGAGTGCTCTACATTCCCTAAGGAGAAGACCATCATGATATGTTTTGTAGTAATCAGGTGCCCCCTTGTTGGCGTAAACCCAGTAGTTTACAGTGGCCTTAATGTGGCATCGGCCATGGCCCAGCATAAACATTTGACTCACAATGCTGAAACTAACCCCGACTGTGTTGACTGCAGTTTCTCCATGAAAGTTCTGTGCATTCTGTTTTCGAAAACTCCTCAAACGTCCGTGTGCGAGGAGGTTAAAAGAGCAAAAAGCATCCAATGAAGACATGGCAAGGCATTTATATGCTCCTAGATCTGCTTTCACTATAGCTCAGGATGGAAAAGAAAAAACAAAGAACATCCTTAAATATTAAAGCGAAAAATGAAAGATTTATGTGCTGTTCCCTGATATCTCCGCACATGGAGGAAATAACAATGCCCCTAACAGGCTGTAAATTCACAGACCGTACTCGTCCTCTAATAATAAAACCGTCAGTTACTGACACTCATTCTAACCAATCCGACTAAAAAAATGAGGCGGGCCTTCGTCTTATCTCCTGCGATAAACCTCGTTAATTCTGCCCGCTCTTTTGATGGGAGGAAGAAGAAATGAATTGCTTCATTTGTGCTGCTTGGGTGGAATGCTAATGGCGGGAGGTGGATGTGCATTAATTATTCATGCCAGTGGCGCGAGCTCTCGGAGAGGGCAGGCCGTGCCTTCCCCGCCGTTACCATTGCAACAAGTGGATGCTGGCCTGCAGAGCCAGGCGAACACACGGCCCCGAACGTCTTTTAATTAAAGAACGCTTTGAAACATGCCTTCCCGGGAAAGGACGCCCGTCTTCCTCAAGTGCGCGCGACACGCACACATGAACCTAAAATCTGTAAACGAAGCACACTGGTCCCAGCACAACAGGTCTTTCACTACTTACCTGTACTTCAGCCTAAACTCGGCCTCCGGCGGAAAAAGAGCTTCCACAGGTAAGTTTAATAATTAGTGAGTTGGCGACCGTGGAAAATACACTCTGGTTTCAGTGTATACACGTTGTTATCAATATCGGCGTTTGCATACATCATTTTAAGCAGCTCACACATACTTTTGAAAACTTTTCAAATTTTCAAGTACAATATTTGACCGAAATTATTGTGCACATTTTCGGTTGTCAGAAGAACATTTCCGAAGTTTGTAAAGGTGCGCGCTTTGACGTATTCTCGTAAACGTTTCTGCTTATACTTGTTAGTCGTTCTTTGAGTGGTGCTTAATTCCCCATTCCGTGATGTGTTTTAGAACATACGGATATGTCTTCCTCTTCCACCCAGGGACGTTTACTTTTACTTTTGTGGCAGTCACTCTGTGTTTAGTTCCGCATTGTTGATGTGGAAAGCAAATAAAAGATAATATAGTAAAAAAAACAGCCTTATTATAAGAGTGAAGGATGACTAGGAGGCCAGAGGAAACTGTATTTGTTAAAGAGATAAATGGTGAATTAGTTTTACTTTAATGGTTGCTGGATACCTTGCTTCATTTCTTCTCATCTCGATACCCTTAAACTCTTTAACTCTTTCGCTGTGTTGTTACTAGCACTGAATGCACAAAACATTTATGATTCTTGCAGGGCATAAGACACAGCGGTTCTGCTGACCACAACATGAGAGGACCATATAATTGAGCTCGCCGCTGTGTTTCCCGCTCGGGAAGGCACCACAGCTGTAAAACGTATAAATATTTAAAACTTTTTCTCAATATTTAGATAGAGGGTATTACTGAAATCTGTGTTGCTGCTATATTTAAGGAACAAGAAGCAGCCAAACGATGTTTCTCCGAGGTGCGCGAGGATACACAAATATGGCTTTAATGTTTTTATGCATTGTATTTTCCCATTCTTGATACATTCAAAACTCCAAGTTGGGTATATTTTGCATGAACCAAAAGTGATTGTCATGGAATATAGAATACAGTTTTGTAGTGAATAAAAGAAAGTCCAATCCATGTAGTTTCTTCCAAGTATATTTATTCAGGATATGATGTTAAGTTGAGCCCCACCAGGAGCAGCCTTCCTGCAGCTCAGCCCATCCACCAACTGACTCTTTCACTCACCAACATTCCACTGCCACCTCTCACATCAACATTCCACTCCACAGTCACACTGGCTGAGAATCAGGTATTAAAAGTTTCCTATTCAGACAGCAACAATTCCACAAATACATTCTTATAAAAGACAATATTTTATTAATGGGTGGGCAGGGCTTGTTCACTTTTGTAAGGTCCATCTCTGCCCAGCAATCTCTGCTGATATCGATTCTTTAAATTAGAATATTTCATTTATGGGTGCAGCTGGCACTTTAGGAACATGGAAGCAGAGCCGGACTGGGAACCCAAAGCAGCCCTTTCAAATTTTGTCAGACCAACCCGTAGGGTGCATATTGAGTGCAGCGAGAGAGCCTGATCACTACAAGGAGAGTTTGGAGGTTCTCCCCCCAAGAAAATTAAGTCAAAATGGCACATTCTACAACACAATTTTCATTATATATTCAATTATATTCGTTTTTAAACTATAGTAAATAAGGATCTTAGAGTACACCAGGATATGACAATCTTTGTTGGGGCTTCAGTGATTCCATCACTATCACCCTACAACAGTGCCCCTCATCTCTTCATAACCCTCTTTCACCTGTATTTCACTTGTTTTGTAGCTCCTCTCATTCCAGAATAGCGTGTCAGAGAACTTTACATCACACACACATTGAGAGACACTAAATCAGTGTATAGAAAATGTTACATAAGACAAAGGAAACTATGAAGGGTAGGATTCACATGCCATCCATACTGAAGCCATTTTGTAAGAGTGCTTGGTCTGGAGTAGCACAAACAAGATTCAGAACGTAACAGTGGTTAGGGTTGGTTTTACTAAAAAGAATTTATATCTACCCAAACAAACCCTTTTTAGCAACATTAGGAGAATGAAAGACTCGGATAAAAACATAACTTTCTAACCTGTACCATGTAGATTGTATGGAACTCTTTGATGATGCGTCATAGCTCGCTGTGCTAGATTTTGATTGTAACGTATGAACTGCACAGTAACAAAAAAGTATTTGTTACCAAAGCAGTAACCCTCTAAGCTGTGCTCTTAAAATAATGTTCTGTGATCTGCATGGTACACATCCTTTGCAGTAGGCATATTAATCATCTGAGCTACCATATATGAGTCAATACTGCCACTAAGCAAAACTCCAATCTCTCTCCACCAGCAACATTACCAGAGTTATCTTGACACTTTTGTTGTCTGAGAACTACTGGATATATAGGGGACTTTGCAGATGGTACTTTCAAAATTGCTGCACTGCTACAAAACTGTCCCCCCACCCTTCCAGCCTCCCGGGAAACACCCAATGTCTCGTACAGCGAGTCCAGCCTTGCAAATAGGTTTCAATTTGGTGGTACAGATAGTTATGCTGTTTGAACCATCAGTTACTATGACAAACTAATCACCTGCCAACAATAGCCTCTTAATGTCATATTAATCTTGTATTTCGTTCCAGCCTGTGCCATAGGATGCTGAATAGGAAAAGGCTTCTTACTTGAATGACAGTTCTGGCAATGGCAGGCGTTTACCTACTTACCTTCAAAGACACACCTCAGAGACTTTATGAAAATGACATTATCAGATACCAACAAGCCGTCTCACATGGTGTATTAAACAGTTAACATTTGTCTATTGTGCAGGTAGCCTTGACTGGAATTATCCCATCCTCTAGACCCCGTATTGGCGTTTTTGATCTTTACTTTATATCCTTAAGGTGAGGCTTTATTGCTGGCATTGGCCCGAATACTGGTAGAGTGAGACTTGATCTCTAACTATTAGAAGACTTATGTTTTTCCTTCTTTTTTTAATGGTCCCGCAGTAAACATTATCCTTGCCGCTAAACCTTGCCATTGTGGATGCCGGTGTGCTACTCTTACCGCCATCCTGGTGAGCATCCCTGGTGCATGAATGCATGTTTACATTGTTTCCTTGGCCCTTTTACGTAATAATATTTTATATAATCATTTTTCACTATGATCAGCTCCCTGTTCTTTATTTAAACCCCTGGTTGCTGCCCATCCTCTACCTTTCATTCAAAATACCTATTTTATAATGCGAGCAACTGAGTACACTCTAGGCATTGTCCTCACGTTATGTCCTCCTTTATCCCTCCTTTTCTCTACTAGAATCCACATTACTTCTGTAGCATCTACATACAGGGATGCTCTCTTGAATATTTAAGGAGTAACAGCGTACTTTACCCGGCCTTTGCTGTGTCTCATCTACCCTTCCTCTTTCCTTTCAGTTTTTGAATACATCCCGGAATAATTATTCCTGGCCACTAAGTTATTCTCTTGGTAACCTGACCCGGTTGGAATTAACACTGGTGCAGGGGTGAGTCCCTAATACCCAGTTTTCTATTACGGATTTTCCTGTATGAACAACCTGTGGAATTTAAATCTGTTTTCCACTAACTCCACGCCTTTTTCCCTTTCTTGACCTTCTGTTCTGATAACCCTCTCCGCCCTCCCCCCCCATTTTTATCCATGTAATTATGCAGATTACTCATACCGTCCACCGAGACTTTGGGTATTTTTTTTTTTACTCGTCTTTGTTCAAGATTTGATACTACTCTTACCACACGGGGACGCTATTGGTGGCACTTGTGCGAATGTGTGTCACTTGTGCCTTACTGTTTCTTTCAGTCACGGGTTCGTGTGATAGCAACTGTTTCAACGCTCTTCAGCACAATCCAATCTGGCGTTCATTAAGTGCTCCTTTGCACAGTAAGTGTGTCCCAGGTATCACTTTTTACAAACAAGTATTAGTTGTCACGCAGCCCAGATTATGGGTCTGCCACACAAAACTCTGTGGTTTTACATCAACCTTTGGTTTTCACGAATTCTGGAGGATGTTACTTTAATATAAACTTTGGAACTTGTACAATAACTTGGAATATATGTACTATGTACTGAGTAAGTTCCTTTGTATCAATTTCAGCCCTGAAGAGTCGGAGACCACTGTTTCTCTGACGAAAAATGTGTCGGCTGGCTGTTCTTTGTGTCAACACACATTAAAGGAACCAAGAAAACTACAGCGAATGTTGTCTTGTTGTGTGGAATACAAACTTATACTATTCAAACTTTGATTTTTATGTGTGCACAGGACTGTTGCAATTATTATACGTGGTTGGTTTTCCATCACAAAGTAAGGGGTTAGTAGGTTCGCCTCTTTCCTGTTAGCACCATTGTAAATAGATCCATGTCCATTTGACAGCTGTATACTTGGCAGAGCGCCACCTTTTCCTCCACACTAAAAGCCTAGATGGTTTTTAAATTATGTGTTTGAAAATCCCACCTTTAGAAAGTGGGTATTTTCTTGTTTAACCATCATGTTGCTCTACCTGCCTGTGGAATCAAAGTCTGGTTTAGACTGACAGGGGCTTGTTTGTGCATTTACTCTAGACAGTCACACAAAGGGAGTTATGGTGTGCCCTGCATATCCTGGGGCCATGACCAGATTGATGGTGCCTCCTGAGCTAGAGTGGTGGGAGGAGTTGTCACCGAAACCTGAATAGGGCTGTGCCTGGCCTCTCGTGATGCTGTCTTGCCCCCCTGAGGTATGTCTAGAGTGAAGACCAGGTAGGACAAGAACTTGTGCACTACAAAGACAATCCTTTCAAGAATGCCAACTTCAAAGACCAAAAGGGGTTTAAGTATTTGACCTAAAACCAGACTTTTAGAACACTTCTGGACTGAAGATTCTGCCAAGAACAAGAGCTGAAGAGTTGTTGAGAGGAGTACTGCCCCATTGCTGTGTGCTGTTTTGCTGTGTTGGCATGCAGATACTGCTTCTGTCTATGAGCAGTGAAAGTAACTGGACATTGCTTTCTGAACTCTTGCTTTCTAGAATGGCATGTATGTGCTTCCCTCCTGTTGGAAATCTCAGGGCCATCAAAGACTTCACCTACAGCACCTGAACCACACTGCTGGGAGTTCTGACCTGCCAAGTGGTGCCAAATCCAGTTCTGGGCCATTGGAGTTGCTTGCTTGGCTGTGACTTCAAGTAAAGGATTCCCAACGCTGCTGCCATGGCCTGCCCCAATGACATTGCCACCGCTCACTGAGTGAGTGCATCACCTACCTTGAAGATACTGCAACCTTGATCTCAATGACAACGCTGCCTCTTTGTGTAATAAAGTCAAATAACACTGGACATCAACTTCAACCTCACAGCAATGCTTATCCCTCCGATGAAACCACCTAAGCACCATCACGGACTCCACTGCTTGCACCACCGCCATGGTCACCGCTTCACTGCCCTGGATGACACAGCGGCCTCAGGCTGCTGACAATAACATCATCGACTCTGACGCCAGTGCTACGCACTGATGCCGCGGACACCACATTGTAAAGTGCACGACATAGTGTCCGCAACGACATTGCAGCTCCTACACTGCCGAAGTTAGCGTTCGATCTCATGGAGTTCGATCAACAACGCGTGCTATTTCAAGGACTTGTTGGCTAATGCACCAACGTCCAGCTCTGATCCCTTGCGATTCTAGAAAGACGTTTCACTGCTACACCTCACCGCAAGGTCTTTGAGGCCTCTTCAACTACGAGGTACTGTTTGCAACTTTTCCCTCAACTCCATTGGGGTTGGACTGAACTGTTGGATTTCTTGGTCACAATTCCACAATAGCCCAGTTGGCGCTATTGACTTCAGGGAACTGCATTTTTGCTTTATTCTTTAGAAATTCATATCTTCGCTTGTATATGTTTGATTTTTGTTGTTGTGGTCTTGTTTTGATTAGATAAATATTGGCTATTTTCCTGAACTGGTGTGGTGTCCATTTTGTTGTATTTTCAGTGTGTTACTGTGTGTGTTTTGTATTAATGCTTTACATATTTCTTCTGAGATAGCCTTAATGCTTCTGCAAAGAGGTGAGCAGTGGCTATCTTAGCTATTTAATCTCCTTTCCCAGACTAGAATGAGGGCCCCTACTTGGACAGGGTGTATGCCACTGCCAACTAGAGACGCCCATTTCTAACAAGGGGTCACAATATACTTGGTGAATGCTTCTGAAAAAATTGGAGTGTTGGTACCATATTAAACTTTATGCATTAAGTAAACAGATTTAAATTGGATTTGTTTATTACTAGGGAACTAGTGAAGGTCATTCCCGTAAGTAGACACATGTTTTTTTTCTTCAAGTTAGACATCAATGTAACCATGGTATTCCAAAGCTTTTACAGAAGATCCAGACTATTTTTTGCCAGACTGAATTATCAAGATCTTCAATCTGAGATATTACAGGACTTTTTTCCACAGTTTCATTAATTTCCTCAGGGATGTCTTTCCTGCTTATGGTCAGGTGTATATCACTCACAGATATTTCAGTTTATCTATTTAGTCTGCACTTGGCAGGAGTCCTCCAAGAAGTTTCCCAGATGGTTTTAAGAGAAGTTAACCATGCTGAAAAGATTAGAGTTGGTCCATAGGGAAGAATACAGTGGCAGCAAGTTTATGGACTGTGTCAGTTGTGTCAATATCTGACTAGGATCTATTTTGATTTGTGTTTATAGTGTGAAAAAGTGGATTATTACTTCCAGTGGATGCTTGTCCACCACAAATAACAATATCACTTTTCTTGATAGATCCAGTAAAACGTTTAGAAATTTAAACCTGAGTTCAGCCCTTGGTAGCGATTGCACAGAGCAGACAGGCCTAACTTAAGAAAATGTATAAAACATTTGGAAATACCAAAACAGTAAAAAAGTCAAAAACATAACAACAGAGTAAAAACCAAACTGCAGCTTATAAAAACAGAGAATATTTTACATAATAACGCAAAAATTACAAAATCCAATAAGGGAAACAGGAAGTCTGAATTTTTAAAGTTTTAAATAAAAATAGATTAAAAAAGCGGAAAGCGGAAAGCGCCAACTGTGGACAACTGGCCATATTAGACCAAGACAAGGCTGAGTTTTGATGCCAATCACGATAGATTGCAAGTCGGGGAAGTGGACGGATTTGTCCTGGTTATTATTATAATGTATTATTATTATTATTATTATTAAATATAATATTGCAGAGTGCACAGCTGCCCAATAGCAGGCTTCCCAGCTTTGGCAGAGCAAAAGTCCTGATTATGATGGCAGTCAGATGAGCCATTGCCGTGGGCAGGGGACTGTCCAATTATGAGTCAGCTGTCCCACCTGCCCTAATATGATAGGACTGTCATGCTGTTAGTTGGAACTGCATCCCAGAAAAAGGGCTGCAACACAAGCTGCAGTAGTAAAAGGCACTTCGTGCACATCCATGTGGTGCATGGATGTGTGGGGGGGCACTCTATGTACCCCTCAGGCCACTTAGCTGTGGCTTACAGGAGATGAAAGCCCAGTGTCCCTTTTCAGCTGCCTTTCCAGAGTGGTAGGACCACCCTGAAAATGCAGTTGGAAAGGGACATCCTGTTCCCTACGGTGTTGCCTGCGTGGGCACTTCCCTCGTGGAGCACTGCCCTCATGGTAGGGATATGAGTCCATCTCCGCCCCTACTTTAGAAACAATTACGAAGCAACCACTAACTAAAAACAAACTCTTGAAGTTGGGTGATCTGTTCCTTGAATCCAAGCCATGCTCTACTATGGAATTGGCTGCACAAAGTGCTAATACACACCTGGACATATTTTTGCTTTATAGAACCCACATTAACTTATTAAAATGTTTACCTGTTAAATCGTCCATACCGGACGATTTACCGCCACTTACACTAGTCATAACTTCACCTGGCAGTACCCACCTGCTTTCTTGCATGTACCATCTAGCACTCTCCCTCCGCCCAAATGTGGGCACAAAAGCACGTACATTTTGAGAGCACAATTTTGAAATAAACATAACTGACGACATTTGGCATTACTGCTTCTCACAGATGCGTTATGTCTCGAATAACTACAAACACAAGCTATTACATTTTAAATATTTACATAGGGGAGTGGAGTTGGCCTAACAGCTAGGGCATTGAACCTTGAATCTGGGGAACTGGGTTCGAGTCTCAGCAATGACGCTGAACATCCTGAGATTCTGGGCAAATCACTTAATCTCCCCATGCCTAACAAAACATGAATGTGTCCTCATGTAATGCAACTGGTGCTTCTGTAAAGCGCTCTGAAACCCGATTTGGGTCACGTTTACGCTACATAAAATTCTGTAAAAAAATATATAGAATCTATGTTACTCCTAAACTGATGGCCAAGGTGAATCCCACATTGTCTAGTGACTGTGCAAGATGCAGTATTATTGAAGCAGATTTTTACCATCTAACTTGGGCTTGCAACCCAGTGAATGTGTATTGGGTTGATGTATTTAGCCATCTCTCTATCATGGTAGAACATACTATACCCCCTGAACTGCTAACAGGCCTATTAGGATATGTTAAGCCTTTCAAAAGAAGCATAAGACGTTTAGCACTATTGCCCTACTGATAGCTAAGAGACAAGTTTTGCTGCACTGGAGCAGGATGCAAACAGCATCACTAGAAGCGTGGATCTGAGATCTCTCCTACAGTGACACTATGAGTGACATTTACGCTACACTACTACCCGTCACCTCAAGCCCTTGTGATATTTGGCAGCGTCTCAAAAACTATCTACAAACACACTCCACAGATGCTTAGCAGTGGTGGTATCATCGATTGAGGCAGCTGAATGAACATTGCTTGAGAGTAAGATTGGGTAGTGCTCTGCTATGACATTCATGTTTGGCTATTGTCCACAGACTGCTTTGGTAGAAATGTTAATCAGATGAGCACGAACATTGCTGTGCGTTGCATGTTTTCTACAATGTCATTTGCACAATTGCTCTATGTTATTTGTTTTGTAGTGTTTAGGTTTATTTAGTCTGTTATTCTTGTTATAGCCAAACTGGAAATGTTCCAATGTACTGCATGATACTCTGACAACTTCATCTGTGTATGGGACAACAGCTACTCCCTTTGCTAACTACAGCTTGGTTGTATTCTTCTTATGAAAAAACCTCAATAAATACATTAAAAAAATTAAATAAATAAAACCAAGATGGCAGAACCTTTCCTCCCTTATGCAGCTTCTTTGACCATCTTATAGATGTGGCCAGGGAAATTAGCAACGCTTGTCTGTAGTAATTTAAATCTAGATCTGGGGGCAGCTCCTCTCCCATTGGGATTGGTGCCTGAATGGCTAAAAGGAAAAAAGAAGGGACATGCCCATGTGTTAGCTACATCTGCCTGTGGTAGTGTAGGTCTCTTTGAAGATAGTTACGTTCTTGGGCATTGCCCAGATTGTCATCATGTCAGAGGACCATAATCCTTTGTTGCAGCAGTGGGAGCAACTTCACACCTCATCAATGAGCTATTCCGTGTGACACTTGGAAGCTCATGTAATTGGGCTTCTAGATGTTTTAAGGAGGCAAAAGTTGACTTTTTAAAACTACCTTTCATAAAATATTTAGCACAATTCCAAGTTTACCCATGAATTGGATTTTTAATAAATATTTTAAAAGGTCCAACAATGATCCTTTTGGGTGAGTCTTAGGAGAAGAAAACATTATTAAATGTTAATACTAAATCCGAATGCTTTCCTATGGAAAAACTAACCCTGCTACAGTGAAAATAGCTTCTGGGTTCTTGCCACTATCATTTGTTACATTAAACGTGGACGTGTCCTACTTTTACATATCATGCACCCTGCCTCATTGGGCATTAAAGCATACTCAAGAGTGACATTAATATTTATAAGGAGGGGCTAGGCCTGCTAAAAAGGGTTATTTTTACAGATTCAAATTTGTTGTTTATACCTGATCAGCCTGGTTGCAGGCCTGCAGTCATGTTTTACATTATCACTTTAGTGGTGGCACAATATGTGACATTTAACTTACTGACCAAGGGTACACTGCCATATATTAGGAACTTAAAGGCAAGTTAAATATGCCAATTACGAATATAGCCAATTTCGACATGTTTTAGGGGTCAGAGCCCATCCACTTGCACCTGGCTATCAGAGTCACACTGCAAGAATGAAAAAAACAGCAGCATCTGTCTAAAAGATGGGGGTGATCATGCATTAGGAGATATTTTCGTAAACACAGTATTTTGTTGGTTTAATTTATTTCGTAAGTTTCTTACAAGAAATAGACATGAATACAATAATGGTCAAGCCACAGGACCTCCAAAGCAGACCTAAAGTCAACTTGACCTTCAATGGCAAAAGTAGGGTTTAACAGATAACCTGCATTATGTGTTGACCAGTTACTGTTGAGAGAGGTTTAGAATTCTCATAGACTGGGAAAAATGTAGTGAGCTAATGTCAGAAATGATTTTGTTCATACATTAAAGTAATATCATGAAATGAGCATAACGAGCTTGGGCTGGTAAGAGTAATTCTTCTAAGCAAAATAAATATTTGAGAGTGAGAGAAGGGGACGTGAAATTAAAAGACAGCATTTCAACTTCTTTACTTCTTAATATCAGCTCAAAATTCACAATTACACCGCTATCTATATGCCTAATTAGCCTCATCATAGTATTTTGTATCTAGGAGGGTAAAAGTCCTTTATAATGGGGCCACAGAGTCAGGTATCATAACTGATGACTTTCTTTAGTTATTACCAGGGCCAGACTGAGAACCAAAACCGGCCCTGGTAAAGTGCTCGGGCGCCCCCCCCCCCACCCAGCCGGGCCCCGGGTGCTGGGGGTGCCGCCGAGCTCTTTGCCAGGGCCGGCTTTCGGCCGATTTTGTTACAGGGCCGATTTTGCCCCAGGGGCCCAAAACCGGCCCCCACCCGTGCGGCGCACCGGGGGATTGCCCGGTGCCTGCTACGGCCAGTCCGGGCCTGGTTATTACCACATTAATGAAGATTCTGTTTTTCTTGACTGATCTAACATTAGAGAGAATAGCAAGTTGCATGAAGTTGGATAAAGGATGACTTGTGGAATAGTGGATAGTTACTTACAAACAGAAATAAACGGTACTCCTTTAAACAAAACAGGTAGGGTTGATGAGCTGTCCAAGAAGCAGCAGGATATGGTTGTAATTTCACGTTTCACACATTTCCTGAAACTACGATATTACACGACGTTGAGTAGCTACCTTCCATTTGCAGAAAACATTTACCACATATGCTCTATCCATGGTAACAACTTACAGCAAATGACTGGGAACAACAAGAACGACAGAGCACAAGCAGTTGTTTGCAATGTTTTTGTTTTTTCACTTTGTTAGTGTCAAAAGATTCCTCACCGTTGATGCGAGGATGCACTGCATGATGAAATATAGAGTGAAATGGCAGATTTGTATTTCACGTAATTATATGTAATTTCACATCATTTTGCAAAAGCAAACTACATAAATATCGGACACCCCTAGAATTGGCATCTCTGGCTCTACCATACATCAGGCAGCAGAAATGAGAAAAGCAGAAGTAGTAGCTTATAAAATAAAATAGTAATCTTAAAATAATAAAGGAAATCCAATTAATAACTCGTCTGGGCACCCTCATTTTTAAACAGGGCCAAAATTCTTAATTTAACAGAAGTAGATTAATAATGTGCTGATCAAAGTCCACGCACTATTCCCCATCATATATGAGGACATAAAAAAGGGCAGTGTAAGGGCAAAAAAGATAATGGCTCCATCCAGCTAATATCTCAATGAATATATCTGTGCTGCCTTTGCCATTCTATGGTACACTGCGCAGGTGCCTTGGGAGATAGTGGAAGAAGTGATACTGCTGGCTGCACAATAAATTAGACTGCCAGTCAAAAGAACTTTGGGGCATATTAGCAAAAACTTGCGATATTTATTGCAAAATGCGCTTAGCACGTTCATTTTTATCACTGCCTATCGCTGGATATTTCAGCGGAGAAAACATGCTATTAGCAACGTTTAGCTACACTGTGATAAAACATCCAGCAATAGCGGCAAAATGCCTGAATATCGCAGGAAATCCAGCGATATTGACGCATTAACGCCATGGCGGACTTAGCCTGATAATCCACCTCCCATTGAGGAATACAGGTAAGTCAGGTTTTAAGCAGGTGTTAATTTCTAGCGATAATCGCGCTTACCGTGACTTTTTTTATCGTTTCGCCTGCGTTGCTAATAGGCGATAGCTGTGTTAGCGACTGCTTTCAGTCGCTACCAGTTTGGGTATGCCCACTTTGCATGTCATTAGTGATAAATATCGCTGACATGCAAAGCGGGCCCCAAACCGTTTGCTATCGCCTGAAAGCTGTCGGTAACTGTTGTTAATGACAGCTTGCTGATAGGGCGATAGAAATATCGCCGCTTTAGTGGCCAAAAGTGCTGCTAAAGCGGCGATACTGCCCTTGCTGATATGCCCCTTTGACTTTGGGACTTGTTTTGTTTGCCAACCAATCTCCTTTTTTGTGGGCTGTGATTCCCAGTTCAGTTTGGATGATTGGGGTTTGGATTTTTTAAATGTGGTTTGCAGAGGTTTAGCAATTTATGCTCTAAATCTATGCCAAACCATCCCTTACAAAAAGTACTGCTAGAATAATGGGCTGACACATCTTATAACACTTGATTCACTAATAACGTTTGGGTCTAGATTTAGTGTATTGCATCCGCAGTAGCACAGCATGAAAAAATTACTGGACTGCTTTGAGAGAAGGGCAGAAAATAGCACAGCACCAAACTAGGTGGCTGATTACAATAATGGGTGGTCAGACCCCAGCCCGCTATCATGGCGCTCAGGAGACCCCCCACAAGCAAGTGGTGATCGGAATGCCGCATTACGATGGAACAGCCGGGCTGGTGGTCGCAAATAGCTCCTTTACATGGCAGCTTGTGCTGTTGCCCAGAAAAAGGGCCAGAGCACAAGCCACCGCGCAAAGGGGCACTTCCTGCGTAGTCATGTACCTTGAGTCATGCCCCATGTGGGGCGCTACATGTGCCCACTGGGCCACTATACCATGGCTCATGATGGACAGGGGCCCTGTTTGGGGACTCCAAAAACCGTTTCTGACCGCCTTTTCATGGCAGTCTTTCCAACTCCAAAAGGCTGCTGGAAAGGGATACCATAATCCCGCCTATATTCGGGACTGTCCGTCAGGATCAGATGATCCTGTTGTAGGCAGCGGTCTTCCCCCCAACTGCTTAGGGTAAAACTGCCTGTATTGAAATGAGGTGTTCGACCGAAGGCCTGGCAACAATTAGACTGCCACTGACCACCTTGCCGTGTGCCGTCCGACTGGCATTATAACCAAGGGCTTAGTTAGGGTCAGTGGCACCCATTCCAAACCTGGCAGTTTCTGATCATGATGAGGCTTGTGCTGTTGTACAAAGGTGAGCCAGCAGAGTCTAGTCTAGTCTCGGATTTGTACTGTAGGTACACCCTTAGTTGAACAGAACATAAAGTGCAAGAAATTTGTATTTATTGCAATCATTGTTGATAATCTTTGTAGGTTGTATAACAGAGGCGCGCGTGGCTGAACCATCCGTGACTCTACAACGCGGTCCCAACCACGAATGTGTCTCAAATACTCATTTGTGTACCACACACGCCTTTACCACTCATGCCTCTACCATGATATTCAATGTGAAGGCATGTTTGCTAAATGAATAATTGTCGTAAATTCAAAACGAGACTATCCCAGCTACTTGCCCATCCAAGCATTTGGGGAGAGGATGTGGCCTTATGGCTAGGGCGGTCGATCTGATATCTGGGAAATTGGGTTTGAGTCTCGGCAATGACACTCAACATCCTGTGATTCTGGGCAAATGACTTAATCTCCCCATGCCTAAGAAAAATAAATGTGTTCTTGTGTAAGGCAACTGGTGCTCATGTAAAGTGCTCTGACACCTGATACCTTCGGGTCAAGTTCGCTCTATATAAAACTCCAGAAAAAAAGCAATTCCACTCAGAACCACCTGGAACACTTTCTAATCGCACCCCGTATACGTGCAAAAACGCTCCTTTTCATAGGCCTCAATGCTGGCGTTTTGCCATTTAGAAACTAGGCCCAAAAAATCACAGGCACAGTAGACATCCCTAGCCATCAGTGACAGAAGCCGTTTTCACCTGCAGTAATTGGAAGCATTTCTCAACAACCTTAAAAACGGGCCCATTGGACAATATTGAAACCCGCACCTTTACACACAATGCTGTGTCTACCACTTCAACTGCATCGGTCATCTTGAAACCTGGAAGGACACTAGTCCCACTTGTCACCTAGTACCTCACTTAGCCACATCCTGATGGAATCATGGGAAGGGGTACGACTTTTCACACAAAGACGCCCCACCACCACTCAACCTCGCCAACTCCAATGTTCACAAAACGAAAATGGGCCCTGAGCCCTAGACTCCAGGAACCATATTTGTTTTTTGTAATTGTATGAAAGGCAATATGTATTTAGTTATAATAAATGTTACATACATATATGCACGTTGTGCATTTCTTACCTTTTTTACTCTGCATATAATCAGTTGACCTGTACTTTATTGTTGGGAGCACAAATTTCATTAATACGAACTTTAAAACAATTATGGTGATCTTTTGCTCCTGGGCTTTAGACACATTCTTCTATTCTTAGTTCTCGATTCAGATACTCAGTAGAGTTTGAGACATCATTAAATTAGAAACATGCGCGAACACTGGCACTAGTTTAGGGTGATTTCAAACACAGGAATACTGGGGAGCCTGCTCAAAACTAGCAGTGATTTCAACTATACTTCTCTGTTCTGTGCAACTGGAAGAGGCCAGGAAACAACATATTTCATCCAAAGGCAAGAGGCAAGAGGCAAGTTTCCAACTCTCTCACCTGCATGGTAGGCATTTATTTTGAAGCCATGCTTACTCAATAGCCTCCATATGTAAAAGTTTAAATTTGAGTAAAACATATGTTTATTTCTGGTTTACAAATTAGTTAATCAAAGTGTAACACATTGCCTATAATTTCGAAATCAAACACTTAAACCAAATATATTAATCATTAAAAATGTATTACAATTATTCAAAAGAGCTTATCATAACCTTTATTATGAGCGGGAAATGATTCTCATCCAATTAATCAATATTGAACTTTACAAAATTGCTGTCAATGTAACAGTGCCTCAACTAAATGATTTCAGTATAGATGAAATATAACTGATAGATTCTCTATTAAAAAACAAAGCCTAAAACATATGTCTTTTTGTCTAAGTTTCAACAAGCTACATCCTACAGCTGGCCAAAGTCAAAGAGCATAAACATCTTAAGAGCATCTAATGATAGTGAGCTAACCAAATAATTTTTGATTGAACACAAGTTCAGGCTCTTTTCATCTATCTCACACGAAGACTTTATAATAGGTGACACATGATCTTTTTTGTAAGTCCTTGCTTTAATCCAAAATTTAGTTATTCATTGAACATGTCTCTGGATGTTTCAACTTCCTAAAATAACCCACCAAAACCAAAAACCTTAGACATTCCATTGCTGTTTTCAAGCAAGGAGTATTGGCTATTTTGTAACTACTGGACCTTAATAAACTTGCAACTTTGGTGCAAAGCAGCTCATGGAGTAGTAATGGATTTGCTTGTGAAGCAGCAACTTTCTCAGAACTTAAAACAATCCAGTCAAGGTGAATAAAAAGATGAGTATTTACATTAACTGAAGACTTAGCTCCTTAGGGCAGCTTTCAACTGATCCAGATCACACTGGGTGTTGGACAGCATGCTAAATCCCAAGAAATCATCTGATGAACCTACTTGGCCTGGAAAGACATCTTCAGTTATGAGCTCTCTGCCTTCTATTTATTTGGATGGAGTCTTTCATAAAGGATTTAACAGAATATTTACATAGGACTGTCTATAGCAGTATGTTCCCTTGTATAACATGTAGATGAAACTTATGAGGCTCTTCTACTTCAGTCCAATTCAACAACCAGTTCTTGCTCAGTTCCCTGTTTTGATACACCACCACTTTAATGCTTGAGTAAATAGTAATAAAAAGAATCGCATCACTCTTTGGGCCAGATGTACGTCCTGCCAATTAGCGAGTCGCAAATTGCGGTTCATTTGCGACTCGCGACCCACTAATAGGAATGCAAAACAGTGTCTCAGACACTGTTTGCGTTTCCTAATGGGGGTGCAAATTGCATGCCTCATTAATATTAATGAGGCAGTCGCAATTTGCATCACCTTTAGGAATGGCTAGCACTCACAGGGATGGTGGCCTGCTGGGGTCAGCAGAACACCATGTCTGTGACTGCTTTTTTAATAAAGCAGTTTTTTTTAATGCAGCCTGTTTTCCTTAACCCCTTCGAGGCTAATGACGAGCTGGGCTCGTCATGGCGCTTACCTGCCGTGCGCGGATGACAAGGCCAGCTCGTCATAAAACAATGAAAATCAATCATCTGCAGCGCAGGACGGGAAAACGCCTAGCAGCCATGGGGTTAAAGGAAAACGGGATGCATTTAAAAAATAAAAATGAAACTTTGCAGTTTCATTTTTTTAAGGGCAGGCAGTGGTCTCTGGGACCACTGCCTGCTCTTAAAAAATATTTTCTCACATACTCACAAATGGGAAGGGGTCCCCTGGGGACCCCTTCCCCTTTGTGAGTGGTTTACCACCTACTGGAAGTAGGTGGTAAAATGCAAGTGTTTTGCAGTCGCAAATGCGGCCTCACAATATTAGTACATAGCATGTTGACTCGCTATAAGGAAGGGAGGCCCCTTCCTAACAGAGAGAGTCGCAAATGCTATTTTGCGAGTCAGTGACTCGCAAAATAGCATTTGTACATGCTATTACCCTTTTTTGCAGCCGCAAACAGGAAGATCTCCTGTTTGCCGCTGCAAAAAAGGGTCATACATCTGGCCCTAAATCTCTATGGCTAAGTGAGGACTGCTGTCCAGTTTTTACCATTTTCACACTTGCTTTCCCCAGCGGTTGTGGTATTTGCAAGTATCTTGACCAATGCCATATTAGTATCAGGATATAACGATGCAAGAAACTCGCTAAAAGCAGTTCTACTCCAGAAAATAGAACGCAAATCAATTATCAGTAATCTCAGTAATCGATTACTGAGACTAGCGGGATGTACGAGGTGGATTCATTCTCCTCAAAACTCCACGTGGGCTAATTAAAGCGCCTTTCACATATAGACCCCGTAGAAAATAGAGATAAAAGAGACTGAAGGACCAGTCGTTCTGGGTCTGAATTTATGGTCTACAGGACCAGTCGTTCTGGCTCTGAATTTATGGTCAACACTTTTCATGGTGCATCACATGTCCTGATGATGGTCTTGATGAATTACAATACGTGAGACCGAAACGTCGACAACAAGAAACTTTTTTGTGAATAATTTCAACAATCTCTGTATTATAATATTGTACACAAATGCTGAATAATGTATATATGGCAATTTGTAAATATTGACCATATAACCTGTAAAAAGTGTCATTTAACCACTGCTCATTTGTGTTAGTGAAATTGGTTTCAGCACCTATGGAGACAATAACTAAAAGTTACAAGGTCAGATATCATGCGGTCCAATCTTATGGCGCTGGTGTATGGGGTTTATGTGACCCAGCACAGCTGCAGATTGCTGAAAAAAACTGCCATGATGAAGTGGGTCTACAATGCCTAGAGAACATCATTAAGATGGCACCGTCCTTTCTGTGGTTATTAATCTGGTCTAGGCCTGAAACGTCTCTTAACCAAATGGTAATTGACAATTGTTTGAGCTTAGACTAAGGCCATTATTACAATTATGCTGTCCATAGGACCTCTGACCATCGCCACACTGCGGGCCTGCCTGCAGTATTACGAGTGTCTGGGTCGGACAGCCACAGGACCGCTGCATCCGCCCGGGAGCCAGGATGCCGCGGTAGTCGTGCAGTGGTCCGGGAGCTTCAATATGCTGGCGGTGCTGCTGCGGTACAGCTGAGAATATTACGAGTTACCTTTTCCCTGTCCCATTCATGATGGTGAGCCCCCCATAAAAGGGTGGCAGAGAGGCATCAAAAGGGTGCTGCTCCTTGGGCTGCTTTTGGGGGTGTACAACATGTGCCTCCTCCGGATTTGCACCCCCCAGGTCTTGCAAGGTGTGGGATGCATGCCATACAATGCACAGGGCCAGACTTGGAACAGAAATCGGCCCTGGCACACTGCTCGGCGGGCCCCCCCTGAGGTGAGGGGGAGTGCAGCCGAGCAGTTTGCAAGGGCTGGTTTCGGACGATTTGGTTACCGGGGTCCGATATTGCCGACCCCCGGTAACAAAAATGACCCCCCCAGGGGCTCTAAACCGTCCCCCACCCTAGAGGCCTACCAGGAAAACGCCCGGTGCCCGTTGTGGCCAGTCCGGCCCTGATAATACAGGAAAGTACAGTCGACACTGTGACAGCGGAGGTCTGCATGTTAGGCTCTCCCATGAGCCTAACAGACCACTACTGTCAGCCCGACACTGAAATGCTCACCCGCCATGCATTACACTTAAAATCTGGTGGGTGGGCGCATACCAGTCTTGGCAGTCCTGCAGCGGAAGGTGCAGTGGTGGCGCAGCTGGAGGACCACCAAAGTCGTAATAAGGCCCAAAGTCTTTAATACTAGGTGGCTGCCTTATGTGAAGGACCAACTTTACTCAATCTGCTTGCCATTGCTTTTCAGACAATCCACAAAAACCTTAATCTGCCACTTAGAGCTGCTGTTAAAATTTAAATACTGGCTCAACTGGGTATGAAAAGAGCAGCAGTAGAGTGCAGTAAGAGGATGGTGGAGGTCTATACCCCATTAATTGTAACTATTTGTATGGAACCTTATTTATACATTGTTCCAAGCTATCAGAGATAATATTTGGTAAGATTACGCCTTAATATGTCACTCATCCAAGGCATACTGCAAATAAGATCTTTTGCCTCGCCCTTGTGACTCAGGATCTGTCCAGTCGCAGCTGTATTTTCTCTTTTTTTGAGACCTAGACAGGGTCCATAGGACGAGCATCCTAAGACCTTTACTTAGAAACTTCAATATTAGATTTTGCAGAGCAGCTTTATATTATCTTCAACTGTTGCATTCCAATGCAGTGTGCCTAACAGTTTATCGATGTATTGCAGCAACAGTAGGGAAATTATCCTAGTTTGATAACAATCATTGTACGCTCCCTGAAGGCCATTTTCAACCTCGGTTTTTTGTTATAGAAGTGGAGGCTACTAGTTGCATATAATAACTAGGTTTGGCCTCCCCAGTTTTTACTTCTGGCACCACAGTGCCCAAATAAAAAAAAGCAAAACGGTCAATTGGCTCACCAGCACCATCGAATTGTTCTGGGTAAACCAGTGGTGGGCCATGCTGCCTGACAAACCAAGCCCTTGTATGGTTTGTAGGGGGTGGACCAGCAGGGAGTTTATATTACCAATATAAAACAGATCACTCTATGGGAATTATAAAAATATTATGCTGCTATTGGCTGCTGCTTTTGCTCATTTTGCACATGTTCTATCTGATGAATGTTTCCGAGACAGTTGATACTGTTGTGTGTACTTGAACACTGCGCATTTGGGTTACCTATCATTGCTGAACTGTTATTGAAATGCTATACTGACGAAGGTGATGGCATTGCTCAGAATTATACTTTATGTGAAGGTTAAAACAGTAATTTTAATGAATTTATTTTTATATAATAAAAAACATACATACATTCAAATTGACTTCCCTCCCTACAACCCAATCAAAATCACAAACATCCCCAAACATAATTAATTACCAAAATTAAACATACTAAATTTAAAACATGTACAAATAAATGATTTAATAAATTAAATGAAGCAAATAATTTCAATAATAATAAAACATTTTTAAAAATACATAATTAATTTTAAAAGCAAAATTAATTGTGATTAACAATTAGGTAAAAATATATTTTCATTACTTCCCATCTTATTCCTTAAAAACCCAACAACCCGCTGCCAAAATATAAATTACTTAGAAAGGTAGAACAACTAAAACAATCATTGTAATTTACAAATTAAACTTAAATAAAAAAAATGGCAGATAAATAAACACTTTAAACAAATATTGCTCAATAAAATATTTAATTTACAATAAAAATGAATTGACATTTAACGTAAATTGATTATAATGTAATTAACTTCCAGCCATGCTCCCCTACAATCTAAAAAATGCACTACTAACATAGAAATTACTAACATAAATAAAAATTAAAAATACATTAAACAAATTCAACTAAATCAAACAAATGAACTAACAGTTAAACAATTAAACAATTTACATATTTAATTATAAATTACCTATTAAATGAGCATTAAAAAATATTTAACATTAAAATCAATTAACTTCACATCCTATTCAACTACAAACCCAGCAACCTGCTACGTTATTATACTTTACTAATTGAATCTTTAAAATATTACACATTTAACGTCACTAACTATATATTTTTTTAATATATAACAATTATACTAACAATACTAGCAGTTAAAATGTATACATGAATATATATCAAAACACACAAGATAATGGACGGAGTCAACCTATCCTGGCTGAAGACGGCTGATAGCCAGAAACCGGTCCTAGGATGCTTGATTCCGGTACAGGAAAGACATGGCTTGGCAGTTCTGGCAGGACTGTTCCCATGAGGCACAGACTCAAGGCTGATTTGCAAATGGCCATGTCTGAACTGGGGTGGTGTGGAGTGCAAAAAAACGATGGATTTAGGCCCAGATTTCTGTACTGGGGTGAATGTATGACATTGTTCTGCATTCTGTCCATCAACAGTAGTTTTTGTACATGAATATATATGACATTAATACAAACAATATTTATGACAACTATATTAAATTAAACAATATTAAATACAGCAATATTACTGAAAACGAGAAAACAAAACAAAAGATCTATATTCTTACCATAGACATTATGTTCCACGATATTTTGGAGTCCAAATACTATATTCATGTCACATCATATATTTAAACAGAAATTTTAGTCATTCACCGATACCATTATCACTTGACTGTCCCATGAGTGCTTCCACTTGTGAGGACTCGCACAAGGACTAAAATTACAAGTAGGCCTATTTCCACCATGCCTACTTACCAGCCGAGTGAACAACCTGCTTTTGAAAGGGGGATGCATCATTTTTTATAAAATATTCCCGAGTTACATTTAAGAAGGGTAAATATCACTTAATTGGTTGTATACTGATTTTACTGAGGTCCGCACAAACCCTTCCTACAGCAGGCTTTTCTACGTGAATATTTTCATGTAACTTTTTTTTCATTTATTAAGCACGTGGTTCACTGTTTCCGAAATTCAGCCAACATGAAATGTGATGCTCACAGTGACCACCATCTGCAAATATGAATTTGCTTACTGTGCGTTGTCAATTGCCTGCTCTGTGCCGCATCAATGCGAAGGGGGTTACATCTCCCATGGTAATTGTATCCGTGTTGACTGAGCATCCGAGCTTTGCTTGGTGCTCGTACTCCATAGGCTGAACTGTAGGAAATTAGGCCTTTCACTTTTCAAATTCAGATGGTGTGCTGCTGAGCAATTACCATCTAATGATTAGGTTGTTTGCATAGATTACTCAGTCTATGCTTAAGAAAGCATTACATCAACTTAAATGCAGGATTTGGAGCTAAAGACAACTGTCAGGGTGGCATGTTTCTTGTGTCTCTGTTAAGTGGTGGGAGCAAACTTAGAGAAAATATGTTCTTCATAATAATTCATCCTTTAGTCACTAAAGAATACCCTAATATTGGCTTTTACAAGGTGGATTCTTCAGTTTCCCTGACTCCCTCCTGTCTTTCTGCAGGCTCTCCTCTGCATGCAGTGTCTCATTTCAGAGATGTAGCTGTCCGCACTGGGAGTTCATGGGCCCCTACTTGCAGGATTGTACACCCATCATCTGTTTCCTAAAAATATAATTTGTATCGGGACATTTTAGCTGCGTGTAGAAGGGAATGTTGTGCCATTTTATGCTGTGTTTTTACTCATTTCACCTTAGGTTAAACATTTATTAAACATCCACCGAATCTAGGAATGTAGCTGCAATGTCCCTGTTCAATTTAAGTTGCACCTTTCAATAAATTATCAAGCACTCTGGATCTTCCTGTGTACTCCGTATAATGGACAGGGAGCACGGCTAGGGCGCAGGAGAAGGAAAAACAAAGAGTTTAACGAAGAGTTTTCTAGGAGGTGGATAGTTGCATATGGGACCCCACACCTAGGTTCGCAGTGAGGAAGGCCCAAATGGTGGATATATAGAATGTAATAACCTTTGAAATTCAGTTTAATCCCCCCAAGCTTGCACAATTGGCTGGTGACAAGTTGTGTATTGCATTAGTGACTCAACAGTTCTCAGGCAGTATTTATTACAACCTCAATCAGCATAAATCATAACTCACATTATTTTCCATATAATCTTCAAAAATGCACAGCATGACCACAGTTATCAGTGATATACTGTTTGACCAACAGTAAGCTAGACATTGAAGCTCCTAACTGACATTTCTATGGAGTATTGATTGGCCACCCGGCTGGTCCTTACAGCACCGGTTAATTGACTTGTTCCCAAGTGAACTCCCTAGCCCTGCTAGATGTAACTTTCAAAGGATGAATCCACTCGCTCCCGCCCACCAAAGGAAGCCAGGGTCAGCATGTAAGTTGAACCCTTAACCTACCATTCGACATCCTCCCTGAAAGAGGATTCCCACTGGGCCCCTTCAGGAGATGGGCCTAACCACAAGGACAAACTCCAAACATCCCCAGGACAGTCCAATAGAGTACCCTGGAAGGCCAAGGACAATCGCTGTAGCCCACGCACTCAGCCCTACACTAAACACCATAAAACGACTGTCCCAATTTTAGATAATATTTAAAGCAAAATCAGACCACAGCTCGTTTGATTTTCAGTGTATGATGTCAAGGTGTTATCTGCTTTGTGGCCAAACACAATCCCACCCCTGCAAATTGCAGTACCAAACATTAGTATGAGTGTTAACTAAAGCAAGACAACATAACAACCTTCAGAATATATCAATGAAAACAAATCCCAGCCCCCCACCCTACAATTTAGGGATGGGAGTGGGAAAACATCAGTGTGTATGCTAAGAAGCAGTTAGAGAGTCAGTGGGTGACCGGGGTGTCCAACTGGTTCAAGGAGGTCACAATCACCCTCCCATCATATATGACCATTTTACTGGCCTCTACTGTGCCCCAAGGCTACCAGACAGTACCCTAGCAGTAAATGTTCTTGAACTGAGGTTTCCTGTGCGTTTGCCTCTACACACGCTAAATTTCCAAACAGCAGTGGCAATGGTCATTTAAAGTCCTTCTCCAGGTGTGGACTAACCTGTATGCTGGGATCCACCATCACGACAAACTTCTTTTGTTCACTGGACTAAGGGGTGTAGCTATCTGTGGTGCAGCTGGTGCAATGCACCAGGGCCCAGAGATGGAAGGGGTCCCACCTGCAATAGCCCATTGAGCCCTGAGAAGGCACCGACCAGCATAGGCACTGGAGTTCTGAAGATGATTGTGCATTAAAGGTGATTTGAAGTGTTGGTTTTATCTTGTCACATTTGCTGTGCATTCAGAGAAAGAGGTTACATGTCAGTCTAGTCTTGTAGCAAATTACTACTTATTCTTTCGTTCTCTTTCTGCAGAGTGTGAGGATTATGTAAAGTGAACTATGTGACAATCTTGCTAGTGTGAGAGGAAAGGCTGTAGGATGTTGTTTTCGTCTAACCAACACATTTAGATATGTATAAATGAATTGTGCAAATATTTCAAACTAAATAACAGGAAAGTACAAGTGTGATGATCACAGCGATTTTAATAGGATCACAAAAAATCAAGCCACTTTACTTGATGATGGGCATATGACAAGTATTCACTTAAACCCAGTTTTCACACAGAAATGTGTTGTGCGATGCATAGATTTATCAGTAAAACTGTATGTCTGTGTATATCTAGTGGCTGTTTCATTGGAAACTGTGCTGTAAATGACAGTGTTCTAGCACACTGTGCTGTATTAATATGTTTGTCACAGTTTGCTCCAAAATAGAACATCAACCTCATACTACACCCTTACCACTCTCCTACTCAATGGACATGGCTCGTTTGTGACACTTCATTGTGTTAGGCTTGGATTTTCCAGATTCCCTATTAATTCAGTGATGTAACATTGAGGGCAGCACCACCAGTCTAAAAATTGTTCCAGCATAGTGAGGCATTTAATAAAAGTGTACGTTTTTAAACATGAAATTAGAATCGTTCATGCCCACCCCCTACCTTAACAGCAATACCATTAATGAACTAACAGCCTGATTCATGAAAGACCTGTTTTGCGAGTCTTTAGTAGCGATTCATAAGGAATCGCTATTACAGGCTCGCAAAACGAGATTCATGTAGGAATCGCAAAAAAAAATGCGATTCCTACATATTCCTTATTTGCGATTAGCAAATTGCTAATCCCAAATAAGAAATAACTCCCCATTCATTCCTATGGGCCAAAGGCCCATAGGAATGAATAGGGAGTATTCCTTATTTGCGATTAGCAATTAGCGAATCGCAAATAACATAGCGATTTAAAGGGTGCCAGGGGTGTCCAAAGGACACCCTGTAGCACCCCTTAAATGCAAATTTAAACAGGTGTTGCGAACACACATGTCCAAAGGACATGTGTGTGTGCAACATGTAACTTAGAAAAATGCTTTTAAAAGGATTTTTCTAAGTTTTCACTATTTACCACGAGGTTTGACCTCGCGGTAAATAGCGTGCCGAAATTGCGAATTTGCAAGTTTAAAATGGATGATGAATTGCATTTAAGGAATCTAAAATAGAGATTCCTTAAATGTAATTCCTCGCAAAATAGCGAAATCGCTATTACCGATTTTCGCATTTGGGATGATGAATCCCAAATGCAAATATCGCACTCGCAAAGGGCCAGATTCTCAGATTCTGGCCCTTTGCGAGCGCAATACAGCATGATGAATCAGGCTGTAAGAGACAAGTCAGTAATGGTTGTGCACCCTAAATGTGGGCTATATTTTTATTTTATTTTACATGGAACAACTTTATAGTTGATTAAATATGAGAGGACTTTGAACTCAATCAGAGCCTAGCATCTTGCTCAAGCCTTTAGTAGCTCACTAACCTCTATACTTTACTCTCAATATTCAGTGCCTGAAATAAGCTTAGATGCTGCTGCCTGTGTCATCCCTGTTTTGTATGTGAGAATATTTCAACTTGCACTGCTGCTGACCATCTTGTAACTGTGCTGTGTGTGTGGGCCAATTGCACTGCTGCCAAATGCTGAATATAGTGTGCATGTGTGTTTACATCTAGGCTTGTTATGAGAAACAAGGGTACCCCTTTAGTCAAAACCTGGGGTGAAAGTATTGTTAAAGAAAAACAATGGTTCTGGGTGGCCTAAGAAGGTCCTAGTAAGGAAAGGTATCATTCTAGTGAATGAGTTAATCTTGGGAGACAGTTTTTTAAGGTAACAAACATATAAAGGACTTTATTAATGTTTTCACAATTATGTTTTCTCGGTTTTCAGGTGCTCACACATGTGACAAGGTGCTTATAGTGACTGAGTGAGATATTAAAAAACTATATACAAAGTGTCACAAGCAAGGGTATTCCCCCCAAAAATATATACAGTAGGGTAGGGGAGTTTCCTTGCAAGGGTCGACGGCGTTTCGATCTAAAATGACTTTAGATCATCATCAGGACGTGAGCTTTCTTTGCACGAGGTGATAGATTAATTATCTGACTCGGCGATCAACTTGTTGATACTGTGATGTCTTGGTCCAATCAATTTTATTTTTGACAAGAATTTAAATATTTATTCATTCTTGTAAGGTAGTTTTAGCTCAAAAAAGGTTCATCGCAATCAATAATGGTCCAATTACTCGTATTTCAGAGGTAGGTGTACTGAATAGGAGCGGGCTATTTTTCCGGTATTAGTTGATGTCCCACGTTCCGGCGGGAATAGATCTCCGCGGTCCGCGGCTAAACTACCTCTGCATCACTGCTACGGCGTCTGGAAGCGCTGCCAGACGCCGTAGATTAACTCATTCACTAGAATTATACCTTTCCTTACTAGGACCTTCTTAGGCCACCCAGAACCATTGTTTTTCTTTAACAATACATCTAGGCTTGGGCTGCTGCTGCAGATGATGTCCATGTTCTGTGTATGTAATGGAATCTTGCATTGTATCTTGCCATGTTGGTATGTGTTTGATGGGTGTGAGTGATGTGTGTACTTCCTCCTAGTGCTGTACCTGTTTTGTGTGTGGCAATACCACTATGCCTTTCAGCTGGCTTGCATTCATACACCACAGTCATGTCATTTACACTTGTACTAAATCCGAAATGCTGCTTATTTGTTGTAAGGGAGGCGTTAAATGGCGCTGCCCCGTATCACACTTGTTCCATGACTTTGAAGAAAGCTTGAATGGCTGGTGATGCTGCACCACACTTGTTCCATGTCTTTGAAGAAAGCTTGCACTGGCCCTTCAGTGCCACACTTGTCTTAGAATGAAAATTGCACTGACTGGCCCTGCAGTACCTCATTTGTCCTATGTCTTTGAAGGGAGCTTGCACTGTCAGTCGGTCAGTACCACCCTTATCTCTCCATGTCTTTGAATGGAACATGCACTGGTTGTGCAGTACTACACAAGCTCCATGTCTTTCAGGGAAGATTAGGATGCTCTTGGCCAGTGCTGTTTGTCTTATGTGTGTGAGCCAATGATCCGCTGAGATCCTGCTCCCCCGGTGCTCTATCTGTGTGTGTTATAGGTCTGACCAAAAGACTGTATTATATGTCTCACCAGGCTATTTTGTTCTCCCAAACAATACACTGTTTTGCTTACAGAAAATTAGCTTTGGGTAAGCCCACTTCAGTTATTCATCAGACACCAGTGCATTCACATACTGGTTCAGCCCCTTTGAACACACAGTTAGGCAGTGGATTATCCCTCATCAGTCAATTGTGTAGCTGCTAATGTTTGTCTCTGCTCCGCGGGGCCACTGCTGGTTTATGAGAATGGTAGTGAATTTTGCTGGGGCAGAGTCAGACTAAGTTGGAGGATGAAGAGGAGGGGTGTTGGGGCAGATGACAGACTAAGATGTCACCCTTGTGAAGGGGCCCAGGTACTTTGCCTGCACTAGGGCCAATGGCAGCCTAGCTCTGCCACTAGCTGGTATAGCAAAAAGGCTGCATAATTTACCTTTTACTACAATACAGAATTGACAGATTTATGTACAAGCTGTGTCAAGGCAAGGAACTAAATATTCCAATATTTAACAGCAGTGAATGTGATCATCATAAAGTCCAATGTGTTGTAAAATAAACAATCTTTATTATATCATTCCAACCTAGACATTTTTTTTTACTGTTTAGTCCCTTGCATAGCAGACTACTACTGCACTACTAACCTGTCAGAACGTCATTGACTTTTTTCACTGTGGTCATTTCTTCATTTCCGTGCCACGTGCTCAGCTAACCTTGTCCAAGTATATTTTCATGATGCTGCTACTTTTGCCCCTTTCCTGCACTTATTGTTGCCTGTTTTTGTACATTGCGTTGATGATCTGCAACTTTTGCTTGGTATGAGCGAATGTTGCACTTTTTGTTAACCTGTCAGACCGGAATTAAATATACGCTTCCCCACCTGCTCTGCCCGCGCAGCGCCATGCTGCTCTGCCACACTCAGCTAACTCTGTACAAATGTAATTTCATGATGCCGCTGCTTGACCTACACCTGTGCATTTATTTCATTTGTGATCTTTATTTGTTTCTTGGACTTGGATAAACAATGGGCCTCATTTATGAAAAGTGACGCATCGCTGCGTGAAAACAGCGTGGCGTCACTTTTCATTGCGCCCTCCTTGCGACACCAATGATGCGTCATATTTACAGTATGACGCATCATTGCGCAAGGAGTTACAGATACGTCAGTATTTCTGACGTATCTGTATGGCGCAAAAGTGACGTTTTGCTGGAGTGTGCCACAAAAATGACGCAAATCCAGCAATGTGTCCTTTCACATGGGACAAGCCACATGTGAAAGGGCTTGCGTCAGTCTTACGTCTGCTGTGAGGCAGGTGTAAGAAATTGACGCATTTACGTCCTAGAAGTGGCGCAGTGAAATCCTATAGATTTCACTGCGTCACTTCTAGGACCTTTTCTTGCGTCAGAACGCCCCCCTGCATACATTATACCTGGCGTAGGTATAATGTAGCGCACAGGTTTACAAAGTGACGCATCTACCTAGAGGCTTCACTTTGTAAATATGGTGCAACAAGGCACATTTTTTACGCTGCTGGTGCGTCACAAAAAGTGACGCACCTGCGGCGTAAAAGTGACGCACAGCCTCATAAATGAGGCCCAAAGTCTGCTCTTCTTACGCGCAAGCTCTCAACACTTTCATATTGAGGCCCTGTTATATTTCCTCATTACCTAAATCTATTGCTAATTTAATGTTGCACAACTGCTGCGATTATTACCCTCGAACGTATCAGTACAGTGCTATGAATCCTGCTTTAGGTCAAGTATGCGCTATATAAGATAAATAGGAAATGTGTGTTTCAGTCTAGTCATTGGCGCATGTGCTACAGCAGAGAATGTGTCTTTCAGTATGTTTGGCGCCATGTTGGGACATGATCTCTGGCACAAAGAAAAAGGGCCCGCATTCCTCTCTCCTTTTACAGCATTCCCAGGGCAATCTCCGCGCCTCGCCTTCAGTAACATTTGTGTCCTCCTAACCTGCGCGGTGGCGTCGCATCAATAAAACAAGATCGAGAATGAGGGTCTAGTTCGACAGAATGCTTTGTGTGCCCTTTACTCCTGACTGGGGGATGAGAGGTTGCCATGGCTCCCTTCTGTGGCCCTCTGACGTCATACTTCCGTTCGCCATTGCAAAGAATTGCTACCTCTGGAGTGCTTTCTGAAAGTTAAAGTAGGACTTCGAAGTGCTTTGCTACTAGCGCAGTCTTGTGTACTGTCGTTTTATTGACAATTTTAATAATCTGGAGAGCAGCTTAAACCAGACATTTCTTCATGTACCCATACGTTTTCTCTTTTATGTCATTGACGTTGCTTTTAATGACATTCATGATAACATGTACAATTAATCTCTTCTGAATATGGCCTGGAAGTGACTATTTCGCATTTACTGGTTTCTTAAGCGCCTCGTGCTGCTTATAAGACCCCTTCTGCTCCTGCCCTTTTGGAGTAATCCACGTCCAAGGAAATGTTGCCTCACTTTGCCAAGACCATCAATACGCTTATTACAAAATAAAGGTTATTTTCATATCTGTGTTCACACCCTGCAGTCCGTGTGACTTCTAAGATGTAGGGCTTCTGTGACTTGAAAATGGCTTTTATGGTTCCAGTTAAATATCTGAAACCCTTATCTTAATGCTTGGCGGTGTGAGTGCAGAATCGTATAAAGTGCTTACAATCCGCATCCATTTCACACTCTTCAATAGTATTCTTTCTTTGCCTGTCTTGTCACGGTGGCAGTTTTCAGCTGATTTCCTCTTCAGTCTGTCACATTTCTTCGAAGCCTGCAGCTTGCAGTTGAGCCTGCATTGATTACCTTTAGGTTCTTTCCCATGTCTGGAGCATCTTTATGCAATGGCACAGCGAGGCACTTTTCATTCCGCATTAGTGGTAATTTAGTTTCTTTTCAGCGAAGATGTATTTCCAAATTGTGTCTACTTTCATTTCGGAATTTCAACATACTACTTTACACATTTGATATTTCACTTTAGCTGTTCCTGTTGCTGGTTGTGTATTTACTTCATTTATTATTTGCAGCATGATATTTGACTATATCCAGCCCTGGTAAAGGGTCAGGGCTACCAAGCATACACCAAGACTCCTACTCACAAATTGTTGAAAAGTATCAAGCCTGGTCCCCCTCTTGAGACCAGAGACGTTTTAATGCATGGGCAAAGTGGGCTCTGGCCCAGGGCCCCAGCCTTTCAGGGGGGCCCCTGAAAGTGTCAGCTCCGTTCTCCAGAGTTTTGTCCAAATGACCTTGAGTATTACTCAAACTGATTGTTTTAAATACTGTTTGCTATTAATTTATTTCTTATGTACCTGATGTGTGGGAGTCTAGTACAGCCATTTTGCAGAGAAATGCTGTGTTTATGTTTCATGCAATATACATAAAAAAAGTTTCTTTTAGATCAAAACAAGGCCTAACAAATAAGAAATGGGAGGGCATCACAGAGATTATTTGCAGTAATATTGGTTTGCTGCTGCTATGTTACAATATTAAAAACACACATAATTATCCCTGAATATTAGATGTAAACACATTTAGGGCCTTATTTATGAGAAGTGAGGCATTGCTGGGTGAAAGCAGTGATGCGTCACTTCTTAGTGCGCCCTCCTTGTGACATGCTGGATGCATCATATTTACAATATGAAGCATCATGTCATAAGGAGTTACAGATACGTCAGTATTTCTGACGTATCTGTAGGCGAAAAAGTGACGCATTGCTGGAGTGTGTCTGAAAATAAGACGCAACCCCGGCAATGTGTCCTTTCACATGGAGCAAGCCCCATGTGAAAGGGCCTGCGTCAGTCTTGCATCTGCTGTGAGGCAGGCGTAAGATATTGAAGTGACGCAACGGCGTCCTAGAAGTGGCGCACTGATTTCTCATAGATTTCAATGTGCCACTTCTACGAGGCTTTTTGCGGGGCAACACCCACCCTGCATACATTATACCTGGCATAGGTATAATGTGGTGCATGGGTTTACTAGATGCGTCCCTTTGTAAATAGGATTCAACATGGCACGTTGTTTACGTTGCAGCTGTGTCACAAAAAGTGATGCACCGGCAGCATAAAAATTTAAACGAGTGTTTCTTTGCATTGTCAGGGACCTAATGAAATGAATTAGTGTATTTAATATTTTTTTTATTTGTGTGTCAGCAAACACCGCAGCAGCAGCGGGGATTTCGAGACACTCTGCTCTAGGGGGCCGGGAGATTCACAACAAAGCCTCTTTAACAAGTAAAGCATCTTTTAAAGACCTGTGAAGTACTTGGGTGCGGCTTTGTGTGCGCCCAGGAACCTGGGGTGAGGGTGACAGACAGAGGGAGACAGAGGGAGAAAGACAGAGGGAGGGAGACATAGGGAGGAAGACAGAGACAGGCAGAGGGAGACAGAGAGGGAGACAGACAGAGGAAGGGAGACAGAGGGACGTAGACAGAAGGACAGAGACAGAGTGGGAGACAGAGGGAAACAGAGAGGGAGATAGAGGGCCACAGACAGAGGGAGACAGACAGAGGGAGGGAGACAGGGAGATAGAGGGAGGAGGGTGACAGAGGGTGGGAGACAGACAGAGGAATGGAGAGTGAGGAAGACAGAGAGAGAGGGAAACCGAGGGAGACAGAGAGAGAGGGAGACAGAGGGAGGGAGACAGAGGGAGGCAGAGGGAGACAAAGGGAGGGAGCCTGGGGGAGACAGAGTGAGGGAGAGGGAGACAGAGAGAGGGAGACAGACAGAAGGAGAAAGTGGGAGGGAGACAGTGGGAGGGAGACAGAGGGAGAGAGACAGAGGGAGGGAGACAGAGACAGACAGAGGGAGACAGAGGGACGGAGACACAGGGAGACAGATGGACGGAGACTGAGGGAGACAGAGGGCGAGAGACAGAGGGAGACAG
The DNA here is from genome assembly GCF_964263255.1 of Lissotriton vulgaris. Taxonomy (NCBI): domain Eukaryota; kingdom Metazoa; phylum Chordata; class Amphibia; order Caudata; family Salamandridae; genus Lissotriton; species Lissotriton vulgaris. Next base: position 976,591,298 of record NC_141693.1, read on the forward strand.
ACAGAGGAAGGAGACCGACAGAGGGAGAAAGAAGGAGATATACAGAGGGAGGAAGGCAACAGAGGGAAGAAGACAGATAGAGGGAGACAGAGGGAGAGAGAGGTAGGGAGACAGATAGGGAGAGGGAGACAGACAGATAGAGTGAGTGAGACAGAGGAAGACACAGAGAGAGGGAGAGGGAGAGAGGGAGAGAGAGAGAGAGATAGAGGGAGGGAGACAGAGGGAGGGAGACAGAGACAGACAGAGGGAGACAGAGAGAGAGGGAGACAGAGAGAGGAAGGCATGGAGGGAGACAGAGAGGGAGGTAGACAGAGGGACAGCGACAGAGAGGGAGACAGAGGGAAACAGAGAGGGAGACAGAGGGCGGCAGACAGAGGGAGACAGACAGAGGGAGGGAGACAGGGAGATAGAGGGAGGAGGGTGACAGAGGGAGGGAGACAGACAGAGGAAGGGAGAGTGAGGGAGACAGAGAGAGAGGGAAACCGAGGGAGACAGAGAGAGGGAGACAGAGAGAGAGGGAGACAGAGGGAGGGAGGCAGAGGGAGGCAGAGGGAGACAGAGGGAGACAGAGGGAGGGAGTCTGGGGGAGACAGAGTGGGGGAGAGGGAGACAGACAGAGGGAGAAAGTGGGAGGGAGACAATGGGAGGGAGACAGAGGGAGAGAGAAAGAGGGGGGCAGAGACAGACAGAGGGAGACAGAGGGACGGAGACAGAGGGAGACAGAGGGGCGGAGACAGAGGGAGACAGAGGGCGACAGACAGAGGGAGTCAGACAGAGGGAGGAGACAGACAGAGGGAGAAAGAGGGAGATAGACAGAGGGAGATAGACAGAGGGAAGAGGGCAACAGAGGGAGGGAGACAGATAGAGGGAGACAGAGGGAGAGAGATGTAGGGGGACAGAGAGGGAGACGGAGAGAGAGACGGAGAGAAAGAGGGAGGGAGACAGAGAGAGAGAGAAAGAGGGAGACAGAGACAGACAGGCACATGCAGAGACAGATAGAGGCAGAGACAGGGACAAGGGAAGACAGATAGAGGCAGAGACAGACAGAGAGAGAGGGAGGGAGAGGAAAACAGAGAGAGGGAGACAGGGACAGATAGACAGAGGCAGAGACAGGGACAGACAGATAGAGGCAGAGACTGAGACAGACAGAGAGGGAGACAGAGAGGGAGAGTGAGACGGAGGGAGACAGAGGGAGTGAGAGAGAGGGAGACAGGGGAGGGGAAGGAGACAGACAGAGGGAGACAGAGGGAGGCCGAGGAAGACAGACAGAGGGAGACAGGCAGAGGGAGAAAGGCAGAGGGTGGGAGATAGAGGGAGACAGACAGAGGAAGACAGAGGGAAACAGAGGGAGAGAGAGGGAGGGAGACAGAGGTAGGGAGACAGAGGGACAGAGAGGGAGACAAAGAGAGGGAGTTAGAGGGTGACAGACAGAGGGAAACAGACAGAGGGAGAAGGGCGACAGAGGGAGGGACACAGAGGGAGTGAGACAGATAGAGGGAGACAGAGGGAGGTAGACAGACAGACAGACAGAGGGAGACAGGCGGAGACAGACAGAGGGAGACAGACGGAGAAAGAGGGAGGGAGAGAAAGGGAGGGAGACAGAGGGAGAGAGACAGAGAGAAAGAGAGGGAGACAGACAGAGTGAGTGAGACAGAGAAAGACAGGGAGACAGAGAGAACGAGAGAGGGAGGGAGGGAGAGAGAGAGAGATAGAGAGAGAGGGAGGGAGACAGCGAGAGGGAGGGAGACAGAGAGATGAAGGGAGACAGACAGATGGAGGGAGCGTTAGATAGAGGGAGGGAGACAGAGAGAGAGAGAGAGAGAGAGAGAGAGAGAGAGAAAGATGTGTATATGCCATGTCTGGTGGCTCAGTGGACGAAGGTGTCCACTGCAGGGGCATGTGTTCAAACTCATGGTCACATTTTTTTTGCTCTGGCCCCGCCCCCCTCCCCAACTGACTCCGCCCCCACCAGAGTGGCCCTCTGCCACAAACCATACTATAAATTTGGCCCCCCAAGAGAAAGTTTGTGAGAACCCATGGACTAGAGTGTCCTGGCGTGTGACAGCGGGAGGAAAGCATGCGTAAAAGACTAATCAGTTATTATAAAGCCAGGTTTTTAAGTTCTTCCTGAAAGAGAGTAGGTCTGTGGTTAGTCTCAGAGACTCAAGGAGGCTAGTCCACAATTTGGACCTAGAAAGGGATCTGCCTCCAAGTATGGGCACAGCATTGGAAGATCTTAGGGGTCTAGATGTTTTGTAGTGATTAACAACCTTATTTAGGTAGCAGGTACCTAAGTTGTGGAAAGCTTTAAAGAAGATAGTCATCGCTTTGAAGTCGATCCAATCTTTTATGCATAAATAAATAAATAAATAAATAAATAAAGCCAGTGTAGAGACTTTAGAAAAGGGGTCATACTAGATCTGGGTTTAGGTCTCAGGTTGGCTGTGGCCACCGCGTTTTGTACCACTTGTAGGCCCTGGATAAAGGATTTGGGAAGACCGAGGTACAAGCTGTTGACATAGTCAAGCTTTGATGTCACCAGAGCCTGCACCACGTTTTTTCTGCTCTCAAGCTGTAACAGTGACAGGAATTTTTTTAACATCCGGAGTATGCCAAATCAAGTGCCAGTTAGATTTTGGATTTGAAAGCGCATGGAGAGTGTCTTGTCTATGACAATTCCTACGTTTTTGACTTTCTCCTTTTTCGCGGGCGGCAGATCTTTTGGCCACCAAGAGTTCCAGTCAGGTGATTCTGGATTACCAAAGAAAACAACTTCAGTTTTGTCATGATTGCACTTCAGCTGCTTGTTCTTAAGCCAGTTCAAAACCTTTGTGAGGCAAGACCTAATCATTGCCCTATCAAAGTTGGTTCCTTTTTCACACGTAAAAATCGACAGCGTAGGAAACACTTTTAGCTCCCTCTTCCTCTACCAGAAATGCAAGGGGGGATAGATATATATTAAAAAGGGTAGGAATGAGAATGAAGCACTGAGGGACACCTAAATTCATGGCCAGAACCGGGGATTAGAAAGGGGGAGCTAGATGTCCTGAAATCTATTTGCCAAGAAGGATGATATCCATGTTCAGGCAGTCCCCCTTAGGCCAATGTTAGCAAGTCTCTCCAGGAGCCTCTCATGTGGGACCGTATCAAAGGCCACCAACAGATCAAACAGTATAAGAACAGCCTTGCCTCTCTGGTCCAGCTTACCCTTGAGAAACTCAGTCACTTCCAGCAGAGCGGACTCCGTACTGTAGTTAGCCCAAAACCAGATTGGGACTCATGAAGGAGCTTCCCAACTTCGTTGTGTTTTTGGAGGGTCTTGTTTACATGCTTGTCAAATACTTTGGAGAGGGCCAGAAGAAGGGATATTGGCCGGTAGTTTGCAGGGTCCGTCGGTTTGGGGATAGCCTTTTTTATCAGTGGAAGAATCTCAACATTCTTTCATAATTTGGCATGTTGTCTGAGGAGAGGGAAACATTAAAGAGCTGGTTTACCATGGGGTTTATGCTGGGAGCTAATAGGTTCAGGATATTCGCTGGACATGGGTAGGAGAGCCGGACTTAATGCTTTGGAGAAGGGTCAGTGACTCTTCAAGCTGAAACTCAGGGATAGCTAGTAAAGCTGGAGGATCCAAGAGGTTAAATTTGCTATTAGAACTAAGGTAGAAGGTCAGTTCATCCTCTGAGATGTTAGTGAAGGCTTGTTGGATCACATAGATCTTTATGTGGAAGAATTGAGCTATTTGCTTAGACCATTTTTCCGTGCATGGCCCTTCCTTTGAGCCGGCTTTCAGGGTGGTAAAGGATTTTAGTATGCAAAAGATTTCCTTACTCTTATTTTGGACATTTTCTATCTTGGTTTGAAAGAAGCTTTTCTTGGCTGCCTTCACACGAATGTAATGAGCTTTAAAGTTGTCTTTATACACCTTCCTATCCTCAGGTAGGTAGGATTTATGCCATTTCCGTTCCAGTTTACTACAATCTCTTTTGCTAGAACTAAAGGAATCGTTAAACCATGGAGCTGATGGGTCTGAACTCTTTGAGGAGCGGGAAATAAATATTTGGTACCGCTGCATCAATGTTGGTTCGGAGCTATGAATCAATTGAGAGGGCATCCGAGTCAGGAAGCCAGACAGCTCCAGTGAGGAACGACCAATGGCGTCTGCTAACATCGGGATGGATATTCTATGGAATGTCCTGTAATTAGGGACCCTCTGCCCTGCGTTAGCCCGATGGGCTGTGGCAGGGTTAGGAATGACAAATTTTAATAGGAGGTGGTCAGACCAGATGATGGGAAGAGGTAAGCTTACTAATCTGACACTTGTGAAAGATTTGGTCTATCATATGACCCTTCTCATTGGTGGCCGAAGAAATAGATGGAAAAATGTTGCAGGCCTGCAACGTCTCCAACAAGGCATTATTTGAGGGCCTTTTCCACTGTATAAATCTCCTAGAACAAGACAGTTTTTGTATTTTAAGGCCAGGGAGGTGGTAGCTCTATTAAGCGTAGTAATAACATTTCCAATTGCACTGGGAGATCTGTAAATCAGAAAACCCGCTATGCTATGATGGGGTGATAAGGTACAGCAGAAGCCTAAGGACTCTGCGCCCTCGATGTTTTCCATTGGGATAGGAGAGCAGTCCAGTTTTTTATCGTAAAAAATTATGGCGACACCGCCCCCATCCCACTCGGTCGGTCCCTCCTAAGGATTTCATAACCCGTATGAATGACCGAGGTGATAGTAAGGTTGGAGGCTTGAAACAGCCAGGTCTCAGTGAGAAATAAAAGATTAGGCTGTTCGTCTAAAAGCAGGCCATAAATGTGTGGCGACAATTTAAAAGGGTGGCCTTTAGGTCCTCTGTTTTCTTATTGTTTTTACACTTATTGTTGCATGGGAGGATGTTGAGGGGAGTTTCCTGGGCTGGAGTAGAGACATGTTGCCCTTATTGCATCGAAAGTCTACCTCCATGCCCGGATCAGCCACAGTGTACTGACATAATGGTAGCCGCCTAATGCTAAGCAGTTTTTCCCTATTGTAATATAGTGGAATAAACTCACTGGAGGGGAACTGGGCAGCATGGCTGGCACCTGACGCATTCGGGATGCCTCCGGGACACCTCCGGGTCACCTACGGGCGCAGATGGGCTTGCATTTGGTGCGCCATTGGCGCACCCTTTGCGCTTGCCCGTTTGCATGAGGAATATGTAGGCTAATGCCTATGATGCAATTTAGATCGCTAACGTAGCTGAGGAAGCAGAAACTGTGTGGGCGGAAGTGAGGGGCCCAATGGTAGCCCCAGCCCTCCGCACAATCAGCATATCAGCCGCAGCGGACCAGGAGTGGAGGAAAAGCAAGATGGAAATCGGAGCAGCAAAGGAGGTGTAGGCAAGCAGAATCAAGGCAAGTGCACATAGGTAGGAGAAATTGTTAAAAAGCACAGAGTAATTCAGCCACACATATACAATTTAAAAAGTATTAAAAACCTAGTAACAGGGCTGGAAACACTAAATCCTACCATTGTCAGCTGTGCGCCTCCATTTACATTGGGAATATATAGGCTAATGCCTATGATGCAAACTGGTTGCCTAATGCAGCTAAAGAAGCAGAAACTGCTTGACAAACAGGGGCTCAAATTGGATCATAAATTCAGAGCTGTTCTGTACAGGGGCCCCCAAAATATGTTTGGCCCAGGGCCCCCAAAATCCTTAAGATGTCCCTGCTTGAGACGTCCATGGACAAAACCCACATTCTGCTTTTAACACTCAAATAGATGGGGAATTCACAGAGGAAGACAGTAAAGACCCTGACTATTGACTGGGGTGGGCAATAAACAGCATTCCGCCAGCAGAGTTTGTGAAGTTTTGCCCACTCTGCATTTCACTTGAAACGCGAGGGTCCGGTAAATGCTCCGACAACCGCCGAATGGTGGAGTTTTTTCTCATGCACGGCTCACCAATGTGAAGTTGGAGAGCACAAGTGAGAATTTGCGTACAGTTGCATGATTTTCAGGTGCTATAACACCTACAAGTAAGATTCCTCAAATTGGGCAGTCCCGGCAGGTTATGACCATTCGCGCTGAGAAAGCTGCAACTCAAGTAGAAAATCTACTCAAGTGGTAAAAAGAAGCAGCGCCCTCAGACATGTTGTGTGGTGCCATTCACACTGATTTTACAGCACGGTACAAGCTCCCATCGCTAAAAATCAGCAGTGCGACATGCCATATTCCACCCACTCGCTGAACTCCATGGAATCTCCCAAACATTTTATGTAACTCCGTGGGATTCCATTGAGTGAAACTCTGTGAGGCCCGTCCACCCCTACTATTGACATCCCACAGCCAGGTTACAGAAAAAATACCTGTGTGTGATGCAGTCCACTACATACCTAAGGAAACATGGACAAAGGGAGCGAGGAAATGCATAGGAATTAATTAGTGACTTTAATGGAATCTGAGACATTTTAAGAATAAGGAGCATTTAAACATTCGTAAGGAAGAAATACTGCATTATAGAATGGAACAACTGTGGCAGTAATCACCAGTGTAAATTGGTGGCAACTCTCCCTCCAACAATGGGTGGAATTGTGTGGTAATGTTGTCCACACAAAGTGGTTTCAATTTATGTATAGTAAACCCTACTTTCGGGTGTGGGGATGATTGTTTAACTCTTGTTTGTTTTATTGCATCTGAAGATTTCCTCTAGGTTTAGTCCACATGTCTAAATGAACAATTACAATGGTACTGGGGTAAAAAGTAAACCCAGGGTCTGATAGCACTGTGTGTCTAAGAGCTAAAAGCACAGATAATTACACCAAATAGTCTCAAGACATTGTGAAAACCTCTCGACTTATTGAATGGCCTTGCGTCACATAGCTAATTTCATTCATAAGCTAAAACTGGCAATGTCCCTGTAATTCCACATAACAGAATGAAGTTGTAATTAGAATGCAGAATTGCTGATAACTTTGACCTTCACCTCGAGTAATAATCTTGACTATTGCGTTATGTGTTAACTATGTGACAGAACAGCGGAAATACGCACCAATAGGCTTTATGCAATAGTAGCTAAACAGATATTTTTTCTGAGAGAAGGTTAGCTGTTAAGAAACTCAATTTATAGGTTTATTTTCTGCTTCAAATTTGACACAGCACATAGAAGTATCGATAGGCTGTTAGGATGTAGGAAACTTCCTAAAATTAGGCATGTTTATATTGTTTTCACTAGCCATTACATGCAGTGCTGCATTTATTTGGTCACTCTGTGTGATTACCTTTCACATTTTATATCCTAGACTTAAGTCATCTCCTGTTTCTTTGTGCTTTTGTTAGCACTGTGTTACTCATTTACAAAATAGGGTTTTGATTTCTACTATCTCCTTGAACTCATTTAGTGGGACTGATCTTGACTAGAAGACGCTTCCTAACGAGTAATGGTCATTGTGTTATGTATGGGTCGCAGTCCAACTTGATTTCTAATTCGTATTGATGCGTTGAACTGAGTCCTTGCTATAGTTAAAAAAAAAACCTTATTTATCTTTTTGTTAATGCGCACAATAATGGAATATCATTTTCACACACCATGACAAAGCAGTAACAACAGTTGTTTGAAATTGGTAACCTCTTGTCGAGTTATTCCCCTTTAGGGTTTAATTTTTTGTGGACTTTTGGGTGACGCATTGGACTTATGTTACAACTGAATGCAAATAAGTGTTTATTAAGCTACGCAAGATGCACCCGGAATATCAGAGTGGGATAATACAGTCCTCCCCTCTGTAGACCGGAACTGACATTCTAACTAATAGGGTAATTAAACACCCTAGAAAAGTGACTTCGCATGAAATCTGCTTTTGTAGCTGTATGATTTGGATTCATGAAGTCATGAATCTTTAAACACTGTGAGTGCTCTTGCTTTCTTTTCGAAGTTGCAGCGTATATATAATGAGAGTTACATCCTCTCACATGGAAGCACCCACCCAGAATTAGTCCAGTGAGTTCTTGGTGGAGCTGGTAGCTGACATATAGGCATGTGTGTATATATATATATATATATATATATATATATATATATATATATATATATATATATATATATATATATATATATATATACACACATGCCTATATGTCAGCTACCAGCTCCACCAAGAACTCACTGGACTTATATATATATATATATATATATATATATATATATATATATATATATATATATATATATATATACCTACTGGCGATAGCCAGTAGGTATATATAGTTAGGATTTTTTCTCTATGGAACTTTTGAAAATTCTATGTCTAATAACTTTGGCGTTTGTGGACGGAATTGGCTGAAATTTTCAGGAAAATGGCACATTTTGTTTCTGAGCAGCCCCTGAAAATTTGGGGGGGGTCGTCAAGGGGGGGCCGAGAAAAAAGGGGGGTCCCAAAACGCGTTTTTCCCATTCATTTTTCCATAGGGCGGTTGGCCTCACTTTTAGCTCGAACGGCTGAATGGATTTGCACGAAACTTGGCAAAATTGTAGGGACTGTTAGCCCGATGTGCCTTTGCTAGGTCTCAATATATGTGCTTCAGTGGATTTTGAGAAATTAACGTTCAAAATAAGATATATATCTGTAACAGCGCTCCGGGCAGCGCTCCGGTTCGCGTACTTTTCGCGTAACGGAACTTTGCGATGCGAAGCTGATTGGCTCTCCGGTGTCTGTCAACATTCTAAACAGTCCGGAGCGGCCGCCATCTTGTCTCTCGGTAGGATCGAGAGACAAGAGGAGGCCAAAACAAAAGGGGAAATGAAGGAAAGGGGGCGAGGTAGACCCCTTCTGACCCCCTAGGATGGATGAGGGGGATATTATAGAGCCACGCGGGGCCCAAAAAAAAAAGAAAAAAAATTCCGATTTTTTCGCCGTAGAGACGCGTCTTGGTACGCGAACCGTGCAGCTAACCGGGAAGCTAACCGGCAGTGTAACGGGAGTCTGAGGAGTAGCTGATTGGCTGTCAACATTGTAAACAGTCAGGAGCGGCCGCCATCTTGTCTCTCGGTAGGATCGAGAGACAAGAGGAGGCCAAAACAAAGGGGGAAATGAAGGAAAGGGGGCGAGGTAGACCCCTTCTGACCCCCTAGGATTGATGAGGGGAATATTATAGAGCCACGCGGGGCCAAAAAAAAAAAAAAAAAAAATCCGATTTTTTCGCCGTAGAGACGCGTCTTGGTACGCGAACCGGGCAGCGAACCGGGCAGCTAACCGGGCAGGTAACCGGGAAGCTAACCGGCAGTGTAACGGGAGTCTGAGGAGAAGCTGATTGGCTGTTAACATTGTAAACAGTCTGGAGCGGCCGCCATCTTGTCTCTCTGTGGGATCGAGAGACAAGAGGTGGAAAAAAAAAAGGTGTAAATGAATGAAAGGGGTAAGGCAGACCCCTCCTGAACCCCTAGGATTGATGAGGGGGCTATTAAAGTTCCCTGCGGGGCAAAAGAAAAAAGAAAGCAATTTTTCGCAGTAAAGGTGCTTCCCGGTACGTTAACCGGGCAGCTAACCGGCAGCGTAACGGGAGTCCGACATATTGTGTTTTTTGAACGTTTGTGATATGTGCACGTGTGGATTTTGTCTAATTAAGGTTAAAAAAATAAATATATATCTTTAAGCGTGCTCTGGCGCGCTTACGTTTTGGGTTTGGTTTGCGCTGCAGAGAAGATACGTCACGGTTATGCGATGCATCATGAGGCGTCTCACGGGCTACGTGATACGTCACGTAATAAAGAATATATTTTACAGCTATAGATATTAGCTTTTAAAAAACCAATGAAATTCACAGAAAAAACCATAGGTTATAGACCATATATAGTTAGGAATTTGCATTTACAAAACCTTGAAAATTCACTGAAAAAACCATAGGTTATAGACCATATATAGTTAGGGATTAGCATTTACAAAACCTTATTTTATTTGCACAAAACCATTAAAATTCCATATATAGTTAGTTGCACTAACTATATATCGCGGACCCGCAATCCACTACTAATGATGTCACATATTACATCATTCATGACATGGTCAGTGACATCACTGATGACATCACTGATGACATCTCAAATGACATCACTGATGACATCACTGATGACATCTCAAATGACATCACTGATGGCATCACTGACATCTCATTTGACATTACTGATTACATCACTGATGATATCATTTATGTGATAATACATCTTCAGACTCTAATATAACCTTAGATACACTCAGTGTAAACAGGCACTCACAGACTGTCACACATCCATGGAGTTACTCACACACCTAGTCAGTCATGCAAAGAATTAATCACATCTCCATTTCCTCAACTATACAGTTATACACACCTTACTTATTCAAACATATACTAACACATATTTACTCTCTTATACAATCCGTGATACAAGTTCACAATGATTCATACAGCCACTCTCACATTCACTGGCTCTTATGTTCAGTTATTTATATATGTCAACTCTCACATGGACTGTGTTTTACATATGTACTTACTTTTACATGTAGCACTGAGATATCCATTCACTCACCAATACACTCATGCACACAGTCAACTGTCCATACAGCTGTTTCTACATGCACTTTTGAACCCATACACCTAGGGAATCAACTGCTCACACATCTATGCACAGAGTTATACACCTCCCAGCCACCCACACACATACTCAGTCTCCCATACAAATACTTTGGCAACCATTCAATAACCCATATAGTTACTGATATAGCTACTGATTTAAACATGCAGCACTTTACAGAACAACATATATAATGATTGCCAAATTAAGACACTTTAATCACTAACCCATGCACTCAGTGAGACACATTTAATCATTCTCTCATACAGTCAGTCATGCACCTACTAAATCCTTCATCCAGACACTTATACATCTACTCATTCTTCAATATGTAAGACATATTTTAACTTTACAGAAACATACAATCACTGGGTGTTGTCATCAGTGATGTCATCAGTGATGTCATTTGAGATGTCATCAGTGATGTCATCAGTGATGTCACTGACCATGTCATGAATGATGTAATATGTGACATCATTAGTAGTGGATTGCGGGTCCGCGATATATAGTTAGTGCAACTAACTATATATGGAATTTTAATGGTTTTGTGCAAATAAAATAAGGTTTTGTAAATGCTAATCCCTAACTATATATGGTCTATAACCTATGGTTTTTTCTGTGAATATATATATATATATCTTCCATGGCGTCCTCCGTCCTAGTATCGCCGCTCTCCATGCAGTGGGTGCCACAGTTCGCAAGGACGGACTTGTGCAATTATTTCAGATACGGTCCAAGGACGATACGGGGCACTCGCGGGCAGTTAAATTAGGATTTATTGATTGATACATAAGTGCAACCACTACCGACAAACGCGTTTCGGCCACCTGGCATTCGTCAATGTCAGTATCCCTTTGTGTCAAATCTCCTTGGATCGTATCTGAAATATATTTATGTATATATATATATATATATATATATATATATATATATATATATTACCTACTGGCTATCGCCAGTAGGTATATATAGTTAGAATTTTTTCTCTATGGGACTTTTGAAAATTCTATGTCTAATAACTTTGGCGTTTGTGGACGGAATCGGCTGAAATTTTCAGGAAAATGGCACATTTTGATTCTGAGCAGCCCCTGAAAATTTAGGGGGGTTTCGTCAAGGGGGGGCTGAGAAAAAAGGGGGGTCCCAAAACGCGTTTTTTCCATTCATTTTTCCATAGGGCGGTTGGACTCACTTTTAGCTCGAACGGCTGAATGGATTTGCACGAAACTTGGCAAAATTGTAGGGACTGTTAGCCCGATGTGCCTTTGCTAGGTCTCAATATATGTGCTCCAGTAGTTTTTGAGAAATTAACGTTCAAACCAAGATATATATCTGTAACAGCGCTCTGGGCAGCGATCCGGTCCGCTTACTTTTCGCTTATCGGAACTTTGCGCGCAGAAAGCTGATTGGCTCTCCGGTGTCTGTCAACATTCTAAACAGTCCGGAGCGGACGCCATCTTGTCTCTCGGTAGGATCGAGAGAGAAGAAGAGGTGGAAAACGAAAGGGGAATTTAATGAAAGGGGGCAAGGTATCCCCCTCTTGACCCCCTAGGAATGTTGTTGGGGTTATTAAAGGGTCCCGTGGGGAAAATAAAAAAAAAATGATTTTTCACGGTAGAAGCGCGGCCGCGAACTGGTAGCGAAACGGGAATTCGCCATTTTGTGCTTCGTTAATTAAATTACTAGTTATAAGTGGGTGCGGGAGACGTATCCTAATCCCCTATGTTTCCTGAGGGTGGCTGAGGAGGCTGATATATGTTGATACATCTCTTCCAGCGGCTGTGCGTGAGCTTTTTTTTTTTTTGGCTGCATGACAGTCCGGAGCGGCCGCCATCTTGTCTCTCGGTAGGATCGAGAGAGAAGAAAAGGTGAAAAACTAAGGGGGAATTTAATGAAAGGGGGCAAGGTATCCCCCTCTTGACCCCCTAGGAATGTTGTTGGGGTTATTAAAGGGTCCCGTGGGGAAAATAAAAAAAAATGATTTTTCACGGTAGAAGCGCTTCACGGGCCGCGAACTGGGCCGCAAACTGGTAGCGAAACGGGAATTCGCCATTTTGTGCTTCGTTAATTAAAGTTCTAGGTATAAGGGGGTGCGGGAGACGTATCCTAATCCCCTATGTTTCCTGAGGGTGGCTGAGGAGGCTGATATATGTTGATACATCTCTTCCAGCGGCTGCGCCATCTTGCCTTTTTTCGAATGCCACAATTTTGTCGTGCACGGCAGCCATTTTAGATGCCAGGCTGGTCCCAGGCTATCACCTAACCCTGCGGATGTAGTTTATGGCCCCAGCTGTAGAGAATTCAGACATGCCAATCCTCCTGATTCAGGCGTGTGAGTACTGATTTCAGTGCTAGTCTCCCGCCTCCCGATTCCTGCAAGCAAAAACCCGGGGGCATATTACGAACAACTAGCGATAATTTTTGTCTCTAACTTGTTTAGAGACAAAAATTATCGCCGCACATCGGCGATTTTTATCGCAGATAAACCTTGCTATTATCGCAGAAAAGTCAGCGATATTCATGTATTATCGATCTAATGCTCTTAGCCATGTTATCCACCTCCCATTGGATAACATGGCTAAGAACTGCTCAGGGCAGGTGAAAAGTCAGCGATATTCATGTATTATCGATCTAATGCTCTTAGCCATGTTATCCACCTCCCATTGGATAACATGGCTAAGAACTGCTCAGGGCAGGTGTTAGATTTTGGAGATATTCGCGCTTAGCGCGAATATCTCCAAAAGTTGGTAATAGAAGGTAGCGATGTTAGGGACTGTTTCTAGTCGCTAACATCTTGGCACGCCACTTTGCATGTCATTAGTGATAAGTATCACTGACAGGCAAAGCGGGGCCCAAGATGGTCGCTATCTCCTTTTAGCTGTCACTAACTGGTGTTAGCGACAGCTTGGTAATAGGGAAATAATTTTATCTCCGCTTTCATGGCTTTTAAAGCCAAAAAAGCGGAGATAAACCCCCTTGATAATATGCCCCACGATTCCTCGGGGGTTTCAGCTGACAGGGCTTGGTATTGTGTTACATGGTAATTTTTCCATGAAACGTCAGAGGGTCGATGCAGGGGTTCTAGAAGAGGTGATAAACCATTTAAGCCTCATGAACAAGCGCATGGTCTTTTAAAGATTTGTGAAGTACTCGGGGCGGCGGTGTGTGTGTGCCCTCTTTCAGGAGCGGGCGGGGGGGCACTGCCAGCAACTTGCCAGGTCAGGTAGTGTTCAACACGTGCATCACCCTTTCTCTGCCTGCTATTGCGCTCCATGCTTCGGAAAGGTAAGAAAAAGAACGTGCATTTGAGTTTGAAATGTCCGATCCTGCAGCAGCACACTTCCAAAGCCCACACATGACAATAACCCGATTCAAGGCCCCATTCACCCGTTTTAAAAAAAATAGATAACACTCCAACAAAGTAAGGTTATAAAACTTTATTAACTACTAACTTTAACGAACGGAACAAAAACTAAAAACATTTAAACATTTCTCAACACAAAAAGCAACAATGGTTAGAAGCTGTCTTTTGTGCGAATAGTCCCAAGGCAGCACAACGTGCAGAGTTCTGGACGGCACCCAGGTGATGTCGCCTGGGTGCCGCACTGGTTTAGGGATCCTACAATGCTGCTCCGAAAATTGGCGTGGGGCGTCCCGGGTGGGGCGGGGGGAGGCCTCGTCAGTAGCGGTCTGTTGTGCGAATAGTCCCAAGGCAGCACAACGTGCAGAGTTCTGGACGGCACCCAGGTGATGTCGCCTGGGTGCCGCACTGGTTTAGGGATCCTACAATGCAGCACAGAAAAACAGCGTGGGGCGTCCCGGGTGGTGCGGGGGGAGGCCTCGTCAGTAGCGGTCTGTGTCCAGTGTCACATGGCTGACACAACATGTACGACAGGCACCCAGGTGATGTCCAGTAAACTGCCGCACTGGTTTTGGTATCCTACAATGCTGCTCCGAAAATTGGCGTGCGGCGGCCCGGGGGGGGGGCGTGGGGGAGCCGGCGTGAACGGGCCTCCCCAGGTGGCGGCCATCTAGCTGAGTTGCGCTCGCTCTTGCGGCCACAGCGTCTCGCTCACCATGTTGTTGAGTTGCTCCCACTCTTGCAGTGCAGCGATAGGCGGCTGCCACATGGCTCTTAAAATGGCGGACAGCTCCTCGGTTTTAGGCCTGGTCCACTGAAATGGTCCTGGGACACTTTGGAACTCGGACGCTTGCCTGCTAGGGCTTGGGCTCCATTCTCGAAAAGCGTCCCCTCAGCCGTGAAGATTGTATAAAAGTCTTGGGGGCCCCCGACTCCCGCAGGCTTCCGGTGGGGAGCGGCTGCCATGATTGCTCGCGGAATGACCACGACGGAGCCACGAGATGGTGGTGCTCTCATGCTGACGCCAGCTTCAGTCTGAATGATCCAGAAACAAGGTGGGGCTTTCATCGTTTGGGAAAAAAAAATGTTCTAAACCAATGAAAAGTGTTATTTTTAGGTCATATGACCAAGCCTTCCATCTTTAGGAAACCAAAAGTAAAATGAACCAATGAAAAGTTTTATAAACAAGTCACATGACCTGTTATGCGGCATAGGGCTACAAAAAGCGTAGAAAATCCGTTGGCACGTGAGGCGGCGTCAGTAGTGGACCGATGTGCGAATAGGCCGAAGGCAGCACAACGGGCCGAGATCCGGATGGTACCGAGGTGGTGTCCAGCAAATTGCCGCACTGGTGTGGCCATCCTACAATGCTGCGCCGAAAGACGGCGTGTCCAGCTGAGTTGCGGTCACTGTTGCGGTACAGTGACTCGAACGCGCCGAGATCCGGATGGCACCGAGGTGGTGTCCAGCAAATTGCCGCACTGGTGTGGCCATCCTACAATGCTGCGCCGAAAGACGGCGTGTCCAGCTGAATTGCGGTCACTGTTGCGGTACAGTGACTCGAACGCGCCGAGATCCGGATGGCACCGAGGTGGTGTCCAGCAAATTGCCGCACTGGTGTGGCCATCCTACAATGCTGCGCCGAAAGACGGCGTGTCCAGCTGAATTGCGGTCACTGTTGCGGTACAGTGACTCGAACGCGCCGAGATCCGGATGGCACCGAGGTGGTGTCCAGCAAATTGCCGCACTGGTGTGGCCATCCTACAATGCTGCGCCGAAAGACGGCGTGTCCAGCTGAGTTGCGGTCACTGTTGCGGTACAGTGAGTCGAACGCGCCGAGATCTGGATGGCCCCGATGTTGTGTCCAGCAAGTTGCCGCACTGGTGTGGCCATCCTACAATGCTGCGCCGAAAGTCGGCGTGGGGTGCCCCGTTGGCTTATGAGGTGATGTCAGTAGTGGACCGATGTGTGAATAGGTCGGAACCAGCACAAGGCACCAAGATCCGAATGGCAAGTCCTGGATGTTGAGTGCCTCAGTTGAGAGTTCTGAGCAGTGCTTGTAAGACTGTCTGAAGCTTATTTGCACCTGCTGCAGCTTCACTAGGTCCGGCGGAACTTTTTTCCTTTTCCTTTCTGCTTCTTTTCCTACAATGCGTTTCATCTGAAGACACGACCAGGTCCCTGAATGTGTGCAGGGGGACGCTATTGATTGAATGAAAATGGCGGCTTGACACAAAGCTGACTCAAGCGTTACTGTTGGTGCTATACAGACAAAAATTGGTTTTCAGTTTGTACATTCTTCAGGTTTTTTTTTTCCATCCAAGTCTGATTGAGAGTTTGTAGAAAAATGGCTTCAGATTTTCCACATACTACTCTTCAACATTCTTCCTAAATGTAACAATGTGAAACTCACTAGGAGAACGGCTGTTTCTGTTTCCTTTCAAAATGCTGCCACCAATATTTTCTGAATGGAAGACACCATCTTGTAGCATAAAGGGCCGAAAGGGGTTCTGGTCTGGCCGATGGTTGGTGGAGACATTTTGACTATATCTTGGACCTGCCCGGCCTCGCCCAAAATGGCGCCGGTATAAATGGGACTCGTAACTCCTTGCCCGCAAATGTATATCTAGAAAATGTTATTGTAAGTGGCCCTGTCGTATTTTAATTACAAAATGTACGTCCACCGATTCCGCAACTGTTAGACACCTTTGTTCTTGTCACCTAATGGCCCGCTCGTTACGTTCTTCTACAATGTAAATGTCTCCTCATCATATACGATTTCAGTTTGCTCCGTGGCCGGCCCACGTGGTTATAGGCCCGTATTTGTATACTGACATTTTCACAATAAAGGTTTTTAAAACAAAACACGGTAGTAGTATTTACATTTGTAAAGTTTTTACTTTTAGTGACTGTTTTCGAATCAGTAAAAGGCAAGTGAAATAAAGCAGTCCAATTACATGACGGATAAAAGGTATAATATGTAGGAACGCAGTAAAGATAAATGGTCAAGGGCAGTTGTGTTTTTCATGTCTGCAACATAAAGTGATCGATAAGAATCTGATAATCAGGCGTATCGGCGACTAAGACAGCAGGCCGAATCTCTTTTACTCAACGGCTCCGTCATGGAAGGAAGAAACGCCCTTTTTCTCGAAAAAGGAATATATTTTACTTGCAAGACAGTTGTAAATTTTCCGGGAAAGTACATTAGCCTGGAATATTATAACATATGTTTGAAAAAAATATATTGTTCGAAAATAATAAAAAGCGTAATTTTTAGGTCATATGACCAAGCTTTTCATCATTAAATTAACAAAAGTAAAATGAACCAATGAAAAGTTTTAATTAACAAGTCACATGACCTGTTATGCTTACGTTACGCGCTGCGCGCCGCGCCTCGGATCACTTCCGGGTGCGCTAACGCGGCGTGTCATAAAACGCATTACGCAACAACGTAGGTCAACAATATAGTCTAAATGTCTCCACCAACCAGCGTTCAGAACACAACCCCTTTCAGCAGTCCAAAAAGTTCTGTTAAATGACAACAGAGGGGACAGGCAACAAGAACCATCAGTCAAAGAGGGGAGGGCAAGTTCTTCTCTTCCGGGTCATGTTGGGGCGCTACCGGAACTGATCGAATTGGTAGTCTATAGTGTTTCTGGATGTTTCAGACTAAAGCTGGCGTCAGCATGAGACCACTACCATCTCGTAGCTCCTTCGTGGCCATTCCACGAGCAATCATGGCAGCCGCTCCCCACCAGAAGCCTGCGGGAGTCGGAGGCCCCCAAGACTTTTGTAGAATCTTCACGGCTGAGGGGACGCTTTTCGAGAATGGGACCCAAGCCCTAGCAGACAAGCGTCCGAGTTCCAAGGTGTCCCAGGGCCATTTTAGTGGACCAGGCCCAAAACCGAAGAGCCGGCCGCCATTTTGAGAGTCCTGTGGCAGCCGCCTATCGCTGCAGCGCAAGAGCGGGCGCATCTCAACTACATGGTGAGCGAGACGCTGTAGTCGCAAGAGCGGGCGGTAAACAGCTGAATGGCGGAAGAGGCACAGTGTAGCAAAAGCGGGCGGAATGGCAACTAAAACGATAAAGGGGCGCCCCACTACAGCTTGTCTTCAGGTCAAACGGATTGTGGGACAAGGTCCACAATTGAAGAGTCATCAAAAGGCAAAAAGTTCCGCCGGACCCCGGGAGCCGGCCGCCTATGTCGGGGGCGATCTCAGGCTACACCAGTGCTATAAGACTTGGGGAGGGTGTCGGAGCCAAGCGTCTTCTCCGAGTCCATGGCCATCACACCGCCCCTCAGGGGCCTCCGTCAAGCTGTTTAGGAAGGTAACATATCACATTGTTTTCTAATGCAGTCAGGTCCACAAACGACACTCACTTACTTTGAGAATAGTGAAGCTGCAGTAGGTGGAAATAAGCTTCAGACAGTGTTACAAGCACTGCTCAGAACTCTTAACTATGGCACCCAACATCCAGAACTTATGCTATTTGAGAATGGTAGTGACATCGAAGCATCTCAGGGACCAAAACCATTAACGTACTTTCACGTATGAAAATCTTACTTGGGGAGGGGGCAGGAGCGAAGCGCCCCCTCCCAGTCAGCGCCACCACACCGTATGTTGAAAATCTGAAGCCATCGTTCTACAAAGTCAACCAAACTTGGATTGAAAAATCTAGAAAAATGTACAAACTGAAAACCAGTTTTGGTCTGCATAGCATCAGTAGCAACGCTTGAGTCAGCTTTGTGTCAAGCCGCCATTTTGATTCAACAAAGCACAGGCATTGAAAAAGGCTGAAATTCAGAACTCTAAACTATGGCACCCAACATCCAGGAGCTTGCCATCCGGATCTTGGAGCCTTGTGCTGTTTTCGATCTATTCACACATCGGTCCACTACTGACATCATCTTATAAACCAACGTTATGTAAATAGTTTTTTAATAAAATGTTTTACCCTGTTTCTTTGCTGGTGTGTTGTCTATATTTTTAATATTTGCATAGGGTTTGTCGTTATTTTGTGCGGGATGGGTGATGGAGCCGAGCTGTCTTGCAGCCCTCATGGTGTGGAGCTCAGTTCATCTCACTATTTTCGTATTTCTCATGAAGGGTTGTTCCTAATATTTCTATTTTAGCGAGGTCAAAAAGAGATCCAATTAGTGGCCTACTGATTTTGCTCGATTACTTTTATTTTTTTACACGATTTTTCACTATCTGCAAAGACTAAACAGAGTATTGTGACTTTGTGCTTGTTTGTAAATAGAGAATGATCCAAAGAGAACCAATTCTAAAACAGTAAATGCTTGGACAACAATCAATCAAATGGAGAGACAAGGAGGCACGACGGATTACAACGGTGGTAAAGGCCTGCGTTAACTACCCTTCAGTATCTGCAAAGAGAGAGTACTACTAAGACAAAAGAGGGGAGGGGGGGGGGTGCAGCGTTCAAAGCACATCAGCGTGCATAAATACGAAAATGTTTTTATCTATCACGTACTTGACATTTTAAAGCTTTTCATATTTGCTATTAAAAAACCAATGAAATTCACAGAAAAAACCATAGGTTATAGTGGATATATAGTTAGGAATTTGCATTTAGAAAACCTTGAAAATTCAATGAAAAAACCATTGGTTTTAGGCCATATATAGTTAGGAATTAGCATTTACAAAACCTTATTTTACTCGCATAAAACCATTGAAATTCCATATATAGTTAGAAGCGCTAACTATATATCGCGCACCCGCAATCCACTGCTGATGATGTCACATATTACATCATTCATGACATGGTCAGTGACATCACTGATGACATCACTGATGACATCTCAAATGACATCACTGATGACAACTCAAATGACATCACTGATGACATCTCAAATGACATCACTGATGACATCACTGATGACAACTCAAATGACATCACTGATGACATCTCATTTGTCATCACTGATCATATCACTTATGTGATAATACAATGAACCTCTTCAGACTCTAATATAACCTTACATACACTCAGTATAAACAGACACTCACAGACTGTCACTCATCCATGGAGTTACTCACACACCTAGTCAGTCATGCAAAGAATCAATCACACCTCCATTTCCTCAACTATAAAGTTATACACATCTTACTTATTCAAACATATAATAACACATATTTATTCTCTTATATAATCCCTGATACAAGCTCACAGTGATCGATACAGCCACTCACACATTCACTGGCTCTTATGTTCAGTTATTTATATATCTCAACTCTCACATGTATTGTGTTTTACATACGTACTTACTTGCACATGTAGCAATGAGAAATCCATTCACTCACCAACACACCCATGCATAGTCAACCGCCCATATAGCTGTTTCCACATGCACTCTTGAACTCATACTCCTAGTGAATCAACTGCTTACACATCTATGCACAGAGTCACGCACCTCCCAGCCACCCACACACACACTCAGCCTCCCATTCAAATACTTGGGCAACCAATCAATAACCCATATGGCCACTCTTATAGCTACTGATCAACACATGCAGCAGCTTACACAACAACAAACATACTGATGCACAAATTAAGACAGTTTAGTCACTAACCCATGCACTCAGTGAGACACATTTAATCACTCACTCATACAGTCAGTCATGCACCTACTAAATTCTTCATCCAGACACTTATACATCCACTCATTCTTCAATATGTGAAACATATTTAAACTTTACAGACACATACAATCACTGGATGTTGTGATCAGTGATGTCATCAGTGATGTCATTTGAGATGTCATCAGTGATGTCATCAGTGATGTCACTGACCATGTCATGAATGATGTAATATGTGACATCATCAGCAGTGGATTGCGGGTGCGCGATATATAGTTAGCGCTTCTAACTATATATGGAATTTCAATGGTTTTATGCGAGTAAAATAAGGTTTTGTAAATGCTAATTCCTAACTATATATGGCCTAAAACCAATGGTTTTTTCATTGAATTTTCAAGGTTTTCTAAATGCAAATTCCTAACTATATATCCACTATAACCTATGGTTTTTTCTGTGAATATATATATGTATGTATATATATATGTGCTTCAAAGATGCTGCTCGAACGATCCTCAACCAGAGCAACGCTGATGCCGTCGGTAGTAGCAGCCGCTACTCTTAATTATCCACAGGTACTGGATCCCACTAGTTAGGAGGACACAGAGACGGCACACCAGGAGGTCTTTGCACAAATCCTTTATTGTGCACTCGTAAATCAAGGACCTTGATTTACGAGTGCACAATAAAGGATTTGTGCAAAGACCTCCTGGTGTGCCGTCTCTGTGTCCTCCTAACTAGTGGGATCCAGTACCTGTGGATATATATATATATATATATATATATATATATATATATATATATATATATATATATATATATATATAAACAATATAACCAAGGCTCCCATTTTTCAGTTTTTACTGATTTTTAGGGTTAAATACAAACAGAAAACAATGTGTTTCTTAGCTGTATTTATTTTTAAGAACAGAAAAATACAAATACAGAAATTTGTGCTTTTTGCTAGTGAATTCCAAGCCAACATCTGAACAGAGAATCAGCATGAGGAGTTAAAAAACAGGATGGGATTTCCTTAAATGTAGGCATTTGTTAACATATATTTGTATATATTGCTAATATTTGCATGGGGGTGTAGTGTTTTTCTATATTGGCTGCATAATTTGCTAAAATATAACCGGCATTCACCCAGTCTACAAGGGAGTTCCTCAAGGGTCAGTGCTCTCCCCTCAACTACTCAACATCTATATGGAACCCCTCACCACCCTACTCAAAAAAGCTAACATACCCTTCCACCTGTTTGCTTACGATACTGAGATCTACTTGGAAATCTCCTATGTTAATGACATTCAAGGACTTAACGGCATAATGAAGGAAGTGCAACTCTGGTTGTCAAGCAATCACTTAAAACTGAATCCTGACAAAACTGAATTACTCCTCATATCGAACAAAGTAGAGAACCCCCAAATGGTGGATTGGCTAAAAGCTATCGATGTGCTCAATGGAAACCTCACCCTGGCTGACTCTGTTAAATCACTAGGCATCATGTGAGACCCGAAACTTGACATGACCAAACACATTAAGAACTCAGCTAAAAGTGCCTTCCTCAACTTGAATTTATTGAACAAAATAAAACCTTTCATCACGCCCAAAGATCTCATACAAGCCACTCAATCATTGGTGCTATCACCAGACTCAAGAAATATGAGCACATCTCACCAGCACTCAGAGAACTCAAATGGCTCCCAGTGGAAATGCGGGCTAACTTCGGAACAACCTGCCTCACACACAAAGCCCTACACACCGGCAAACCCGAATACCTGGCGGCCAAACCTAAAAAAGCAGGCCAGAACAGGAACCCCAGAAGCTCAAACACCCTACGCCTCATACCACTGAAAGCTCAAACAAAAAACCATGGCCAGGTCCTTTGCCGGAAACTCGCCCAAAATCTGAAACTCTATTCCTCCCCACATCAGAACTATTCCCTCCTTTGGAAATTCAAAAGCCAGCTCAAAATCCTGTTCCTCGATCTATCCCTAGTGAACCGATAGGAGCAGTTGGAGCGCTGAAATCGACTCCTCATTCCGCCCGACTCTACGCCAGCTAGACCTCGAACCTGATCTCTTTGGCATTGTGACCTATCAGTCTTTGTATTCGGGACTGTCCTCATCATTGTATTATGTGTTTAACATGCTCTGAAACTGATGTAAAGCGCTCCGATACCCACCGGTCAGGTCAGCGCTATATAAAACTTCTCAAATAAAAATTAAATAAACAAAAATATGTGTGCATATTTAACACTTAAATAAATGTGGAAATTCACCATGTTATGACTCCACTTATTATTAAACCACAACATAAATATGGATTAATACAAATAAGATGGCTGAAAATTAAATATGGATAAATACAGATGGAATTGTTAAAAAATTAATACCATAAAACCAAGAGCCCTATATATAACATATGCATGTACTGAAGTTATCAATAATGTCATAAAGTATGTTGTGGGTGATGTAATGTTGTAATGTTTGAGGTCATAAGCTGTGCATGGCAAGAGCGCGAGTTATAGTTACTTAGGTCATGAGTTATGGTTAAATAAGATAACTATAACTTGTGAAGCACAGGGGTTGTTCATTTAAAAAGGATAATTTTAACTAACATTTTCACTTAACCATAATGTCCTTTTAACCTTTGTTCTTTCTGTGAATTTCTAAGGTTTTTTTTAAAGCAAATTAAGATATTATTACCATACATAACTATAACATAACTTTAACCTTTGTTTTTTCCATTGACTTTCTAGAGTTTTTGAATGTAAGTATTATTTTATTACCATACGTAAGCCTACCACACATCACTTCCAGCCATGCGAGGTGTGAAGTTGGCCACAGGGCCTCTCAGGCAGGCAACCCCATGCCGTGCATCCCCTTCAGCTGTGAACGACATGCAGTTGAGTATAAAAGGACTGGCCTGTGGCCAGCACTTGGGCCCAACCACCCTGCTATCTCCCTACCTCCTGCATGGCACAGCCTTTTGACCTGTGCAGTGTGTAGTTGGTCCTGCTGGGCCTGAATACACTCAGGCAGAATTACTGATTTTCTCAAAGAATCACACCACCTAAATATAATACGTAGGTCTATTGGGTTTGTCAAGTGGTGAGCATATCAACATATATAAAGAAGATCTATCATCCTTCTCCAAAAATCACCAATACCTTTAATCAAATGAAATTTTCACTTATTCACACAATGCAATGTTTAATTACAATTATTGTGTAGTATTCTCATGTTATGCTGTAATGTTCCCTTTCACCTTGTTCCTAGCTGCTCAGCCAGTGTGAGTGTATTGTGTAGGAGGTTAGCGTGATTGACATGTCTGGAATGCTTGGGTGTCTGGTGGGAGTGTTGTCAGTTGGAAGATGGGCTGAGCAGCTAGCAGGCTTCTTCTGGTGGGGCTCGCTGTAACTACTTCTGAAGGACTACATGAAATACATCTCAGTCTCATCTACTATGTCCCTTGTCCACGTGGGACCACCCCACTACATAATGTTACCAAATGTTTAATAAAGTTCTATTAAATAATAAAATCAACATGTTACTGAGTCTTTGTTTTGACATTATTTTTATGACTGCTGTTAAAATGGGGGTCTCTCCTTGGCAGTGGCTTGCAGCTTGCACCCTGTCCATGTAGGGACCCTTCCTTCAAGTCAGGGTAAGGGAGTTACACATCCAAGACAACCCCTGCTCACCAACTTCGCAGCTTGGCACAAGCAATCAGGCTTCTCTCAGATGCAGTGTATAAAGTATTTGTCATTTAACGCACATAGTAACACAGTGAAAACACTACAAATGAACACCACACCAGTGTAGAATAAGAAAGAATCTTCATCTAAACCAAACAAGACCAAAATTACAAAAATCCAACATACACAACTGAAAATATTACTTGTAAAAGGTTTAAACAATTCTGTCCGTAGAACTCTGTAAACGCAGTGATTTTAGCACAATCTACCTTTAATGCATCAAAATCCAAGTCTGCAAAGGAGAAGAGTGTCAGAAAACACAGCGATGCATTGGTTCTGGAGTCCTTGGGAAAGGATAAGTCAGATCTGCTGCACGCAGGAGAAGTGTTTCATCGATTCCGGACTGCGTGGAGAAGCGATGCGTCAATTTTCAGAGACGACTCCTTTCTGAGGGTGATGTGTTGGAAACTTGAGTGCACAGGTGCGATGCATTGAGATCCAGCCTTGCTGGAGGTCAATGCGGCAGCGGAAAACATATGTGCTGTGTCAATTCTTTCAGTCGCAGACCAGCAATGCATCGATTCATTCAGCTTTACAGCAGGGCCTGTGTCAGAGTCAGTGCTGTGGTCTCGGACGCCAGAGACATGGTGCACCAGACTCAGGCTGTGGCAGTTCTTTCAGCTGCAGATAGGCGCTGTATCAATTTCTCCGGCCGCATGGCATCAGTGCATGGAAACTTCTGCATGGCAGTGCTGCGTCGGAAACGCAGGTCCTGGAAGGATGATGCCTCAATTCTTGAGTCTTTTGCAGCAGAATAATCCTCCTCCAAGGTCCCAGAACTATTATTGGCACAACTTGGCAGGTTGGAACTCCCATCAGTGTAGTCCAGTGATGCTACAGGTGAAGTCATTAACCTCTTAACAGCAAAGCAACACATCAAAGGGACAGTACTCCTCCTGACAGCACTCCAGCTCTTCCTCTTGGCAGAGTCTCCTTTTGATCCAGAAGTGTTCTAAAAATGTGAGGTTACAGGTCCACTACTCAAACCTATTTTGGCTTTTGAAGTAGGCATACTTCAGCCAAAGTCTTTGTTGTCCACAAGATTCTTGCTTACCCTGCCATAGCTCCAGACATACTACAGGGGGTGGAGACAGCATTGTGAGAGGTCTGACACAAACACGATTGCAGGGCTACAATAGGGGGGTGGCACAACCAATGCTGCAGGCCCACTAGTAGCATTTGATTTACAGGCCCTTGGCACACACAGTGCACTTTACTTAGGACTAATTAGTAAATCAAATATGCAAATCATGAATAAACCAATCACCAATAAAATTTAGACAGAGAGCATAGGCCCTTTAGCACTGATTAGCAGTGGTAAAGTGCCCAGAATCCTAAAGCCAACAAAAAGAGGTCAGAAAAAATAAGGGAAGAAGGCAAAACGTTTGGAAATAACCTTGCAAAAGGTGGCAGGGCTGCAAAATGCAAAAAGAAAAACATGTTTATTTTATTTTTTTGAATACAAGAAAATAAAAGCAACTTTTCTCTGAATCTTTAACATTTTCCAGCCCACAAAATGCAATTAAAAACAACAAACAACACAAGAAGGCATTGCACGCTAGCTGAAGAACATAGTTCTCCTTCTAGAAGTGATTATGAAAAATATCACAAGTTCCCCAGGAATCATGGATTTAATGACCCAAGACTTGCTGTTTTTTTAATGTTACTTGGGGGCTGTTGCATTTCCAGCAGCCCGCAACATTAAACAAAAGTTTAGAGGTGACTCTGCCTCTTTTAGGTGCGACACCAACAAGAAAATATATATATTTTTTAAACGCTATTGCATTATAGGGCACTCCTTGCTGGAGCAGTAAATAATAAATGAACAGCCCCAGCCAGCTCCTTGGCCATCACCATCTTGGGCACTAGTAAGAGCCAGCACCTTTCCTTTGCTCCCATTTGCTTGGACACTATTAAGTATTGGGCCCTGGGGGCTGAATACACCGGAGTCTGAACATGCTCAGAGATGGGGGCTGTGCCACTCCTTCTTGAAAAATCAACGCCGATGTTGGTATGTCGGTGCTCTAGAGTAGTTCAGGGAGGGAGTATGCATGCCTCCTCCCCTTTATTTCATCTTCAGTCCCATGGGATGAGTCTCAGAGGCCTCAGTGAAGCACGGGAGGGGGGCTGCTTGCTCCTCTTCATATTACATCATCCCCCAGGGGATGAGGTGCCCACAACCACATAGAGGTTCCGGGAGGGGGGCCATGAGCCTCTCCCCAAAATAAACATATGCGTTGCCTCCCCAGGCTATGACTAGGCCTGGGCGTAGTTCGTGGAGTTTTGCTACGCTGAACTCCGCGAAGTTACAAAAAACTCTGCGAAGTTCCACGAGTGGTGGAGTGCAGTGCGAACTGCAGTTTATGCTGGTATTCCTGCCGCTCAGATAGAAATTCTAACCGAACGCCAGCTTGCGCTCGCGAACTTACCATTCTCGATCACGAGCTGGGAAAACAACTCTGATGCACATTGCGAAGCCGAGTTTTCTGCACTGCGAACTGCAGAAAACTCTACAAACTCCATGAACAAAGTGAAGTTCACTGCCCAGGCCTAGCTATGACCCACCAGGGGGATATTTTTTCAAATCATGGAAGCTGCATTTGCTGCAAAAGTTGCTCCTCCTCCCAACAGGTTTAGGGGCCAGGGTATCCCTACCCTGCCCTCTTATATATTTTTAAAATGTTTTTTCTAGGAGGCATGACTGAGTCTTAAGATGGCGGCCGCCACATCATTGCTGATGTGATAGTAGCCAATCAGATCTCATCTTCAGATTTGCTGGCTCCACAGTTCCTCCACTGCATAAAGTATACACTTTTTAAGCTGAATTTACTAAAACCTGTACAGGGTTACACTAAATCACAAAAAGCATCTCTTCTGGACAAAGATCAACCTTTCTTCCAAATTTGGTGTAATTCCATTCAGCAGTTTTTGTGTATTGCTGTTTAATTTTACTATGGGAAAAACATGACTTGGGACCCCCCCATTTTTCTCGGCTCCCGCTTCACAGATCAGCCTGAAAAGTTTCTAAGAAGGAACTAAGGTCAGAAGTGGATATATACATTTTAAAGTGTCAAACTAGAAACAGGATAGGCTCATGTTTATAAAGTACTGAAGCTAGAGTACTTCGGCTCGCTGTAGTGCAGTAAAGATTTTGGTGCACTTGATAGTGGCTTTGTAGGTCTACCCATCATTGAAGATCTGAGAGACTCCATTCTCCATTTCTGTTACTTTACTTTGCTGAATAGTTTTAAAGCTTTGTTGGAATTGGGAAAGTTGGGCCAGGCAAATCCCTTCCTCTTTGTTTAGCTACTTTAACTTGCAGCTTGACTTATCAATAATTTTATTCTCAAGAGTCTACAGGCTCTGTTTTCTTATGACTTCCGAAAACAGCATGTATCTTTGTTAACTTTAAAGGGTTAGTTCCTATCTGTGCATAACTAAACAATATTTGCAATTTTTGTTTATTTCAGTCAAGTCCATAACATTATGGTAAAGGGATTTTTACAAGACAAATTGGTTTAGTGGTTACAGCCAAGTATTCCTTAACAGAACCTCTGTCCTACTTCAGCACTTTCAAGGGTGGTAAAACCTATGAATAGACTTTACAAAGCATTTCCTCCTGTACTGTGCCTACCAGCATCCTGGGAGTGTAACACTGTCCTGAGCCAGATCATGTTGCCTTCATTTGAGCCAAACTATAGGGCACATCTAAAGTTTCTTTACTGCAAAACAGCGCTTCTTATGGCACTTACATTGATATTTTTGTGCTCAGTTGGATTACTTACAGGTGTCAGATTCTGCCCTCAGGTAAGTACCATTCTGAACTCAGCTGGTGTAATGTAAAGTTAGCAATTTATCACAAACAGGTGAATATTTGGAAGAATATAGATATGACATGCTAGACATAAGATGGCACTCCTTGGAATGCCACATTGAGTTTTCTACAGTCTAGAGTTTTAGGAGCGGGACCATAAAATGGCTTGTAGCATGCCGCTATAAAGATATCAGACAGGGTCAATTGGATTCCTTGTGGTTGCCAATCATTGAAGGGAATATTGAACTCAAGTGCTTGGTAAAATAACGGGAAACTGTACGTTCAGAAATTGAGAGATATGGTGTTTTCAAGAGTTTCAGCTGTTACTAACCCATTTTGGGATTCGTTTTTCAGAGATTTTGGAAGCACATTGTGCCTTTGATTGCTGCATGCGACCTTGTTCCTGTGGAAGTGTAGGCTTTTACCTGCTATCACTTTCTTTTCTGTAAGTTTCTGCAGCAGCGATGTGACACACGTTTTTACGTATGCTGTTTCGACCTATGGAGACTTAGAAAGACGGGTCTTTAAAAAAAAAACTATTTTGTGTTGTGGATTATGAAAACTATGGGAAAGGTATTGTGCTTAAGACTGGTTTCTGTGGCTCTGTATCTTTGGAAATGGAAGGTGTCACACCCAATTCGCAATCGGAGGGACATTTTTTCGCTGTCCTTGGTAAGTCGCCCTAAGAAAGTTAGTTTTAACTCTTGAAATTTATAATAATTCTCAGATAAGTTTATACCTCGATTTTGGTGGCATGGCTATATGTATATATAATGCTTATGCAAGCTTTTTCTGGAATTAATTGTTTGGCTTTCCTCTAGTCCTAAACTTACGCGCTAGTGGGACATAATTTGTACATTCATCGCCATGTCTATCATATTTATCATACTAGGAGCATTTTAGGACTAACAAACAAAACCTATTCAATGCTCTTCATATCCATAATTTCCCAGTTTTTCACACATTTTGTAGCTATGGCTGAGGTCCGTTTTGATGTAAAAATTACTTTATTTTTAGATCTTGACCTCATTTTCCACCTACCCTACTTATTTGCTTGTGAACGGCTTAATACAGGAATATTCCAAATGATATTTAAAAGACACTGCACAATTTTGTCTGTCTTTTGGACAGATAGGGTCTTTAATTTTCTTCCAAATGGTTATGTCCTAAAGCTCACTAGATGCTATCTTGCATCCTTGAATTTTAGCTGTTCATCAAGACCCTTTTCAGGACATGCTCTCTCTAATTGGAAGCAAAGTTGTCTATGTTTTTTTGTATTATTAGTCCTCACATGGTATGTAAATAGATTAAGGAGCCGAATATGATGTCAGTCAGAAAGCCTCTACCCAACAGTCGGGTTTTCCTCAACCGCGTTGGAGCCCTTCCGACCAACTTGTTCGGTTTACAATCCGCCTGACTGATTTTGGTGTTCACGGTCGGAAGGTAAACCGAGCTGTCATTCTGAATCGGATCCAACCGGCACTCTGTGTATTTGTGTCGGTCGGAACCACATTAAACACCCCTATGGACAGCGTTTCCGACCTTGGTATTTCAATGTTGATTTTCAACAACCTTTCCTTGTCGGCCTGTCTGACACGAAAAGGCTGTCAGAAAGTGACTTTGGGGGGCCGATCAGGTCCCCATACATTCTGCAGCCTCCAGTTGAGGGCCAAAGGGGGTAACCAATGGACCCCCTGTAAAACCATGCACTGTGCGGCAGGCACCATGGGGTTCCTGTGACAGGGTGCAGGGTTTTACACACACACCCCATTTCCCCATAGGAGCCTGTGTTACAGCCGGTTGTCAGGCAGAACACAAGCTCCCATAGGAAACAATGGGAATGTGACCGAACAGTGTTCAGTCGGATAATAATGTGGCAGGCGGAAATGCCAACTGCGAGTCGGTTGGTCCCAATTCCGAGTCAGGCAGAAAGATTTCGCATGACACTGTAATGAGCCCCTAAGTCTTTTAATGTTTCCATCATGCATCCCCATCTTATTCTCCTCCCACATAGACATTTTTACAACAATAACATCCTCATTTTACAGTTTCTCACACATGTCCAGTACCCTGGTGCTAGATCTGCTACAAAGTTCCTTACTTTACTCAGGCTGACAGTACATGCACCATTATAATTCAAACCCACATAAGGTAATTCTCTAATTTCTTAAATCCAGCCCACATTTTGATCTGCAATCCTATAGAATCAGCCATTTGCACTTCAAAAGTTCTCCATGGCCTGCTTAACTGCTCCAAATTGTAACTGCGAATCCTTCGGAGTAGAAGCCATAGTGAAACTTTTTCAACTTCTATTTAGACTTGGTCCATCTCTAATTGAAAGTGTGCGGCTATGCCTCATGCATCAATGCCTTCGTGGGGAGTGTGCCTATTAAAGAGAAAACACTCACTTTCCCAAGCCTCTTCATACTATGCGACCTGCAGGCACAGCAATTTCTTCCTGCTTTAAGACTTCATCTCCAGTCCCCAGCCTAAGAAAATCCAATCATACAGTCTTCAGCGTAAGTGTCAACATCCCACGCACGTTGAGTTCATTGTGTATTGGAAAATGTGTGCAATGTTTGCTTTAAGAAAAAAAAGTCTTTTATCTATGTCTGTCCTCCAGGGTGAGCACAGCATGGCAGTGCCTCACGCGGCCTGCTAATCAAGTGCCTTGCTTACCACATGTGCTTTCCTTTAAAATCAACAGGTACCAATTAATATTGACTACGTGAAGCGGTATGTGAACAACCTGTTTATATTAATAAAGCAATTAATAATACCAATGATAGCTAGCAAAGCTGTGCTCTGGAGCGCTCAAATTACATCTAGTAGCTTGGCTTTTGTCAAATTACAATAGGAATTGCAAACAAGGGATAATTAATCAGCTTTAATGATTAAGAGTGGTGTGAGAGACAACCCTCCCCCAGAGCAGGTAGTAGAGCATGTTTGTCAAGCGACAAACCGACTAGGACAGTGACAGGACATTTATAGTGCAAAAGCTCTCCAACCAAAAGGGAAGTATTTATCAGAAATTAGCTTCCTCTTTCTTTCACTCGAAGACGTTTGCTGGCAGTCTGTTTCAATAATTATCCAGTTGCAAAAAAATTCGAATAATGGTCATACGTTTTTTTTAATCTGTATATGCAAAGTTGTGGAAAAAAGGATGGACGCCTTATGAAGAATGACATGAAATTGGTTCAGCGATTCTGCACTTGGTTAATAAGCAGGTGTGTTTTCAGTCCCAGCATGAATAATTAGGTATGGTTTTTGAAGGGCTTGTAGCTGGTATCACATTTCCTAGAAGGAGTTATGTTCATTTGTACATAATTAATGAAAAGTAATGTTTAGCAATTAAGCTGATTAGAGGATTTTATTCTTCAGACTTGAAAGAGGCATCAATATGAGAACAATTTTATGCAAGAAGTCAAGCAAAAATCCTGGCTTTGTTCGTATTTTTCATGAAGCTTTCGATTACTTTTCTTATATATATAGAATTTGTTTTTAAAAAAACTTATAAATTCACTGAAAAACCCAAAGGGTACATGGACGTTATAGTTAAGGTCAGATTTCACTTGTATAAACCCAGAGAAATTCAGCAGTTGTAGTTAGCTGAGCTAACTATAACTTACACCCAGCAATGCACTGCTTATGACCTCACATATTACATCACTCAAGACATGATCAATGACATCATTGATGACATCACTAATTACATCTTAAATGACATCACAGGTGCCATCACCGATGACACCATCTAGTGAGTGTAAGTATTTTGTAAGAGTTTATGCCTGCTAAACATATATGCTAAGGTACTGCAAAACGTAAAGTGGTATACTAGGTGTACTACTAATGAATGATACTACTTTCAATATATATCATGTGAGTGGCTGTGTGACTGTATGTACACTTGTGTGTATTGGTGTGTGAGTGGCTGTATGGGTATATACATGGTTGTGTAAGCAGTTGTGTGAATGAGTGAAATGCTGTGTGAGTAGCTGTTTTGGTGTGTGAGTCAGTGTGTCAGTGAGTGGTGAGTGTGTAGTGAATGTATGGGTGAGTGAGTGGGTGTCTGAATGGCTGTTTGAGTAAGTGACTGGATGTATAAGTGGCTGTATGGGGGAGTGAGTGGTTGTTTCAGTAGGTGTTTCCTTACGTGACTTCATGTGTGAGTCACTATATTGGAGTGTCTGTGTGAATGGCTTTATGAGTGAGTACAGGGATGTGTGAGTGCTTCTATGGATATGTGAATGGATATCTAAGTGGTTGTGTGAGTGAGTGTATGAGGGCTTCTATGGGTGAGTTTTTAGAGACTAACGAAATGTCAAAAGATTAGGGATGTCTCGAATGTGCGCTGGGAGAGAGTTCCAGAGTTTGGCCGCCAAGAGGCCAAATGAACGGCCCCCAGCCCTCGCTCTCCAGACTCGAGGGACAAAGACAAGCCCATGATTGGCGGATCTCAGAGCACGCCTGGGCATATAGGGCTTCAATAAGCCAGATAGCCCAATAGGGGCTTGGTGCATCAGGATTTTATGAGAGATACACAGCACCTTGAACTGAATACGTTCTTCAATGGGCAGCCGGTGCAGCTTGGGAAGCACATGTGTCACCAACTGTGATCTAGGTAGAGCCACTAACATACGTGCTGCCGTGTTCTGAACCCTCTGCAGGCGTTTAATAATAGCTTTGTTGGCACCCAGATATAAAGAGTTACCGTAATCAAGCCTAGCAAGAATGGAGACCTGCACGATGGTTTGGCGCACTCTGGGAGGAAAAAAACAAGCAAGGGCCTTCGTCCTCTCAAGAGCCAAAGCAAACAGCGGCAACAACTCTTGTCTGTTTCTCAAATGTCAGTCCATTATCGAGCCAGACCCCCAAGTCCTTTACAGCCTCCTTAGGTGACGGGGCGGGATTAATATGGTCAGGCCACCACTGTTCGGACCAGAGCTCCTGGTCCTTCCCGAACAGTAGGATCTCGGATTTGCTGGCGTTTAGTTGAAGACAATTGGCCTTCATCCAGTCCGAGCTGACCGACAGATCCTCCTTAAACATCTCCAGGTTTGCACAGCAATGTTTAGAGAAGGCGATCACCAGCTGGATGTCGTCTGCGTACGACACCAAGGATAACCCCCTGTCTCTAGCCACCTCTGCCAAGGGTCTCACATAAAGGTTAAATAAAAGCGGGCTCAGAATAGAGCCTTGAGGTACTCCATGGCGCAGGGCGTGGTCCTGAGAGTGAAAAGGTGGCACTGAGACTTGGAAAGACCGCCCTGCCAAGAAGAAACGATTCCAATCCAGAGCACCGCCCCTGATTCCAGCAGGCCCAGAGGCATTCAAGGAGGATCCAGTAGGACCAAGGCCGCAGAATCTCCCACATCCAGCCTGCTCCAGATGGATTCCGTTACAGCCGGGAGAGCTGACTCAGTACTATGACGAGTGCGAAACCCATATGTGGAGAAGTCAAAGATGTTACGCTTGTCAATATATTTTTACAGGATGGAATTCACATGCGCCTCCACCAACTTGGCCATGAAAGGCAGCTGGGATATAGGGCGGTAAACGTTAGGGTCTTCCGGATCTAATGATGACTTTTTTTATCAATGGGATGTCTTTTGCATGCTTCCACACCCTAGGGACGGAAGCTAGTTTCAGGGACACATTGGCCACTTCTAGACCCACAGGGGAAATAAGTGGCTGGAGCTGGCGAAAGTGGGTCGATGACAATGGGTCAGCTGGAGAACCCGACTTAATTTTAACGCACAAGGCCTCAAATTCCTGGGGCGACAACAAAGGGAAGACTGGCAAACAGTTGTTCTCCATCATGGCCATACCTACAGGCACATCATTCTCAACAGGGGTAGTCCCTTTGGAGAGGTCCTGATAGATCAAATCCACTTTATTCACAAAGTGGAGTGCTAAAGCCTCACATTGATGGGTCGAGGCTACGGTGGAGGCACTAATCACGCCTGCACTCTTCATATGTCACTGGTTGTACGGGTGTGTGAGTGGGCGTACAAGAGGTTTTATGGGGTGGGAGTAGGTGTGTGAGTGGTTCTGTGGATGATGTCATCAGTGATGTCATCAGTGATATCACTGAACATTTCATGAGTAATGTAATATGTGAGGTCATATGCAGTGCATTGCGGGAGTGTAATTAATGGTTAGCTCAGCTAACTCTAACTGCTGAATTTTTCTGGTTTTGTATGAGTGAAATCTGACCCTAGCTGTAATGTCCCTGTAACCTTTGTTTTGTTCAGTTAATTTCTTAGGTTTTTTAAATTCTATTTACTAACTATAACATCCCTGTAACCTATTGTTTTTTCAGTGAATTTCTAAGCATTTTTAACTAGTAATCACATTTACAAAGTGATGGAGAAAGAGTCCTGGGCCTCCGACGTGCTCTCAGGAATCCTTCTGTGTAGGACTCCTGTACCAGGAAGGCTTCTTGGCCTCCAAGGTCCCTCAGGAGTGAAGTGGACTTCATCCCCCAACCAGTAGTGCACCACAAGCCGAGCCACGTTTACAGAGTGGAAGAGAAAGGGGGTGTGACCTTCAAAGACCTCTTAGCAATTACGCTGTGTGTGACTTACTGTGGGTAACAGGAGGGGTAGTTGGCCCTCAAGGATGTCCTTGGGGGCCAACAATCCCTCCTGTTACCTACAGTAAGTCCCACACAGCAGTATTGCTGAGAGGTTGTCGGAGGCAATTTCTCCTTTCTCCACCAGTGTGCAAACGCTCCTCCTGGTGCACTACTATGTCATGTTATGTTAGGAGAATTTATAGGGCACATGGCTGCCTCAGCGCTAATATGCCACTACTAGTAGGGGGATGAAGTCCCCTTGGCTCCAGAGTATCGTTGGGGGCCAACTGCCCCTCCTGTTAACTCCAGTAAGTCCCACTCATTGGGTTTGCCGACAGATGTTCGGTGTCCACGCTCCCTTTCTTCACCACTCTGAAAACACGCCTCCTGGTGCACTACTAGTTTGAGGATGAAGTCCCCATGGCTCTTGAGGGTCCTTGTGGGCCAACTACCCCTCCTGCCACCTCCAGTAAGACTCACACAGCTGGATTGCTAAGAGATTGTCAGATGCCTTTCCCCCTTTCTCCACCACTCTGAAAACTTGTGTCCCGAGACACTACTGATTGGTGGAAGTAGTCCAGTTTGGTCCTTAGGTCCTCAGGAGTGAAGTGAAATGAATTCTTCAACAAGAAGTGTGCCAGGAGGTGTATTTGCAGAGTGGTGGAGAAAGGGGGCTTGGGCTTCAAGTCCTCTCAGCAATCCCGCTCTCTGGACCTTACTGGAGGTAACAAGAGGGCTTGTTGGCCCCCAAAGACCCTTAGTTTTCATTCCCCAACCACCACTGTGCCATGAGGAATGTTTGCAGAGTGGTGTTGAAGGGAGCATGGCCTCCGGAGATATGCAGGAGTTTAAAACAAATATATTTCTTTTTAGAAAGAGGGGTTGCGTAGACCCTCTTTGCCTTGGCCGATTTCAGCCACGAAGACCCCATTGCCTGGGGCCATCTTTTAATTTTAATGGGGAAGGGTAACGCAGCCTCCCTCCTTGGGCCTATTATGGCCCGGGGACCCAATCCGCGGGGGTCCGGCCTTTTCCCATAATTTCTTTTTTTTTTTTTTTGAAGACCTTTATTTAGCAGAGCACAACATACAATATTCCCGCCTACAACCCAGCGGGCCGGCCAAACAATCAGAGCATCGTTATTACCAGAACATGAAAGACACAGCCCCTGTGCCGTCAACTCGGGAGTACGGCAGCGTTTTAAAGTGCTTGTGCTTGCAATCATAAGGTATTAGGCAGGATGATGAAGGTCCATTTTTAGTTTAGTGCATAGAATAACGACAACAGTTTCTAAATTTCTTTTTTATAAAAAGGGGGAAACAAACAAAGAACAAGCTCCCCCTTAACTTGGTCGTTAAGTTACTTCACAGTTAGGTACAGTGCAGTTCCGGTGCTTGAGAATGTCCAATCTCATTTAGGTGCTTAGAGTCAGTGAGTAAGAAGATGCATTATATGTCCAGCGAGCTAGTCTGTGTGGTCGGAGGAGGCTCGCAGATGTTACCCCTGTAGTCGTTCCACCTGGACCAGACTTCCACCCATTTACGGGGACAACCTCTAGTTACATACACTGTCTTCTCCTGTAACATACACCAGTCCATGTCGCATTGCCAATCTCTCAGCCTCGGTGGGTTAGGATCACCCCACAATCTAGCAATATTTCTTTTTGCCACCATTTGCCCAAGCGTTACCCAGAGTTTCCCTTTAGGCGATAAGTCAGTGGGTTCCCAGATGTTAAGAAGACATCTCTTGGCCTCTAGACGAATTTCCACCTCCCACACCTCTTGCATGCAGTGCACCACCCTCCTCCAGTACTTTTGCACTTTTTGACATCCCCACAATATATGAAAAAAGGTACCTGTTGCCCCACATCCCCTCCTGCATAGCCCGTCCCCCCCTCTTCCCATAAGTTGCAGCCTCGTACAAGAAATATAAATTCTATGTAGTATTTTCAGTTGAATTAGGCGCATTCGGGCTGATATCGCCACCTCGCGAGGCGAGGCAAGAGCATACATCCATTCTTCCTCGTCAATTTCCAACCCATCCGCCATCCATTTCTCTTTCAAGGGTAGGAGCAGGTTGGGGGGATTATTTATCATTTTTTTGTACGTGAGAGATATGGCGTGTTCTGGCATATGGCCATCTAGTAGTCTATCTTCAAGAGGGGAGATTTGTGGCAGTTTAGTGTGGGGTGGTATGTTCGTCTGAAGGGCGTGCCTCACCTGCAGATATCTGAAGTGTTCGGTGGGTGCCAGCTCGTACGTGTCCTGCAGATGAGCAAATGTGTGAATACCTTCAGGACCCCAGATGTCTTTTATTTGCGAGATCCCAATCAGGTCCCATTCCCGGAACCCTTTTGAACGGCCCAAGTTGCCTAGTTTTTCAGAGGCCCAGAGAGGTGTAGCCATGGTGAGGACCCCGGACCATCCCAGTTTTTTCTGAGCTATGTGCCAAATCTGTACTGAGTGTTGTGTAGGCCCAGTGAGGTGATGTTTGCCCACCTTAGAGTAGAGTGCGGTCTCATAGTTCCCCCCAGGGAGCAGCCATCTGTCCATCCCGTAGGCCGGATCATTCCCATCCCCGTATGTCCCTTGATTAATGGCTGCGAGATGGGCCGCCCAGTAGTACTTACGGATGTCGGGAAGGGCTATGCCACCGTCATACCATCCCAGTGTGAGTTTGGATAACGCAATGCGTGGGGCGCCTGCCCACAGGAGGTCACG
This sequence comes from Lissotriton vulgaris, assembly GCF_964263255.1. Taxonomy (NCBI): domain Eukaryota; kingdom Metazoa; phylum Chordata; class Amphibia; order Caudata; family Salamandridae; genus Lissotriton; species Lissotriton vulgaris. The sequence goes on from NC_141693.1 coordinate 976,628,723, forward strand.
TTGAGCCGCCTCGATTGCTGTGAAGTAGGCATTGGGCACCAGGTCAGGGTAGTTTTGGAGAGCGTAAAGGAACCTTGGCAGCGCCATCATTTTAAATAAGGCAGCTCGGCCCAATAGTGACAAAGGCAGGGTCTGCCAGGACTTTGCCTCTCTCTGGAGCCGTCTGAGGGGTGGTTGAAGGTTACGCTCATAGGACATGGCCTTATCCTTCGTGATGAACACCCCCAGGTATGTGAAGCCGTCCTCCACTACAGTGATGGGACAGGTGTCGGGGAGCCTGGGGGGGGTTCCCGCGTAGTACGTACAGAGACGATTTGCCCCAGTTGATCCGGAAGCCGGAATTACGACCAAAGCTTGCGAAGATGTCCAGTGCAGCAAGTATCGACCTACGCGGCTTGGAGAGGTATAGCAGTATATCATCTGCGTAGAGGGATATTTTGTCTTCCCATCCCTCCGCCCACTCTATCCCTCTCAGGTAGACGTCTTGTCTGATCCACGCTGCCAACGGTTCAAAGGAAAGGGCGAACAGGAGGGGAGAAAGGGGGCAGCCCTGCCTAGTACCGCGTTCTAGCGGGAAGACCTCTGACACCTTGTTGTTCACCAGCACCTGTGCCAGTGGTTCCGAATAGAGAAGACGGACCCTAGCTATAAATTGGGGTCCGAAGCCCAGTTTGTGTAGGACAGCGAACATATAGGGCCACTCTAGGGTGTCAAACGCCATGGTGGTGTCCAGGGAGACCACGACAGCGTCCTCCTGTAGTTTATGGCGTTGCCCGATCACCCCGTGTAGGCGTCTAATATTAAGGGCTGTGTTGCGGTGAGGCATAAAGCCCGACTGGTCCGGATGTACCAGTGTACTTAGTACCGGCTTAAGCCTATTGGCAAGTGTTTTTGCCAGAATTTTGGGCTCTGCGTTGAGGAGGGAGATTGGCCTATAGGAGGCACAGGATTCCCTAGGCTTCCCTTCTTTTGGGATCGCCACTATAGTAGCTACTCGCTGGTCACGCGGCAGTATTCCCGCTTTCCTGCTGGCGTCGAACATGGACTTAAGGTGTTTACTAATAATATCAGATTTGAGCTTGTACACCTCTATTGGGAGGCCGTTCGGGCCCAGAGCTTTCCCTGGACGGAGGTCCACTATTGCACGCTGTATCTCGGCCTCCGTGAGTGGGCTGTCGATGGTCTCCCGATCGTCTTCCGACAGGCATGGCATTCGTATATCGGCAAGGAGGGCTATAGAGTCCTCCTCTGGACGGTCAGACTCTCGCGTATAGACCTGTTTGTAGTGTTTAGCAAATTCGTTCACTATGTCTCGAGGCTCTGTAAGAACCATCCCAGACAACGTGTGTATTATCGGCACTACCTTTCCGGCCTGCTGCTTTTTGTCTAGCCACGCTATGAGTTTCCCGGCTTTATCGCCCTGGTCGTACAACCTACCCATCTTATGTCTCGCCACCGTCTGGGCCTCTTGAGAGACCAGTGCTCTGTATTCTGCCAACTTGATCTGCAACTTATGGCGAACCGTACTGGCCCCGTTTTCGAGTGCCTCCGCCTCAAGTTCTGCGAGATCCGCCTCAACTGTCGTGACCTGGTAGCGCTTCTCTCGTCGCTTACCCGCGATGGCAGACAGCGCCTCCCCCCTGATCACAGTTTTAAACGCCTCCCACACAGTGACAGGGGAGTTCACTGATCCTACATTGCGCTCAAAATACTGGGAAATGGAGGTGTCAAGTTTTTTCCGTGTGTCTTCGCTTTTCAAGTGCCAGGGGTTTATCGGCGCCATGCAACCCTCTCGCTTGGTTCCGAATATAATGTGGCTAGTGACCGGAGAGTGGTCCGAAATTCCCCGAGGTAAGAGTACAGCATCTTGCACTGTAGTGTTTTGCTGCATCAGGGTGAGGATGTAGTCGAGGCATGAGAAGGAGTGATGTGGCCCAGAGAAGAAGGTGTACTGGCTATCTGTGGGAAGAAGAAGGCGCCAAACGTCCGTGAGTCCGAAGGCCTCAAGAAAGTCAGCTAGCCATTTTTGTCCTTGGGGCAGGTCTCTAGGGGGTCGCCTGTCCAGGGTCCCTGAGACCACTGAATTAAAATCTCCGCCTAAAACCAGTTGACCATCGGGAAGGGAGAGTAGCAAATTGCCCAAGTCTGTGTAGGCTCGAGCCTGCAGTCCAGGCGGGACATAGGCCGACAGAAGGTTCAATGTGTACCCCTCCCATCGTCCTGAGACCGCCGCGAAGCGGCCCTGCGGGTCGGATTCGATCCGGTCTATATGTAGGGGCAGGGAGCGGTGTAGAAGGATTCCCACCCCCCGTGAGCCTGAGGTGAAGCCGGAGTGTGCTGCTAGAGTGTAGCCCCATCTGTTGAGGGCCTGGCATGTATTACCCATCAGATGGGTTTCCTGTAGCATTACCACGTCCGGCCGGTGCCTTTTAATGAACTGTAAGACTATAGTGCGTTTAAGTCTATCCCCCAATCCATTCACATTCCAGCTCATGATTTTCAGACTTTTTTCCCATCTCTTAGCCATATCCATTACTCTGCAAGAGTTCATAACTCAGCACCCCGGAACTGTCATAGACTACGTGAACATATACTTTGTACGACCATAACAAACCCCAACCTCCCCACCCCTCCCCGGATCCCACCCCGCATGCGTGATCAATGCAATCATTTAAGGTTATGTCAACAAGCGACTCCAACCTCTCCCCCCCCCCCCATCTGTCCCCAACATCCCACCCTCCTCTGCAAAAAGCAAATCCCCCCTCCCTGCTCCCTGCTCCGTGGGTTCCAAACTACCCACCACCCCAATTAGCAGAGCGCCTGTCGCCCAACCCTACCCCGGTGAAAGCCCACCGAGGAAACTTTACTTGGGAAAAATGCGGGCCAGCCCCGTCCCGGCCGCCCTCCCGTGGTGTCCCAGTTCAATTATTTCCTTTTTTAACGAAAGGAAGGGGTGACGTGTGACCCTCGTTCCCTGGGCCAATTTTGGAACCAGATACCCCATCCCTCGGACCTTGCCCTGTTTTAAGGCTGTGAGTCTCCCCTCCCCAGGCCTATTTCGGCACCAGAGACCCATCCCACGGGGCCCGGCCCTTTCCTTTTATTTTTTTTTTAACTAAAGGAAGGGGTGCTGTGTGACCCTCGTTTCCTGGGCCAATTTTGGCCCCAGATACCCCATCCCTCGGACCTTGCCCTGTTTTAAGGCTTCGAGTCTCCCCTCCCCAGGCCAATATTGGCACCAGGGACCCCATCCCCCGGACCTTGCCCTATTTTTTTAAAAAGAGAGGGGGACTGCCTGTCTCCCCTCCCCAGGCCTATTTCGGCCCGGAGACCCCATCCCCCGGGGCCAGGTCTTTATTTATGATATCTTTTTTTGAAAAGGGAGGGAAGCTTTGCGGCCTCCACCGCCAGGACTCTTTCGGCCCCAGGCACCCCCTTCCCTGGGGACAGGCCTTCACATTCTGTTAGAACAAAATGGGAAGAGGGGCCTGCGTGGCATGGCCTCTCCTTGGGGACTGCAGGGGGAGCCTCAAGGTCCCTGCAGTCCCCGCTGTCCCTGCCAGCTCCCTGCCTCCAGCAGGAGCCGGCATTGCTTTTAGACAAAGGGAGCTGCAAACATGCAGCTCCCTCTGTCCAAAAGCAATTCTGCTCTGCTTCATTGAAGCAAGAGCATTTTCAATGCTCTCACTTCCATGAAGCAGAGCAATGTTTCCTGAGCCATAGCAAACTGGAATGTCCCAGGGGTGAGAATCCTGGGACATTGTTGGGACCGGCCCGGGGGGGGATGGGGTGGTCCCCAGTGCCATCTAGGGCTCCAGGAGGGCTCCGGTGAGGTGGCAGTCCCAAGGCTGCGGGGGTCTGAAGCCCCCCACACATTATTTTTTACCATAGTCACAGGAAGGTGGCGTTCCCCGGGCTGCTGGGGAGGCTGCGGCCCACCGCATTTGTATGAATATACCCTGGAGAGGTGGTTCGCCCCAGGGCTGGAACCCTCCACATATCATTTTTTAACATAGCCCCAGGGTGGTGGCAGTCCCGGGGGTGACAAGGGCCCATGCGGACCCTCATCATTGTTTTAATCATGCCTCTGGGACCAGGCCTACCCTGGGGCATAAATTAAATGAAGCACAGGAGCCTGCACTTTGTTGTTTTTTCATTTTTGGTAGGAGTTGCGGATCCAAATGCAACTGGGCAATTTTCTTTTTTTTCTAAAGATTTTTTGTCCGTGGGAGGTCCCTGTGGTATCCTCCTAGAGGCCTAGGGGTTCAGGGTGTTTCTACCCTGCCCCCTTTTCTTTTCTTCCTTATGTTTTTTCTGTGACTTGGTTTAACTGAGTCACAAGATGGCTGCCAACACTTCTTGGTTGAAGTGTGGGCAGCCAATCAGAGTAGTGCATTTCTCTGCATGAGCTCATCGTTATTCGTGAATGCTTCGCGACCAGAGATATCACTATAATTTTAGGCTTATATTTCTCACAAACGACTTCACAGATTTACACTAAATAGGCAAAAAGCACTTCCTCGAACCAACATCTACCTCCCAACCAAATTTGGTGTGAGTCTATTCAGGGGTCCAGGCTGTAGATGTAGCTAAAGATTCCTATGGGAATTAATATTACAAATGCACCCTTATTTCATATCCCAAATTGTTGGTCCCCACTGCATGGATCTCTCCCAAACTTTCCATGACACCCAGAACCTACATTGACATTTTTATTGGAGTTTTTCATGAAGATCGGTCAAATGATGCCAAAGTTATAGGCAAGTCAAAAATGCTTTACCAATGGAAACTAGGTCCTAACTATAACTACCTACAGGCGACTATACCTACTGGCGATCTATATGTACATATATATGTGTATATGAGGACTCGCCCTATTTCAGATTTATGGACCGAGGTACTGGTGGTATGGGAACAAGCGTAGACTGGCACTGGGAGGAGCAGAGGGAGAGCGATGACTAACTGAGGGGCGGGGAAGGTGGGTTCTTGGGAGACCAGAGGGAAGAGTTGGCTTTGAGATGACTCGAGATACGCCACTAGCACCCTGACCTAGTATTACTCTTTGGACGAAATGGCGAAAGACAACTAGTCCACCTTGCATTGTACTCTTGACAAAGGAAACGTCGGAGCTACAAAGAGTATCCACATTAACAGTAAGAGAGAGCCCCACATTGCCTATTCCACACACCTACACCCCAATTGGAGGTCACTGCGCACTCCTGTTGAGGGCTGAAATCCGATGCTGACTGACTCGTTCCCATGTGTGATGTGTTTCTTTGTGCTGTTTGCTATGTTCTTTTGTTTTTTATTTTTTCCTTTTTCTATTTTCTTGTTCTTGTTTTAAATATCGCACATTTCCTGCCTTCATAACAGCAAGAGGTTAGGGCACCAGATCAATAACGGTGTGCAGTAATAGTAATACTTAACATTGCTTTGATGGAGTGATAGATGTTGGGAACAAGATTATGCAATGATTTTATATTATGCGACACACAGCTATGATGTGATGTGTTAAAATTTGAAATGCCAATATAAATACTTTAAAATATATATATATATATATGTATTTTGATCAGTGCACTTTATACCAGCATCAATCACTCAGATGGGCTAAAAGCAGTAGAGCATTATTTGAACAAGAGAGTAATTAAAATGTATCAACACAATGCTATGATTTTGGAAATTATAAATTTTTGTCTGCACAACAATGACTTCCTATTTAATGAAGGTGTTTATCAGCAACTCAGAGGAGTGGCCAGGGAGCCTGCTTCTACCCGAGCTACAGCATGTTTACACTTTGGGCGCTGGGAGGAACAGATTCTCAGGTTAGTCCACAAAGATGATTGGGTTACTCATGTTATTGAGTTGGATGCGATTTATTGACAACATATTTATTGTTCGGAAAGGCTCCCATGATAGTGCCACTGCTTTTGTCAATAGCATCAATGACAATGTTCTTAATTTAGAATTTAATTCACAAATGAACAAGAATGCTAATGGTAGTCAACAACACACTAGAATCGACTCTACATTGTAGGAGCACTGCAGGCAACTCAACCTTGCATCTTCGAGATTTCATCCGCACCATCTCATAAAAAGTATTTCATATAGTGATTTTTTAAGACTATGCAGGATTTGCAGCACTGATCAAGAATTCCATTGATGTGTAACCAAATCAAAACGCAGATTTTCAGATAGGGGCTACAACAACCAAAATGTGTCGCAAGCCTTAGATAAAGTCACCAAGATCACTCAAGATAATTTATTGGTCGAGAAAGCTTTCAGTTATGCTGATACTTCCATTCAAGATAAAGTGGTAGACAATGTTGAGCATGAGACTCGTCTTATAACCACTTATAGTAAACTACACAAACAAATAAGAGCCATTATTAATAAGTGGTGCCCAATAGTATTGACAGATATGATCTTGGGTGAATCGTTACCATCTAAACCCACTCTTATGTTTAGACGGGCCCCATCCATGAATAGAGTGCTGGTAAGAAGTAGCCCAGAGATAGCATCAAGCAATTTGACATCCAAGACCAACTGGCTTTCTTTAAAAAATGGCTTCTATACATGCAGTTCCTGCAGAGCAGACAAATTCGGTAGCAATACATTTCAATACAGATCTGCTTTTGCCAAAATTCAGTTGCTTAAGGGAATCTACAACTGCAGAATGGAATTTGCAGTTTACGTATTGACTACAATATGTCGGTAGTACTAAGTTACAAGTGCATGTAAGAGTTCTGCAACATTTGAGGGTGATATTCAACTCTGACCCCACTTACCCCGTAGCCAGGCACTTCAAATTGGTCGATAACAATGACCTATGTTGCCTCAAATACTTTGTAATTGGGGCAGTGCATCCACTGAGAAGAGGTGGCAACAGGGAGAAAATGCTCAGACGATTGGAGTCAAAGTTCATACTGGAACTGGACTCTAGAGCACCCAATGGGCTGAATTACGGAGAAGACATACAAAACTTTCTTTAAATAGTGCTCCCATAGATTCCTATGGCATTGCTGCTAGAACCCGCTGCACAGGGTCTCCATTGTGTTTATAATTTTAGTTTGAGACACATTTATGACATACTTTGGTGTACTCTCTTTTTACTTATGATATCAATTTGAAGGTTCTGCTCTACACCCCTCTTATGAGTATGATTGTTTTCTGGTTACATGTGTTATTTATAAGTTTTGGTTTAAAGTCCTTAATTTAGATGTATTCATTGATCAGTTGGGAGTAACCACCAAGTTATAAAGTCTGCTTATACAAAACAGCTATTCCCCCATACCCTAAAAGGAGACAGGATTTTTATCTACTTAGCACTTTAATATACACAGAGACACTTTAATGTATTTACACTTTATACATGGTTTCTTCTAGCCTGTGTCAATATTAAGGGTAACCAGACAGTACCATCTTTGTTATTTTGTTTTAATCCATTAATAAATTAACTTAAGCATGGATCTTCGTGTTGTGGCAGCTAAGTCAAGCTACAGGCTGTGGCACCTTAGCTACTGTTACAAAAGCATTATGCATACTAGTACTCCCAAGGGAGGGCATAATACTGGAATGTATGGGTGCATTATGCGTATATATATTTAACCACTGTTCTAACTTTATGCATTGAAGCTAATTATTATCAGCATATTACAAAAAGATCCACTTTCAATATTTTTCAAATGTGAAATTTTGAAAATAATATTTTAAGATTAAAAGATAATATTGTATTTTACTTTGTAATAATTGCTATTCTAGTACTATTTTGACAACATTGATTCTATATGGATTTTCGTTTATTAAGGTGAAATAGTCTGTTTTCCATGATTATACTTACCAGGTATCACATGGTGTTGAAGAGTGTTAAAATGGTGTTTTTCACAGTGCATCTAGTTATGTGATCAAGCCCACTCGTGGTGGGCGAAACAAGTCATATCATTATGTTTGCAATAAATTCAACTTGATGAAGCACATATCATGGAGTCCGTGTCCCAGTGATGTGAGGAGTTGCATTGGGATAAGTTATTTTCATATATATATTCACTGAAAAAACATAGGTTTCAGAGACGTTATTGTTGGAGCATTTAAAAAAACCTTAGAAATTCAACAAAAAAAACATAGGTTTCAAGGGTGTTATAGTTAGCTGGACATTTCACTCGTACAAAACCATAGAAATTCCTCTGTTATAGTTAGTTCTGCTAATTATTACTGGTGCACCCGCAATGCACTGCTGATGATGTCACATATTACATCATTCATGACATGGTCAGTGAAATCACTGATGATATCACTGATGATTTCTCAAATGACATCACTGATGACATCACTGATGACATCATCCATTGAATGTGGTTTAGTTTGAAATTTAAATATGTATTATATATATACCAATCTGTATTGAAGATTGAGTGGATATATAACTGTCTGAATGGAGGATTTAGTAGCTGTCTGAATGTCTGTTGAGTGCATCACTGTATCTGTTGTTGGTCACTAACTACATGAGTGTGTATATTAGTTATTGATTAGTTGGGTGAGTATTTGTATGGGACACTGAGTTTGTGTGTGGTTAGATGGGGGTTTGTAACTTTATGCATAGATGTGTGACTGGTTGATTGACAAGGTGTATAGGTTTAAGAGTGCATGTGGAAGCAGTTGTTTGGGTGACTGAGTGTATTTATTTGTGTGTTAGTGAGCAAATATATCTTTTAGTTGTACATCATAGTCGTACAAAGTAAAACAATAAAAGGCATTGTATGTGAGAGTTGGTGTATGTAAATAAGTATATTTAAGAGTCAGTCATTGTGAGAATAACTATATGAATGAGTGTATAATTGTCATAGTGATTTTTTAACATATTAACTATGAGTTACCATGTGTTTGAATAAATGAGGTGTTGTGTGAATAATTGTGTAAGTGAGTAAATGTAAGTGTGATTCATTTTTCTCATGAGTGAGTAGGATGACTGCATAACCGACTAAGATGACTGCTGATATGTCAATGTCTATATATGTGTATAAGTGCATTTGATAGAGTTAAAATAATTAGTGACTGCATGTATAAGTGATTCTGTAGATGAATGGGTAGTTGTGTGTGTAGACGTAGGAATCAGTGAGTGGGTATGTAGTAACTGGTATTGGTGTGTCAATGGTTTCAAGTATGGCACTCTGCATTTTACGGTGAGTGGTGAAACGTTATACTAGTGTATGATGAGGTGTATCAGATTGTCACGTGGATGATATCATCAGTGACGTTATCAGTGATGTCATTTGAGATGTCATCAGTGATGTCATCAGTGATGTCACTGACCATGTCATTAAGGATGTAATATGTGACATCATCAGCAGTGCATTGCAGGGGCGCGAGTTTTAGTTAGCTGAACTAACTATAACGGGGGAATTTCTATGGTTTTGTATGAGTGAAATGTCCTTCTAACTATAACGCCCCTGAAACCTATGGGTTTTTCAGTATATATATATTTATATATATATATATATATATATATATATATATATATATATATATATATATATATATATATATATATATATATATATATATATATATATATATATATATAAATGTACCACCAGGGAGATCAATAGTGTAATCTCGAGGCAGCTTCCTAGAAAATATGTCCAAATATATTGACCACTTTCTCCAGCCCTTTGTGCAAGAACAAACAGCATATGTTAGAGATACAAGTGATTTTCTGAAGAAAATTAAGAATATTGAGTGGAAACAAGGATACTTGCTAATGAGTATGGATGTCTGTAGCCTCTACACTCGCATCCCCCAAAATGAAGGAGTAGATGCTTGTAGAAATTTCCTTAAAGGAAGGTCATTATCATTTCTGTTGCATACAGAAATGATTTTGGAAAATATATCGATTTGTCTGAAAAATAATTTTTTCCTTTTCAATAAAGTTTTATACAAACAGACCCAGGGGACGGCAATGGGAACCTGCTTCGCCCCCAGCTTTGCAGGTCTATACCTCAGCTGGTGGGAGGAGCAGGTTGTCCGGAATATCAGTCAGTATCATGACCATGTCGCCGCCTGGGTCCGATACACTGATGACATTTTCTGCGTTTGGGATGGAAACCAAATGCAGGCAGATGAATTTGTGCAAACATTAAATCAGAACTGCTTTAGTTTACATGAGAGGCATCTGCAATGTGCAGCAACCCACTTGGGACTTTAATTTATGCAGATTGAAGTAAGTACAGTGCGATCCACTGGGAGAAATAGAGTTGCACTCCAAAGACCAGCAGGCCAAAGGGTGGCCACGCCTATCAGGGCGGGAGAAACATTTTAAAGAGGGATGCAATTAGACTGCTGTGTTTCTTCTACGCATAATGCCTGCCGCCCTTGAGGAAGTGATTGTTATCACGACACGCGTTGGGCAGGACATTTTAAGTGTGCGAGGCACTGCAGCTGCTTGAACACTGTTTTCCTTCATTCAATAAATGATGGTGTAACTGAACCTACCTGTTTGTGGCCTCCTTACAGCAGGCAACTCGTTGTTGGATATATATATATATATATATATATATATATATATATATATATATATATATATATATATATATATATATATATATATATATATCCACTCACGAAAGAAATATAATCCAGCACTCCGCTTGTTAGAAGAAGTTAGATTTATTCAGCACACCGTGAAAGCCTACACGTTTCGAACCTGATGGTTCCTTCTCACTGCAGTGTTACACAGTTGTCCTACTTCACTTTTCTTATTTATATGTGTGCAAGTGGTAGTGCATTATGGGACATGCAGTTTTGTAGTTTAATCAAAAAGGGACTAGCTGTTTTTAGGGGGGGTATGACAAGATTAGTATTGCAATCTAAGTGACTCAATCTTGTTTTGTCAAGGTGGTTGTGGCACCTGATGGGTGTCCTTATAAAGCCCTCACCCACCAACCTAGTTGGTGGCATGCTTCATCATCGGGCCCACCCAGTGACACCTAACGTGTCCTGGGTGTGCTACGACACCTGGTTACAGCGGAGCAGGTATGTCACTGTGTGTGCGGTGAAGGGTGAAAAAGTTTGTGAATTTAAAACAGCTTGGCGGAGGTCCCAGTACCCGGAGGGTGAAGAAACTTTAATACCTGGGCCTCTGTCAGCGGTTAAAAATAAGGCAGAGGGACGTTAGAGCCGAGTTACGACCTCCCACGTCCTTTAGCGAGTCAACATGTTTCAGCCAGTGCCTTATGAATATGCTGGCTTTCTTCAGGACAAGAATTAAAAAGTGTGTGCAGTTAAAACTAGTGGGTGTGTGGTACAGACTATGTGTCTACACGCCCTAAAGTGTATCTATGTGTGAGAGGGGGGATTCCCTTCTCAAGACCACCTGTACATGTAACATGTAAGGACAAAGACAAAACATACAGGAAAAGAGAGAGTCACTGGACAATATTGCATATGAGCTCATAACAGCCGACTTAATAGCGTATGGGGTGCAGGCTATAAGCGGCTTAAGGTGTAATGATACTGGTGGTATCATTATGGTGAAGATCGCTATAGAACTTCGTAGGTGGAGTGATTTAAAACAAGCGGTATTCACAACATTGGTGATAGAAGTGAAAATAAAAACAAGAGAGCGCAAGAGCAATTCTTACGCTAGTTTTAGAAAGTTTTCTCCTCAAGGTTATTGAAGTGGCAAGGGGTTGGTCCTATGAGGGAGAAAAAGGTAGGGCCACTGGGGTTAGGAGACCTGTAAGGAGAAAAAAAGGGTGGTAGCGCTTACCCATAGTAGAGGTGGTTGTTCAGTATACTCACAGGATTACTGGCCAGAGCCTGCCTTGGACCTGTTGTGCCTCCTTCGCAGAACCGGTAACTAATGGCCAGTATTGCAGGGGTTTTATACTGTGGTTGATAGGTTGATTGAGGACACCTGTGAGGCGAGAGGAATGGTGGAAAGACTCGCACTGGCGAGTCATGATCGCGCTCAGCTGTGCGAGTGGTACCGCGCGCGTGCGTGCGTTGTAGTGGCCAGGGTTCGCGCATGCGCGCTGATTCCTAATCCCTGTGTGCCAGCGCGAACACTGGGGAAGCTATTGCGCATGCGCGAACAGGGGATCGGCATCGCGCATGCGCATAGTACGCGCCATGCCAGCGCGAGGCTTCCTAGCTTGGGGAAATAAAAGTAACCGGAGCGCTTGCGTTTAGACAAGTGCGCCCGGTGTGGTGACACAAATGGGCATGGATTATTAAACACAATGTGTGCTGTAGATGGCCATGGGGTGCTAGGGTAAAGTTATAAAACGTTAAAAAAACGTGGAGGGAACAGCTCCAGTCCTCAGAACTACAGGGCTCCATTGGTAAGGGGGACAGATGAGCCCACTGATTTATGGGATGGTTAGGGAATTCCAGGGGATGGCATCATTCAGCCCGTCTGTGGCAGTAGACAGGCGGTATATCCATCGCTGTTCTTTGTTAAGTAGTTTCTTGTCATTGTTGATAGGGCTTTCAGGAATTTGTTCAATAACTGTCCAACTGAGGTCGTTGGGTGTATGACAGTGGGTGATGAAGTGGTTGGTTAACATGCTGATGTTCTTTTTGCATCATATAGTGCTGCGGTGCTCAGTTATTCTGGTTCTGATTTTGCGTGTGGTCATCCCCACATAACGAAGACCACACGTGAAGGTAAGCAAGTATATCACGTTGCGTGAATTGCAATTGGTGTGGTTCCGTTGGGTCCAAATCTTGTTGTGTTCAAGGTTCAGAGTTTTGGTGTGAGTAGTGAGGTGGCATACACTACAATCGTTGCAGGGGTAGTGTCCTGTGATTTTGGGCAGGCCCCATGCATTGAGAATTGTGTTCTCCGGTGGTCTAGGCAGTGGTCTTGGTCGGGTGCTCACCAATTGGTCTCTCAGGTTGTGGCATCTCTTGTACGCGAACCTAGGGGTTTCCCAGTTCCTTTGTCCAGAGTTGATGATTCTCCAGTGTTTTTTAATGATTTTTGCTACCTCATTAGAGGCTGTGTTGTAGGTTGTGACGCAGGTTATCGGTTGTTCCTGGTCCTCCTTGGTGACGTTTTCAAGGACTGCGTCACGGTTTTGATTTCTCGCCCTTTTCTGAGATTTCCGAATGATGGCCTTGGGGTAACCGCGGTTTTCCAGCTTGGTGGCCAACTCGGCTGATTGTGATTTATATTCACTGACATTGGTACAGTTTCTCCGTATGCGAAGAAATTGGCCAAATGGTAAGTTTTCTTTGAGTGGGCGGGGGTGGAAGCTGGTGTAAAGGAGCAATGAGTTCCTTGCTGTGGGTTTGTAATATGTAGTGGTGACGAGGGTCCCATCTTTGGCCGTGATGTTCAGGTCTAAGAAGGGTAATTGGTGGTTGCTAGATGTGCTAGTGAAGTTTAGGTATGGATCTCTGCTGTTGAGCCAGATCAGGAATTTGTCCAGGTCGCTCCGTGTGCCTTGCCAGATGACCAGGATGTCATCGATATACCTGTGCCATTTCAGGATATGGTGACTGAACGGGTTGGTGGCTGTAGAGATGTAGGTGCATTCAAAATGGTGTACATATAATCTAGCCACGCTCGGCGCGAAAACGCTGCCCATGGATGTTCCGTTTGTTTGGAGATAGAAGGTGCCCTCATATTCAAAGTAGTTTTCTTTGAGGGCTAAAGTTGCGCATGCTAGTATGAAGCTCCTAGGCGTGTGGTAAGGCCAGGGTGAATCTGCCAGGATGTCATGTAGTACCTGTAAAGTGGCATCCTGTGGGAGACTGGTGTACAGGCTCTCCACGTCTAGACCCACAAGTAATTGGGTGTCAGGGTCAAAATCAGTATTGTTTATAGCTTGCAATAGATGTTTGGTATCCTTTATGTATGTTGGAGTTTTTTGTACCAGAGGGTTCAGGAAGAAATCACAGTATCCAGAGAGTGGTTCTAATAGGGAATTGATCCCAGATACAATGGGTCTGCCAGGTGGTGGGATTTTGCCCTTGTGTACTTTTGGTACAGTATAAAAGTGCGGTGTCCTGGTGTGTACTGGGCAAAGGTATTCAGCTTCCTGCTTAGAAATATGTTCAGCATCTGCTGCTCTCTTCACAAGCGAATGAATGGTCGTGCGCAATTGGTCTGTGGGGTCCTGTTCCAGCCTGCGGTAGTTCCTATTGTCGCTGAGCAGTCTGCAAACATTCTGTATCGTAGTCGGTTTTGTCTAGGAGTGCGATGCCTCCCCCCTTGTCAGCTGGTTTTATGACCAAGGTGGGGTTGTTTTGAAGGCGTTGTATGGTTTGTCTGTCCTCCCACGACAGGTTGTTGAAGTGGTTGGTTGGCTTAAGGTTCTCAATGTCATGGTATACTGCCTGTTCGAACGTGGTGATTTCGGCAGGGATGGTGGAGGGTGGTGGGACAAAGGTAGACTTGATTCTGAGACCCGTGGTGTTCGGGTTGTCAAGAGGTTGGTCACTTTCAGGGATGGGTTTCCCAAAGAATGTTTTCAATTTCAGTTTTCTGAAAAATTGTGCTAGTTCAGTATGCAGTTTGAATTTATCCAGCCTTGTAGTAGGCACAAAAGATAGTCCTTTTTCCAGGACTAACTGTTCTTTTTCAGATAGTGGAGTACTGGATAAGTTAAATACCAGTGACGGTTGGGCAGTGGGGTTCACTATTTGCTCGGTCCCGGTGTCGCTTCCTTTGTCTTTTGGCGTATGTTGGAACTGACTGGGTTCTCTTCTTCGGCCCAGTGGACCTGTGTATTGTGCTGTGTTGGTCTTCGGCGTCCCCGCGCCCTTTGGCCCCGTCCTAAAAAAGGAAAATTTGGGCCCTGATTGCCCGCGAAGAGCGGCATTGGTCCCGGGGGGTACATGGTTGGGAAACCATAATAGGGGTTCTGCATCTGGCCGAGGTTCGGTGGGAATCCATAAAATTGGTTTGGATGTCCTCCTTGCCAGGTGTTTGGCCAGCGTTGTCCTCTTCGTCCTCTTCCTCCTCGTTTTTGTGATCCACTGCTTGAGTCACTTGAGATGGAGCTGTCATCCCCTGAGGAGTTGGACATATTAGTCTCCTTGGTTGGTGGCGTATAGTTGTCCTCCGAGTACGGATACACTTTAGCGTAGCTAAATTTCTTGAGGTCTTTTTCGAATTTTTTGATTTTGGCCTGGGTCAAGTAGTCTTTGTATTCATTAATCTCTCTGTTTTGGTCATCTAGTTTTTTCTTGTAGGCTGTGATGGTGGCTTTGAAATGGCTCTCTGTGGATTGGATTTCGATCATTATGGAGTCAGACAGGCGTTTAGCTGTTTTGAGGATGAGTATCATCCAGTCCCTGGTACAGTGCCAAGCGATCTGGGCCCAGTCCTTCCTGAACGTGGGGTCATCTAGGAAGATCCTGGGTGCATTGGTCACTAAGAGGCCCCTTGGAGCCGTGTTAGTTCTGAGGTATTGGGCCAGGATAGTCCCATGGAGAATGGTACGTATCCTGTTGCGCTTTTTCTCTGTGAGGGTCTCCCAATCAGTGGTCTGTGCGACAGTATTGGAGATGTTAAAATCCGCTTGGAAGGACGGGTCAGATAGGATATCTGCCAAGTCACTCTCAGTGAAGGTCAGGCCATGGTTTTCCGCCATGGTTTGTAAAAACTCTCGCAGCTGTACGCTGCCAGTATGGTCGTGTATCAAGAGGGAGAGAGAGGACCAGATAGCCAGTCCGTATCCCCGGTTATATGAAGTTTAATCAAAAAAGGACTAGCTGTTTTTAGGGGGGGGTATGACAAGATTAGTATTGCAATCTAAGTGACTCAATCTTGTTTTGTCAAGGGGGTTGTGGCACCTGATGGGTGTCCTTATAAAGCCCTCACCCACCAACCTAGTTGGTGGCATGCTTCATCATCGGGCCCACCCAGTGACACCTAACGTGTCCCGGGTGTGCTACGACGCCTGGTTACAGCGGAGCAGGTATGTCACTGTGTGTGCGGTGAAGGGTGAAAAAGTTTGTGAATTTAAAACGGCTTGGCGGAGGTCCCAGTACCCGGAGGGGGAAGAAACTTTAATACCTGGGCCTCCGTCAGCGGTTAAAAATAAGGCAGAGGGGCGTTAGAGGCGAGTTACGACCTCCCACGTCCTTTAGCGAGTCAACATGTTTCAGCCAGTGCCTTATGAATATGCTGGCTTTCTTCAGGACAAGAATTAAAAAGTGTGTGCAGTTAAAACTAGTGGGTGTGTGGTACAGACTATGTGTCTACACGCCCTAAAGTGTATCTATGTGTGAGAGGGGGGATTCCCTTCTCAAGACCACCTGTACATGTAACATGTAAGGACAAAGACAAAACATACAGGAAAAGAGAGAGTCACTGGACAATATTGCATATGAGCTCATAACAGCCGACTTAATAGCGTATGGGGTGCAGGCTATAAGCGGCTTAAGGTGTAATGATACTGGTGGTATCATTATGGTGAAGATCGCTATAGAACTTCGTAGGTGGAGTGATTTAAAACAAGCGGTATTCACAACATTGGTGATAGAAGTGAAAATAAAAACAAGAGAGCGCAAGAGCAATTCTTACGCTAGTTTTAGAAGGTTTTCTCCTCAAGTTTATTGAAGTGGCAAGGGGTTGGTCCTATGAGGGAGAAAAAGTTAGGGCCACTGGGGTTAGGAGACCTGTAAGGAGAAAAAAAGGGTGGTAGCGCTTACCCATAGTAGAGGTGGTTGTTCAGTATACTCACAGGATTACTGGCCAGAGCCTGCCTTGGACCTGTTGTGCCTCCTTCGCAGAACCGGTAACTAATGGCCAGTATTGCAGGGGTTTTATACTGTGGTTGATAGGTTGATTGAGGACACCTGTGAGGCGAGAGGAATGGTGGAAAGACTCGCACTGGCGAGTCATGATCGCGCTCAGCTGTGCGAGTGGTACCGCGCGCGTGCGTGCGGTGTAGTGGCCAGGGTTCGCGCATGTGCGCTGATTCCTAATCCCTGTGTGCCAGCGCGAACACTGGGGAAGCACACCCGGGACACGTTAGGTGTCACTGGGTGGGCCCGATGATGAAGCATGCCACCAACTAGGTTGGTGGGTGAGGGCTTTATAAGGACACCCATCAGGTGCCACAACCCCCTTGACAAAACAAGATTGAGTCACTTAGATTGCAATACTAATCTTGTCATACCCCCCCCCCCTAAAAACAGCTAGTCCCTTATTGATTAAACTTCATATAACCGGGGATACGGACTGGCTATCTGGTCCTCTCTCTCCCTCTTGATACACGACCATACTGGCAGCGTACAGCTGCGAGAGTTTTTACAAACCATGGCGGAAAACCATGGCCTGACCTTCACTGAGAGTGACTTGGCAGATATCCTATCTGACCCGTCCTTCCAAGCGGATTTTAACATCTCCAATACTGTCGCACAGACCACTGATTGGGAGACCCTCACAGAGAAAAAGCGCAACAGGATACGTACCATTCTCCATGGGACTAACCTGGCCCAATACCTCAGAACTAACACGGCTCCAAGGGGCCTCTTAGTGACCAATGCACCCAGGATCTTCCTAGATGACCCCACGTTCAGGAAGGACTGGGCCCAGATCGCTTGGCACTGTACCAGGGACTGGATGATACTCATCCTCAAAACAGCTAAACGCCTGTCTGACGCCATAATGATCGAAATCCAATCCACAGAGAGCCATTTCAAAGCCACCATCACAGCCTACAAGAAAAAACTAGATGACCAAAACAGAGAGATTAATGAATACAAAGACTACTTGACCCAGGCCAAAATCAAAAAATTCGAAAAAGACCTCAAGAAATTTAGCTACGCTAAAGTGTATCCGTACTCGGAGGACAACTATACGCCACCAACCAAGGAGACTAATATGTCCAACTCCTCAGGGGATGACAGCTCCATCTCAAGTGACTCAAGCAGTGGATCACAAAAACGAGGAGGAAGAGGATGAAGAGGACAACGCTGGCCAAACACCTGGCAAGGAGGACATCCAAACCAATTTTATGGATTCCCACCGAACCTCGGCCAGATGCAGAACCCCTATTATGGTTTCCCAACCATGTACCCCCCAGGACCAATGCCGCTCTTCCCGGGCAATCAGGGCCCAAATTTTCCTTTTTTAGGACGGGGCCAAAGGGCGCAGGGACGCCAAAGACCAACACAGCACAATACACAGGTCCACTGGGCCAAAGAAGAGAACCCAGTCAGTTCCAACACACGCCAAAAGACAAAGGAAGCGACACCGGGACCGAGCAAATAGTGAACCCCACTGCCCAACCGTCACTGGTATTTAACTTATCCAGTACTCCACTATCTGAAAAAGAACAGTTAGTCCTGGAAAAAGGACTATCTTTTGTGCCTACCACAAGGCTGGATAAATTCAAACTGCATACTGAACTAGCACAATTTTTTAGAAAACTGAAATTGAAAACATTCTTTGAGAAACCCATCCCTGAAAGTGACCAACCTCTTGACAACCCGAACACCACGGGTCTCAGAATCAAGTCTACCTTCGTCCCACCACCCTCCACCATCCCTGCCGAAATCACCACGTTCGAACAGGCAGTATACCATGACATTGAGAACCTTAAGCCAACCAACCACTTCAACAACCTGTCGTGGGAGGACAGACAAACCATACAACGCCTTCAAAACAACCCCACCTTGGTCATAAAACCAGCTGACAAGGGGGGAGGCATCGTACTCCTAGACAAAACCGACTACGATACAGAATGTCGCAGACTGCTCAGCGACAATAGGAACTACCGCACGCTGGAACAGGACCCCACAGACCAATTGCGCACGACCATTCATTCGCTTGTGAAGAGAGCAGCAGACGCTGAACATATTTCTAAGCAGGAAGCTGAATACCTTTGCCTAGTACACACCAGGACACCGTACTTTTATACTGTACCAAAAGTACACAAGGGCAAAATCCCACCACCTGGCAGACCCATTGTATCTGGGATCAATTCCCTATTAGAACCACTCTCTCGATACTGTGATTTCTTCCTGAACCCTCTGGTACAAAAAACTCCAACATACATAAAGGATACCAAACATCTATTGCAAGCTATAAACAATACCGATTTTGACCCTGACACCCAATTACTTGTGGGGCTAGACGTGGAGAGCCTGTACACCAGTCTCCCACAGGATGCCACTTTACAGGTACTACATGACATCCTGGCAGATTCACCCTGGCCTTACCACACGCCTAGGAGCTTCATACTAGCATGCGCAACTTTAGCCCTCAAAGAAAACTACTTTGAATATGAGGGCACCTTCTATCTCCAAACAAACGGAACATCCATGGGCAGCGTTTTCGCGCCGAACGTGGCTGGATTATATGTACACCATTTTGAATGCACCTACATCTCTACAGCCACCAACCCGTTCAGTCACCATATCCTGAAATGGCACAGGTATATCGATGACATCCTGGCCATCTGGCAAGGCACACAGAGCGACCTGGACAAATTCCTGATCTGGCTCAACAGCAGAGATCCATACCTAAATTTCACTAGCACATCTAGCAACCACCAATTACCCTTCTTAGACCTGAACATCACGGCCAAGGATGGGACCCTCGTCACCACTACATATTACAAACCCACAGCAAGGAACTCATTGCTCCTTTACACCAGCTTCCACCCCCTCCCACTCAAAGAAAACTTACCATTTGGTCAATTTCTTCGCATACGGAGAAACTGTACCAATGTCAGTGATTATAAATCACAATCAGCCGAGTTGGCCACCAAGCTGGAAAACCGCGGTTACCCCAAGGCCATCATTCGGAAATCTCAGAAAAGGGCAAGAAATCAAAACCCTGACGCACTCCTTGAAAACGTCACCAAGGAGGACCAGGAACAACCGATAACCTGCGTCACAACCTACAACACAGCCTCTAATGAGGTAGCAAAAATCATTAAAAAACACTGGAGAATCATCAACTCTGGACAAAGGAACTGGGAAACCCCTAGGTTCGCGTCCAAGAGATGCCTCAACCTGAGAGACCAATTGGTGAGCACCCGACCAAGACCACTGCCTAGACCACCGGAGAACACAATTCTCAATGCATGGGGCCTGCCCAAAATCACAGGACACTACCCCTGCAACGATTGTAGTGTATGCCACCTCACTACTCACACCAAAACTCTGAACCTCGAACCCAACAAGATTTGGACCCAACGGAACCACACCAATTGAAATTCACGCAACATGATATACTTGCTTACCTGCACGTGTGGTCTTCGTTATGTGGGGATGACCACACGCAAAATCAGAACCAGAATAACTGAGCACCGCAGCACTATACGATGCAAAAAGAACATCAGCAGGTTAACCAACCACTTCATCACCCACTGTCATACACCCAACGACCTCAGTTGGACAGTTATTGAACAAATTCCTGAAAGCCCTATCAACAATGACAAGAAACTACTTAACAAAGAACAGCGATGGATATACCGCCTGTCTACTGCCACAGACGGGCTGAATGATGCCATCCCCTGGAATTCCCTAACCATCCCATAAATCAGTGGGCTCATCTGTCCCCCTTACCAATGGAGCCGTGTAGTTCTGAGGAATGGAGCTGTTCCCTCCACGTTTTTTTAACGTTTTATAACTTTACCCTAGCACCCCATGGTCATCTACAGCACACATTGTGTTTAATAATCCATGCCCATTTGTGTCACCACACCGGGCGCACTTGTCTAAACGCAAGCGCTCCGGTTACTTTTATTTCCCCAAGCTAGGAAGCCTCGCGCTGGCATGGCGCGTACTATGCGCATGCGCGATGCCGATCCCGCTGTTCGCGCATGCGCAATAGCTTCCCCAGTGTTCGCGCTGGCACACAGGGATTAGGAATCAGCGCGCATGCGCGAACCCTGGCCACTACACCGCACGCACGCACGCACGCGGTACCACTCGCACAGCTGAGCGCGATCATGACTCGCCAGTGCGAGTCTTTCCCCATTCCTCTCGCCTCACAGGTGTCCTCAATCAACCTATCAACCACAGTATAAAACCCCTGCAATACTGGCCATTAGTTACCGGTTCTGCGAAGGAGGCACAACAGGTCCAAGGCAGGCTCTGGCCAGTAATCCTGTGAGTATACTGAACAACCACCTCTACTATGGGTAAGCGCTACCACCCTTTTTTTTTTTTTTTTTTCTCCTTACAGGTCTCCTAACCCCAGTGGCCCTACCTTTTTCCCCCTCATAGGACCAACCCCTTGCCACTTCAATAACCTTGAGGAGAAAACTTTCTAAAACTAGCGTAAGAATTGCTCTTGCGCTCTCTTGTTTTTATTTTCACTTCTATCACCAATGTTGTGAATACCGCTTGTTTTAAATCACTCCACCTACGAAGTTCTATAGCGATCTTCACCATAATGATACCACCAGTATCATTACACCTTAAGCCGCTTATAGCCTGCACCCCATACGCTATTAAGTCGGCTGTTATGAGCTCATATGCAATATTGTCCAGTGACTCTCTCTTTTCCTGTATGTTTTGTCTTTGTCCTTACATGTTACATGTACAGGTGGTCTTGAGAAGGGAATCCCCCCTCTCACACATAGATACACTTTAGGGCGTGTAGACACATAGTCTGTACCACACACCCACTAGTTTTAACTGCACACACTTTTTAGTTCTTGTCCTGAAGAAAGCCAGCATATTCATAAGGCACTGGCTGAAACATGTTGACTCACTAAAGGACGTGGGAGGTCGTAACTCGCCTCTAACGTCCCTCTGCCTTATTTTTAACCGCTGACGGAGGCCCAGGTATTAAAGTTTCTTCACCCTCCGGATACTGGGACCTCCGCCAAGCCGTTTTAAATTCACAAACTTTTTCACCCTTCACCGCACACACAGTGACATACCTGCTCCGCTGTAACCAGGCGTCGTAGCACACCCGGGACACGTTAGGTGTCACTGGGTGGGCCCGATGATGAAGCATGCCACCAACTAGGTTGGTGGGTGAGGGCTTTATAAGGACACCCATCAGGTGCCACAACCCCCTTGACAAAACAAGATTGAGTCACTTAGATTGCAATACTAATCTTGTCATACCCCCCCCCCCCCTAAAAACAGCTAGTCCCTTTTTGATTAAACTTCATATAACCGGGGATACGGACTGGCTATCTAGTCCTCTCTCTCCCTCTTGATACACGAACATGCAGTTTTGTGCCATTTTACCCTAAATAATCATTTTTGTAAGCAGTTTTGACATTATTTGAATTACTGCATTAATACATGTTTTAACATTGTCATGTTTTATATTTACATTCATGCGTAAATACATGATTTTAGTGATGGCTAAGTGCCCTTTTGCTAATTCATTGTTATTAAGGCATGCACATCGTCCTATTAGCACTTTAGGGTGACAAGGCAGTGCGGTATGCTATGCACAATATTCAGTCTTAGTTGTCCTTTTTGTAGAGCTATCTGATTTACTTCTTTGATTTGTATGTGCATGCAGTTTCTATATCTCGGGCTGAGTGCCCTTGCCACTGCCACGTATTAGTCACCATAAATGTGCAGTTGCACCGATCAAAAAGACAGAAAGCATTCTTGGTCTTTGTCAATTGTTCTTATGTTTTTAGCAGTCATATCTGTCAAAGGTCCTCGTACTTAACAGCTTCATTACTACTAGAATCTAGAGATGAAAATAAAGTTCCTCATCCCCATTCAATCCTGTGGGTTGTTTAGTTTTGAATCGCATGATCAGTTTGGATTCTAGTCTTCGTAGTTTGAGTTTTCTGTTACCACCTCGTTCGTGCTGCTGGATCGTTGCCAGTCCAAAAAAGTGAATATCCATCCATGTCTTGTTAGTATGGTTTGTAAGATGTTTTGCCATAGCATATGCAAAGTCTTTATTCTGAATTGCACGAATGTGCTCCAATGTACCTCTTGCCACAGTGACATTAAAGCATGTAAACTACGAAGCTCGTCTCACAGGTTATGTGCTCTCTTATTATGTAGGTTTTGTCTGCTGGATCTTTTAACATCTTAGTATTTTTTCCTATCTTGCAGGCCTTGCAAGTATTGCATCTTACAAATCCTTTTTTCTTTTCAGTTAGCCAGTTGTTTGTTTTTTTATTTTCAAAGTGGCTGTGTACCAAATGATCCGAGAGGTTTGGAGCTCTCCGGTAGGCTATCAATGGTCGTTCTCCAACATTTTTGCCTATATAAGGATCTTTTTGGATCAGATGCCAGTACTTGCTGAGTAATTTTTGTATTTTGTAACTTTCTTTGCTGTATGTGATGATCATTCTTGGAGGTTCAGTTGTAGTTTTTGTCTCATTCTCGTTTTTCTTTTCAGGTTTAGTTAATAGCGTTTCAGCTCTTGTTTTGTTTCTGGCTTTTGTTTCTCCTTTGAGGATGTCTTGATATTTGTATCCACGTTGTGAAAATCTCTCTTTGGTTACGTAACACAAAAATAAAAAAACTTGGTAAAATGTATAACATCTCCCTCCAGTAAATGCAATAGTAGTAAAAATATTTAATTGCACACAGGTTTTATTTACTATGAGCATTCCAGTCACTACAACAGTAGGGAAACTCTTGCAATACAAAGAGGTAAAACAGTGGGTAAAGTGTTGGTTTGCGCAATAGTAGAATTCACTATTCCCACTCCACTCAGTACAATAGTAGAGAAAGTATTAGATTCCAAAGGGTTAAAATGTACTATTCCCACTCTAATAAGTCCAATTGTAGGGAAAGTGTTGGATATCGGAGGGGAAAATTTACTATTCCCACTCCAGTCAGTACAACAGTAGAGAAAGTGTTGGGTTGCAGAGGAATATAATTTACTATTCCCACTTCAATCAGTGCAGCAATAAAAGGCAACACAATATCTTGCACAAAATAAAACTATTTTACAAACAAATTAAATTACAAAATATAAACATATAGAAAACATATTAGAATCTTAAATAGATAACACAAATACCTACAAATATTATTATTAATAAAATACAAAAATAATGTTCATATACATTAACTTTTTTTATTTCAAAAATATTTTTACCAAAAAATGTATTATTACATAAATCTAATTTAGTTACTTCTCACCATATATCCCCACAACACTCTCAACCTCCACCCAAAAATTACCTTTAAAACAAAAAAAGTATTTATACTATTAATATAAATGTTTATCAACAAACCAATTAGCATTAATTAAATATTAGTTATTAATTAATTATAATCAATGTACTTCCCACAATATACCCCCACAAAACACCCAACATACTCAAAGAATTTAACAAACATTATTTACACAAGCAACATAGTTAGTACTCAAAGTATTAAATAACAATAATGTGGAAAATAATTAGTAATTACTTAAATGTAATTTACTTCCCACCCCAAAACCCTACAAAACCCACAACCTACACGTAAAATCTAAAATAGAAAATGTAACAATACAATTAACAAAATTAATTGTCAATAAAATATTATTTATTAAAAGCTAAATATTAATTCATAAACATTAATTAACTTCACAACCTTTACCCCTATATACACCATAACCCATACCTAAAATCACACACAAAAATGATTACACAATTTAAATCAATAATTGTCAATTAAATAATTTAAACTATTTAACAAGTAGGGCCTGATTTGGATAGTTGGAGGCTTTCCGGTGGGAGTTTAACCCGGCCAGTTAATCCGACTCAGTTCCGATGGGCTCAAGGAGCCCATCGGCCAGTCGGATGAGCCTCATGAACAATAATTGATGCCATTACCACTGCTGGGATTATGGTGGCACTTTCTGACAACAGTTCCATGTCAGCCTTACTACATAGAAATGGTGTCTGAAAATGTCTTTGGGGGCCCCTAGCAGGGTCCCCTTCCCCCTCGACCTCAGGTAGTGACACTGGTGCCCCCTTCACATCCTTGCACCATGTGTCAGGCACCATCATGGTGCCTGCCACATGGTGCAGGGATGTGCACAAATGTCCATTTTTCAATAGGAGCTTGCGCTGCGGGTGCTTTCGGACCGCCACACAGGCTCCCATCAAGAAATGGAAGTTTGCGACCGCAACATGGGGCTGATTACGATGTCAGGTGGACAGCCTCCTCCCGACAGTCGGAATCTCCATTACCGTGCCAGAACCCTTCTGACCGACTCAATCGGTTTACAATCCGCCCGATCAATTCCGATGTTTGCGATCGAAAGGTAAAACACGCAGTCATTCCGAATAGGTTCTGACTGGCTCTCAGAGAATTCTTGTCGTTTGGAACCGCATTTTACACCTCTATGGACAGCGTTTCCGACTTCATGATTGTGATGTTGCTTTTCAACAGACTTTCTGGGACGGCCTGTCCGACACGAACAGGCTGTTGGAAAGTGAATTTGAGGGCCCCTAACAGGGCCCACTTCATCCTGCAGCCTCTGGCTGTGGGCAGAGGGGTTACCTAAGAGACCCCCCTGTAAAACTCTGCACTGTGTGGCAGGCCCTGTGGGGTACCCTTGACAGGGTGCAGGGTTTTACACACACACACACACACCCCATTTCCACTTGCCTGTTTTGTCAAGTGGAACACAAGCTTCCATAGGAAACAATGGTAATCTGAAAGAACAGTGTTCAGTCGCATCATAATTAGGTGGGTGAAACTGCTGATCGCAAGTCGGTATGTCCTGATTCCGAGTCAGAGTCGGACAGAAAGTTTCCGCCCCACATCGTAATCAGCCTCCATGTGCCTTTCACATCTGCGATGATATCAGTCAGAGCCAACTCCGACTGACATCCAAATCAGGCCCTAATTATTAATTAGTTATAATTGATTTGCTCCCCACCCTTTACCTGTATAAAGCCCTAAACCCACACCTAAAAAAAAATTAAACAATTGCATAATTAATTATCAATTAATTTATTGAAAATAATTCGAAAAAAATTATTAATTGATTAGAAATAAATTACTATCCATTTTTTACCCATATAACCCCACAACCCGCAACCCGAAAATTAATTAACAACATTAATTATCAATTAATGAATTCATTTGAATTACCAAATTAATTATTAGTTAATTCAAATAAACTACTTCCCACCCTTTACCCCTATAACCCCACAACCTGCACCAAAAATAAAATTACAAAATTAACATATTTAATTTTTTTATTAATTATTTATTAATAATTAACAATTAATTAATAATTAATTGAAAATAAATTACTACCCACCCTTTACCCCTATAAACCCCACAACCCAAGCAAAAAGGGGCCGATTCCGATCCTGGAAAAAAAACGTCCGTACGATTTTCATCCGGAGCCATCGGCATACGATTCTTACCCGTCCGTCCGAGTCGCGTACTACGATCCTTATTCCGTCAATCCGTCCGAATCATCACGATCCGTACGTATTGCTAGGCTGAAACAGTGAACCGTACACATGCCGTACGACCCAACGAGTACGATCCGGACCGGGGTATGAGGACGCGATTCATACGGTCCACGTCAGGTAAGGGCGATTCGTACGGAAAAGCACACAATCACTTACACACTGTACGGTGCGTACACCCCACCTGCGATCTTGGGGTGTACGCACCCTACCCCGCGATTGCAGGGTGTACGCACCGTACACCCAGCAAACATGGGGTACGGTGCGTACACCCCTATATCATGGGGCACGGTGCGTACACCCGTGATTGCAGGGGTACGCACCGTACCCCTGTGATCATGGGGTGTACGCACCGTACCCAGGGGGGCCGTTCCGTACCTGTTTCGGGGCGAACTCTGCTTTTACGGCTGTTTTCAGCTCCCGTAGAAAAAGGGTTGTACGGTGCATACCCGACCCGAAACGTACTTGCCGGGTCGGAAAAAGCAGCTGCGAACCGTACAGATGTCGCGTACAGCGGGTTCCGAGGGAGATTCGTATGGGGATTTGATTCGTACGGTCTCTGTACGATTTATACGGAGTCCAGATCCTGGTACGAATCGTACTTCGTCGTACCTCCGGGGACGTTGCAGGATACGATTGGTACCGGAAAAACGCCCGAATGGCTATTCGGAGTGGTTTTTCCCGAATCGGAATCGACCCCAAAATGTACGTAAAAAATAACACAATTTACACAAATATCAGCAAAATAAATAATTTCAAATAAAAATCATCATAAATTTACTATTATTAAATAGCTGCCCACCCTATAAAACCCACAACACGCAACAGTAGTAAACAACACAAAATTTAATTTAATTAAATTTTGTAACTACTAAAAAATTTACAAATTTATTTTAAAAACATAAACAATAATTATACCAAAAATGACGTCATATACATTTAAAATATATGGTAAAATACATGACAATAATGAAAAAAATGATATTTTAAACAACTACGGGGCCTATTGCGATGTCGGGCGGATGTGTCTTGGAACTGGGACCAGCCGACCTCCGGTCGGCCGTCCCCCCTCCTGATTTGGATGCAACCCAACACTGGGGCTCATTACAATGGCGTTCTTAGGCACCTCTGCGGTGCTGGCGGTGGCGGAAAACTTCCATTTACTTACTCCTGCGGCAGTCCTCGCGTCCGCCATATTACTATGGGCAAAGATAGCCCATTCCCTGTCCGTCGCGGAGTTTCAGGATCTGCCAGATTTTTCCTTTCACAGCGGTGGTGGAGGGAGCCAATAGAGAAAGACCGCAGTGCAGAATGACATTAAGACCGCCGGACATATCACGATGTCTCAAACAGCCCATCAGAACCTAGCGAAGAAACCAGCCACTCAGTGACGGCCTAAGCACAACTGCAGAAATAGAAATTCGAATGCCAGGTACCTCCACACATTCCTGGCCACCATGGATCCAGCTCTACAAGACCTTCTGCTGCTGTACCTGATCCACTACAAGCAGATAAGATGCCATCGTGGTCAACACCGCAGGTAAGTAAATACCACATCTCTGTATACAACCACAACACACAACTGTTGTGCTGAAATACATTTCCTGTCTACATTAGACACCCTGGTGGAGGCAGGACCATATCCTCCAGTGTACTTACACATGTCCAGCTTGTCAGAAATTGACGCCTCTGCATCGGGGTCACCCATCACCATAGAAATCACTGAAACTAGCCCAGTCATACAGGTCATGCCACTGCAGAGGTGAAGCCATGGGAAAACCTGCCCACATTATAGTAGGAGTCTAGGCAGGGCCGGTGCTAGTCATGTGCAATGTGGGCAGCTGCCCAGGGCCTTGTATTCAGCCTATCAGCCTGGGGCCGGCACTGATCATGTTTCCTGTCATTTCCCTGCCCATCCAACTACAAGAAAGGTGTCTCCTTACAATTAGGCTCCATGGGAGGGGTACACTCCCCAGGCCTCTCAGGGATGGTGCCTGAAGGTCTAGGGGAGGGAGACGCTACCTCCTGCCCCAATTGCAAGGAGACCATTCAGAGTCATTGCGGGATGCCCAGTATCCAGCATTTTAGCTCCACCACATTTTTAACTCTTAACCCACAAGTAATTCTCACACCTATTCACTGAAGGCGTGAGCATTGCTTGTGGGCTGAAAGTTAAAAAGTGTGGGGGCGCTAAAATGCTGGACACTGGGTGTCCCGCAATGTCTCTGAATGGTCTACCTGCAAGGGGTCAAGTATGTCAATTAGAGGGGCCTTGCACATTCCGTTTAGGACCAGGGCCCATGAAATCCTATACCCGACCCTCAGTCCAGGACATAGTCCGACACAATCAAGACCAACATCACAACATCCACACCACATGTAACATAAAAGAAACACCACTCAGCACAACATATCTGCAGCAAGAAGCCATGTGCAGATACACTGTCTACAGTGACATCTCCTTAAGATCATCACCAATGAATATTCCCTCCAAAATGACTAAAGTCATCATTGCATACAAATAAGGGTCAGTCCACATACAAATTGGAACAGAGGAGGCCAGACCAAGTGGTAGATGTTTGTGAACGTCACAGTAGGCCAACAAGGTGTTGGAAGGAGCCAGTGAGCACACGTGGATGACACAGCATATAATACACCACTGCCACACGATCACAGATCACCACAGCCCCCAAGCAGACATTGATAGACCCATCACATACAATGGCAGACCATATCACACAATGACAGCCCATACCAAGAAATACAGAACAACATTTCTGACTCAAACAGAAAACTCAAAATAAGCCCCACTGTGCATTTCACATACAAGTGTACTGCTAAAATAAAAGACACCATATAAGTATTTCGAGTACATCAACAAAACTGACTACACTGCCAACTCACATAACTCCCACACACCATCACTATACCTCAACAAAGGGAGTACCAACTACTAAGTAGTGAATAAATGCCAAAGTGGCAGGAAGAGTCCATTTTGACAGCAGGAAACCCCCATCCTCACACCTGCCTTCCACTCATGTGAATCAAAGTGAGTAAATTAAGAAATGAAGAGTCACTCTGCAGATTAACAACTATGGAACTGTTCACATTGCATGTCAAGTCTCTCAGACAGCTCACACATTATAAGTTAGACACATACCATAAGTCAGCAGTAATGTATGGCAATAAATAGACTAGCCTAAAGTGGAGTGCACAGGGCAGACAAAACATGGAGAAAGCCACAAAACATGTGTACATGACATGCAAGAGGAGGAACATATCACATTACACTTAGTCCATCAAATCAGACATGGGTGTCACAGTAATTGAGATTGAACTAAAGTAACATCAGTGCAATATCTGTGGGATGTGCAAGCTATGCATTGGCCTAGGAAGTGTCAGAAGCCATACAGTGACCAGCCCCACATTTGTGTCAACTACCTTGACATGGGTATGCCACCAGCACAACACACATGGCTCATTGTCACACTCCCTGACTGTCAAACCCAAGTATGACCTTTACACATACCCCTCACCTACCCATCTCACACCTGCACTGTTCAACACATGTGAGAAACACAGATAAAAGTGCAAATAAGGCCCTGTGAGTTTCCTGATAACCAATGACACACCCTGGTGTTTATCTACAAATGTCAGAATCCCACTCAGGGATGTCTGAACCAATGCTGATCAAAAACCAATAACCAAACACAATTCTCACAAACATACAAAGAAGTCCGACAAGCTCAGCCATGTGCAGGCAAACAGTGGATAGGCTATGTGACCCTAGACAGCACAGGAATAGACAACATTTTCACTCTGGCCAAATGCACAGACACCATACCCCAACCCAAATAAAAAAGGTGTTATCAAATGCCAATCCTGAACACTAACAGTGATCAATAGGACAAATCTGCTAACACAGACATAGAGACTACACCTGTTACCAAGTGAGCATGGTGTCAATGCTTAGCACAAACATGCACATGCACAATACTGACAAGTGACAGGTCATATATAGGAGGACACAGCACAATTGTGCACTCAAAAGAAGCTCATGAACAAGACTCCATATTGCTGCATGTGACATTCACACAAGAAATGCACACTACACACATCTGAATGTATTACAATGCACAAACTACTCACACACAATGCCATGCAAATAGAACATCACACACACATGGACCTGTCAGTAGAAAGATCCAACAGAGTCAAACACTGCATCCATCAACAACAAATACACAACATATGCATATACCAAATGATCACATAGCAAACTCAGTTGGACATCACAGGGATGCACACCAGGCAAGTACAAGGCAGCATACACTGACAGCAGTGCATGCACAGTAAGCAGCGTGTGAACACCAACAAAACAAGTATCACACATATCTGAGTGCTCCACCATGAACTTCCACACCACAAATCGTAACGGCTACAGATCACATCACACTCAGGAAGGGTAGCAGTACCTCAGCAAACAGATATACACCTTAGCTATCACCTACAGCTGCACAACTCAGGAACACACAGATGCATTGAACGTGACTAGAGGACTGTGCTGGTGAAACATATGCACTGCACATGAGCAACCATGACTGCAATCAAGTATAAGAAAATCCCACATAACAAATTGTGAAACTGTCCTGAGTGGCACATTGGTCCTGTACACAGATCATCATCCCATAGTATAGTGTCACACTATAAAGTGGTGGGAGGGACACACACTAGCAAGATATGGAAGACATTAGACTGAAGTGGTATATACATCAGTATTGGACAGGTGAGGAGTGTACAATGCAAAAACACATAGAGGAGTAACTCACAATGTGTAGGCATCAAAAGCCCCTATAGGGGATGGTATGACTCTTCATACCACATACTTGTCCCAAAAATGTGTCAAGTAACAGCAATGTATGAGAAAACTCACAAATTATGGTACTTTGCATGAGCAGGTCAGCATAGTGAGCACAGATATACACAAGAGCCATGGTTGATCAACAAAACACAACACAGACATTGCAGTGACACATTCTGCATACTCACAACTGACAGCGACAACAAGTAGGTGTACCGCAGGATTGCAAGGTCACACCGAAACACTACACAGTGCCCAAACAACAACTCCCACATGTGCCCACAATCTGAAGCACATGTCTGATAATGTAAACAAAAAGGCACTCATTACCTGGATCATACTTGTGTGTAGGTGTCATGTTCAGGGGTACATACACCTCAACACTTCTGACAATGACAGGCCAATCACACTGTGTGACTACTCAAGTGCACACATTCAAATGTATTGATGTGGCTATGAAGCCAGGCCTACACAAGATGACTACACATCTACACTGTTGTTCACACATCAAGCTAGATCCCACATATATGATGGACCCTGTCCACCCCGCAAGTTATTTTGTGGATAGAATTCACTTCTGTTGTGGTACTGCATCCGAATATGACATGTACAAAATTGGAAACCTGACAATAGAATGATTAGAATAAGAGTAGATCATCACAGACAACCTTCATTGCACCCTCAAGACTCTGAGTCAAGAAGCACAAAAGGGCCTGTAACCTCTGGCCACCTCTGAAAAAGAAAATTAAGTACTTGCCAATGTGAATGTGGCATACAGAGCAAGTGTCAGATGAACACATATACACTTAAATTGCACTTTTTCATTAGCAAGGCCAGTGACAAAGCACACAACATGAGTAACAATCTTTATTACATAATCCCTGGATAGGCATCAAAAGTGCAAAACGTCAAGGCCATTGACCTGTCCAAATTTCTAGTCCGAACATGTGTGCATGAGAACTTGCACATCAAATGGGTAACACAATCCACTGCCATGGGAATCACCACAGCTCAGGGGCTTCAAATGGGCAGTCCAGGCACCGCTGTGGGAGAAATGGTGTGGGGAGGGGGACTTGGCTTCAACTATGACTTTTAGTTGAAATGGGAGGTGGCTGATTGTTGGGGCCAGTTGGAGGACTGTACCTGGGAGGGAGAGACCTGGCTGAGGTAGAGGGATCCGTGGCTGTGAGAGCCTGAGGGCTGCTTTGACCGGGCAGAGTGGTGGCACGGGGAGCTGGAGACATGCTGTGTGGAGGTGCAGTGGCTGAGGGTGGAGGTTAAGAGCTAGGTCTCAACTGTTTGGGGATCCTAAAGTGTCTTTGCCCGAGTGAATGGTGAGGTGGGCACAACAGCCTGACTCTTCTCCAAAGGTGTAGCAGGTGCAGGTGGCTCTCCCGGTGTGGATTTGCTGGACCTGGTGATACACTGGGGATGGGCTTGCCTCTTCTCCTGCATCCTGTTGTCGAGGTAAACCCCCCATTTTGCTATCTTGTCCCTAATTCACAGGGGTTGGGTGGGAGTCAATGTTTTGGGTGAATCTGCCTTCAGAATGTGTTTGGGCTTAGTTGTGGCAGGCACCAGGTTCACAGCGGACAGGACAAGTGTTTGTGGGTCTTTGGGAACAGGTGTGGGGATGGGAGTGCCCTTGGATGGTGATGATTTGGAGGAATGTAATGTGGATGCCTGCTTTTTTGCCTGATGCCCCTGAGTGTCCTGTGATGGGCTTTTTGTTTTGCGGTCTTGTGTGCACGTTTTGTGTTGTGTTGATGGTGTCTGTGGTCTGATTTGTTTAGAGTGCTGCTGTTGTGTGCTGCATGTGGATGACTGGGTGCCTGAGGACCCTGGCGTGTATGTACTCTCATCAGGTGGTGCCACTAGCAGGGTAGTTGCTGAAGGGACAAGAGCTGGACTGGGAACTTGGGACTTCTGAATGGCTGCCATCACTGTGAAGGACAAAGACTGAACAGTTCGGTGTAGGCCACCCACGGCAGAATGAATGTCCTCCATGAACGCAACAACCTGTGTCAACTTGTTGCCATGATCCTGGAGGGCATTCAGGAGAGCAGTCTGACCCACACACAGCTGGTGTAAAATGTCTACTGCCTCCACACTGAGGGCAGCAGGGGAGACAGGAGCAGCGGTGCCTGGGGGAAGGAGACTCTACCCTTCCTAGGGCTGCGTGCAAGGACAGCACCCCGGGGAGCATCCGGGAGGGTGGGCACTGGCCAAGGTGTGGCAGAAGAAGATGGAGATCTTAAACTTCCTGTGCCCTCCAATACCGAGGAGTCACCGCTGGAGTTGGAAGGTGTGGAGGTTGGTGTTTCCGGGCCGGAATCATCTAGGGCACTGCTGTCCCCCTCTGAGGCGCTGGTCCCCTCAGTGTCACTGAACTCCGAACTCCTCTGTAGCAGTCGTGCTAGCAGCTTTCCCAACGGTGCGGGCCCCCGTCCTTCCCTGACCCCAGTAGATGCTGCAAGAAACAGAGACATAGGTTCAGTATACTGCCATACTCACAAACATCATATGCAAGCAAAACACCAAACTTTAAAAAGAGACTCCCATGTTAACTACTCCATGTACTTTCAGCATATGCTACATTTATGCAATCATCAGCTGATGCATGGAAACATGCATAGTTGATAGTAATGCTCCATATTGCGTTGACTCAGCCAAATAGCTGGGCCTGTTCCTCCCTGTAACCACATATACAATTTTCTCTATGCATACCTATGTGCCTGTAGGTAAGATAGCTATGCATCAAAACATGTTGTCGCAGTCATATATGGAGTCTATTTAAGGGAACACCACAGATACAAATTCTAATTAGTCCTTTTTCAAGGGCTACCAGCTCCTTATATCCACCATGTTGGGCTTCGAATCATAACTACAGTTGTCCTTTGGTGTCAGCTGTGCAGATGTTACAATTTATCTGTTGTGCACAGAACACATCTATGAATGCACACGAACATGATGCTCACTGCTGTTCACTGCCAGTTGATGTCTATGACACTCACATTGCAGCATATGCCACAAGGCCACATCTTATCTGTCAATGAAGTGCCAATGAGCACCTTTGCACAATGTAGTCACAAACAGAAAGCATCAGAATGGGAAGTTATTGCAAGGCCTTCATTGGTTGTGACATGTCACATACCAACATGTCAACAAGACCCTGACAGTCCCTTATTGATCCAAGGCAGGATTGTGTCTGCTGTTGATGATGAAGTTGCTGGACTCCATACAGACAGCTAATGTGTGACAATACCTAGGGTCTGGAATATGACATCCCTATGTTGTGCTGACAATGAAGACACAGCAATGTGCCAATAAGTCACACACTGATTAAAAGCATTAGCCACAACTTCACCATGCACTGATGCACAAGGACACCCCTCCACATTGCACACATACTGAGGACTGACACTCCATAGTGCCAAAACAATTTAGCATTAGCCAGGTTCTGCTACATTGCATTTAAATCACAGAGTCTAACCATACCAGTCATGTTGCCAGGTGCACACATGGCAAAGGTAAATTAGCCAATGCATCACTACAATCAACACTATCTACCCTTTCAGCACCTGTGCGCACTTGCTGTCACTATGGCAAGTGTCATGCCATGCAGCTGATATTGGGTAATATACTTTTAAATGGTGCTGTCCTCTCTAACATTGTGGAAAAAGGGACCCTTGGGACAGGTGTGACCCTCACCAACTCACTGCTAAATGATTCCACATCTGTGCATGTCTGTAGCCACTAACAAATCATCACATGAGCACACTATTGAGCTGCCACATAGCGCACACAAGCATGACAAGTGTCCTGGGCTACCCACCTCACACAGTGAAGTATCCTGTGTATGGGGGGTCTCAGTTCAGACAACAGTCATACAATGTGAGTTTTTAAAATTTCAAGATGATTAAATGTGACAAGGTTCATCTTCGAGACGTGGCCAAATGGATGAACACTAATAAGTTCAAAATGAATGCGAGCAAAACGGAGGTGCTATTCTTCGGAAATCTCAAACATCCCCCTCCGGACCTGTGGTGGCCAACGGAAATGGGCCCTGCCCCTTCTCCTGGAACCCATGCTAAAAATCTAGGAGTAAGATGGGATGAGAACCTGTCTTTTTTGCCGCATATTCAACAGCTCACCGCTGGCTGCTTGCACAAACTCAGAAATTTGTGGACATTTCTGCCTCTGATACCTGTCGAATGTCGAAAAACGGTTGTTCACGCAACAATCACATCTTGACTTGACTATTCTAACGGCCTCTATCTTGGTTTGCCCAAATATGTGGTAAAACGCTTACAGATCGTGCAGAATGCGGCTGCGAGATTGATAAAACGTGTCCCTTTCAGGCAGCACATCTCTCCGCATCTGCACGAGCTGCATTGGCTGCCAGTGGCTAGCAGAATTAAGTTTAAGGTGCTTACCCTTGCCTTCAGAGCGCTAAAAGGCAAGTGTCCCAACTATCTAAAACTCCGACTCCCCCGCTACCTCCAAAAACGAGAGCTGCGCTCCAACTCCCTGCTCAAGCTAACTGTACCGCGTGTGAGGAAAGCTAGACTTGGAGGCAGGTCCTTCTCTGCCGGCACGGCGAAACTGTTGAATACCCTGCCCCCTGCCATCCAATCTGCCACGACAGAAGCCAGTTTTAGGAAGCTCCTAAAAACCTGGCTTTTTATGCAATAATCCTCTCTTCCTCCCGACGGTTAGCTCCTTGATGTAGGTTTCGCTAGCGCCGGGACACCTCTCCAGAGGTAGCTGTTCGAGCTTTATAAGCATCAGTATTATTATTATTATTATTATTCATGGGTTGTTAACACATGAGGAGCAAAATGTCGTACAAATGCAGAACAGCTGCACTCAACACAGAGGCTACTTAGAAGCCATTGTATCACACTAGAGACATCACAGAGCTCTGCACTGGCTCAGGGTTGGGATTCATGCAGTCACTCACAAGCAAAGTCACACTTTGCACAATACTCACCCCCAACTTGCTGCTGATGGGCCCTCAAGCATCTATCCAGCTCTGGCTGTGCCAAGATGTGGGCCCTTAGGGGTGTGATGCTCCTGCGGGCCAACTTGCCACTTTGAGGGAGCAACCCACAGTGTCATCTCTGCCACGTTTTAGCTCAGCCCCGCAGAAGTCATCCCACCTCTTGTGGCAGTGTGTATGCAGTCGGTTGGAGACACCCAAAAAACGCACCTTGCATGCAATGGCTTTACATATGGACTTACACTGATGGACCTTAAGCTGCAGGCATGGGAGACAAGAAGAGGAAGTTTCTTCGACACTGTGTTGTGTACCACTGTGTGTGCGTACAGGAGCATGAAAATACATATCACACTAATATATCAATGGAGAGCAGAGCCCATACAGCATGACACATAGACACTTGGATAAAATAATATCATAGCAATGTATACATGTATGAAGATGGACACACTACATGCCCATCCCATACACCTGCACAGAGCCAGCGCAGAAACCAATGGAAAAATGGCATTCATCTGTGATGCATTATGTGAGTGAGCATGACATATAATACACTGGAAATGATGTGTAGTGGTCAGACTCACTGTGTCCTACACTACACACCCCTCAATGTCCTTGACCACTGCATAGCTACATGTGTCATCGTGTTCACATTTAGGGCCATGATCTTACATTCTCAAACTCTTCTCACAAGATGGAGTCCTGTCTTGTGCAATCCTCAGGCCTAAGATAGCTCACTGAGAAATAGTGTGGTGGACATATGTTTCACTCAGTCCTTTTAGTGATGGGTCCGTGTAACATTGGGCAGTTTCTGTGCAGGCCAGAGGGCCTTACACTGAGGATAAATGTGGGCCACACACAGAAATCACATGCATGTACCATATGAATAGAGAAACAGTGCCTACACATGCAAGACTCAACACGTCATGGAATCAATAGAAGGATGACATGTCCACTTCACATTTATATGATGTGTCATAGGAGAATTACCAACAAGAGTGTTACACTCAGGCATTGTACTCTTGTGCGTAATGGACACATCTCCATAGTCAATTTATTTGAAAACTGTACACACATTATTCAGTACCCTCTGGCCAAAATACATTTGTAATGTCACAAATGAGCATGTGAACACTTAATGGACTATTACATCACATAGCACAGGGAATGTGTGTTCAGACTTGGAGTGTCTCAAACCAGCAGTGTAAATGTATAACTGTCAAACCACAGTATGTCATTCCCATCCTTCAATGCAGTCAGGGATCTGTGGGAAAAAGGCTACACATCCCATTGACATTAAGTCAGCATGCTTGGCAGTTTATCACACATTTACATTACCCAGTCCCAGAACAACGTGTGTTTATTTTGTTCTAAGAAGAGCTGTACAGGTGTCCTTGTTGCCATCTTCCCCTCATGCTCAAATGCAATTTATAATAGGCCCTCTATGGAGCATGCTATAGGCAAAATATTGATTCATGCACATTGGTTTGCACTCACGGTCACATACTACTGCACAGTAATATCATGTGAGCATTCTGAGCACTCTCAAACCTTTACTCAGACACTTACCAGTACATCTGGAGCACCATATAGCCTCCCATACTGTGAAAGGACCTTATCCACCACGACCTCCAGATCCTCTGTGGTGAAGGGACGTGCCCTGATGTTCTCTGTTCTTGCCATCACTGGGTCCAGAATACAGGTACAGCAGCAGTTGGTGATGATGAATGGCAGGTAGCAGTGTCTGAATGCAAGTGACATGTGTGGCTCTCTCACAGACATTTATAGGCCCCTGGGGTTGTTTCAGTGTTACTCTGCTGATGCAATTGGTCTGCCTGGTTTGCATTTTTCAATTGTATACAATAACCGGGACCGTGGTAGCGGAGCACGCCTACCGCGAGTTTCAAAAATGTATTGCACTACCATAATGGTAGTTCCCATTGGCTGCAATGGCATTGGCATAGGCGGTGTCACACCGCGGGGGTCAGGTGGTCACTACCGCAATCCTACATCTTTCAATTGTATCCAATGACCGGGATCGCGTTAGTGGAGCACGCCTACCAAAAGTTAAAAAAATGTATTGCACTACCTCGATGGTGGTTCTCATTGGTTGCAATGGCATTGGCATAGGTGGTGTCAGACGCGGGGCCAGGTGGTCACTACCGCAATCCTGCATTGATTCAATTGTATCCAATGACAGGAGCGCGGCAGCGGAACACGCCTACCGCGAGTTTCAAAAATGTATTGCACTACCATAATGGCAATTCCCATTGGCTGCAATGGCATTGGCATAGGCGGTGTCACACCGCGGGGGTCAGGTGGTCACTACCGCAATCCTGCATCTTTCAATTGTATCCAATGACTGGGATCGCGTTAGTGGAGCACGCCTACCACAAGTTAAAAAAATGTATTGCACTACCTCGATGGTGGTTCCCATTGGTTGCAATGGCATTGGCATAGGTGGTGTCAGACGCGGGCCAGGTGATCACTACCGCAATCCTGCATTGATTCAATTGTATCCAATGACAGGAGCGCGGCAGCAGAGCACGCCTACTGCGAGTTTAAAAAATGTATTGCACTACCGCAATGGTGGTTCCGATTGGCTGCAATGGCATTGGCAGTGGTGGTGTCACACCGCAGGGCCAGGTGGTCACTACCGTGATCCTGCATCTTTCAATTGTATCAAATGACTGGGACCGCAGGGGCGGAGCACGCCATCTGCGAGTTTAAAAAATGTATTGCACTACCGCAATGGCGAGGCACTTCTACCCCACCTCTGAACACATTGTGCTATTGCATTGCCACGTGACAATTTCCAACACTGATCACTATGCATTTACACTATCATGTTGCACCTGGTTGTAAAGTGAAAGTGAGAGTGTGATATTTAACTCAATGATGCCCACACATCATGTCAGTACACATGAGTAAATGCATTGGCATGTACTTCCTCACATGTCAATTATGATATTTGTGTGCATGTACACAGATTTGATGTGCAATGGAGTCTCATATTCGTGAACAAGTCAATGTGTTAAATGGCTACTAAACCCACAGCAATGATAGACTGACTACATAGTGTGCCTATATTACTGTGTACAGTGGTGTATTTGTCTTGATAGTTGACCAGCTTACACACACTGTGTTCATTCTGTAAAAATATTGAGCTTAGGAAGACCAAAGCAAGGAGGTGTTGCAGGTACAGCAGCTACGTAGAAGTCAGCAGTGTTGCTGTTTGCCACATGTGCTGTGTCAGCTACACCCAGGGCTAGTGACACAAGATGTTGGAGAGTACCATTTAACATTCACATAGTCTGTATCTGATTTGGAAGTAGTTAGTATGTACATACTGACCACATGTATGACTACATGAGATCAAGGTGTCTGTGCATATGACTTATGCATGAAGCTGGTGTTTCAGTCCTGTCAATGTTGTTGCTTTGTTAGTCATTTTGTATGATGGTTACAATATCTTATCTGTGTATTGGATTTACATGTGTCCCCTTTCATTATATGTTGGAGACGACCAAATGTGCATCAGCCTTTCCCAGTGCTGGCAAACATGGAGGATGAGGACATCATAAGGAAGTTCCATCTGAATTGCCTTACCCTTCAAGAGTTATATGCTCATCTGAGGCCTCACAGAACCTATCCTACAGCTTTGATGCCAACAGGTAAGGTGATGGCCGCACTGCATTTCTTTTCCACTGGTTCGATCAGTACACGGTGGACATCGCCGGTGGAATGTCTCAAGCTATGTTCAGCATGGTGCTGCTTGATGCCCTGTCCACAATGTTGACCTACAAGGACTGCTACATCCACTTTCCAAGGAGACGTGAATTGGCAGTTCAGAAGGGTGATTTTATGACCTTGGAGCCATTGACTGCACACACGTTGGCCTAGTTCCACCATAGGCACGTGAGCACATCCACCAGAACAGGAAGCATTACCATTCCATTAATGTGCAAGTGGTATTCTAAGCAGATATGATTATCTTCCATGTCTGTGCCAAATTTCCTGGTTCAGCACATGACTCCTACAGACTGCGTAACAGCATCATCCCACAATTGATGGAAAATCTGCATCCGGAGTGTGCCTAGATTTCGGTGTCTGGACAAGAGCAGTGGTGCACTACTATGCTCTCCTCAAAAGGTGTGTCAGATCATAGTTGCATGCTGCATGCTCCACAACCTGGCCTTGCGCAAAGAGATCCCCCTGCTCCTGGAGGATGATGAGCCGCAGATGGCCCCCGCTGCAAATCCTCACATGCCCAGTGACGATGATAGTGGAAAAAAGGAAGGTGTTGACCTGCGTCAACAGCTCATCAATAACTACTTCCCTTGAGTGTAAGTAACATTATACAGAAGTGACATTGGCTGCTGTCTTCGATGTTAGTGGCAAGGCATATATGAGGTTTTGGCTGCTGGCTGTTGTTGGCTCACTTCTAATGGCTGATGTTTGTGGCACAGTGTATTGTTTTCCACGTACCTCATGTCTATGTTGATGGTGTTGGTCCTTGTTTTGTGTGGTGGGTAATGTACAGTGTTGACTAGTGGTGTTTTATTGCTGTAATGGCATCACCTGACAACTAAATGCCATTCTCTTGTGTCTTTCTAGGCTCCTTCACCCTATCAATGCCTTGTCACAATCAGAGTTTGTGGTACATGCGAATCTGAGTTGACATTGTTCATACTGTGATAAACATGGAACTGACACAAAGGTGTGTATAGAGTGTTTATTTTCAATAAGGTTTTGTGAAAGAACAGTGATTGTTTGTAAAATTATGCAAAGTGAGTGTATGATTTGTCAGTGATGGTAAA
Source organism: Lissotriton vulgaris (assembly GCF_964263255.1). NCBI lineage: Eukaryota > Metazoa > Chordata > Amphibia > Caudata > Salamandridae > Lissotriton > Lissotriton vulgaris. Next base: position 976,669,736 of record NC_141693.1, read on the forward strand.
TGAAACAAATAGAGTAGTCACCACATTGATGTAATCACATAGTCCAACAAACTCCTGCTATCAACATGGCAATGTTGGTTAGGATAATTAACAAAGTCAATGTCAAGGGCAACACAAGTGCCATCATAGTTGGCTCAGCGACTTGGCTTTGGTTGGTGCTTTGCCACGTGATCCTCCCATGGTGTTTCTCGGACGTCCCCTCCTGTGTTTGGTGGGGAGGGACTCTGCTACAGACTCAGCTGTGTCTGAGGAGTCATCGTCTTGCAGCTCACCCATCTCTGTGGCCGTAGCTGAGGTTGTTGGAGTATCAGTAGGCTGGCCAACGGAGGGGGTTGAACCATCATTTGAGCTCCATGTCTGTCCCTCAGAACTCCCAAAAGCTGGCCCATGAGATCCACAAGTTGGCCCATAAGTGTGTTCATGGACCTCAGCAGCAGGCAGACCGTACACACTTCTTCAACAACCTGGCCCATCTGTCCCTGGTTCTGTTGGTATGCACCAAGGACTCTTGAAACAGTGGCCAGGGCTTCTGTCTCAGTGTCCTCTTCTCCCCCAGTTGACCTCCCACCTGCCCTACTGACACGGACCTGTGGCGTTGGGACTCGACGCACCCGCACAAAATCTCTGGCATCCTTGGATTGTGTGTTGTTGGTGTTAGCCACTGAGGCAGGGACAGTGTTGCAGGCAGCAGGGGTGATGGTGGAGGTGGCTGCCGCACAGGTCGTTGTACAAGGGGTCAGCGCTGTGGTTGTCACTGTGGTGGTGGTGGGGACAATGAGGCCCTGAAACTGAGTGCGCCCTGGCAGTCCTGAGGGGCCAGGTTGTTGCCCCTCATCCGAGAAATGCAGAGAATCTGCATCAGAGCGCTCACGTTCCGGTGGAGGAGACCGGCTCTGCTGGTTGTTGGTGTTTTAAGCAGCAGTTGCTTGTGGATCTCCTGTTGAAGAGGTTAGATTATCAGTTAAGTGCACTCCACAAGCTTAGTGTCACCAAACACCAAACATTTTACATTGCAATCACTTGGTACAGCTGAAAGATGATGTGCATCATGACATGGTGTTGAAGTACATACATTACTTGTCATTAGTGTGACATGTAAATTGTATTCATGTGACACGTACAGATGGAATGTTTACAAGGATGTTGTCATCTACCAACGTGGTGCACATCAACTTTTGATAATGCATAATTTTCGTTTACTCTTCATTAAATCAGTTTCAGCTATGCAAAAACTAGCCATTATAATTTTTTCAATGCTCTTTCATGTCATGTACTTTGATTTGTTTGACAGATTGACTGTGCATGTTTTGTGTTCATATGGGCTTCATGCTCTGACACCATGGCACTTACACATTGCATTCTGTACTGTGCATGATTGAGGCCTGAATTTTCTTCACATGTGACTTGGTGAGTCAAAGTGTAATTTCTGTGACAGTTAAATACGCTTAGCTGCCTACACACTGGATGTAACTCTTGAATCTATGACGAGAGTCTGACATGTGTGGGATAGTGTGGTCATATGGCTCCATGCATTTTGAGAAGGATAACAGGGTGCTTGCACTGACTACCTACCTGTTAGGTAACACAGTGGAGGAAAATGGTTGCCACATGGTTGCGGGTGTGGAGAGTGTTCCATCTTACTCAGCTGTGGGACAAGGGGGCCTGGTTGGAGTTAGAGTGTTGGCTTCCTACCCACATAGCCCCTCGCTGTTAAGGTGAATACCTACCTGTAAGTTTGATGAGAACAATTAAATGGCTGCCACGTGGTTGTGGGTGTGAGGAGTGCTCCATCTTGCTCAGCAGTGGGACAAGGGTGTCTGGTGGGAGTTGTAATGCTGGCTGACTGTACAAATGCCCCCATGGAAATATTGCTAGCTACCTTTGGGGTGATTCAGAGGAAGGGAATGTTAGATGTGTGAGATATGTGTTGGGAAGAGTGTGTTGTGCATAAGTGCATTTAGGTGTAGGAAGTGTAGCTTTCTAGTTGTGCAAGACAGTACATAGCAGTGTAATAGGAGACATTTGTTGGTACTTACCAGCCTCCACTCCCCCGGGTATTCCTGTGAAACTCTCTGGATGCAGTATGGCAAGCACCTTCCCCTCCCATTCAGTGAATGTTAGTGGTGGAATGGGAAGGCCACTGACAGTCCTCTGACCCAGCTCATGGTTCTTGTTGGCACTCTCTTTTACCCTGCTCATGAGGTCAAGCCACCTCCTCTTGATGTCACGCAGGGTGTGCAGTGTGGTCCCTACTGAATTGACTTTGTTGATTATCCTTTCCGACATTTGAGTTTTTCTTACTACTGGTGTCTGTTGGACCATGTTTCTAAACAAATGTGGTTCTACTCTGATTATCTCATCAATCATGACTGACAACTCATTGTCTGTGAATTTTGGCATTTTTTTCTGTGCCATGGTGTGTGATGTGTAAATGGGTGACAAGTGCAGGTGGGAAGGTGGGGGTGGAGATGTGTGAGGTGTGTGTTTTTGTGGGTGGTTGTGATGATGTGATGTGTGATGATTTGCCTCTCCTTTGTGCTGTGGTCTTTGGCCCTTCACTTCTGGAGTTGTGCAAAGGATGCTGGGCAGGGAAGGGATTTCTTTTATGCTCAGCTCTGTGGGCATGTCCAAATGGGGTATTCATGTCAGTTGTGTTTTCTGGGTTGACCTGGGATTTGTATTTTTTTTTTGCCATGAGATGTGTCATTGGGGTGTGTGAAATGTTTTTGGAGCCAGCGCAAAACAATCATCCACACTTGATAGCCTTGTTTTGTGGTTGATTTCAACAGCCATTCCCTTTTCCACGCAACCTCCAGCTCTGGCGTTCATCTTTTTGCATGACCGCGGCGGTCGAAACAAATGATCGCTCCGCTGGCTCCGCCATCTTATCCTAATTTCACTTGCGGTCATTAAGCTGGTTAATCGACCTTTTTGGTTCCTTCCGCAGAATTAGCATCCACCGCAGTTGGATTAACTGATTTTCCGGACGTTCCCGGGGGAGTTATGTGGAATCCGAGTGCCGCAGTCAGAATTTTCTTGCAGATCATCCTAATTTGACCGCCGTTTTTCCGCGGACATGCAGGCGATTTTTTCCGCAACCACAGCGGTTGGAGTGCTTTTTCGTCCGCAGTCGTAATCGACCCCATTGTTTAGTCGCATTCCGACAATTCCCTATGGAAGCATGTATTACAGCTGCAAACCGGCTGTAGTACATGCTCCAATAGGGAAATATCCGTAGAAAGCATTTCAAATGGAGGCCGCGCATACAGGGCCCCCAAACACGCTTTCCGATAGGGTTTCCATGTCAGAAAGGCCATCATGGAAACCCTGCCGGAAACCATGCATCATAATAACAAGGGTGTAAAGATCGCCCTTTGTGATTACAGGCCGGCTTCCGACTGGAATGACAGGCCAGTTTAGTTTCCAACCACCAGCATTGTAATGCGTAAGTAAACCAAGATGCGGTCCAGAAATGCTCCAACCATCGGTCAGAGCCTTTCCAGCCCGCATCATAATCTGCCTCTATATTTTTGCAAATAACATTAAAGACTTCAATATATTAAGAATTGATATTACTTACCTAAAAATGTATGTTCTGGATATCGATATCCTTGCTGTTGATATTTCCATGTCACGATATTTCTGACTCGATATTCTTGTCTCTCGATATTTAAAACTCTTAAACTCTTCTGTCTGAATACTTGTCAGCTTAGAGTTCTGTATTGAGGCACGTTAATTCCTAACAGCGCAGCATAAACTATTCCTTTTCTCTAGTTTTTGAACTGCTGGCAGTGCCCAGGAGACACAAGTGCATAAGCTTCTCTAAAAATTGTACCAGTGATGACTTGTACGTGTAGGTGCTTTCAATTCCTTGGAGCAGTGGCGGCACAAAATGAGTTAGTTCAGATTGTGATATACCATGTACTGGAACTGAGAGTGTTAGGTTTTTTGAATTTGAAAAAATGTTAGTTCAATCAATGTTTCCATTGAAATATGAGCTAACTACATTATCTTTTTAAACTCATGAGGCTCACTTTGGTCCACCTTAAATTCAGTGGTCTTTACATCTTGCTACTATCGGAGAGGGTAATTCTGAAGAGGAGTGGCCCTGAAGGAGATTCCAGGACAGAAACATAGGCACTAGATAAAAGTGTGCAGTTGTACACTGTTAGTTTTAGAAGATGCCTAAAGGCATTAACAACTAAGGGCCTAATTACGATGTCGGATGACACTGTTGTGGAAATGAACCACCCGACCTTAGGTTGGCGGTTCCGACCGCAGGATTACGATGCAACCTCCCATAGAGCGGTCACAAACATCCATTTGTCAATGGAAGCTTGTGCTGCAGGGGGAAAGACCTGCAGCACAAGCTTCCATTGAACAATGGATGTTTGTAAACACCCCTGCACCATGTGACAGGCACTGTGGGCACCTCACTGTGCCTGCCACACAGTGTAGGGATGTTGTTCCCCCCAGGACCCATTACGGAGGGCATAAGACACTTTCCAACAGCCTTTTCATATCAGAAAGGCCAACATAAAATGGCTGTCGGAAAGTGCCATTAATCCCGACAGCGGAGCCAAGCCTGTGCCCGCCATCATTAAGGGATTATGGTGGCTTCCGACATGCTGACGGGTTCCTTGAGCCCATTAGAACTGCATTCGAATCCCCTGCATGCTTTCATTCTACCCACCATCATCCTAATATGGCAGTCGGATTAAAAACTACAATGTTGGGCTTGAAAGCCCAGGTCAGCGGCTTTCCATCCGACATCGTAATCAGGCCCTAAATAGTTCACTATTTTCATTTAAGCAGTCTTCACTGTAGCACTACAAAGATTGATTCACCAGCCCTCACATTAGATACATAGGGAGCAGGAGCTGCAATGTTGGGATTGACTTCTAAGAGTGTTTTAGCCATATTTGCTGCAGCATATTTGTCACCTAACTTTGGGGTTTTTCATTGGAATATAGCAAGCTTAATTAGATGGATTGAGTCATTATTAGTTTAGTCTTGTTCCAGTCTTTTTACAAATATAGATTACAGGAATCTTGTCTGATTAATGTGTGAGTCAAGAATGGGTTTTTCTTGAATCCAGCAGTTAAACCAAGTGTCTTAAACCAGAAATCATCACAGTTATCGCCACATAATAAATGCATACAATTGTGTGAGCTGTCATGTGCATTTAGGCACAGTCTTGTGATTAGAATTCAGTGCATATCTCAAAGGTTCCTTCATTTATAGGTCACTGAATAATTCCTTACAGGACTATTAGACAAAGAGGGCAGAAGACGCACTGCATACAGTGGAAATCACCCAGGAGGTTTGGAAGACGCTTCGTGGCACTGCCGGCCCCTGCCTCAGCTATTACTGGACCAGGGACTGGAGAGGCTCCTAGAAACATCATAGAGAGTAAGAATTTGGAGATGGGGGCCACACAAAGACATAAGCTGGAATCCCTGCCTATTGTTGACTATTGGTGAGTGGTGGGGACACATAAGTCAAAAGCACTTGGGCATTGTAACAGCCAGACCTATCTGAACCCCAGGAGGCAACCAGGCCACTGGCCTATCTAGTCCCAGGGCCGGGTGAATACTGCACCAGTCCACTGGCATGGTGCTCGGAGGCTGGGAGACGGCCGAAGACACATGTCCCAGGTAACTATCCACCACGTATCAGCGAGATTCATGGGGAGGGCACACATCCAATGCATAAGGCATGCTAACAAGCATTACTGTGCTGGCGCAAGAACCCACAATTTAGCCTCCGCAGATTTGGGATTTCTTCTTTCTCTGGATTGACAATACACCCCCACAGTGTAAGGAGCAGTGATGGACAGCTGGAATTTAGCATTATCACCCCAATCTCCACCGCTGGGGCCCAGTAGGAGTGGTGCACAAAGAGCTACAGCAGCAACAGTTTCTTGGTCTGTTTTGCGGTTGCCTTTGGATCTTAATATCTTTGCTTTGTGCTTCAAATTATGGCTACAAATGGATGTGAGACAGCACCAAGCATGCTACATGATGCAATCTGGGAGTGGTAGCATGAACTCTTAGGTCAGTGCCTGGTTCTAAAACAAGATCTCCTTATTACAACCATCAGACCCTATGGCCTGTGTCGGGTAATATCTGCTGCCTTGGGATTGAGTCAGCGCTCATGTCTGCAAGGGAGCTACCAATTCACAGGTCTTTCTATGAATGCTCCCCAAGGGCAGGTCTGTAATGAGTTGCATGAAGGCCACTATGATTTTCTGACAAGCATGTTTTTAAGCCCTCCCTGTTACTGCCTGTCAATCCCTTGCCTGACCCCAAGATGGCTGCCACAGTGTTCCCTACCACATCATGCTACTCCTCTGAGAAAAAAACGGACTTAGACCAGACCTCGAACACATCCCCCATCTGGCCTATCCTACAGGATACCGAATCTTGAACATTTCTCCGACCGTGGAGACCTAGCTTTTTGGCCGATGCGCGGTGGAGCTACTTGATAGCTATAGAGGAGATGGGCTGTGGACTACACCTTCGACCGTCACCTACCCAGCCGGACATTGGGCAGACCTTAATGCGTCTCTTCGTCATACTCTCCCTCCTACCCCTTTACTCCACCCACTGTCTACTTTACCCTCCATTCATTCCTCCTCTTTGCTCTCTAATTGTTTTCTCATTCAGACCCAGCCGCTTGACTGATGCCCGGTGGAGCTACAGGATAGCTATAGAGGAGATGGGCTGTGGATTTCCCCCTCGGCCGTCACCTACCCAGCTGGACTTTGGGCAGACTCTCCTTTGTCTCTCCATCCAACCTATCTCCAGCCTTTCTCCCTCCAACACCTTTATCCCACCCCCTTACCCTTCTAAGCTCCATTTATTTCATCTTCCAATGCTCTTAAAAGGTTTTCTTGTAACTGATGTAAGTTTGCAATTTTGTGGATCCTTTTGTAAAGCGCTATGATACCTCCGGGTCAGGCCAGCGCTATATAAAACTCAAATAAATAAAAAAAAAATAAAAAAAAATACTCATAACTCTGAAGCACATAATATTAGACCAGGATTGAAGATATTCAGATGACATGGTACTCTTTTCAGGCAATGGGTATGACAAGTGTGAACATAATGAGCTTTTTTGAGGCAGATGGAACTGCTAAGCTTTAAGAGGAGAAGAATGAGCAAGATATGCTAGTCTTCTCTTAGCTAAAAACAAGTGTGGCAGTTCTTTATATAGAATGGACAGGTGAGTATAAATGTTTCCATACAAAAGTTAAGGTATTCAGGGGGAGTCAGTCTTTACTGATCTGCCCTTCGTAGCCACTCACAGTTTAGTAATTATTTTCCCATCCTTGGTTGATAAGAAATCTTGCAAGAGGTTATGCGCAGGGCTAGACGACGTGCACCCACACTGTGATATCCCTTGGAAAACATTCCAAACATATACTGATGCTGCATGATTTTGAAGAACTGGTTGCAAAACTCTATCCTCCCAATGGAACATATCAACAAAGACACTCCAAAACTCCACACCACACTCACCCACTTAGCCCAAGATTTTCTGTGGCTGTCCCTCCTCCATGGTAAGTTCGATGTGGGCAAACCCACCATTTCAGAGTGAATCAAAGATTTCTCAAAAGGACAGCTAGTCAACTTGTGCTATGTTGAAACTGCATAACATAACAACATGATAAAGGGAAGCGTGCGGACAACTGCAGTGGCATATCACAAATGTTGTTGAAGAAATCAAAACATCTAGGAGGCTTAAAGGACATTTTATTAGATTTAATTTAGAAAAAACGAATAGTTTTCAGGTTAACAGCTGAAGATACAGCTTGATACTAGAGGTTAAGGAAAAATAGGTATCAGAGCCTTTACATAGTGTAAAACAAGATATAATGGCTTGTGCGGTAGGTTATATTGAACAGAAATGTGATACACTCTCTGTAATAGTGGTGATAAGACCACATATCAAGGACGGTGCCTTTCAAATTGGTGATGGGCTAAGGTTTCATTTCTCTCGCTCTTTCTTGGCAATCTCTCTTTCTTGCCACTCCGATCCACTATATACATGTGATACTTCTGTAAATTGGTAATTGTGGCTATGAAGCACAAAAATATTTCTACCAGCATGTCTACTGGTTGTCCGAGGTTAAGGTTTTTCCAGAAGAATTTATGCTTACTTTTAGTACAGGTGAAGTAGGTGATCCTCATAATTTAGCATACAGATTTCTATAGTTGATGTGTGACCTTTCAAAATTCAGCTTAATAGTTTTATTGTTGGCAATATGAACCAGGAGGCCGCACCCAGCACTTCTCTACTATGCTTTCGTCTACTACAGGCAGCATCAAAACCTGTGGACTGCAATCTGTTATGGCCTAAATTGGTCAAGTAGTATCTATGCCAAGGTGCAACTAAGGACAGGTACTACTGGCAGCTTGTTGCTTTGTATTACAGCTAGCTCAGGTGTTAAACATAGATTTGTTTTAGCTCTGCTTCATTAAGATTTATATGGTGCACACCTGCCACTATTTGTATAGGGTGGCATATGATTCCACCTAAGCAAGGGGGCAGGCACATTTCTTCCTTGCCCATTGTTTTGTTGAATGTGACACCAAGTGGCTTGAACTGCCCCTTCAACCATTAGTCTGAGTGTTGTTGGGTGAAAGCCCTAAAGCCATAGTATAATAAAACACAAATATTATCATTTATAATGTCCCTAGTCCCTTCATTTTGCAAGGACTAAAACACTAGCCAAATTTGTTAAAGGCCTTTGTTTATCATTTAAAAGGGTAAGAGTTTCTGCTGTCCAACAAAATGCATATTGTTATGTGGGTTCTCTTTGGAAGCAATAATGTCAGTACTAAATACCTTTTTTCCGGACCTTTCATATGGCAAGATTTTCAGTTTCCTAAAGTCCGAAAGTAAACTAATGGTTCAAGAAGGAATTTGAAGACATTAGAATCACAAGTACCGGAATGTAAAAGCAAATATACTCGAAGCTTAAATAGTGTAGTAGTCTCATAATGAACCACCACCTGTTACTGGCGTATATAGATTCCCATCACGATGCATCCAAAAAGGAAAGGCAACTGTAAGGAAAGTTATGAATGATTGGGAAATACCTTAGTAAAAGAATAGACCATTACCACGTCAGAAGTTGAAAATGTTGGTAATCACGAGCCTAGGGCACCCATGTGATCAGACCACAGAAGATGAATGTTTTCAATGCCTTAATGTAGGAGTGCTTTGACTGCATGGCTGCACTGCTTAGCATGTATACCCCAAAAACAGTTGAGATAACAAATCAAATTTCAAAAGCTTTATTCGACAGCAAGTCATAAAAGCAATTTTCACCCTAACACTACACAATAAATACTAAACCTAAAATTCATGTATATTTAAAAACACATTAAACACTTTATGCTGTCACTTTCACTACACAATGTAAAATAATCCATACAAAAAATATTAAAAACTGAACAAACATAAAAAGCATGGTGGCAATAGTTCAATATACTGCACCAGATGGCAATAGAGTACAAGTTCTAATAGTCCAGGCCCAGCCTAAGAATTTTGCAACAGCAATCGCGAAATACGGTGAACAGTCTGTTTCCAATATTCTAAGCGCCTCTATCTGTCTGCGTATCCCCAAATTGAGACACACTGGTTTTATCCATTTACGACGTGGGCAGACATATAAAGGGCAAACAAATAGTAAATGGGAGACATTCTCAGTTAGGTCTTTACAAACATGGCATTTTCCATCCCCATTTGCTAACCAATTTTGTGTAAAAGCGTTTACAGGAAGGGTACCAAGTCTAAATTGGAAGTACAATTTCCTGTCGAATGGTTTTTCAATAATGTCCCAATAGGATTTGCAAAATGGCACTAATTTGATATCAAGAAAATGACAGGTTAATTTGGAGTTGTGACCAGTACAAAAAACAGATGTCCGAACCATGTCCCAATACATTTTCTTCAAAATAGACTTTGATGTGAAACATGATACATTAGTATTGGCCCACAGATGATCTAAATCCAACTTGATAAGCAAACCCCGGATTTCTTTAAGCCACACGATGGTATGAAAGCGATCAGCATTGATAATATCCGCTAGTGCGGCAGCAAAGTGAGCTAATTCCTGGGTTGTCATTATCTGTCTCCAATATAACAGAGGGCGTAGACGAGCTAGGTCCTCTATGCTTTTCCTGCCGAGATCAAGCAACAAGGGAATAGTGGGAGTGCTTTGTGGTGCCCCAACTAGGCGTCGCAAGAACCTATTCGCAGCCAGTGTCAGTTCCTTCAGATTAGAAAATCCCCGAAGTTCAGATCCATACAATGAAGCACTTATCACCTTCATATTGTAGATTTCGAGAGCAGGGGTAATTGGTTTGGTCAGTGATGCTCTGTGTTTAAGCGCTACTACACCTGCTAGCTGGTGGAATTTTAAAACTTGCATGTCGATATGATTTTTCCATCTCATATTGCCCTGGAGGGATATTCCTAGATATGTAAAGGCCTCTACCTGCTCCAATGGAGTGCCATTAAAAGTAATTGAGCCTTTGAATGTCTTCCGTTGATTCATGCACATAAATTTGGTTTTAGAAGTATTCAGGTCTAAACCACGGATGCGACAAAACTCACCAAATGCATTAACTGCCTTCTGGAGCCCACTAGGAGTTCGTGATACTATCAGCGTATCGTCCGCAAACATGAGGACTGGCACACGAGCCCCGGCTAGTATTAGTGCATCGGTGGGGGACCTTCTTAAGTAATCCACAATACCATTAATATATATGGAGAACAATGTAGGGGCCAGGACACACCCCTGCCTAACCCCACGTTCCACAGGGAAATAGTCAGTTACTTCACCCTGTGCCCCCCACCTGATTCTAGCATAGTTATTTTCATGCAAGCGGACAAGCAGCGTCAGCAGTTCAGGGCTTATACCAGCTTCAGCAAGCACACTCCAGAGTTTTGGTCGTGGAACTAAATCAAAGGCTGATTTTAAATCAACGAATACAGCATACAAAGGGCCATTAGTCAGGGTCACATTCCTCCAATAGAGGGCTATAAAAAAGAAAACCTGATCAATTGAGCTTGTGAGGGGGCGGAAACCGGCTTGATATGGAGACAAAATATCTTTCTCAATTATCCAGGATTGGAGCTTATTCTGCACTAATCGCCCCATCAGTTTTTGTGCTCAATCTATAAGACTGATGGGTCTATAGTTGCAGGGTAAGGATTTGTCCCCTTTTTTAAAAACTGGAATGATTTCCGCACCCTCCCAAGAACTAGGTATAGGTGCACCCTGGGCCACAGAATTGTCTAGCCATGTGAAATACTGGCACCATGATTCCCGATCACTTAAAAACACATCGGCTGGAATGCCATCCATGCCTGGCGCTCTGCCCCCTGTGACACAGTCTAATGCGATATTAACATCTTTTGTGGTGAATACTTGATGTTTAAAGAAGACCGTGGGGGGTAGGGTATAGCAATCTGTTGCCAGATTACAGGCATACTGCGGCTTAAAAAAATCTACCCACAGATCTTTAGCACCATTATTTTGTGGGGATTCTGCTGTCCCTTCTCTATCCCACTTGACAATTGCCCAAAATTGCTTTTGATCTTTAGCAGCACAAGCAGATTTTAAATCGCGCCAGTGATCCTCATCCCACTGTTTCTTAGCTTTTTTTTAGCCTTCCTATATAGGTCCCTGCCTTCCTTACACCTAATATATTCCTTGTCCTGAGTTCAGTACTAAGATTCTGGCGGGCAGTCCTACAAGATTGATCATACCACACCAGCTTGGGTATCTTTTTCACGGTATTACTTTGTTTTATTGTTTTCAAAAAGAATCCCTGAAGCCTGGTAAAAAAATTAGCGTGAGCCTCTGTCATAATTTCCGAGAAGTTAGGTTTATTACTACGTGGTTCCAAATTGTGTACTTTCTTGGTAACTACTCTATTCAAATCCTCAAACTTGTCAAGATCTTCTACCAATCTTGCCAATTTTACATGTCGCTGGTTGTTTGAGGAAACTATATCTAGGGTCACCTTGTCACCGCCAAAGCTTGGTTCTCTCAGCCCTATATTGATTTGAAAATCCATACAGAGTGGATTGTGATCGCTTTCAATTCTAGTTTTTACGATCATGTCTAACAGCCTATGCCAACCCCTGATATCCACCAGGAAATAATCTATGCGGCTAGTTGACCTTCCATTATCAAATGTATTACTCCCTTGGCTATCTGATGGGGTACGTCCGTTTGCAGCTCTAAGGCCCCTTACAAGGCATAGACTCTTTATTTGCATGGCCACAGCAGACCATCTCTTGATCACAGGCAGATCAAGCTGGGGAACTCCCCATTTACTATCCTCCTCAGAGGCCAAAATGTGGTCCTCTTGTCCTAGGGGTTCAAAAGTGGTGTTAGTGTCACCCCCAACTATAATAGATAGCTGAGTTGGCAACAACTCTAGCTCTTGGTCAAGGACAGATATTACTTCTGAAGTATTCCCCCCAACCCCCCTTGCATAGATGTAGAAAATAGCCATCCCATGGCCATTTGCCCACATAATATTAATTTGCAATATATCACTTGATGAAAGGGTCCTTTGCTGAATTTTACACTGTAGTGATTGGCGTACCGAAATTATCAAACCTCCAGATGGGCGCCCTTTGGGCTTTTTTATGGCTGCTGTATAGAAGTTGAGATACCCAAGCCGATGGACTGGGCTCACTGACCATGTTTCCTGAAATAAAATGATGTTGTGTTGGTCAATGGAGTCACATCATTCTGGCGAGGTCAATTTATTTCCTATTCCGGCAAGGTTCCAAGAAAAGAAAGTCAGCCTTGTCTTGTCTGTGATTGAACATGCTTGCCCTGCAGATGTCAGCCTATCTTGTCTAGCAAGCATCAAAACAGATTCAGAGTCTGTATTACCAAAGGGGTGATCTAGTGGTTCAAGAGAAGAGAATACAGAACCAAGGCCAATGTTTCTCTCCAAGTTACTCACAGTCGACTGAACAGAAACATCATTCTTTAGCCCTCTTTCATTTGAATAAGATAGTCCCCTCCCACTTACTAAGTGCACAACGTGCTCATTATCCTTCTCAGCAGTAGTACAGAAACTATCAAGGACTATTGGAACATTATATTCAGTCCTTCCACCCCAGCCAAGTCAATCACATTCGCTAAGATTAGACAGTGCTGAAAACCTATTTTCAAGGTTCAAACCCCAGTCACTATTTTGGTCACCCTTAGCCTTCTCTTAGTCACCAAATTCCACTTCGTCCTCAATATACTTGTATTCAGGTCACTTCCTTTTCTAGAGTAGAAGAAATCCAGAGTGAGTGGAATTATGTCAGCTGTTCTACGTTGAGGGGGGAATACATTTGGCAGAATATTAGGGAGTACATCAGGCCCTGAGAAATTCAACACCACACAGTCACCCCTAAATTTTTTCGTGCTGTTCCCTATCCAATCGACTCTTCTTGCCATGACTAGTTCCCCCGCTAGCTGCTGTTTGCCCCATGGGGATATTGACATGTTATTAGATAGCCAGTGTAATGCTTTACTTAGCAAAGTCGATGTAGATTCCATCTGGCCAGACTTCAGGGGTGGTACATTGGCCAATACCAAGACAAGGGGAGAGGCCTCTACAATGAGCTCTACTGGGCCTTTCTCTGGGCTGGATGCTGTTTGTCCCTCTAGCCTTACAGAAGGACAGTCTTCAGATAATACATGATTCCCTACCTCTTGGTGATGTGTGGTGGAAGGGTTAGATGCTGTGGTCTCCCCACCCTCCACCAGGGGCCACGCAGATACTCCTTTTGGCTCAATTCTACATGCCAATTGGTTCGGTATATCTCCTACCTCCTCTATGTTTTTCTTTAGGAGTCCCCCTAGTCTATGAACCTCTTCTGTTAATTTTTCAATTTTTGCTACCAATGGTTTAATGATACCCTTTATCTTAGAATCAAACAAGCTTGCTAATTTAATAAACTGCGTATCATTCAAAGACATGTTCCCCCCATTATCTCCCCTTCCTTCATCTATGTCACATTTTTTGGGCGGCGAGGCAGGTCTTTTTCTACTCGAACGTAGCCCACCGCTTTTAGGTTGTCCCTTATTACTCCCTCTAGTGACTCCAGGTGCAGGCACGGGCACTAGGGACGGGGATATGACTTCTACTATGTCTAGTTCTTCCTCAGTTAACTTTTCTGACACAGCTGATATTGATACATTCTGTATAAGGATGTCATTATTAGTCAAATATGGAGCATCATTACTAGTATCTGGGTCAGCCAAGTCTGCAGGAATGAGTACTGGCAAGATAGTAGTAGGGGAGGTGCTCAGACCCAATGAAGACCTTCTCTCACTGTTGATTTTAGCAACAACCTGTACTAGGTAATTGTCCATAGTATTATTAGGTGCAGTAAGAGACTTTAGTCTAGACATGACCGCCTGTACTAGTATTTAAGCCACTTATGGCGTAAAGAATTAGACCCAAAAATTATGGTCCGAATTTAAACACAAGACTCAATTATATCACAGTATAGCGTCAACCAACAAGAGCTAAGAGGATGAAGAGTAGAGCGACTCACAATGTTTATCGGGCAGAGGTCTAGGCCCAGTCCAGTCACGTCCTGTCTCGGACTGTCTAAGACTGTCCGCCCTATGTCCGGGCTTCGTCCGGCGTGTCCCGCGCGCGTCCTCGCGGGACGAGGGACCTGGCGTTGTTTTATGCGCCTCTTGGCGCGCTGGGTGATGTCGTCGGCTATTTCCCCCGTGGGTTTCTGGGGATTATAGGCTCTTCAGTTGGACTGGCGGAGCCAAGCCCGGCCGGTCGTTTCAGGCAATGGGGGGGGCGGAGCCAAGCCCGGCCGCTGATCAGGGAACTGGAAAGCACCGCAGCGTAACTGGCAACAAAGGACAGAGAAATTCGGGGACTCGGCCCCTGACGCTGTTTTATGCGCCTCCTGGCGCGCTGGGTGACGTCGTCGGCGATTTCCCCCGTGGGTTTCTGGGGATTATAGGCTCTTAAGTTGGACCGGCTGAGCCAAGCCCGGCCGGTTGTTTCAGGCAATGGGGGGGGCGGAGCCAAGCCCGGCCACTGATCAGGGAACTGGAAAGCACCGCAGCGTAACTGGCAGCAAAGGACAGAGAAATTCGGGGAACTCGGCCCCTGGCGCTGTTTTATGCGCCTCCTGGCGCGCTGGGTGATGTCGTTGAGATAACAAATCCTGGACGTCATTATGAAACCTCCTGTCAGTATGAACACCCTGAGATGGTAAAGGTAACATCAATACTAAAGAAACAATTATTATGGGTTACAGTCCACGGACGTGCCCTCCTATTAATGCCACCCTAAAATGAGGGCACAAATCAGGGCATCCTTGAAGGTATAGATGCACAAGGTAAGTACCGTGATGCTTCTCTTTTAATACATGTTTTTTGTTGTAATTGTGTGCTATGCCCTATTTTTCCATGTCTGAAGAAGTTGCAGCGGAAGCTTCCAGCAGTGGGAAGAACTATCCACTAAATACACAAATAATTGTGGGCTTAAAAACTGGAGGACTCCACTGTCTATGATAAAGGAATTAATAGAGAGCGATTAAGGGAGCACTGCCTGACCAGTCACAAAATGTTAGATGTTAGATGTTCTTAAACCCACAGCCTGTCCTCTAAAGGGCCAGAGGCGATCACAGTTTATTCAAGAAATTTTTGAGGTGAATATTAGTTTCAAACTCCAGTTATCCATTAACATTATGTGACAGCCGTGAAAAACAATAGTTGTGTCACACTGCTGCTTCGTTACAAGAAAGAAGTTGCTTTCTGTGACATTCTTTGCCTCCCAGGGTGTCAGAAACTAGAGCCATAGAGCAGAAAATGGTGGAGGGCTGGATACACATTAGTATTGTACCATTCCTCTCCAAAAAAATAAATCACCCCCTCCCCCTTAATCAAACAAGGAAGAAAAAGAAAACCGAGTCTTCTAGTGGAGAAGTGTGGCTCAATGGTTAGAGCGGCAGACCCTAATGCAGAGGTCTAGCCTGGGACCAGGGTTCAATTCCCCGCCTCGGCGAGTCTTGGGCTCAAAATTCCACGGACCTGATAATTCTTGCCTCTGTGCCTATTCCAATCATGCAGTCCCACTCTGCAACTCTGGGCAATAGCTTGCTTGATCTCCACAACGGCCCCGACAATGCTAAAGATGCCTGGCCTCCACCTTGGGGGTGCCCAGGGGTGGACGCCTCACAGGGAAAGCCAGGATGGGTTCCACGGCTGTATACGTACAAGCGCCTGAGACCCTTGCGGGTGAGTAGTGCGCTATACAAGTATCAATTTACAATTTTTTTTCTTGTTCCTTTTATACAATAGGAAGTTGGATAAGAGTTAAGAGTTCATAATCCTTAAAAGTATTTCTCCTTTATTAATGTACAGCATGAAAGTTCGAAATCTTTGACCTTGAATATTATCAAGAATACTTCACTGTATTAAGCAAGTTTCTGATAACTGCAGACATTGTGCCTTGAGCTCTAAACGATGTCAATAATGCTCCAACGGTAATAAATAATGAAAGCAATTGCTCAGTAAAGAACACTCGGAAACATGAAAAAAAGGATTCTCCATGAATCTAAAATTGCTGCCACCATTGCAAGTGTTGTGAGAATCGTGTGGCTCTCTTGGACTGCACAAGTCAGGCCTGCACTTTGCATGTACTGCTGACCTCTTCTGCGTTGAGGCCTCGTACCTAGAAAGTTAGGAGGAGCATGTCTTCTCGCCTGTTCAGTATATAGAGGTGAAGGCAGACCATGAATTATGAATATATTATTATGAGACATCAATCTTCACTAAGGGAGCCCGGTTGTGACTAAATTGCGCATCTTTTTCATGACAATGACCTTAACAATTCTGCTTATCCTCCACTACTGTGGAGAGATCATGCTTGATCTCCTTATATCCAAAAAACACTGTTAAATGCCAGTCTTCCATCCAAGTAGACTGGTCAGACAGCTATATGGTTTCTTTTTTGATTCCCTACCTTACATTCTCTTCCTCCCCTCTCATCGAGCAAAGCTCCCCGCTCATCTCCGCTGCCAGGACTTCCTCCTCCCCGCCTTTTCACCGCATTTCCCTGGTGACCAGTGCCCAAGAGGATCCTGTTGCAAAGCTGCTGATGCCTCTGTATTTTCTCTGGATGACCGCAGAGAAACCGGCCTGAGGCTCTCTCCCCCAGACCCTCCCCACCTCCAGACTTGTCTGCCGCTGCTTTTCCCTACTGCTATCCCTCCTGCCTCGCCTCCCATAAGACATCTGGATCTATTTGGAAGTTTATTTATTTTATTTGAGCAGAAGTAAGAACTACAATTTTTCAACTTTTGGACGAGGACTTATATGCACCCCGCCATTATGGGACCATCTCCTAAAGACACTCTTGTCCTATCCGCTATCTTAGCAACCTTAGTCCGTACCTTCGGTCCCGCCGGTCTCTAGCTGGGCAACCTTTCGATCATCTATATTCTCCACGGATCTACTCATCATTTGTGAAAAATGCTGAGGCCCTTTATCTCATCACCCCTTCCCCTACCTCTTCCCTCCCTCACTCTATATCTACCTCCCCTATTCCTTTCCTCTCTTCCATGAATTTCTCTCCCCTTGCCTGCTGTTTCCCTATGCCTGAGCCATGCTTCTGTAACTCATAAATATATATATATATATATATGTAAATTTGTAATATATAACTGTCCAAGCCTAATCGCTGTTAAATGTAATCCCGAGTGAATTAACTTTTTATATATATAGAACTCTAACCACTAGTATATGTAGTAGACCTTTGTACTTACTACCATTCCTATGTAATTTTAGAGTTTATCCGTATATATCTATTCCCTGAGTGACTTTACAACTTGTACATTGCTAATTATTTTCTGTTTATATCTTTTCCTTGAGTGACTTTACAACTTGTGCATTTGCAATTTTTTTCTGTTTTCTGTTTGTATCCCTTATGTAACTCATGTAATCCAAAGTCCTTATGTAACGCAACTGGTTCTTTTGCAAAGCACTCTGACACCTTCAGGTAATGTTTGCGCTATATAAAATCACATTAAATAATTAAATAAATTGGGGTCAAACAAAAAAGAATATTTTGATGAGAGACTTCTTCAAACATGTTCATTTAAATGTTCCTAAATATGAAATCTCCTCCAAATGTGTGGCCATTTTTACTGACTTTGATTCTAACTTCGATTGAGAAAACTATAACAAAGTCATGTTGAAGCTGCATCTGTTAGAAATCACAAGACCCAACAATAACAAGTCCAATCAGTGTCTATGTAAAAAATCTTTTAGACCATAGGAAATCCCTTAAAACTATTAAAGAAAGAAGGGACCTCAACCCCTAATATCAGAATCTTTAATCTCATTGAACCAAAAAAGAAAATTGCGAGGAACTCATCTGAGGCAAAAGTTGATTTCTACAGGAGATCTCTGCTGGAAAACATGACCAAGAAAGCATGTAGACATTGTAAAAAATCAACTAACACACCAACCACACTTGATCTATCACAGAACTTACGTAGCTGCAAAAAAGTCCCAATTCAATCAACAGAAAAATAAAAATATTGAACTTTCCCTCTCATTTACAGAGGCCCCCACTCCTTGAGAGATACTTGTAAATATTTGGAAAAATGGTCCTCTTTCACATAGGTTATTCAAATTGACCTGGACGATACACTCAAAGACATTAAGCTTTCCTAACATTTTACAGAAATCCAATTCCAGTGCAATTTGTATAAGTCATCTGTCCTTCCTTCACCCCCCTGCTGACTTGGGCAATCAACACCTCAATGACCAAAGAGTCTGACAGGTCACTGTCCTCCTCAGACAGTCCGATGCAGACCCTCTTGATCTTCAGCCCTCTTCTTCAGCTCCCTTTCCTTGTAAGTTTCATCTGGAAGTAGCTAAATAATAACACTGGCATAACCAACCTAATGGACAACGTACAATCTGACTTTAGGGCACTTTACAGCACTGAGTCAGCTGTGTGATGACTAGTGGTTGATGTGGTGTTCATTTTTATACAATGATATATTCCTTCAAAATATCCTCAAAGAACAGATGGGGATCAATTCCATAGTCTCCTGATGGTTTAAATCCTATCTGTTTATTGTTCTCACAGGTAACATTATTGAACTTTCTCTCTAGCTTTCCTCCTCTTAAGCAAGGAGCACCCTAAGGATCCCAATCCTCTCCTTGACTCTCTTCAGTCTTTACACATTTCCAGCATTTGCTCAGTTTTTAGACAATGTTACCACATTGCCCATCTTCAGTACCTAAATGATACCCAGCAGTATTTCAAAGTCACCTCTTCTGAAGACATAGGTAGTATGTACAAAAACCTTAGGTGACCTTTAGCTATGGATGGTGCACCATCATCTAAAGCTGAACCCTCACAAATGAAATTCTTCCTGTTCTCCACAACTCACTGTAAAACCCTAGTTAAAGCCTCCCTCAACTCTTCAACGATACTTGGCTGCATGACTGCCATGGTTGAAAATACCATATTATTGGCATTATTGAGAAGAGTATACGTTTGTACTCACACATTCACACCAAAGCCAAAGGTGTACACTATCAACTAAGACTCCTGAGAGGAATCAAGTTTATTTTGTCTGGTGAAGACTTTAAGACAGTATTTCAATCCTTAGTCCTCCAAGGACTTAACTCAGCAACTCTTTACTATCCTGTATATCTAAATACAGCTGGCTCTCTTAAAAGCTTCTCGAAATGCTACTGCACATCTAATCTCAGGATTTGGAAGATCCACTTTCATCTCCCTTATTGTGATCTCTCATAACTGGCTTGCTGAGCAGACAACACACACATTCATGATAGCCTGTCTCGTCAATACATTTTTGAAACAATCTTTCTCAGGGAATGCCCCAAAAATGTGGAAATCCATTCTTCTTGCTATCAACCTTAATCCCCCTTATGACTTTATTTTGAAAAAGAATTGTAAGTTCTTCTTCTATAGCATCTTTACCACGAGTAACCAGTTCCTAATAAATGTTTAATGATTTCAAATCTAAGATGAAATCACCACTTCAATTATTTTAGAAATTCAACACGGACAATTGGATCATTCCCTCTGCTGTACCTTTCCTGTTTGTTGTTTAATCCTTTGATGTAGTATTCACTGTAATAGTATACCTGTTAGCAAATGGCTCCGCTTCGTTCCCATTGGTACCTGTTATATAGAACTACAAATAAGCTAAAAGACAGCATCACTAGTAGCTGATTTTATTTCAATCAATCAGGAATTTGTAGAGAGCGCTACTCACTCGTAAGGGTCTCAAGGCGCTGGGGAGGGGGGGGGGGTCGCTACTGCTCGAACAGCCAGGTCTTGAGTTGATTCCTGAAGGCGAGATGGTCCTGTGTCAGCCGGAGGTGGGTGTGGAGGAATTCCATGTCTTGGCTGCCAGTTAGGAGAAGGACCTTCCTCCGGCGGTGGCTTTGCGAATACGTGGGACGGTGGCAAGAGCGAGGCTGGCGGAGAAATTCTGTCAGCTATTACTTTCTCCTGATTGAGCACAAGTAGCCTTGGCATATGTGTTCTCCAGGATAGTTTATGTAAACAAAAATAGCTGGTCATCACACAAACATATTTCCATGCCATGGAACCCCAGGTGATCTTCAAGCATGTCCAAACATTCATTCCAAAGAAATGTGTGCCCCACAAGACATGAATACCTCTTCTTTCTAACTCATGGGGTCAAGTATGGTTTTCAAATGCAATACGGGTATACCACTAGATGAAGGTTTTCCACTCAGACTGCCAAACTAATGAATTCCTCATCCAGCCACACTAAACTCTCAAGTAAGCTTTTGGTTTATCTGTCATTGTCTGGATATCAATTTCGTCCAGGTATAACAAGAGCATATTACAACTATCAAAGCGCATTGTAATATGAAACAGATAGAGTATTCTCCATTGGCATGGCAGAGTCATTTAAATCTGCCAGGCCAAGAATACTCGGCCCACTAGATTTATAAAGTGACTGCCTAGCAGGCAGTCATTTATAAAGGCAGGGGCAGGAACCATGTCTCGGGTTTCCTGTTAATGCGTTTTACTGTTTGCTACAGGGCTGCGTCAGAAGGACGCTGCCCTGTAGCAAAGAGAATTCTTTTTTTTTTCAAAAATACATTTTTGAAACAGGATTTTCTTTTTTAAAAGAAAAAAAATAGTGCTAGCCTAACAATAGGTGGCTTCTTCAATGACGAGGAGAGAATTACAATGGTTTTACTGTTCCTTAATGCCAGGTTTTACCAGGTAATAAAGAACAATAACAAATTACTACATGTCAGCCCATTTAAAAATGGGTAGGAAGACATGTAGCCATTTCTCTGATTGCCCTTACCCCGCAGGGTCGTTGAAGAAGTTTGCCCATGCAGAGGCAGAGTAGTCTCCACCTTGGCCACCTAATGGTCCGCCTGCAATGAAACACAGGTGGGCAGATCACGATACTGGTGGGGAGTGAACTCTGGTTCATTTGCGACGGAGTACTTCTTCGCTAATATATAAATCAGCCCCATAGTCCCATAAAATGGCTGCAGTAATGAAGTCTAAGCAAAAGTAGACTGTAAAACTGATGAATCCCTTGAAATTCGTATTCAAGTTTCATTTTACATGAAAGTACAATCACCCACCTGATATACATATCAAAATGTGTTCTTCCCATTTGACGCTTCCTCATCACTAGTATTAAGGAGTGCTCTCCAATGCTCAGGCTTCTAGCCTAGTGGGGAGTTTGTGCAGGTGGGGTGAAGGGCAGGAGCCAGGCATGTCTACAGTCGGCAGAATAGGATGACTGGTTTGTCATCAAATCTGAAGAAGCGCTGGAACAAGTGATCGCAATCCTGTTATGAGGAATGTGATCAAAGGTCCACAATAGACCCTCTTTGTTCCTGTGCACTACCAAAGAAGAAGCAGCACAAGGTCTAAAGCAAAAGAACACCTTGGGGGCATAGCAGAATTTTGCTTCTATACGAGTTCAGCAGAAGTGGTGAGCAGCACAAGGTCTCCTTGGCTGGCCAGATGGTCATGCATTTTCTGGGAGATAAGACACCGCTATATTCTTGACTGATAGAAGAGAAAAAGCTAAACTAAAGCTAAAAACCAAGAATAAGAGAGGGAAAACTCCTGGTTTTTGCAAATGTACCGTCTTTAAGTGCCGCCCTTCCCCCTAGGAAGATTCTTCTTGTGGAAATAGCCCTCTTTGGAAATGGATACTGGCAAAAGGGCTGGTGAAAAATATGACTCTGCGACTTTCTGGTACCAGACCCTCAGACCTTGATCCCTCTCAAGACTGTTCTGTTTCACGAGAAGGTCCCCTTTCCATCAATAACATATCGTTATTGCCTTCTATAAATACTATATCTCCAGTGCTATCCCCTGAACCTGCTCATGTACCCACCTGCTCCGCCTTAACCCTGTCGACCGAGTCAGTATCTTCAAGTGAGATAATTCTGAATAATACTAATTCTGCCTCCAGCTCAACTTTACTAACTGCTCCTGCCTCATTAGCTGCCACCTTAACTTCTATGATATCTGATTCTTCAATCTTAGTTTCTGTGCCAGCTATCTCTAGAGAACAAGAGACTGTTAGCTCATCTCTCGACATTATCCTACAAACTTTAACCAGTCATCGACAGGAGGCGCAGGAACATTTTTTGCAGCTGCGAGATGACAACAGCAAGCTGCAGAATTCCCTGCATGAGATGACTCTTAAGCTGGGGGGGATCTCACAGGAAATGGAGGATCTGCAACACAGGGTAGTCAACATCGAAGAAGGGTCAGCCCGTACAGAATCTGTTGTCAGCCAGCATGATGCCTAGATCACGTCCCTACAACTAAAAGTTGAAGGCTTAGAAAAACGTCAAAGACGATTAAATCTAAGACTTTTTGGTATTCGTGAAGGGGCTGATGGGGCAGATTCTCTGGCTTCTGTTTTAAAACTATTCCAGAAAGCATTCCCGGACCTATCCGACTTAGACTGCGACTTTCAACTGCAGAGAGTTCATAGGTTAGCACTTGTTCAGAGGAACAAGGAAAGCAAATTTCCCCGTTCCTTTCTTATTTATTTCGGGAACTTTTTACTGAGGCAGGCAGTTTCACTAAAAGCCAGGCCTAACTCCCCTGTTATAATTGAGAATCTGTCTTTCTTTCTACGCTCTGATCTTAGCAGGGTCACTATGGATAGACGGTGGAAGTTACGCAAGTTCATTGACCCGTTCAAATCTCTTGGGGGGCAAGTGTTCCTACAGGAACATGCCTGCCTTAAAGTCATTAAGGGTAGCCATACTTATTTTTTCAGCGACGAAAGGGAGGCTCAGAACGCACTCTCAACATTTGCTTAATTTAGAGAGAACAGAAGCTTAGATCTTTAACTTTAACTTAATCTTTATCTACATCTTAATACACATCTCTTTACAGATTCTATTATGATACTCCATTTTTCTCTTCCTCACTTTAGCTTCCCTTACTCTCTTGTCTTTAAAGTGTGAGAAATAGTTGTAGTTTTTTTCTCAGGGGTCCTCTTTTCGGTTTCTCCTTTTTTTTTCTTCTTCCTTTTCTCATTGGTTTTCTACTCCTCGGTAAGGTAGTAGGTTGAGCCTCTCGCTGCATAGACTGTAGCTGTCAATTCAGCGGCAGCAGTGCACAGAGGGTTGTTCCCTCCCAGGGGAGAGGGAGCAGGGGGAGGAGGGTGGTTGACTTGGGGGGTGGGGTTGTATGGGGGTCTTTCTTTTGTAAAAAGTAACTCGAGAAAGAGATCTGGTGGAATTAGTTGGGAGATGTTTGTTTGTTCTTTTTCCGCAGAGTGATAAGATTTGCATGACCTTTTTTGAATGTTACAGCTAAGATGTTTGGCTTGGAATGTTGCAGGTCTTAATAGCTAGAATAAAAGACGTCTGGTTCAAGAAGAGTTAAGATTGTACGACCCACATTTTGTTTTTTTATCTGAAACCCACATTGCATATAATGACAGAAAGCTATTGGGACAACTTGGCTATGAGGTTATTATTTGTTCAACTTTTAATGCTTCAATCAGGGGGGTTGCCATTCTCAAAGATAGATGCCTTAGAGCTGAAATTTGTAAAACTGCTTGTGATAAAAACGGTTGCTGGGCCACTGTGCAGCTATTAATCGAAAAATTTAAATTTGTTTTCTGTGTGGTTTACGGCCCAAATTCTGAAGACCCTTCTGTTTTTGATCAATTGAATATGGAACTTCTGGAGTGGGAAGGAGAACTTGTCATCATGGGAGATTTTAACTGTATAATGGAGTACCAGCAAGATATTATCAGGCGCAGCGCTTTTCAACGCATGCGCAGATCACGCGCTTCTATTTTAGAAATAGGACGCATTCATAATATCAGGGATATCTGGTGTAGTATCCATTCTAATGTGGCTGGCTATACTTACTATTCTACACCCCACAAACTTTGTTCCCGTATCGATATGGCCTGGGCAACTGATAATGTTTTGAATACTAGTTCTATTGAGCTATGCCCTCGGGTCACCTCAGACCACAATCCTATCCTGCTCCTGTTCAATGTAGTACAAATCCACACTCGCCCCAGGATGTTTTCTTTTCCCAGACATCTATTATCAAAAACCGGGTTTATTTCCCAGCTTAAGCTACATCTTATAGATTTCATTAAAAGTTATCTTAATTCCACCCTATGTACTATAGTCTGGGATGCCTGTAAAGCCAGCATCCGAGGGTTTACTCAACAATTTCACTTTCGACAGAAATCTGAGCGCCGCAAATCAAATAAAATGCTGACCTTTAATATCCTTTCACACGATCTTTTATTGGCTGATGCATTACGTTTAAAGTCTCCTAATGTGGTAGAATTGGGGCTAAAGTTAGGACACTTAAAAGCAATTTTAAAAACAATACTCAGGGAAAAAAGAAGTGTAAAACTACATAAATTTCCCAATATGAGAGTGGAGATAAAATTGGTAACATTTTGGCTTATAAAATCACGGATGAGAGAGCTAATACTCTGATTAAAAACTTAAGGGGCCCTATTAATACCACATACGATCAACCGGCACAGATATTACAACAATTCGTAGAGTTCTATAGGAAACTATATACGCTGGAAACCGCTCCCACTTTGGCTAGCACTCAGGATTATCTGGATCATAATATTGCAGAAAAGCAAGATATTCCTGGGTTTGATCAATTGTCTGAACATATCAGTCTGCTAGAGATTCGGCAAGCTATTCTCTCCCTACCATCGGGAAAAGCGGCCGGGGAAGATACTTTATCTGTAGAAGTTTACAAAATTTGTATTGATGAGCTATCACCCCTTTTTTACCAGGTCATTAGTTCTATCGGTGAAAATGGGAAAGCCCCGAGCTACTGGAACACTGCTAAACTGGTCTTCTTTCTAAAAAAGGGTAAGCCAGCCTACGAATGTGGGTCATATTGACCCATTTCGCTTATAAATACAGATGCTAAGGTATTCGCAAAAGTACTTGCCATCCGATTGGCCCCATTCATACCAAAAATAGTTAATCAACAGCAGCATGGGTTCGTAATAGGCAGGGATACTACCACCCATATCAATAAGGCCATAACTGCCTTTGACATAGCAGAGACAAATTCCACCCCACTCGGTATGATCCTATTGAATGCTGAGAAGGATTTCCACCGAGTGGGGTGGGATTATCTCCTCTGGTCGGTAATGACCACCATCGGTTTCAGGGGTCAATTTGTAAGATGGCCTCGCGCCCTATACGATAACCCTACTGTGAGAATTAGTTATGCGGCTTGATGTCGTCCACTTTTTCTATATCTCGGGGTACCCGTCAAGGGTGTCCCCTGTCACCTTTGTTGTTTGCCCTTTCGATGGAACCATTTCTTCATCCTCTGCAATTACAATCATGTATTATTCCTTTTAGTTCGGGCCCTCATTCATTGAAAATAATGGCATATGCTAATGATATTGTCATTTTTTTCACTGATGTTGTAAGGCTTTATAGGGGATAACTACTGAGGCTAGCAGATTTGGAGATGTTTCCGGATACAAATTAAATCTAAAAAAAACTCAAAGGATTGCTAATTATAAAGGGCTGTGTCAGACTGCCACCTATTTGGGGGTTAAAATCTCATCTAAAATCAGTGAGATAGTCCGAATTAATGATGACGCTTTAGTTAAAGGAACTGTTCTTTCATTAAAAATGGCATAAGCTTCCTCTAAATATTATCGGCAGGATCAACCTGATTAAAATGAAAATACTCCCCAAATTTCTTTATTTATTCGGTTCCATTCCTTTATCACTCAGTAATATTTTTTCAAAAAACTAGATGGAATATTTAGCAGCTTTATTTGGGGATATCGCAAAGCTCGTAGGTCCATGGTGTTACTCAAAGGTTCTTTAGATAATGGTGGTCTCAATTTTCCTGATTTTAAACTATATTTTTGGGCAACTTTTCTTGGACGTTTACGATCTCTACTCAACACAGGACACCCAACTTTATTTTTCATATATTCTTCATGTTAAATTTGGACTCTAATATGTTTTTGTTAAGAGTTAACGACCCCAACTATTTTAAAAGGGTGAAATTCAAGACCGCCAGGGATACTGTTAAGATCTGGCTTAATATTTTGTTTTTTTTGTAAAACCTCTTTTTTTTCATCCTAAACTTTTGTTATGGAGCAATCCCGGACTTCCAGGGATTTTTAGTGATGGTATGGCAAATATATGGTTGGCATATGGTATAAAAACACTGGGGGATTTAAATGGCAATCGCAGTTTTCTGAGCTTTGAGACACTCAAAATTCTATATAAAGTGACAGAATCAATGAGATTCAAATATATTCAAATTTATGATTTTCTTATTCGTAAGATGAAAATACACGAAATATTCTGATATTTGGAATTGTTTTTACTCACCCAAGAATGAATCTTTAATTAGTATGGGTTATGGGTGCCTCAACGCTCATAAAACCAGTGACTGCTCTAAATTAGCTGAAAAATGGAGCATTAAGCTGGGGCTTAATTTAACTTCTAACAAGATTGCTTCCTCTTTCTCTAACATTAACAATCTTGTTCAGTCTTCAAGCTTAAGACTCCAGCAATTTAAAACCACTTGCATACTATACCACACACCAGAAAGTATTTCTAAGTGGTCTTCGAATATCTTGTTCAGTGATCGAACTAATACCCCAAATGCGGTCAGCTCTGGACATAATAATGAAATTAAAATTGGTCTCCTCACCCTCCCTTATGGTACCCTCTGTATTACTAGATATACATACCACCACTATCCCGCAGCAAGCTTTAGTAACTATCGTATTGTCATGAGCAAAGTTAGTCATCGCACGCGCTTGGATTTCCCCGAAACCCCCGCATATCATGGAATGGTGGTCATTGGTCAACGAAATCTATTCTATGGAGCATGCCCTGGCTAAACTAAGAGGTATTCGTTCATTATCAAAATGCGATAAAATCTGGGGCACCTTTATTATCTAAACATTTAAACATTTATTCTTTTTTTATTTTTGTGTGTATATATAGGGGAAATTAACCGCAACAACATAGTTTCTATATTTTTTATAATTTCTTTAATGTTTTCCATTGTAATGTAACTGTCTTAATTTTCATTCTGCTATTTTGTATTTTGTTTCTTTTCTCCCCAGTTGGTTTTGCTGTATCAAATTGTTTTCTTTTTTCTCGTGTTGTCAATAAAAACTATTTTTTTAAAAAAGACACAGCATTTGGGGGTGAGTCATTGGGCAAGTAGATGGTAGCCAAGGAGGGGGATGGGACCACCAAGATTACTTGAAAAATTGCACCAGCGGGCACTGGCCCATCAGGTAGCCTGAAGAGAGAGGAGTGGCGGGGTGATTAGTCAAAGCAGAGGTTAAGGGAGGAAGAGAGAGCCACTGGTCAATCTGGTAGCTCTAATAGGGTAGTAGAAAACTCAAAGCTGGAGGTAGGGGGGCACTAGGCCACCTGGGATAGTTCAGCAGAGGAGACAGGATAGTAAAAGTGGTAAATAAGTGGATTCTGGCTACTAAGGCAGGTGGTGTGGGGAGGAGTAGGAGAATATATGGAGACCAGGAGGGGTTATTAAAGGGATATGGGATAGATAATGGTGGAGAGAGTGAAGAAAGTGAGGAAGGGGCAAAAGATAAGTTAATTTGAAGGTCTTGAAACAACTAACCTCATTACTTAAAGTGACCATTGCAGAGAATATAGCATAATAGTACGGCTTCTACGTTATGAGACATTATTTGCTGTTGATCATATTAATCTAAGGGGGAGTGATGCTGGGTTCTCTGAGGTTCCAATGGATGTATTGAGCATGCCCCCTGTTCTCCCCAACCCACCCCCCATTGCCCAGACCAATATACCCCCAGTAGTTCGTGGCAGGAGCACTGGAGTTAAGACAACTAAAGATCTACCCTGTAGGCCGCATGTGGGGGTAAATGATACTGAGAACACGGTTGGAATGATCCCGACCTGTCCTGATGCTGGGGCAGCTCCAGTAACTAGCAATAGAGCTGGAATCCAAAGATTGCACAGGAGTGTAACGAATCAGGGTATTAAGAAAGCGCCGCTACAAATATTAAATTTAACACCCGCATCGTCCCCGTATGTTGTTGTGCTTGCTGGAGTACCACCACTGGATCATGACAGAGAAGAGTCCTATTCTGAACTTTAAAACAAATGTATTCACTGGTTGAACTTAAATAGGCCATTACCCCCGCAGGTACAAAGTGAAATCTTATTCGCCCGCAGAGTAAATTGGGTGGGCCAAAGACCAAAAGGTATTGAGGGCGATTGTATTTTGATTATTTCAGGAACAGGAGGGTGGTTGAGCATATTTGTCATTTGAAGCCGATGTGGGTCTCGACTCGGATTCATTCCCTTCAGTTGCTCTATTTTTATCTCCCAACCCAGCTTCACTATCTAGCTGAGGGAGCGAGAGGGCCATGGGAAAACTAGACAGGAAGAGACTTGAGAGTGCAGGTAGGAAGTTCTTTAAATGGGCCTAGCTTCTATGATTCTGCGTTACCAGCTATCTTCCCAACTAGCAACAAATTCAGCGTCTTAGATCAGGTTGAGTCACAATCCAATGGTAGTTGCCACTTAATCCCTGAGGCCAATTGGCCACGCTCCAATATCCCTGAAGAGGGGGCGGTAGCCCGCGAGCTAATATCAACAATAACTAGGGCGGCTGTAAGTAAGAAAATGTCTAGGGGATTGTCTTACCAAGGTTGTGTACTGCTGAGCAGGGTAATGTCTATTCCTACTGGGATCCACATGGGGAATTTTACAACACCAAATTGACCAAAATCAAGCATGCTTACTGATTCTCCTAGACCTATCATCGGCATTTGATACGGTAAATCATGAGGCATTACTGGCCAGGCTACGGGACAGGATGGGACTATCGGGAATGGTGCTGAATTGGTTCGAGTCCTTTTTACAGAACAGAACGCAGCGCTTCCTGGTTAACCAATCTACTTCACTTCCGTGCCCTATCTCAATTGGAGTCCCTCAAGGTTCGACATTATCCCCTGATCTGTTTAACCTATACGTCGAACCACTCACAGAAATTCTCCAAAAATCTCAAATATCCTATCACATGTATGCTGACGACACGCAAATATACTTAAAGATCGCATCCCTAAAAGATTTGGAATTAATGAATGAGACACTAAAAATGGCACTCCAATGGTTAACCACAAACCACCTGAAGCTGAATGCACATAAAACAGAGTTCTTACTAATTTCTCCACCAAGGAGCCATACAGAAATAAAGGATTGGACGGAAGTCGTGACTGCGCTAAACTGCACCCCAACCCTTGTCAACTCAGCTAAATCTCTAGGAATCACCCTAGACGAGAATCTAGACATGAAAGCCCACATTAATTCAATGGCGAAAAGTGCCCGCTTTCACTTGAACTACTTAAGAAAATTGAAACCATACATCACAGAGTCTGACCTCAAAGTGGCAATCCAATCTTTAGTTATCTCGAGGATTGAATATGGTTGCACTACCTTGGCTGGATTACCAAAAACGTCCATAGCACCACTGAAAGCCTGCCTTAACGCTGCGGCAAGACTTATCACCGGAACCAGGAAATATGATCATATATCCCCGCACCTGAAAGTATTAAACTGGCTACCGTATGAAGCAAGAATCCAAATGAAGATAGCATGCATCACACACAAAGCACTACATGAGAACACCCCAAGTTATCTAGCCAAGAAAATTCAGCTGTCCGGTGGCAACAGACCAGCTAGGAGTGCTAAGGAGTTGCTGCTACGGCCAGCCTTCTTCCGAAAGAAAAAAACCTATGACAGAGCGTTCTCAGTGGCCGCCCCCAGAATTTGGAACTCACTCCCTCCAAACATCAGGAAGATCCAGAATCTGGTAACATTCAAGCGGGAAGTGAAGAGCCTGCTGATGAATAGATACATTACCTAGAACATTGTTCTGGGTTCGGATTTACTACTGCTTAGTACTGATCATGTACGCCATTAGGAAGGGAGACATAGGCAATTCTTTATTGGAATACATATCCTAGGATCCTAGGATATGAGATCAACCGAAAGGCCATTAGTAATGGCTACTTTGATTGTACAGGAGAACAGCATCTTTAATGAACATATACCGAGCTACCTCATATCTGTTATATATATATGCGCTTGTTAGTAGTTTGTCATATCTGTTATATCTACATGCTTTTGTTAGTAATTTTGTCATAGCTTATTTATGCACGCTAACGTTCACAGATGTTACGATTTAATATATATCATCTACCTCACAGCGGTTGCTCGCTAACTGTTTATATATATGTTAACACTTTTTCCCTCTCTCATGTTAAGCGCTCTGATACCCACGGGTCTTGTTCGTGCTATACAAAACTCTAAAATAAATAAATAAATAAATAAATAGATATCAGTAGTCCAAGGTCAACATGTAAACAATGGTTCTGCACGTGTGGTAGAGATGGAAAATTTTACAGCCGCAATAGAGAATCTTTATAGATCTATCTCTCTCCACTGTGAGGACATTGTTGAAACTATTAACACTGATACAGTGGTTGCCCAGGCTGTGCAGAGAGAGACAGTGGAATTAGTCGCAGACCCTCAATGTAATAACATATCTATAGCACATGGGCTAAAAATCCTCTCGTGGAACATTGCTGTCTTGAGTACCAAAATTGATCTTCCTGATTGGGGTGAACTTGTGGATCTCCGTGAGATCTGCCTCTTCCAGGAAACATGGGTGCTGAAGCCTATGCGTAGAGTGGGGTTCAGCACATATTGCAAACCTGCAGTCCAGGGTGCGAGGGGAAGACCATCGGGTGGGTTGGGTATCTGGGTTGGCGTCCACTTAGATTGCTCAGTTAGGGTTTTGGAAACAAAGTGCCCTGATATACTATGTACTATCATATCACTTCCGAATTTTCCAAAGGTGCCGATTATTAACGTCTACTCTCGCCCGGTTAGGTTTGACCAGACCTCGCAGGTACTAGACCACCTTTCTTCCCTCCTTTCTTTGCTACCGGATGGCGTTGTCCCCATCATTGGTGAGGACTTCAATTGCCATTTTGAACCCCTGAATAATGTTTTTGATTCTGTCACGAGTGATGAGGACTCGTTGTGGTGAATTCCAGTGTGCAATCATTACCCTGTAGGAGCTTGGACCCCACTAGCCCTGCAACTGACCACACTTACGCTAAGGTATTCCCTGAGGGCATGTAATGGACGCTTACCCGCTGATAACCCTGGAAAAATACTTTTGAGAGGATAGGCACTGCAATCTCAAAAAAAACATTAAACTCTGCCCCGATGGAATTTAGATTGACAACAATTATGCAAACAACTGACCCATCAAGTTTAACCTCTAGATTTCTAGATGTTAAATCGCACTATATACTTGAACCAGCTTTAGATATGATACAACCTTTCATAGCTAAGAAACTGTTCGTTCAATTTAGGCACAGGACGGTCCCCCTCTTTGCATTTACTAATAAGTGGGTGGGAGGAAACAAATCTTTACATTGAGAACCTAGAGACGGAGATCCATGTGATCTTTTTTTGTGGAGCATATCAATTGCCTACATCAAAATGGATTATCCAAATCTGTAAGAACTTACGATCAAGGAACTATAGAGAGGTTTATAGAATTCTAAAGTATGATGCATATCCTGTTGTTGGTGTTGCAATAGCAACATTTCTATTTGCAATGTGGTGCAAGCGCAAACGCATAGTGAGATGTTTGGACTAGGAACCAGGGTGCATTCCCATTCCAATCGTGAATTCCCTAATTTTACGTGGTATTAACTGCTGTTGTATGTTTCTACTTTTCTACTAGCCTATTTATTTTCTTATAATGCGGAAAGGACACATTTTGAAAGGAAAATGTTATTGTTTTAATGATGGCAGTATTGCAACTTGATTTTATGAATTGTTACTTGCATGTGCCTCCCCTAATTCCACCTTGGGTCAAAATATGAATGTGGAAGCTTTTCTCTGCTTTTATATTGATTGTTCTATATACCAAAGGGTATAAATGTGTTAGGGAATGATTGATCAAATTACGCTAAAAGCTATCCCATGTTATTTCTAAAAATTGTGTGGTTTCTTTTACTCTCTGTGTGCTTTTATGGCAGAAATGCCGAAATAAAGTTTTATGACTGACTGGCATAGTAGTAGGTGCAGGCAGAAATATTGGCCAGCCACAAGCAGGTGTTCAGGTTGGACAGTTTGGACAAAGACTGGAGGGTGGGGGAAAATTCCCAGAGCTCCAAGTGCAGAATGGGGAGGAATTGACAGGGGCATCAGGAGAGGGCAAGTGGTACAGGGTAAAGGAGGAGGAGATGGTACCAGAGTATTGAGAATGTTAGTGGGAGGATGAAATTAAGGAGCTTCAGAGCATGAGACAAGTGTGGATTGTGGCAGCACTGAAGTGCACAAAGGGGGAAAAGGGTACCAGAAGAAAAAAGTATCACCAGGGGCATTGCCATGGGAATCATGAAGTTCTTGTACAAATGCAGCAAATGTGGGGGCACTCATCCAAGAATACAATGTCAATGCAGAGCATTTGGGTATTTGTTGACAGATTGGAGAGTGAAGAAGGACAATCAGGTGGTGCAGGTGATATTAAAAGGGAGGAGCTGCAGTGTAAGAAAAAATGAAGAGCCAAAACAGAATGAGTGGTTACAGACTGAGTACTAAAGAGCTAAACAAGGTATTAATGGGTATTAGAATGCAAATGGAAACAGATTTCTTAGTTTGAGGGATTATAAAAGGTTTTACAAGGCCACATCAGGGCCTACTGTTGAGTTTCAAAGAGCCAAAATCAGCAGTGGGCATTCCTGTCATTTGAAGATAAAAATTGAAACACACCTAGTGAATGATGCTTCCAGGAGCCTCTATATCACAATTTCCTTGTTTCTCCATTGGCATTGGTGGCAAAGAAGCAGAAGTGGACCTTGAGAGACTGAAGATATAAGAAGACCAGTCTGTTGCTAGTGGAACCTTGCCTCGAAGACCTCTTGTTTGCGGGTAAGGTTTAGAAAGGAGAATAGCAAACATTGGTGGAATATGTTATCATTACAATGAGGCTAGGGGTACTCTTAGCCCCTGAGAAGTCCAGCTATAACATTTTCATTTTAAAAATCATAGAGAAAGGTAAACAATGGAGGCAGGAAGGAGTGATAAAAGAAGGACTCACAGTCAATCAATCAGGATTTGTTAAGTGCAGCTACTCACCCAGAAGGGTCTCTAGGTGATGGGGGAAGGCGTGCAGCTCCTAGGCACTCCCAGACCCACCCAATCAAGGGTGGGTCTGGGGCTAAACATATGTACAGGAAAAATCCAATGTGGAAGTAGCTGGAAGTGGACGGAGGCAGGGTCGGAGTGATCTATAGGAAAATCAGTCAGTGCCCTACCGGCTGGTATGGAGTCTGTGCGTGGGCTGTTTTTTAGGCTGTTTGTGGGCCTGTTTTATGGTCTGGTGGGCCAGTTTTTACTGTTGATTTCCCTGTTATTAGAAACAAAAATTGCCTGCAAGCAATTCACTAATGGGGGGCACTTTTATTTTAGTGCATATTTTCTTTCCCAGTCTGACCCTGAGAAGAGGGGATTGCTTGGAGGTGTAGGACATGGTGCAGGGAGAAGTGCAAAAGGCAGAGGAGGTGGAGTGAGCAATGAAGAGGTCAAGGAGGAAAGGAATGGAGCATGTAAAGAGAGGAGAAAACAAAGGATGAAGGAATAGACAAGGAAAGTTAGAAGGCTACTACAGAAGGGGTGAGGGACCTGGTAAGGAGGAAAGGAAAAAGGCACCGAAAATTCAATACAATCAAAGGAGGTCCACCAGCTGGTCCAGTAGGTCAGATAATGAACAGGACCAAGCAGGAACATAAGGAGCAAAAGAGGAGCCTGGAAGGTTTAGGGAGCATAGGTAAGGGTTAAAAGCAATGCCGAGAGGAAAAGATGGAGATGCCAAACATCGAGACGCTAAAGGTCAAATACCTTGACAATATTCTGGGGTCCGTGCAGGGATGGGCAGTGAAAAATTACAATGTACTAGATGCAAAGGAAGATGAGGCAGCATGAGGTAAGATGGTGGGAAGAGAAAAGGCTAAGATATCGGAGCCAGGCCATTTCGGAAAAGGTGCAGTATGATATTTACATTTACCTCTGCAGGAAGGTTGTAACCAAAATGCTAAGTAGGGAGGGGGAAGTATACATACCAGAATACTTTTCTAAGGAGTTATGGGAGAAAGTGCTCAAGTTGCAGTATTTTACCATGTTTGATTTCCTATCAGGAGTTGTGTCAGAAAATGTAATGGCACAGTATGGGTATGTGCGGGTCTATCAGGAGAAGCAACCGCATAAACAGCAGGTATGCAGGACATTTCCTAGCTGGAGATCGAGATACACATATTTTGGGAGGAGAGGTCTTATGTAGTATCAGTGTTGCCAAAACATGGGGGAAGATATACTCAAACTGTAAGAGGGTTAAAGTATCAGTGACACGTGATATTATTAGGCTGAGCAATTCAGAAGGTGCAAGAGAGAGCATCCAAAGTTTAGTTGGATGAGGAGACATGCTGAATATTGGATGGATGTATGGGAGAGGGACATGAGGCCCTTTTAATTCAACCTCTCTGCAAAAAGGGTGGGAGGGGTAAATGGATAGGAGTGAATATCAACTCAAAGAGAAAAGGGGTTCTGCTAACAAATATCAGCAGGTGTGTTGTAACACCGGGGCATCATGAGGTTCTTTCACAAATGCAGAGAGTGCAGGCACTTATCCAAGAAAACAGTATCAAGGAAGAGCAGCATGGTATTTGTGGGCAGAACAGACAACAAAGAAGGACAATCAGGGGTTTCAGGAGATGGAAAAAGGGAGCAACATCAGGGTTAGAAAAAATGATAAGCAAAACAGAATGAGTGGTTACTGACAGATGACTGAAGGCCTAACCAAGGCATTAATGGGTTATAGCATGGGAAGGGGCAGTTTCTTAATTCAAGGGTTTATGCAAGGTTTCAGAATTCCATATCAGGGGCCACTGGTAAGTTTCACAGGGCCAAAATCAGCAGGGGAAATGCATGCCATTTTAAGACAAAAATGTACATGTAACTAGTTTTGGGGAGTGTGAACAGATGCTTCCAGTAGCCTCTATATCACAATTTCATAATTCCCCCATTACTGCTGGTGGCAAAGAAAGAGAAGGGGACCTTTAGCAACTCAACACCTTCTTAGACTGAAGATGTAAGCAGACCTGCCAGGGGGAAGTGGTACATTAGGCTGCACAAAGGAGTGAAGAGGTTTAAGTGAAGGACCTGTTTCTGGCTTACTTTAATAGTGTTTCACTGTGGATGGGGGGGTGGGGGAGTTTCTAGTTATGGCCTGGCTCTGTATAGAGATGCAGCAGGTACCATTGGCTTTGGGGCATTGCTGGGCAAAAGTTGTGTGAGATAAAGTGGCCTAGAAAGTCGGTGAAAGGGTCTCACAAACAACATTTATTTTTCAGAGTTAGTTTCCATTTCAGTGGTAGTATGGGGTGAACGGTTGAGAAAAAGGAACATAGCCATTTGGTAAGACAGTTGATCAGTAATCCAGTCCTTGAAAAGCTATTCTGCTAAATATATCAACATATTGCAGTCACTGAGGGTGCTAACAGTGCAGTGCTTGAGGCTGAGCATATCAGTTACTGTGCATTTTGTGGAAAGCTGCAAATATATAATTGTAGATGCTTTGTTTCATGGCAACTTCAACATTTCAGAAGCTGGTGCCAGATGTGAAAGAAATTACTTCTTTCCTTCTAGACCATTAGGATGTATGCAACCAAAATTGAATCAGCTGGTGCTGCACCTACCTTATGAAGCAGAAAAGGGTATAAGGTCAGTATGGACAACAAAATGGTAGAGATCCCCAAAACAGTGGCTCCCTGAAGACAATATTGTAAAATTTATCAGGTGGGGCATGAATAGTAAGAACAGATTGAGTGGGGTTCTAAGGCTGGCAGAGTTGGACTATGTGGCTTCAACGAGGAAAAGGGACAAACTGCAAACAAGATTCTCACCAGAAAGATGATAATAAGGTGTATCAGGCTGAGGAAAGCCCGTCCAGACAAAATGGAAGGAATTACATTGCAAACTTTGGATTCAATGGTGCCTATACTGTGTGCATCACAGTGTGAGACTTCCTTGCTTGACTGTGCATTTGCTCTCAAATTCAGTCCTAATTTATGGTTTGAGGGAAGATATTCCATCCATCAGGGTGATGGAGGACTTTACATCCGCCATCCAGAGATACCCATCGGTCCTTCGGTCATATCTGTATATTGAGAGGAACCGCCATTATGTCAATGTATATAAAATTTGGGTGGACAGCTGCCTTTTGTTTTGAAAGCTGTCCACCAATTTTTTTTCAACGTTTTTGTCTTTAGAAATAAACTCTAACGTGGAATTTTGTTTCTGAAAAATAAAAAAATAATGACCCTCACATCCTGGGAATTTTACTCATTGAGTGTGGGGCTCATTATTTTTTTATTGTCCATCACTACCAGACTTTTACTGGTAGTGATGGACAGAAAAGAAACATTACACTGCCCGTCTTAAATCATATACCATGCTTAAGCATACTCTCAACATGTTTTAGGCAGTGGCTTGTAGTCTAGTCTTTTGTTCCTCCCTTTTATTTTTGTAACATATGCTATAAAAAATAAAAAATAAGCACCTCAATAACTTGCTATGGCCTTCCCTATTGGCTTTGCCAATGCTTCTTTTGTTTCATTTCATTTGCCTCCACTATTTATAGATTCCATGTGAGGCAGCCCATTTTGCTGCAACTTGCTCAAACACAATTAAAAGTGAATTGTAAAGTTATTGGGACCAAGGAAGATAAAATCTTTCAAAAGAATATTTGTTTAAAAAAGCTTTTCAGCACAATTGTGCTTTCCCACTCTTGTTAGGCTGTTGTCTACTCTCTGGGTTGGATTTCTTGAAATGATTGGAACCAAGAGCTCATAAGTAGCCTGAAAGCCTTGTTGTGCAGCACAAATGTCACACCACATATCATCATAGCTCTTAACCTGCCAAAGGGTTTAAAGTCCATGCTGAGTCTTTTTTGCCTGACATTTTCACATCTGTGAATTCAAGCCTTAATAACTATCTTTATGAAAAGGGTGCAGAAAATTGTTTCATATTTTTTGTTGCCTTTAGAAAGGAACTCTAAAGTTAACAAGTGCTCATGGCTTCCATTGGCATATTTCTAAAGAAAATTATAAGACTTTAGAAATATATTTCTGGAGCACATGTGCCTTTAGGTGATCAAAATGTTCCAGTAATGTTACAATAAAATGAAAAAATCTTAAAGCTAGGAGTTGGCCAGGCTTTTATTTCTCCTAAAACTTCCTTACTCATTATTCAGATTTAACCACAGTAATAGTAGTTTTATAAGTAGATTGAAAGCTGTGTTGCGTACAATATGAGCACATGCAACATTACACAAGATTAAGGGGCATGTTTATGACCCCCTTGTACCATTGTAGCATTGATGGGACAAACTGCAAAATCATATTTATGAGGCCATGTAAAGCTACTTAGCTGGCTTTGAATGGCCTTATAGAATTTGGGTAAGGCAGTGCAAGGCAAATCGCTGCCTTGGCTTACCTCGCACTAGTCTGGCATACTATGGGCGTTGTGGTGAGTGTTCCCACGCAAGCCCCTTGAATTTTGATGCTTCTCCAGATTTACAAGACCATGTAAACCTGGGGATGCACTAAAACCTCACTCTTCCTGAGGTGAAGCGTAACGAGCAGTAATAACTTTATTTCTCGTTTATTCTTCTTTCTATGTGTGCTGCATTCTTTAGCAACCAGTCCTAGCATGCTTGGTTCCAGTCCAGGGAGGACCTGTCTTGCAGTTCAGGCTGGACTGTTCCCATTGGGCACAGGGTCAAGACTGATATGCATATGGCTGGGTCAAACTAGAATGGCATGGTGAGCAAAAATATGATGGATTTAGGCCCAGATCTCTGCACTGGGGTGAATGTATTGCATTGTTCTGCATTCTGTCCATCAATTGTTCTTTTTGCATGTGTCACCCCGAGTGGGACAGGTATGGCCAGACGTGGGTCCCGTGCTCTCCCTGCCAGTGAAGTCAAGCTATCCTGGCTGCTGAGGGGTGAAACCCTGAAACCGGTCCTAGAATGCCTGGTTCCAGTCCAGGGAGAACCTGGCCTGGCAGTTCGGGCTGGACTGTTCCCATTGGGCAAAGGATCAAGACTGATTTGCATTTGGCTGGGGTCAAACTGGAATGGCATAGTGAGCAAAAAGACGATGGATTTAGACTCAGATCTCTGTACTAGGGTGAATGTATGACATTGTTCTGCATTCTGTCCATCAGTTGTTCTTTTTGCATTCTGTAGCACACATAGAAAGAGGAACACGCCTCAATGAATTGTTTCTGTGCAGGAACATACCCCTTCCTGCACTTAAACAATCCTGCCGACAACACAAGCACCTTTGCCCCATGCTGCAAGGGTGCCTGCGTTGGTGCTAGGCTGCCGAAATGGTGCCAGTGCAGAGAGAAAGGACAGGAATGTACCATATTGGATAAATATGGTGCATTCCTGCCCTTTCACTTTGACGTAGGGCTGCACAGCAAGTCACCTTGCTGCGCTCCCCTGCCCTATGCCAAATCCCCATAAGTGTGGCCCTAATTATGAGAACAGTTTGTTGTTTGTGTGTGCACTTCCTTAATGGGGCACCACTTGTGGGAAGACTTTTTCATTTTGAGCTTACAGTGTACTGAATCCCTGTGGCTCTGAAAGTCATCGGAGTCACTGAAGTTGTGATAGTAACTTTTGTGTAGAAACCTGAACCACACAAGTCAGTATGGGATATACATTGAAATGCCCTTTCTATTAACAATACTGATCACAGCAGTG
This sequence comes from Lissotriton vulgaris, assembly GCF_964263255.1. NCBI lineage: Eukaryota > Metazoa > Chordata > Amphibia > Caudata > Salamandridae > Lissotriton > Lissotriton vulgaris. The sequence goes on from NC_141693.1 coordinate 976,709,233, forward strand.
ATTTGTTAAAAAAAAGTAAATATATTACCTACTGGCGGTCACCAGTAGGTAGTTATAGTTAGGATTGTTTTCTATCGGAAATCCGCAACATTCTATTGGGAACAACTTTGGCGCCGGTTGAGGAATCTGCCTGTAATTTTCCTTAAATTTGCCTCGCTGCACTCCGCTCCTTCCCTGAAAGTTTGGGGGGGATTCGTCAAGCGGGGGGCGAGATAAAAGGGGGGTCCCAAAACGTGTTTTCCCCATGTTAATTTCCATGGGCAGGTTGGACTCAATTTTAGCCCGAACGGCTGCATGGATTTCCACAAAACTTGGCAAAATTGTAGGGACTGGTAGCCCGATGTGCCTTTGCTATGTCTCAAGATATGTGCTCCAGTGGATTTTGAGTAATTTAGGTTCAAAAAATATATATATCTGGGCAGAGCCTAACCACACATCTGATCTGATTGGCTGTCAGCACTTCATCCAAGAAGTGTTGGCAGCCATCTCGGGACCAATATACATGGTAGCACCTCATTAAAAAGCATTGTAGTTAATAGAGGGTTTTAGGACTTTAGTTACATTATAAATCATTTGTTGATGGTACCATACTCATTTTAGGAATTGTGGTGTGTTCTAAGGTGATTTTACCATGTGAAAAAGCCTTCTGCTGTGATATCATGAATCATGTTTGAAAGAAAACTAATATCTCATGATTTTCCCACAGTGGTTTGGAAGGGGATCTATAAGCTAAACTGAAAGCATATTTTCTGTAAATTCACATTATCTTTCTCAGTCATGTGAGAATGAAGTCTGACATTCTCAGTAAAACATGTACATCCAACAAGGACAGAGACTGTCAGTTGATTCCTTTGTGTTCTACTGCAGCCTCCAAGAGTGTTCTAAAGAACAACTAGAGCGCTAACAGTCCTACTTATTACAAAGGTATAGCACACCTGAAGCCATCATGATGGGAATAAAGTGGTAACTCTTAAAATTTTAATTTAAAAAGGAACAAAATGAGGGGGTATATTATGCCATAGAAAGTAATATTAGTGCTGCAGAAAGAAAAATGAGAGCACATTTTGAGTGACTTCTCAAATCCTCTTCTATTTCATTAAAAAATACTGACATGCAGTCTCCCAAGATGGCCACCAGAGACAAAAGAGCCCAAATTTAGCCCAAATATCACCCAGATGTAGCCCAAGTATAGCCCAATGACAGAATGTCCCAGAGTGTTCTAAAGAACAACTAGAGCGCTAACAGTCCTACTTATTACAAAAGTATGGCACACCTGAAGCCATCTTGATTGGAATAAAGTGGTAACTCTTAAAACATTTAATTTAAAAAGGAACAAAATGAGGGGGTATATTTTGCCATAGAAAGTATGATTAGTCCTGCAGAAAAAAAAATTAGGGCACATTTTGAGTGACTTCTCAAATCCTCTTCAATTTCATTAAAAAATTCTGACATGCAGTCTCCCAAGATGGCCACCAGAGACAAAAGAACCTAAATGTAGCCCAAATATCACCCAGATGTAGCCCAAGTATAGCCCAATGACAGAATGTCCCAGAGTGTTCTAAAGAACAACTAGAGCGCTAACAGTCTTACTTATGACAAAAGTATGGCACTCCAGAAGCCATCTTGATTGGAATGAAGTGGTAAGTCTGAAAACATTTAATTTAAAAAGGAACAAAATGAGGGGGTTCATTTTGCCATAGAAAGTATGATTAGTGCTTCAGAAAGAAAAATTAGGGATAATTTTGAGTGACTTCGCAAATCCTCTTCTATTTCATTAAAAATATTCTGACATGCAGACTGAAACATGCACTTTGAATACCAGCAGCAGACTTCCCTGGTGAGCAGTAGCTTTACTACAGTGATCTAATGAGCAACTAGAGTGCTAACATTCAGAATTTATGGCAAATGTGTGACACATCTGAATGCCTTCTTGATGGAACCAAAGTAAACAAGCATTGAAAATGCAATAGATCTCGCCCTCATTTAAGTTAAAGCCATTCTGTTTGTAATGAGGTGGCTTTTTAGCTTTGCTTTTATTAGTGTTTTTTAAACTTTCATGTAAATAACATGCATCTGTAGGAGGTAGAGAGGTAGAGAGTAGAGAGTGAGTAGTAGAGAGTGAGTAGTAGAGAGCAGTACAGAGTAAGTAGTAGAGTGAGTAGTAGAGAGCAGTAGGGAGTGAGTAGTAGAGAGTAGTAAAGAGTGAGTAGTAGAGAGTAGTAGAGAGTGAGTAGTAGAGAGTGAATACTTGAGAGTGAGTAGCAGAGAGAGAGAATAGTAGAGAGTAGTAGAGAGTGAGTGGTAGAGTGAGTAGTAGAGACTAGTAGAGAGTGAGTAGTAGAGAGTAGTAGAGAGTGAGTAGTAAAGTGAGTAGTATAGATGGAGTAGTAGAAAGAGAGAGTAGTAGAGAGTGAGTAGTAGAGAGTAGTAGAGAGTGAGAAGTAGAGAGGGAGTAGTAGAGAGTAGTAGAGAGTGAGTAGTAAAGAGTGAGTAGTAGAGAGAGAGTAGTAGAGAGTGAGTAGTAGAGAGAGAGTAGTAGAGAGTGAGTAGTAGAGAGTAGTAGATACTGAGTAGTAGGGAGTGAGTAGTAGAGAGAGTAGTAGAGAGTAGTAGAGTAGTAGACAATGAGTACTAGAGAGTGAGTATTTGAGAGTAGTGGAGTAGGAGAGAGTAAGTAGTAGAGAGTAGTGGAGAATATTCCAAAGTTTGGCACAGCACCACTTGCACAATAAGTCCAATTAAATCATATCACTTAGAGTCCTTATTGAAGCCCTGAATCTTGGTGTATATTCAAATGCTTTTATTTTCCTTAAGTTTATGTACCACAGCCAGCCGAAACGTTTCGTTCTGTACAACAGAACTTCTTCAGGGCGTTCTTATTTCCTTCAAGTTATGTTGGTATCCTGTTGTCATATAACTAGATATTTCTTCCAAATGTTAGACGAGACGTAAGTACATTCTTATTCAATGTGGCTAGGTATCAATTTTACCCACACAATTCGGGCAGACTTGAGTAATTTATAGCATCCTCAAAGTCAGTCTTTCAAAAATTCCAAAGTATAGGACATGATAATCCAAATCCAAATGTTCCTCAAGAAAAGTCATTTTCAATCTTTCGGAATATCGGTGTTTGGGCAGATATGACCCAGGGACCCCCAGTATGCAAGGGGAATTAGTCCCCTCTCTGCAAACGCGCCAGTGGCCTGCGTTGCAGAGAGGAGTAAAATGGGGCATAGCCTCATTACACCTCTGTGCAATGCAGCCCCCTGGCGCATACTGGAGGTTCCAGGTGGGTTAGTTGGCCCCAGGGACCCCTAGTATGCAAGGGGAATTAGTTCCCCCTCTTCAAACATGCACGGGGGCTGCGTTGCAGAGAGGTGTAAAAAAGGGTGTGGCCTCATTAACCCTCTCTGCAATGCAGCCCCTTGGTGCATACTGGAGGCTCCTGGTGGGCTAGTTGGCCCCCAGGGACCCCCAGTATGCAAGGGGAATTAGTTCCCCCTCTGCAAACACGGCAGGGGGCTGCGTTGCAGAGAGGTGTAACAAGATGCATAGCCTAATTACACCTCTGCAATGCAGCCCCCTTGTGCATACTGGAGGTTCCAGGTGGGCTAGTTAGCCCCCAGGGTCCCCCAGTATGCAAGGGGAATTAGTTCCCCCTCTTCAAACATGCACGGCGGCTGCGTTGCAGAGAGGTGTTAAAAGGGACGTGGCTTCATTACACGTCTCTGCAATGCAGTCCCCTGGCGCATACTGGAGATTCCTGGTGGGCTTTCAGGTCTTATATAATTAGGATTTAGCATTAAAAAAAACCTTTGAAATTCAATGAAAAAACATAGGTTTCAGGCCTTCTATAGTTAGGAATTAGCATTTAAAAAACCTTTGAAATTCACTGAAAAAACCATAGGTTTCAGGCCTTATATAGTTAGAAATTAGCATTTTTAAAACCTTTAAAATTCACTCAAAAAACTATACGTTTTAGGGGTGTTATAGTCAGTTGGACATTTCACTCATTCAAAACCATTGGAATTGCTCCTATATAGTTAGTTGTGCTAACTATATTTCTCGCTTATATCGTATGCGCTCGGGTGCTTCCGGGTGCGCTTACGCCGTGCGTATCACGCGGACGCGGCACGTCACGATGATGTTTTCGATCGCGGCAATAGCGCAAACAGGACGCTCACCGGTACGCGCACCGGGGCGCGCCGCAAGACTGCGCTTTCCGGTGCGCACACCGGTACGCTCACCGGGAGCGCTCCAGGGCATAAAAAAAATGTAGAATATACATACAAAAAATAGTATTACATAAATATACAATATAGGATTCATTATAAAAAATATTATATTTGATAGCAATGGAAATTTGCTATTAAAAAACCTTTGAAATTCACTGAAAAAAACATAGGTTTGAGGCACTATATATAGTTAGGAATTAGCATGAACAAAACCTATGAAATTCACAAAAAAACCATAGGTTTCACACCAGTTATAGTTAGGAATTAGCATTTAAAAAACCTATTGAATTCACTGAAAAAACCATAGGTTTGACACCAGTTATAGTTAGCAGAAAATCTTACTGACATAAAACCATTGAAATTCCAACGTTATAGTTAGTTGGACTCACTATAACTTGCGCGCCTGCAATGCACTGCTGATGACGTCACATATTACATCACTCATGACATGGTCAGTGACATCACTCATGACATCACTGATGACACCATCCTTGTGACAGAGTGACAGACCTCCTTTCAGTGTAATGTAACCCTTGAAACACATATTCAAAAATAGAAACTAACATTTTCAAAAAAATAGAGATACCCATACCAGTTACAACAACCAATTCAGTAATACCACCATCTATGTACACATCCACTCATTCACCAACAGTTCTATATAGTCACTCATACATATATTCACTCATCATATGTAGTGAAACAGCTATACATCCTGTTACACACCGACCGTCATGCAAAAGTTACTCACACACATAATCACACATGCAAATAAACTATTGATCATCCATTTATTTGCATATACAGCTTTACACACACTACCACCTTACTTCTAAGGAAACTTACACATACTTACTCTCTTAAACAATCACTTCTAGAAACACATACTTATTTAAACAAGAACTCTTTCAATCTCTCACTCTCACATATACTCACTTCTATACATCAATACTCACATATACTAGATTAAAACATATGCAGTTACTGATAAAGACACTAGTGAGACAGTCATTCACTCACTAACACACACATATGCACACTCATCCACCAATACAGTCTTGCACATATGCTGTCTTCAAAACACATACAAACAGTGAGTCAGTCATTGATGCATCTATGTGCTAAGTAACACCCCCACCAAACCATACAGACACTCATACTGATACTAAAAAAACATCTAATAACCCATATACATACACATGTAGCTAATCACCAACCCATGCAGCCACTTATACACTATGGCTGAGATACCCGCCACCCCCTCTCAACACAATCCCCAAGGATGGGAAACCGGAAACAGTTCTGAAGTTTTTGGAAGACGGGAGGGAGTGACCCTCCCGGCCGTATTTATTAAAATATGAAACAAAATTAAAACATTAAATCAACAGTTTCATATTATGTACAATTTCATTACCACATTGCGATGTTTGGCTAACCTTAACATATCCTCTAATACAAAGGTTTTCCTAGCCGAACTAACATCCTACCAACATTTACTTAACTTTTGAAATTGTACATCCTAACGTTTAAGGGCCAACGGCAAGGTCGTAACCGGTGTCAAGATCCCTAACCCAGACATATCCCCCTCACTTGTGAGGGGCGGCACGGAGGCATACCTCAAGTGCAACTACCAATTTCCCTTGACTTGACGGGGGCCCCAATAAAACTCGACGCCACTTAAAGGTCGTACGAGGACTCGTGTGAGGTATCTAGAAGGTAGCGTAGACCCCCCCCCAAACCCCACACAACTTACCACATCTGCCGTCGCAGACGTCCTGGCCCCGGGAAATTCCCCAGGAGGGGGCTGTAACCCCTCCTACCCGTGAAGGGGCCTTGACCGCCTTCCCTTTCCTTTCGGCGACCCATCCTTAGAAGGGACCGCCTCCCCGTTGAGGGGCCAATGGCCACCTCCCCCGAGCGCCCCCATCTGTAATGGGTGACGCCCACTCATAGGGATCTTCCAATTAGAGCTCACCGATCATGACCTTACCGCCACAGGTCCGGATAGGTGACCGGCTATCCGGACCCCCCACCACACTCCTACCTAAAGGTCATGTTTTAACGTCTTCAGCCAAGCTATGAAGTCTCCTATGAGTAACTCATTCCCCACCCGAGACAAATGAACACCATCCCCCAAGTACATACTGTCATCATTAATACACCCATGCGAAATAGAATGCAGTGCATTGGAACGGAACAACCTACTCACTTTGTTATTAATTTTTCTCACAGAATGATTTACAGCAGAAACAGAAAAAGCCCCCCGCCACACTTTTCGTGGGATCATATGGGACCATGCAATTGTGCACCCTGGAACTCTCCTCGCTAACCAACTTACAGTGGAAAGCATCGCCTCCAGGAGAAGTCGTCTACCAATGGTGACCAAATCATTGCCCCCAAGATGTACTATGACTACAGACGGCGGTGACCTCGTCCGCCCTAGCAAACCCTCGAAAAATGACTGAAACTGGTCAATACAGAGACCGCCCTTTCCGTAGAAGGACACACTGTACCCGTATTCCACAGCCACGTGCACCATGTCACCTGCCTTGAATACGTCCGCGGCACGCCTCACGTATGAGTGGCCCACGACCCACACCTCCTTTTTCACAGCCGGTGATGTCTGACCGCTGGCCCGGTGTTGGGTCGACTGCATAGTCCGCCCCGCCTCGTAGGCTTGCGTAACTGAAAACCAAACAAAACAAGAAGCGTGAGTACATCATTACAGCTTCACAACATGTGCAAACGCACATACCTTTTATAACAATTGGAGGACCAACGCCCCACACGTTTAACTTGTTCCACATTCAGACCCCTGGCTGTAGCCTCTGTAGCAGCCCCTATCCGAAAGGAATGGGTCCCAAACTCGCCCGGGTTCAAGCCCGCAGCTGTAATCGACATCGCAAGCACCCGCTGAAACTGAAACCTTGTCAGTGGGGTGGCGTCCGCGTGTCTCAACAAGGTCCCCCCCCATGATGCCACCCTTCGTGTTAAATAATCCTCTACACACTTCACTGGGCACATGGACGATCCGGGAATCCTGCGTATCATTATGCAGTCACCCATCCCACTCTGATCGGTCTTGGACCTCACAAACGAGACAATGTCATTGTCTCCCCTCTGATCTGAACGTGCTCTGCGCACAGTCCTCCCGTCACATCCTGCTTGTTCCTCGCCACTAATTCGCTTACCCGCATAGCCCCATGAAATGCCAGCGTAAAAGCGGCTCGGAATAACACTGTCTCAAACTGAGATGAACATGTTGTAGGGAGTCTGGATAATAACTGGGCCAACCTATCCAAACCTATCGGGCGCCTCTCATCTACTCTGCGACCCTCAAGGCGTTGCCACCCACGTAGCGCTTTTTGCACAACGAAAGACGCTGTCGGGTCCTGGATCCCATGAGCCCTAGCAACAAAGGAAATGGCAGCCCGATGCCTCTGGGCCGTGGCCACCGATTTCCCTGCCAGATGTAACGACATCAGAAAGTTCACCACCCATTCCTCCTGGCCCCAAAGCTCCTCTCTAGCAGTCCCCAAAAAGGCTAAATAGGACCGGAACGCCCCTTCATATGCCTTCCTCGTCCTGGCTGCTAAACTCTCTCCCACGAGGTTACGAAGTTCGGGGCACCGAGAGACCAGAGAGCTTCGGGAAAGGGTGCTGGCTCCGGGTCCGCTGTGGGAAGAAAACCCCAGAAGGCCTGCATACGAAAACGAGAAAGGGCATCAGCCGCCTGGTTCATTACCCCCGGGACATGTCTTGCTTTGAATAGCACATTCAATTGCATACACAGTAATACGATTTCCTTGAGCAGTCTCAAAATCCATTTGCATCGTGCTGCCTGGCTATTGATACACTCAACCACGGTCATATTGTCAGACCAAAATACCACAGAGTGATCTCTGAACCCTTCGGGCCACGTTCTCAGGGCCACCAAAATGGGGAAAAGTTCCAGGAAAGCAATGTTACTTGTCAGTCCACTGTTATGCCACCATGCCGGCCATTTTTGTGCAGACCATCGAGTGCCGAAAATGGCACCAAAACCCATGCTCCCTGCCGAATCTGTCCACAGCCCCAGCTCCTCAGAGGACACGGCCGGTTTGTTCCAGACGACTCGACCATTGAAATCCGCCAGAAATGCCAACCAAATGCGCATGTCCTGGCGGGCCTCTGCCGAGAGCCTTGTGCGATGATGGCCCTCCTTCAGTCCGACCATGGCTTGAGCGATCGAACGGGAAAAAGGGGGGGCCATTGGTATAACTCTTAGGGCGAAATTCAACTGTCCCACTAACTGCTGTAATTGATGCAGCTTAACCTTAGATTCACTCATACACATTTGCAGGGATGCCCTGAACTTTAACACTTTATCACCTGGCAAACGGAAACAACCTTCTCCGGAGTCTAACTCGATCCCCAGAAACTCGAGGCAAGTCGAAGGACCCGCCGTCTTACCTGGTGCCAATGGCACGCCAAACTGATTCATTAAAACACAAAATGCAGCCAAAGCTTGCCCACATTCCGGATCCCCGGCTGCCCCCAGGAACAAAAAATCATCGAGATAATGCATCACATGTTGGAAACCCGTCTTCTTAGTGAAGACCCATTGTAGGAAACTACTGAATTTCTCGAAATAGGCACAAGATATAGAGCATCCCATCGGCATACACCTATCCATGTAATACTGACCCTGAAACATGAATCCCAGGAGACGCTGATCTTCTGGATTGACCGGGAGCAACCGGAACGCTGACTCGATATCAGATTTTGCCATCAGCGCACCGGGCCCCAGGCGATTCAAAATGGCTACGGCCTCATCGAAGGATGCGTACCGCACCGAACACATTTCCGGGTCTATCGCTTCGTTTACAGACAGACCACGTGGGGCTGACAAATTATGTATCAGCCGAAACTCACCCGGGTCCTTCTTGGGGACCACTCCTAAAGGCGAACAAACAAAGTTAGCAACCGGGGGTACACTAAACGGACCGGCAACTCGACCTCGAGTAACCTCCTTCCGGATCTTTGCCTGTACCACGGTCGTATGCTGCAAGACCGATATCTGATTTTTGCATTTTTCCACACCCTGAAAGTCCCCCACTGGGATGCGGAAACCATATGAAAACCCGTTCCGCACCACCCCAGCGGAAGCACGACCCGGGTATTCACTGAGCCAGGGAATCATTGCCAAGGTATCAATCGGGGTAGGTAAAGGCGCCCCTCGGACTATGTTAGACCTGTTTGGCACCTCCTCTACCCCCGTTATCACCCGTTTTGGCTCTGCACGTGGACTCAGGATGGGATGATTGCCCACACCCACTACATTCGTGTCTAAATTTGCACGACCCCTGGGGCCTAGTACATTTACCTCTGTTAAAGTTCCAACAAACCCCCTTTTTACCTGCATTACCGGTAGGCCTCGAGTGATTGTCGGTACCCGTACCTGATCGAAAGGGCGTCCCCGCATACTGACGGGAGGATTCGCCCACGTTACTCCCTACCAATGGCAATTTCAACATACCAGTATCCTTCATCTTGGACCAGGACACAGAATCATAACAATCCCAAGTTAAGTTTTTATCATGTTCTTTTGCTTTTCTGAAAATATTATCATAGCAGAACCAATGATTACCCTCGTGTGATACAGAGTACCCCATGATCCGTGACTGATAAATCGGCAATTCGGGTAGCAATTCGGGCCTTCGTTCTCCCAAGATCGATGTGAAAACCCCCCACGCCTTGCCCCAATTACCAATGTTTTCATTTACCTTAAAGGCGGCCATCTTTGCGCGCCAAACACTCGGATGCATGAGGTCCTTCTGACCTTTAACATGCTCCATCTCATAATGATCAGTAAGCAACGAGAAGATGTTTACATACTCCCCTGCCCATATCTTTTCTTTAATATCTAAAGGGACATGCTGACCCAACTTCTCCCTTCGAGAGGGTGCCGACTCCTCCCTCGCAATCGGCAATGGCCGCTTACCTGAACCGGACGCTGTGTCTGTGACTGAAACCGTCCCCTGTGGCTTCTCCACGGCCGCAGCCGGCGTGGATACCCTCGCTGCTTCCCGTGTTTCACGCAGTTGCTTCATCAATACCTGCGCGTCGACAGCCGTGGCGCCCTCGCTACCTTTACCCAACCACGCTGCTAATTGTGCTGCCAGCTCAGGCGGCATATCTTCCCCGGACACGGGGGTGACCACAACGGGAATCGGATTCCCTTCCCCCGGCACGGGAGTGGGTGCCTCGAGCGGGACACTGGGACCCGGGATATCTCCCCCAGCTGCTCCCCTCCTGGGCCTCTTGCCTTTTCCTCCCGGGGCTGCTCCCACCAAAGGACGTTTCGGCCCCCCTTCCTCGTCTTTATCCATTCACCTCTTTAGGTCGGTCACCTCTTTCATGAGAACACGCAGCATCTGGTCGGTAGTCATTCGCTTTCCCGCCTTCTTCGGCATTCTCCAACAGAGTATCTGGAAAACAAACAAGAACGATTACAACGCTCAAAATCGGCTCTTCGTTCCGTCTCGAGCTCACGTGCAGCGAGGAGGTGCAGCTTCAGAGCACAGGAACAAGAGGATGCTTTCTGGTCTTGTTCCTCCTTTTATCCGTCTTCAGGGCGGGCGTAAACCCGCCCCTGCCTGCCCCAAGGGCGTGGCCAGCCGCGTCAGTGTCTAGGCCAACCCACTCTAGGGCGGGGAAAGGCGCGCCCCGGCTACGCCGCTTCGGGCATACCAGCCGAGACTCGCCTCCCGCCCAAGATGGCTTCCCGGGGGGATCGTGGTACTCTGCCATACGTTCGGGGGGACCGATTGGTCGCCCCTTTCCAAAAGTGAAACACTGATACCAACATTTAAATATTTAAACAAAACTCGCTAATATATGTATTCACTAAGATACACTTAATAAGCCAGTTAACCAATCAATTAAAAAAGAAACATCCATGAAGACACTTATTTAAACATTTATTCTTCCATCGACCTTTACATATACATATATAAAACATATTTATTTTTCAGACAGACACACATTCACTGGATGGTGTCATCAGTGATGTCATGAGTGATGTCACTGACCATGTCATGAGTGATGTAATATGTGTTGTCATCAGCAGTGCATTGCAGGCGCGCAAGTTATAGTGAGTCCAACTAACTATAACGTGGAAATTTCAATGGTTTTATGTCAGTAAAATTTCCAGCTAACTATAACTGGTGTCAAACCTATGGTTTTTTCAGTGAATATATATATATGTATACATTACCTACTGGCGGTAGTAGCATTTATTCATGTGCTTATAACGTTTGCGTCGTTAGACGAATCTTTATGACATTTTCCATAAAGTTTCTCTTTTTTGATCTGCTGCTATCTTTAAAGTTTGAGGGTGATTGATCAAGGGCGGGCTGAGAAAAAGGGGGGGGTCCCAAAACGGGTTTACTCAATGCAATTTCCATAGGAAACTTTGGACAAGGCTACAGGCCAAACTGCCCGACGGAATTAATGCAAATTTGACAAGGAGAAAGGTATTGGTCCAGAAATCACGCTTTTGTTTAAATGGTGTAAATCTGTTCAGTAGTTGTTGAGAAATATCACATTTTACAGATATCAATATTTGAGAATTCTTACAGCTGATTGGCTGAGGGATTATGAGGATGAGCTTGCGGCTCATTGGCTGTGAACGGTTGAAACTAGGAAGTGTTGGCAGCCATTTTGTGATTCAGTCCGTTAGCTCGCATCTCTCTGTCTACAAGCCATATGGTGCGTAGTTCTGTAACTCAGTTGAAAGGAGTAGGGGGGAAAAAAGAAACTTTGTATAAGAGGGTATAGTAGGAACACTGTGGAGTTACTTTAAGCAGTCTGTATGGTGCAGAGGCAAACTGAATGTTGCTTTGGCTGTGGAAATCATGTCCACAGAACAACGGTTCGAGGAATTGGTGCAAGGTTGCATAGGCTCTGGAAAGCCCTTCGGGAAAACAATGCTCCGTATTGCTGCAAGAAGTGTGTAGGGTGCACACACTGGTAGTGTGAATGTTGCGTAGTCTGTGGAATTTACGTCCGCAAAACAACGATGCACGGTATTGCGACAATGTTCAGTAGGCTGTGGAAATCATATCGGGAGAACAACAATGCGCTGTATTGCAGCCTTCCTTTAGTATAATGTGGAGTAATGTTTACTTATAATGCGATGTTCACTTTTAGGAAAGATAATCTCAGTTTGGTTGAGGTAATTTAATATTATGTGGGAGGGCGTGTTCTCTCTATGTGCGTGGAACAATATGAGATTAAAGTTCATTGGCTGCTAACCATTGAAAGTAGAAGTGTTGCCAGCCATTCCCTTCCCCTCCGTGGAGTAGGAGGGACAACTGATTGACTCAAATTGTCCAAGGAAGACCTTCCACAGCTTAACGTTTATTGGCTGCAAACCATTGAAAGTAGGAGTTTTGCCAGGCATTCCCTTCCCCTCCACAGAGTAGGAGGGACCTCTCAATGGGTAACATGTTCCAAGAAGGAGCTTCCCAAGCTTAATGTTCATTGGCTGTGAAGCATTAAAAGTTGAAGTGACGGCAGCCATGCCCTCCGCTTCTGCAGAACACCATGGACAATTTATTGATTAAAGTGTTCCAAGTACAAGTTTGGTCCTTATTGGGTGGGAACAGTTCACTGTTGTCAGCCATTTTGTGATGCACTTCAAAGGAGTATGGGGAAACAGAGTAGTAGAGGGGAGGGTTGGAACACTATTAACTCTGTACAGTGGTCCCAAGGTGGTGGACAGGGACTGTGAAGGTAAATTGTTTTTATATATTTTAAGGGCCATGTATACAATTTGCGTGGGGTCTACAAATCGTGTCGGGAAAATAACAGTGTGTTGCGGTCTTCTTTTTATTATTTTATTAAGTCAGCAGGTGGGATACTTCACAGGAGCAGTATTTACTTAAAATGTGGTGGTTACTTTTCTGACGGGGAGCGCTACATCTTTGGAGCAAATATTATAATATGGAGGAGAGGATTGAAAAAGAGAGCGCGCTGTTGGAGTCTTCATTTAAGGTTCTGAGTAACCTACTTCTCGGGAGCACTGTTTACTAATAATGTATACTTATAGTGTGGCGCTTAATTCTGTCGCTGATAGTGCTATTTCCTTGCAACACAATAGTAGGTGTGGTTGTGAAGAGGGTTTTTGAGCAAATGTTCCTCCTTTTCAAATATATGTATTCTCCCCCATGAATGAATCAATCTTCCGTTTTATTACTTTGAAAACAGCACAGTACAATTTCGTTGGAGTGAGGATAGTTCTTGTTATTTATGTTTTGCACTTTGTTGCATCCATTTCACTAATTTATAATTTTTTCATTGAATTTTTAATGAAACAAAGAGGGACAGCCTTTGTCATTTTGCATGTTGAGTGTTTTAATGGAACAGAGAAGAACAGCCGACACGTGTTTCGCCCTGTTCGGCAAGTAAAGCCAGGGCTTTCTCAAGGCTAGTTAAAATCATCCAATTGTACAGTGTCACTTTCTTGCATATTCACATGTTTGATCGAATTATTATCAACATATATCCAAATTTGAATTACGGTCAAAGAATGGTAGCATTTTGTATCTCTGGGTAAATCCGCTGATTTCTGGACCACTTTTCCTTCCTACAAATCTTTAGTAGGGGTGGTTGCGCTGCAAAAAATTAAGTCTAGTTTTGAAATAGTTTTTATTAAGCAATCACAAATATACTTTCTTAGGAAAGTGTAGCTATATATATCAGAGGGGTGCAAAAAAAATGCAATTCATAAAATATCCCTTAAACGTGACCACACCCTCCTGTTTTTTGGTCGCCTATAGTTTGTAAAAGTGTTGCCCCATTTTCTTGTTGATATAAGAGGGCATCAGTTAGTTTTAGATAAAGTAGAAAAGAAGTGCTACCAGAAACACTCCCGCACTACATCATCTGAGGTCAGAAGAACAATAACCAGTGAAAAACAGTTAAACATAAATGACGTCATATTACTAGAAATGTACGCTTCATCAAAACATTAAATAAAGGACTATGTTTACAATTTTTTTTAAAGAATACTATTTTATGAAATATTAGCAGTGTTACAAACTGCGAGGTAGGAAGTTATTAACGGAAATAACTGTAGTAAATGTATGTTGCAGAGATAGATCTCCAACTCCTCTAAAGTACTATAACTTCACAGTATTAAAATATACATGGTGACTTTATAGTATTCCAAAGGAGAAGGTTAATAAGGAGGACAACAAAAAAAAAACATTTTTACAATCTCTATTCTGTAGAAGTCAGGAAAGTTTTGTTTAGTGCTTGGAGGTCGCTCACTGCTCTGGTAACAGATCACGTACTCCTTTAAGAAAATATAGAAAAGTAGTAATATATATGTTACTATTCCTATATACTCTATAGGGAGAACGAGAATAGGAACAACAACAAAAACTAAAATATCAATTAAGAAATGTAGGGTTTATGAAAGGCATTCAGTAAAAAAGTATCTATTTAAATAATCTTTTTTAAAACTGCAATTTCGAAAAATATTCTCACTGTCAAAATATCTGATCAAGTAAGTTATACAAGTCAGTAAGCTGTATTTGAGATGGTTTGCTCCTGGCGGCGACAAATCTTCAATTCCTCTTGTGTGAAAATATTACATTCTATTAAAATATACAGAGTTTCATTGATGCCACACAAAAAAGAAAAGGAAAATAAAGTCATAAACACAAAACAAAATCAATAACTAAATATTTTTCAATAGTGATTATGTTCAAAGCTTTTTATCGGCAACTTCAAGATCTTTTATCTTCACGTCGACGGCTCATAAACTCCTCTCAGATCATAATGACTGTGAATCCTATAATATACAAATTCACAGTATATGATCAAAGGGGGGAACAGAGTAAGAAGGAGAAGCTGTTCACGTTACATTTGGATTTTTACTATTTATGTGCCCTATACTCTGTGTTTCCTCTATTCTGGGTGTTTCTCAATACCGCCTGCTGACGTTACATATGAATGGCAAAAACAACCAATAACACTTTTTTCGTAATACAAATCTTTAAATATTCAAAATAGCTACGTATTTTAAATATCTACTATGCATTAATCAAACAACTTTTAACTCGGTAATATGTTTTGTTGTCGCAAAAGAAGAATTCAACACTAGAAAGGGGAACCTGCATCACAGAATTAACACGCGAAAATAACTTGAACAACAGGTGTGGTTTATATACCTTTTGGTTATTGAGTAGTGTATGGAAGGAAGATGTGGCTCCGCCCATTTAGATGTCACGATTTACAGTTGACATGTGCTCCCGTTTTCACTGTTTCACTTGTGCACATGTTGGGAAAAGTTACAAAATGTGAAGCAGTAATGGTTTCACTTTCGATCCTCATAAGTAGAAGTTCCTTAATATGTACATATGCTGGAGAGCTTAAAAACATTTACCCGGAAAACCGTGTAATTTCCTTTCTTGTGACTAAAAACAACTGTTGATTGCTGTAATTCTAAATAGAAGATATAAAAAAATATTGTTTAGAATAGAAAAAAAAGTATGTGCTAATATTTCTCCTCACTATGGTTTTAAATTAAAAAAATACCAGGATTTGTAAAGCGTACAGGTACCCCCGGAAAGATGTGCTGGCGCTCGGGGGCTTTGGGAAGATTAAGCAAGGTGTTGCCCACAGTGACATACTGGTGGGCTAATGTGCCGCTGGAGCCGGGAAGTGAACTGTGAATGCACTTGTTCGAAGTCAGGTATTATAGCTGCTGCGTCACACTTTTTCCACACTTATATGTTAATTACTGCTAATTAAGTTTTAAACACTGTTAAATTATAACTTATAACAGCCTATTGTTACAGTTAGTTTTTCACTACAAAAAGTATGCACGTCTTTTTAAAATGTACTTAAAAAAATATAGGTTTCAGGGACATTGTAGTTAGAAATTAGCATTTAAAAAACGTTTGAAATTCACCAAAAATCCATAGGTTTCAGGGATGTTATAGTTAGCTGGACATTTCACTCATACAAAACCATAGAAATTCCACTGTTATAGTTAGTTCAGCTAACTATAACTCACGCCCCCGCAATGCACTGCTCATAATGTCACATAATACATCATTAAGGGCATGGTCAGTGACATCACTGATGACATCACTGATGACATCTCAAATGACATCACTGATGACATCACTGAAGACATCATGATGACATTTACTGATGACATTATCCAGTGACTGTGTGTTTCTGTAAATTTTAAATATGTTTTATGCATATTTGCCAAGATGTATTGATGAATGAGTGGGTGTATAAGTGTCTGGATGGAGAACTTAGGGGGTGTGTGACTGATTGTATAAGTAACTGATTAAACGTGTCTTAGTGAATGTATGGGTGTTGGACTTGGCCCTGCTTGCAGGGTCATCCCGAACTTTTTCACCTTTCACCCCTACCCTTTTTGCTGGATGTGCATGATGGAATGCTGCACAATGGTGTGCAGAGGTTTATTTTCACTGTTTGGGAAATGTCACTTTTAAAATGGATGCCATTGCTGTGTGCTTTGTGCTGCCTGCCTGCGGAGGGTTGACGGTGTAGTGTTTGAAATGACAGGGTGCCCTAAACCTCCCCCTCAGTGATAGATGGGACTGGAACTGCCAGGAGACTTCTAGAAGGTTCTAGCCCTTTCTGGTAGGTGGGGTGAGGGGGTATATATAGGGGGGCTGTGCCTCTATGAGCTCAGACTGTGGGTGGACTTTGCTTGAGAGGAGACACCCTGCCAGAAGGTACCACCGCAAGGGCCTGTGTGCTGGCCCCTTGTGCCCATCTGTACCCCTCTACTGTCCACAGGGATGGTGAGAGACTCTGCTGGAGTGAAGACTGCTGCTCTAGCAGGATTGCCATCGTAATGGAGGATGACTGTTCCTAGAAACTGCTGCTTCATGTCTGGTGAGGTGCCCTACTGCCTGCTGATCTTGCCCTGCATTAACTGTCTCCTGGCCCCTAGCACCCCGTGAGCACTGTATTTCAAGAGACTATACTTGCCTGCCTGCACCTTAGCACCTCATGAGCGCTACATTGGAGGTGCCAGAAGAGAGGAGCGCTATCTATAGTCCCTGAAGCTGTTGAAGTTTTCTAGTGCCTGGAAAGCCCTACAACTTTATCCCTGCCTTGGCTGTGCTTTGCTTGCTGCCTAGCGCCTCATGAGCTCAACCTCCAGCACCTGCCCAGGAGAAGAAGGTGCTTGGGTCCTACAGTGCATGATTGCGCACTTTTACTGATTCAAATGAGAACGGGTGCCCACCCAGCACTTATGTTTACTTTTGCTAGCGGGACCCCACCCCGCGCTATCACCGCAATTGTCTGCAATTGGCAGGTGCCCAACCCACCTGTATGCACACTTTGGCATATTTGAAGTAAGCGGGTGCCCATCACGCATGTGTGCCGCTCGTTTGCTTATCAAGACCGGTGGGAGCCCACCCCGCGGTCCTTATACCAGACTAGTGGGAGCCCACCCTACACTGTGCTGAAGAGAGCGGGTGCCCACCCCACACTCTGAAATCACTGCTGCGGAACCCGGCAAAAGCAGGATGTAAGGCTGCCCACCTGGAGGTGAGCGGGGCTGCAATACAGAAGTGAGTGGGGGCTCCCCGTGAGCAGAGGAGAGCCCCGAGAGGAAGCAGGATCTTCGCTGAAGTCCCGGGTCCCCGGAGAGGGCCCAGGTGAAGTCCGGCGAAGCGTTGCTGTGGCTTGGGCTCTCATGTGGTGCAGAGAGCCCCGTGTGTTGCCGCACCTGCAGCCCGGAGAAGAAGAAGCCTCCCGGAGTCCAGGCAGCCCCGCAGGATTCCTGGTGAGTGGGGCAGAGTTGGGGGATTGTCGGAGGCCGGCCGAGGCACATTGTCGGTGCCTGAGGCACCGGAAGGGCCCGCACTGAGTCTGTCTGTCCAGCTGCACCGCAGGAGCGGGCAGCTGCAATAAAGGAGCCTTTTGAGGAGCTGGGAGTGGAGAGGGCAACGGGGCACATTGTCGGTGCCCACCTCCCTGCGCCAGTGTGACTTTACAGCTGCCCCGTCTAACAGTGGGCAGCTGCAACATTTTGGCCATTTTAACTTCAGGAGTCCCGGAGTTGGGCTCCGAAGTTCCCAGTGGGGCTCAGATCTACAGACTCATGCTGACTTTCGTGGCACGACTGCCCCGCTGGACAGTGGGCAGTCACCATGGTTGGGGCATTTCTTCCTTGTAGAGTCCCGGAGTAGGGGTTCCCTGGGTGCCGTGGTGCCAAGGATTAATCTTTGCCCCACTTAGGAAGGTATCCGGTGTGCCCTGCGGACAATGTTTTATGCCCCATGAGTGTGATTGATGCCTCATGACAGGGTGCATGGCTATTGATGTCATGTCAAATATAGCTACCCTGCTGGTTTTATGCGTCATGGGTTGTCTGCCTCATGACTTCTGCCAAATGCATCTATGCTGATGAGGTTTTGTAGGCCTATGTTACACATGCAGTATTGTTTCTGCCCCATGATATGCCCAAGGTGTTGCTCAGGCTTTATGTTCATGATCCATGCCTAACCTGGTGCTTCTGCCTATGCCCCCTGCTAACATGATCATACCCAATGTTATGCAGGATGTGATTCATGCTCATGTACCTATGTTGATATGATGCATAATATGTTATATGCCGAAGGTGTGCTCATACTGTGATTTATGCTGTTGATTTTATGCCTCATGCTAATGTTCATGCCTGACCTAATGCCTTTATGCTAATGAGGTTGTTGCCACTGCTAATGTTGTTTATGCAAAGGTGTGGAGGCTCATTGAAACGCATTATGAGTTATGCCCATGCTGATGGTTTTGGGGCATAATATGCCTTTATGCCCACACGTGTATACCTAGTGTCAAGCCTTGTGCGTTGCTCATGATTTTAGACTAATGTGCTTCATGCTACTGAGGATGCCTTCATGCTTGCATGTTTATGCTCAATGCTAAAATGTTTGGGGCCTATTGTTAATGTAATTTTTGCTAATGTTATGCAGGAAAGGTTTTATACTTCATACCTACCTGATTTATGCTAATTGCATGATCTTGCCAGTAGCGACTGGCCGTGACATTTCTATTGCTGATCTTACATTTATCCCGGTGCTTGTGATGACTCTGGCAGCGGACCGATTGGCCCTGCTGTGTAAATAGTCTCCCTGTATACTACTACCCGGTGCCAGTTGGCACAGTTTTACCACTGTGATTACCTTATAACATGTTCTGCAGAATACACATGCTGTTTTTCGTGCAACCTGGTGTGTTCTCTTTTTGTAGTTTGCCTAGTGTGTCGCCTGTGAGTGTGTGCTGCGCAGATGCTTTTAACAATGCCTCTGAGGTTGACCTACCCGCTCCATACCACGCTACCCCGTTTCTAACAATGGGTTAGTGACTAAACTGTGTGATTCATGAAGCGGGGCAGAGAAAAAAGGGGGTCCCAAAATATGCTTTTCCATGCAATTTTCCATATGAACCGTTCATCACGGCTACAGCCCGAACTGCTAAACGGAATTACACCAAATTTGGCAAAGAGGTAGTCCTTGGTTCAGACTCGTGCCTTTTGCTTAAATGGTGTAAATCCATTCAGTAGTTCCTGAGAAAATCAAAATTAAATGTACAGATATTTCTATGGCCTCACAGAATCCGCTCACCCTGCCGAGCACGAACTGTATGCTAATTGGCTATCAACACTCCAAACCAGGAAGTGTTCGCAGCCATCCACAAGAAACCTATATAAAAAACATGCAAAATGCAAAAAGGGGGCAGGGTAGAAAATCTCTGACCCCCTAGGCCTGTTCAGGGGTCCCACAAGAACCCCAAGCCCCCCCCCTCAAAAATTTATTTTAAAAATCAGCTTTTTTAAATTATGTGCGGGGGGCTCTCAGGCACCCCCAGCCCGAAGACCGCCACCCGAGGCTTCTTTCAAATGTGTGGAGGGGCTCTCAGGCCCCCCCAACTCCAGGGATTGCCCCCCCGGGGCTTTTTGAAAGTAAGTGGGGGCTCTCAGGCCCCCCCAGCTCCGGGGACCGCCACCCCCCAGGGCTAATTGAAATTAGGTGGGGTCTCTCAGGCCCCACAGCCCTGGAGACTGCCACCCCGGGGCTTCTTTAGATTTGTTGTAGGGGGCTCTCAGGTCCCCCAGCCCCGGGGACCGCCACCCCCTTGGGCTTTTACAAAAGAATGCCGGGGGGCTCATGGCCCCCGCAGCCCCACCCCCACTCCCCGGGGCTTTTTTTTCAATAAAATACCCTGTGTGGGGGGGCGCAAGCCCACCCACATTCCGCGGGGACCGCCAACTCCCCAGGGCTCTAAATATGTTAATGTGGGCGTCCGTGACACATTCCCCAGCCCCGGGACCACCACCCCCAGGGCTTTCAAAAAGGTGGGAGTGGGGCTGTGTGGCACCCCTCCTGGAGTCCTTGAGGGCCCTGAGGACCGCCAGCTCCTGCTGTGTCCCGGGGTGCCCACCCTGGGACACTGTAGTTTGCAATGACAGAGCGGGAGCCTCATGGCTCCCAACCTGTCATTGCAAACTGCTTTGCTATTTGGAAGAGACGAAACCTGCTCTCTCTCCAAATAGCAAAGCAGATTGCTTTTCCACAGGGGGAGCAGCATGTTGGCTGCTCCCAATTTGGAAAAGCAATGTCGGCCCGCAGGACACACCATTGTGCAAATGTACCCTGGGGTCTGGTTTAAGTTGAGGAATTAATTCCTCTTCAATCTTGATGGTCCCTGGGGGCCAACTAGCCCACCAGGTACCTCTAGTATGCGCCAGGGAGCTGTGTTGCAGAGAGGTGTTCAGAGGCCATGCCCCTTTATACACCTTTCTGCAATGCAGATCTGTGGCGCTTACTGGAGGTACCTAGTGGGCTAGTTGGACCCTAGGGACCCTCAGGATTCAAGGGGACTTACTCTCCCAACATAGAACAGCTACAGGGCGCATTTACACAGTGGGGAAGGGAGGGGACGGGCCTGAGGTGACGTGTGCAAACACGCCCTGTGGTGCATTTTAAGTTGGGAAAAAAATTCCCCTTCAATCGTGAGGGACCCTGGGGGCCAACAAGACCACAAGGTGCTTCCAGTAAGCCCCACTGCGCTGCGTTGCAGAGAGGTGGTCTAGGCCGTGCCCCTTTTTACATCTCTCTGCTACGCAGCTCTGTGGCGCTTACTGGATGTACCTTGTGGGCTAGTTGGACCCTAGAGACCCTCAGGATTGAAGGGGAATTATTTCCCCAACTTAAAACGCGCCACAGGGTGAAGGGAGCGGCTGGTGTAGGAAAGTGGCTCTATATATACTGGGCTAAAGTAAAATCAGCCAAACTACCATTACCGATTAACTCACCTGTTATCAGGAGAGACCTCATTGCTGCATCTTTGATCCCAGTACTGATCCTGAAAAGTAATTCTAACCGTACTTACCAGTACCTTGAATTTCCTTCCATAGGCTAACATTGACTGGTTTCACTTGGAAATTCTTCTAACCTTGGAGTTTTGAAACTTTCAAATATTCCACTAAAATCAGTCGAACTACGAATTCCCATTTGCTCACTTGTTATCAGGAGAGACCTCAGTGCTGCATCTTTGAGCCCAGTACTGATCCTGAAATTACTTCTAACCGTACTTACCAGTAACTTGAATTTCTTTCCATAGGATATCATTGCCTGCTTTTTGCTGAAAAAGTTTCTAAGTGTCGATTTTTGAAACTTACAAATATTCCACTAAAATCAGTCGAACTACAAATTCAGATTTACTCACCTGCTATCAGGAGAGACCTCAGTGCTGCATGTTTGAGCCCAGTACTGATCCTGAAAAGTAATTCTAACCATACTTACCTGTAACTTGAATTTCCTTCCATTGGATATCATTGCCTGCTTTTTGCTGAAAAAGTTTCCAAGTGTCGATTTTTGAAACTTACAAATATTCCTCTAAAATCAGTCGAACTACAAATTCTTATTTACTCACCTGTTATCAGGAGAGACCTCAGTGCTGCATCTTTGAGCCCAGTACTGATCCTGCAAAGCTATTCTCACCATACTTACCAGTAACTTGAATTTCCTTCCATAGGCTAACATTGACTGGTTTCACTTGGAAATTCTTCTAAGTGTGGAGTTTTGGAATTTTAAAATATTCACCTAAAATAATCCGAACAATGAATTCCGATTTACTCACCCGTTATCAGGAGAGAACCCAGTGCTACATCTTTTAGCCCAGCACTGACCCTGAAAAGTAATTCTAACCGTACTTACCAGTAACTTGTATTTCTTTCCGTTGGAATCCATTGTCTGGTTTTCACCAGAAAAGTTTCTAATTGTCGATTTTCACAAACTACAAATATTCCCTAAAAATCGTCTGTATAACTTAAACACATTCTTTCAACTGTTTGCAGGAGATGCACCAGTGCTGGGTCCAGTATCCACCACTGAGTAAGAAAAAGTAACGACAACACTACTTACCTGCTAAGTGAATTTCCTCCCTTAGGATAACATTGGTGATTCTATGAGAAAAAGTTTCTGGCAACTTTTAAAATACAATATTATTCCTTAAAAATCACTACTGTAACCAAAACGCTTTTACTCAACAGTTTACAGGAGATGTCCCAGGACTGAATCTAGGATCCAGTCCTGTGGTTAGAAAAGTAATCCATAAAGTAACTAATTGCATTTAACTAGAAATTCCGATTGAACTCAATGTTGCATTGTGTTTGAAATTGTGTTGCCGATTGCAACATCTGTAACTACTGTACTTAAAAGTCTATTGCCTATTTGCAAAGTATTTAAACTATAGTATTTCATTCTGAGAAAGTATATTTTGTAATTGAATGTATATTGTAATTACCCACTCAATGATTTGTAGATCTACACACACATCTAAACACTTACCTATTGATTCACTCATACATGCTAACAAACATCAATACAGCACTATTAAATACACTTATACACCTATATTAACATTACACAGCAGCACACATCCTATTCAGTTATGCAGCCATCCTTCTCACTTATGCAAACAATTGATTTGCTCATTTGGCCCCAAAGATCTGGAACTCTTTTCCCTTGTCATTCCGGAGATTCACTAATCTTATGGAATTCAGGGGCGCACTGAAGACCTGGTTATTCAAGCAAGCGCACGGTTAGGTTACTGTTTATCACCCTTTCTCACCACTAGTGCCATGAAATCTCTGGGTGCCCGTGCGCTTAACAAATCTCGAATAACATAACATAACATAACATTGATCATACTTACATTTACTCACCTACACACTTATACAACACTACTGTATTTATTCATACACATAGAAAGTAATACTAAGTGTTTTATAAAATCACTATTAAAAGTATACAGTTTCCCCATACACTCACTTATACAATCACTGAGTCTTACATATACTTATTTAAATACAAGAACTGTCACATACACTGCCTTTTAAATTTCTAAACACAGGCGGACAGAACCAGAAGGCTGGTGGGGCACAAGTTCCCTCTGAAAGCTCAAGGGCTTTGTTTTTCCATTTTCATGCATGGCTTCCCTTGGCCGTGTGGAGGTGAACCACTCCTTTCCTTTAGGATGAAAAGCAGCCGAGAAAGCAGAGCTCAGGATTGGAAACGGGTTCCAGTCTGCAGAGCGTGCACTGCCTGAAAGTCGATGCAGCGCGCAAAACTTGAACTTGTACCTACTCAAGGTTTTAAAGACATGCTGAGTGACAAAGGGGACTAAGCCCACTCAGGGTATAATACTGGTCACGCAGCAGTAAAGGACTACCATCACCAGCATGCAACAGCATGCGCCACGATCAAGTGGTTGTCTCTGCAGCAATAAAAGGTTGTCAGGGCTATATTGCGATTTCCCTTCAAACCCCCTTTGCAGCTACCTTCATGATTACTGGGCGTGTATCGCCTTGAAACGCGTCGGAATTAATTGAATCAAGAAGAAGCTCAGGAATGCGAGCAGACACAGGTGGACAGAACCGGAAGGCTGGTGGTGCACAGTGTTTCCTCTGAAAGCTCAAGGGCTTTGTTGTTCCATTTTCATGCACGGCTTCCCTTGGCCTTGCGGAGGTGACCACTCCTTTCCTTTAGGATGAAAAGCAGCCGGGAAAGCAGAGCTCAGGATTGGAAACAGGTTCCAGTCTGCAGAGCTTGCACTGCTTGAAAGTCGATGCAGCGCGCAAAACTTGAACTTGTACCTACTCAAGGTTTTAAAGACATGCTGAATGACAAAGGGGGCTGAGCCCACTTAGGGTATAATACTGGTCACGCAGCAGTAAAGGACTACCATCACCAGCATGCAACTGCATGCGCCACAATCACGTGGTTGTCTCTGCAGCAATAAAAGGTTGTCAGGGCTAAGTTGCGATTTCCCTTCAAACCCCCTTTGCAGCTACCTCCATGATTACGGGGCGTGTATCGCCTTGAAATGCGTCAGAATTAATTAAATCAAGAAGAAGCTCAGGAACGCAAGCAGACACAGGCAGACAGAACCTGAAGGCTGGTGGTGCACAGTGTTCCCTCTGAAAGCTCAAGGGCTTTGTTGCATATATATATATGCCACTCCAGGTCTCCTACCCAGCCGGGAAAGAAAAAGGCAGCACTCACGGGGTGTTTAGTCAGTTTTTCCAAGTTTATTCAAGCGCTTCTCACAGACGCGTTTCGGGTCAAGCCCTTTATCAATGTGTCAACACGAGTGCTGCACCAAAGCTCGTTTTAAAGTGCAGCGTGCAATATCTTACAGAAAGCAAGGTAGCACTACTCGTTGATATTACACTAGCGCCATGTTGGAATGTGCAAAATAGGCAACACCATATACACACAGTTCAAGATTAATAATGAGACATTACATAATATCAAACATATATAAAAATAATAAAACATATTTAACAATGTTGCATTGAGCCGTGGATCGGCCTAATCAAGTCATTAATTGACAAGACTTGTTTGACACTCATTACACATGTTAAAAGGTTTAATAAAGCATTCGTGATTATTAGCTTTAGTTCAGTTTCAAACCTTCAATGATATCCTCGTGTATATTTGACACAATACTGATCTAAAGGGATTTTGTTCTCTTAAAAGTCATAAGGGGACCATTCGGGATATCCATCCCAATGATCGGGTCGGTTTTCAAGATATGCTAATTTCTTTGTAAAGTTGATTTAAAAAAACTTGGTATCTCCCGAAAAGATGGTGATCAGACGGAATTTTTCATCCTCACTTTCCTTGTCCTTACTTTGTCTCAGTAGCTCATCCTTCGGTATTCTGGTTACTAGTGAGGATGGAAAATTCCGTCTGATCACCACCTTTTCTGGTATGCCAATTTTTTTAAATCAACTATACGAAGAAATTGGCATATCTTGAAAACCGACCCGATCATTGGGATGGATATCCTGAATGGTCCCCTTGTGACTTTTAAGAGAACGAAATCCCTTAAGGATCTCTTAGTACACAGTCACCTAGACACTCCAAAAACAAGAACCAACACTGTGGCAAAAATGAAAGGCTTTTTCCCATGTGGAAAACACGAAGCTTGCGCGTACAGCAAGAGAGTCTTAGGTTATGATATCCCTGGTCTCAAAAACCGTAGATCCATCAACTCTTTCATCACATGCCAAACACCATACGTGGTATATTGTTTGACGTGCCCCTGTAAGCTGAAATATATAGGGAGCACCATCAAAAGTGACAAAATAAGAATCTTGGAGCACATGCATGCTATAGCCAACAAAGACATGACATCACCTGTAGCAAAGCATTTTGCCATTAAACATCGTAGCAACAGGGATGATTTGCAATACTTTGGGATCGATCAGGTCTCTGAGCACGAAAGGGGTGGTAACAGACTAACCAAACTCAGACGCCTCGAATCCCGATACATTATTGACCTGCAAACTAAAATTCCAACAGGCCTTAACAGTGGGGAAGAACTGGCCATTCACCTAGGAAAATAAGCTTATAGACACATTTCCAGAGCCGCCAAATCAATCTCGATAGAAAGGATATTGCCAATTGAGGCACTACCATGAGGTCTTTTTCAGCGGTTCCTTGTGATAGGAACCGCCATAGCCGATCCACGGCAAGATTGACCAATGAGGATGTGCTTGATATTAGGCTGTACCATCTAACACTATTATTTAATGCTTACACTTTCAGATCAGTATTGTGTTAAATATACACGAGGATATCATTGAAGGTTTGAAACTGAACTAAAGCTAATAATCACGAATGCCTTTATAAAACCTTTTAACACGTGTAATGAGTGTCAAACAAGTCTTGTCAATTAATGACTTGATTAGGCCGATCCACGGCTCAATTCAACATCGTTAAATATGTTTTAATATGTTTATATATGTTTGATATTATGCAATGTCTCATTATTAATCATGAACTGTGTGTATATGGTTTTGCCTATTTTGCACATTCCATGATGGCGCTCGTGTAATATCAACGAGTAGTCCTACCTCGCTTTCTGTAAGAAATTGCACGCTGCACTTTAAAACGAGCTTCGGTGCAACACTCGCGTTGACACATTGATAAAGGGCTTGACCCGAAACGCGTCTGTGAGAAGCGCTTGAATAAACTTGGAAAAACTGACTAAACACCCCGCGAGTGCTGCCTTTTTTTTTCCCGGCAGGGAAGGAGACCTGAAGCGGCATCTATACATGGTGCACCACCGTGTCAGCGGCACCCACTGCCAGTGCCCCGTCGTTGTTGGTGCAAACTTGAGCTGGAATTAAATTTTGACTGAGTCACCGCCCGGACCCTGAGGATTATTTTGGACATTTGCCGAAATTCTCGAGTTGCCTGAAATACGAGCTGATACGAGAACGAAAAAGACATGAGAGGTACTCGCAGCAATGTCACCGACACTGGCGAGGAGTCGGGTAAGCCGCATTTTGTTTAAAAAAACTCTATTTTGAAGAAACTCATTGGGCAATAGGGGCGTGGTGAGGGGTGTGTCAGTACAGTTTCCAAACGGAGACCGGGACCGGTACTCCAAAGCTAAACAAAGTTATGTTTAAGCAATGCAGCACGTGAAGAGGTGGCCGCTGGTATGTTTAATAAGGAAACAGGTGGGCCAACACGCACCACTGCAGACAGAAGTATGAAGATCGCGGACCCACTGGTATAAAAGTATTCGAAATTGGAAAGACTCTTCGAAAGAGAAATGCGCAAATGGTGGGAAGCTACGTCTCTAGAGAATTAACTTAAAGTAGAGAGAGTCCCACGCGGTTTGCTAGTTTATACCATTGCTGCCTACGAAAATCCAGATCCCCGGCTCCTCGAGGAATGGGACGTACATACCACAGAGTTCTGTAAATGCAGCTTACAGTTACAGGTGAAATTCGCCTGGAGCGACCGGGTGAAGGCCCTGGATGAGATCAAAAAACTCGAGGAGGAATTAGAAAACGCTCCGGATAACAGCCAACATCAGGATCTGATGGCAGAAATGAAACAGAGACTGACGAAATATGAAACCAAAATTCGTCAAAGAAAAGAAGAGAAATTTGATAGAGACGAGCGTGATTATGCAATGGGCAGAATTCTGACCTTAGCCAAAAAGTTTGATGGCCCGCAAAAATAATTAATTCAGAAGAAACAGAACCCCGGCCAACCAACTGAGACCATAGAAACCTCAGAATCATAGATTACGGGATCGGAGGGAGAAGAACTAGCAGGTCCTTCGAAACTAATGAAGAAAACTCCTTTTCACAAGGAATTCGATGTGATACGACTAGCGTGGCTCAGAGGGGGGAAAGTCAAGCCCCCGGAACAGGACACAGGAAAACAAGGAGGGGGGGGTGGAAGAGGACGAGGCAGAGGCAGAGGAAACAACCAAATGAAATCGGTGAAAGCCAAGAAGGGGGGAATGCGGTGAATACAACCGACACCCTGACTATCGTGAACTTGAGCCCTAAAAAGCTGACCAAGAATGAGGAATCAGTATTAAAATTGGGCTTTTCTTTCCATCCACTGACAAATCTCGAATACACTCAAACGAGAATTGATCTCTTCAAATTCACGAGAAAGCTAAAACTACATAAATATTTCAAAACCAAACCTACCATACATGAAACGAGATGCCTACAAAATAAGATCAAAGAGACTGACATTATCCAACTGGGTGATGTAAAAACTCTCGAGATTCTGGAAGAAATAAGATCCGAAACTCCAGCAGGAGAGACTGATGAACAAAGTCTTACACAGAGAAACAGACGGGTGGGCATAGACCAAGAGGCTCCCTGTAGCCCTTTTAAACCAACTTCTCAATTCCTCCCTCAAATGGCACAGGATGATATTGACATTTTCTCAGAAGCCATGCTAAAGGATTTGGTAAAATTTCGAACAACAAAAAAGAAAAAACCAAAGAAAGATCCATTAACACGAGGACAAAGAGAGGCATTGAGGAATCTACAAGCCGACCCTACGGTAATCTACAAACCATCGGATAAAGGCGGCAACGTTGTTATCATGGCAAAGGATCTTTACGTTGGGGAAGCCAAAAGACAATTATTGAACCAACAACACTATGAACGTACCACCATGAAAAAATACCAGGATAGTGTGCATGTGTACGATAGACTGATCCAGAAATGGCATAATAAGAACATGCTTAACACTGAAGAGTACATGTTTCTGCAATCTAATCATCCGGTCATTCCGACCTTCTATCATTTATCAAAGATCCATAAAGATCTCAAGACACCACCGGGCTGTCCCATAGTATCTTCAATGGGCAGCCTAACTGAGAACTTGTCGACCTTCATCGATCATTTTCTGTTTCAATCGGTTTTGACTTTATCCTCTTATATCAGGGATACTAAGGACTTCATCGTACATTTGAAAGAACTGACATGGGACTCTACCTATGTCCTAATTGTTATGGACATCACTAGTCTCTACACATGTATTGAGCATTCTCAGGGTTTGAAAGCAGTCGAATACTTCATGAACAAAAGACCTTTGAAATTTGCAGGAAACAGTACCATGATCATGGAACTAACAGAATTCTGTTTACTGAATAACATATTTCTCTTTCAGGAGGACCTATTTAGACAGATCTCTGGGACCGCGATGGGCACCTGCTTTGCCCCCAGCTACGCGAATTTATTAGTTGGCTGGTGGGAGGAGCAGGTGGCCTGGCCTGCGGGAAACCGCGAGGGCACTGAAAATGTGGTAAAATGGCATAGATACATAGACAATCTCCTTCTGGTGTGGAAGGGGTCGACAGAAAGTGCCAAAGATTACATCTCTCACCTAAATAACAATAATGTCAATTTGCAATTCACTGGTGATGTCAGCTCAGTGGCAGTGAGCTACCTCGATCTCCAGGTATCCATCAGAAACAATCAGGTGATCACGTCTCTGTATCGAAAGCCGACCACTGGAAACAGCATTTTACATGCTGACAGCGGACACCCCACGAATCTGAAGAGAAGCATTCCTTATGGGGAGCTATTGCGTCTCAAGCGTAACTGCTCCCGGGAGGAAGACTTCCAAAATGCAGCAAAAGATAGCATCGAAAGAGTCAAAGTAAGAGGCTACAGTCCATCCCATCTGAGTCAGACACTGAGAAAAGTAACCAGAATACCGAGGGATGAGCTACTGAGACAAAATAGGTACAAGAAAAGTGAGGATGGAAAATTTCGTCTGATCACCACCTTTTCTGGCGATGCCAATTTTTTTAAATCAACTTTACGAAGAAATTGGCATATCTTGAAAACTGACCCGATCATTGGGATGGATATCCCGAATGGTCCCCTTGTGACTTTTTAGAGAACTAAATCCCTTAAGGATCTCTTAGTACACAGTCACCTAGACACTCCAAAAACAAGAACCAACGCTGTGGCAGAAATGAAAGGCTTTTTCCCTGTGGAAAAAGCAAAGCTTGCGCGTACAGCAAGAGAGTCTTAGGTTATGATATCCCTGGTCTCAAAAACCGTAGATCCATCAACTCTTTCATCACATGCCAAACACCATACGTGGTATATTGTTTGACGTGCCCCTGTAAACTGAATTATATAGGGAGCACCATCAAAAGTGTCAAACTAAGAAACTTGGAGCACATGCGTGCTATAGCCAACAAAGACATGACATCACCTGTAGCAAAGCATTTTGCCATTAAACATCGTAGCAACAGGGATGATTTGCAATACTTTGTGATTAATCTGGTCCCTGAGCACGAAAGGGGTGGTAACAGACTAACCAAACTCAGACGCCTCGAATCCCGATACATCATTGACCTGCAAACTAAAATTCCAACAGGCCTTAACAGTGGGGAAAAACTGCCCATTCACCTAGGAAAATGGGCTTATAGACACATTTCCAGAGCCACCAAATCAATCTCGATAGAAAGGATATTGCCAATTGAGGCACTACCATGAGGTCTTTTTCAGAGGTTCCTAGTGATAGGAACCGCCATAGCCGATCCACGGCAAGATTGACCAATGAGGATGTGCTTGATATTAGGCTGTACCATCTTACACTATTATTTAATGCTAACACTTTCAGATCAGTATTGTGGTAAATATACACGAGGATATCATTGAAGATTTGAAACTGAACTAAAGCTAATAATCACGAATGCCTTTATAAAATCTTTTAACACGTGTAATGAGTGTCAAACAAGTCTTGTCAGTTAATGACTTGATTAGGCCGATCCACGGCTCAATGAAACCTCATTAAATATGTTTTAATATGTTTATATATGTTTGATATTATGCAATGTCTCATTATTAATCATGAACTGTGTGTATATGGTTTTGCCTATTTTGCACATTCCAAGATGGCGCTCGTGTAATATCAACGAGTAGTCCTACCTCACTTTTTGTAAGAGATTGCACGCTGCACTTTAAAACGAGCTTCGGTGCAACACTCGCGTTGACACATTGATAAAGGGCTTGACCCGAAGCGGGTCTGTGAGAAGCGCTTGAATAAACTTGGAAAAACTGACTAAACACCCCGCGAGTGCTGCCTTTTTCTTTCCAGGCTGGGGAGGAGACCTGGAGCGGCATCTATACACGGTGCACCACCGTGTCAGCGGCACCCACCGCCACTGCCCCGTCGTTGTTGGTGCAAACTTGAGCTTTAATATATATACACACATAGTGCAAAACCAAAAATATTCTAGCCCAAGTCAGCACCCAAAAGTTTCTGGCTCACCCCCAAATTAAGGGGGTTTATACAGGAAATATTCTCATACACCAACATCGGAAGTGAGAATTCATCATGGTGTGAGCAAAAAAAATCCAATTTTAGCAAATCAGAACATTGAAATTGTAACTGTTATTCAGCCTTACTTCCTAAGCACTAACCAACTACATGAATATTAGTTTAGCTCCTTCTGACCTCATGTCATCCGGAGATGTCAGAACAAACTAGTCACAAAAACAACAATGAACCATTATGGTTTAAAAGGCAATAGCATCATGTCACTGTGCACATGAATTTGAATGTAGATACAAATTTTGCACATTCTTAGTAATGCACAAATAATATAACATTCACAAAAACTTTTATAAGGACTGTAGAGCCTTGTCAGTGATACTAAAGTGCTTTACAAATGCTACAATGCAATACAAAACTCCGACTAAAACTATAGATTTCACAGAATATTGAAATTAAATTACGTTCCAAAATAAATAATCACATCTGTTTTTTGTGGCTTTGTATCAGAACAAATGGTTTTGAAAATTGGTCACAATCTAAATGCTTAATAAAGAAGTTCACAAAAGCGCGTGTGTGCCAAAGAGTGAGATGTGTCATAGAAAGCACGAGGGAGTGCAAAATAGGAATCTTGATAATCTATCACATAACGGAAATCCACATTTTTGTACCTGCAAGGTCACTTCTTATCTTTTCTTTGTTATTATTTTGTTCCCATGTTTTGGAACACGACCTCATATCATGCATTTTCTAAGGGAGTGACATAGTTTTTCACATATCCTGCTGCATACTGATTTGTACCACCAAGCCTGCAACTCAGTGAGCCTTAATTTTGTGCAAATAAATGTATGGTTGGTTATTGGACCATATTGGATCACAGAGCACAGCTGCTCACTTTGTCAAGCAGAGTCAGTTTCACTTTACAGAGCAGAAGGCTTTCTGTCTGTCTGTTATTGCTGCTACCTGAAAACACAGCATGCAGCATACAGAACACGTTTAAAACAGCAGCTTCCTCAGACCTGCAGATCATTGGGCTGTGAAGCGGGAGAGATTCCGAGGAGCACCGGTACCTGTCACTCAGGGGCAACGCTACTGCCTGACTTTCCCTGGCAGCTACCGCAAAGCCAAGTCCTTTATGGTGCAGTGGGAATGCATGTAGTAGTCAATAGGTGTGGTGAGGGTTGGAGTCAAGGTTGCTGGTGAGAATCCCAGGAAACCAAAGCTTTCCAGAATTCCTCAAGCGCATGCCCAGTCATTCTTCAATCTTCAGTGCAAGTTCATTTATGCCAGATCAGTTTGGACCCCGGCCTCATTAGGGCTCAGGGAGAGTGGCAGGCCACTGGCAGAAATGACTAACAACTCGTTAGTTTTGTGTAAACAGTGCAGTACTCGTTGTACTGTTTAGTTAACAGTAAAGGGCTGTCAAAAAGTAACATTTCAGAGGCTCCAAGCTACACCTACGGAGAGCTCCAAAGAGTCTCATGCTCTGAAACACGTGGTGGTGGTGCATCCTGACAGTTACCTGCACAAATTAGCCACTGGACGAAGGGCATAATTTAGAGTCTTTTAGCAGTCACAACTTTGACCCACATACCCCCTTGCCACTCCTATAACAGCCTTTTATCAGCAAGTGGAAAATATAAGACTAAATAGTTTGAAACAGAGAGTATTGACCTCTTAATAGCGCCCCTGATTTGAGCAGGGTCATGGTCCATTTGATAAAAACATCTAAAAAACGTTTTTCACTTGATTAAAAGGACATGTGACATCACTTCCTAAACATTCAACAAAGGGTACCAAAGCATGGTTATCACTGCTATAATGCATATAATTGTGATGTATTGAAGCCAGTGACTTCCCTGTTTTTCATACAGTTTAGAGTCCATATTCAAGCTAAGCGTCACTCATTGCACACTGCTGAATCACCAGTCTTCGTTTACTATTAGACATATAATTGTTCTACTTTGAAAACAATGCATTTTCATAATGTTGAAAACTTTGTCATTTCATGGATAAGTCAAGTACCCACTCAAGCAAACACTGTTTACCAGAAATAATGTCTTTCTCACACTCAAAGTACTTTTCCTTTCATGATGACACTATGGGGCACATTATAAGGGAGGATTTTCCGCATCCCCCGGGCCGGAATCCTCTGCGGACCCACCAAAGACCCACCGTGACATTAGGATGGCCGGTGGTCCTGGTTTAGGTCCGCTGTTTTTCCGCCGCGGTTGGCTTACAACCGCGGCGGAAAAGGCCTAATATGGTGGCGGTGTCTCTCAGACACCGCCAGGCATATTAGGATGTCTGATTTTCAATGCATTTACACGGCGGCATGTCCGCCATGCAAAGGCATATGGATTCTTGTTTGGGGGCCCGTTGAGGGCCCCCAGGGGTGCAGGGGGGGTGGAGGGTGCACATGGGGGGGTACCTATGGTACCCCCTGCATTTGCATGCACAGAGCGGCAGGCACCGCGCGGTGCCTGCCGCTTTGTGCATGCAAATGCACAGACTTCATTTTTAACATTGCGGCGGGTGCTGCTTGAAGCAGCACCCGCCGCAGTGTTAAAAATAGAGGATGTGACCGCCAGGGTGGCGGTCACATCCTAATTGCACAGGAGGGAACTCCACAGGCCATGCGGAGGTTCCCTCCTCCTCTATGGTCGCAGGCGGACTCAAGTCCGTCCGCGATCTTAATGACCCCCTAAATTCTACAACAAAGTTTATTTCTATGCTGTGTTCCTTATTTCCTTCAGGAACATAGCTATCATAAATGTGGGTTCACTTAGATTACTAGCTGTGCAAAAATCAGAATTCTACTCGTGTTAATTCATATTTGAAACTACAGTATTTTATTTGTCTAGTTAAAGAGTTTTTTGTTATGCTGAAATCTCACCTCATGTAAGAGCACTGGCATCCATAACATCGTCTTAGTATTTTGTTATCAGGTGATCCCTCTGTGAGTCATGAGGGTTGTATCCGAGCAGGTTGTGGCTTGTCTGACATGGAAATGTAGTGTGAGGCTGTACCTGTTACTGCTAGTTGGAAGACTGTGGCTGGGGTCGGGTTGTGTCTTCAGCTGAACCTTTGTGAAGTATTCTTCTGCGGCTAGATGTTCTGACAAAAGAATCTACCCTACTACCCTGATGTTGTCTAGAATATCCTTTCCATATTTAGTCTCAGCCTAGTTACCTGGTTTTACACTCACTTTAGCTTTTTTTAAAAGACTGGAGAAATGAAGGTGTCCATTCCAAAAGAGCCATTGAAATCGCATTCATTCTTTCAAAGTTTGTTTCCAAATAGTATGGCTGGTAATGTCCTTGAAAGCTTCAGTCTCAAAGAACATCAAAACTGCATTGCTTCCCTATTGTTAGCATGATGATTTACTTTTATTCCCTTAGTATATGGTACTATATATATCCAAGACCTGTAAATAAAATGCTTCTGGAGTGCCTACGCGTCTTATTGTGCCACTCACTTAAGTAGCCCTTTAAAAATGTCTCAAACTTGCCATTGCAGCCTGTGTGCAGTTTCGAGCTGTCAATTCGGTCTGACAAAATACAACATAAGCCAGACCTAAACCTTTTTTACACATTTGTCATCCTGAGGGTAGGCCATAAACAGCCCATAGGGCATGGTGCCTTGTATTAAAAAAAAGTAGGACAAGTATTTTTTAATTTACATGACCTGTTGGTGAGAAACTGCAAAAGTGGTCTGACATCCTGTGCGGGGTGTCCAACTCGAGACCAAGACAGGGTCCTTTGTTCTCTCTCATCAGGTACTGGGGTTGGCTTTTTCCCTAGGGGATTATTGACTTTATATCCACATACATGCTAGGTATATTTAGGTACACTTAGGTAGGGTTGCATCATAGGAGTACGCTTGATTACTGTCATGTTTTATGCCTACATATATTCACTGTCTTAGCAACATGGTAGAATTCTACCTTTTATTTATTCTGTTGGTGCTTGTTTATTTGACTTATAAATGTATTTATTTGAAAGGTTTTAAATAGCTCTGGCTCAACCCGGGGGTATCAGCGCATTTCACATGTGAACAAAAAATTACAGGAACAAATAAACAGTTATTAAATAGCAGAAATTAAAACATGGGCAAAGAGCAATATACATGAAAAGTTGCTAAAGCAGGCTATTTTACACAGTAACAAGAAGTGCTGGTAAACTTTGGTAAAGAGTGAGGTGGGAGAAAAAAAATCTGGGCTGCACTGGGGGTAAGGCATGATTAGATAAGTATAGGTGGGTAAGAATCTAATTGGGGGAGAGGAGGTATTGTAGTCATATTTCTGGAGGAGAAGTGTGAGGGTAGTAGATGGAAGAGAGAAGAGAGGGGGTAGAGAGAGGTAGAACCAGGAGAAAAATAACAAGATAGTGGGGGGAGAGGTGAGAAGATAGTAATGAGTAAAGGAGAATCATGAATGGGTAAATAGAGTGTAGAATCAGAGGCAGGGATTATGGACCCCAATACATACTAATAAGGTGATGTTTAATGTCTTTTTTGAAGCTGAGGTAGGAGGGGTTACATCGTAGGTCCTTGGGGAGAGCATTCCAAATGTTCAGGGCATTTTTGGGGAAGGAGCGTGATTGTGTGGTTTTCTTTTTTAACAAAGGGGAGACAAGAAGGAGAGCATTGGTGCTTCTCATTTTTTCTGGAGCAGCCCGCTACTGTGAGTTTGTGAGGTATGCAGGGTCATATTGGTGGAGAGCTTTATGCGTAATGCATGCTGTCTTGTAGGTGGATCTACCTTCAACAGGTAGCCGCCTAAGGGCCTTCAGGGCAGGGGAGAGTACAAGTGACTGGACAATCCATTTGAAGTCTTCAGAAGGAATGAAGGGCTTGATTTTTATGAGATGACAGAAGGTGAAGAGAGCTCCTTTAGCTGAATTTCTTTATGTGGTCATTGGTAGTTAGGGTATTGTCAATGGTGATACCAAGAGATTTCAACGAATTGGATACAGAGACAAACAGTTGAGGGCATTAAGGCAGAGATCCAGGATTGAAGGGGGAGCCTGTTGTTTTTTGGAGAGGAGAGGATTACTTCAGTTTTTTGGGGGGTTATGTTTGAGATGATTAGAGTGGAACCAGGATTGGATCTTGCTCAGAGTATTGTTAAGGTGAAGAGCATCAGAGTGGGACCTAATCTTATAGTAATGTTGGGTGTCATCAGCATAGAGGTGCTAATCGATTCCAACTTGTTTCAGAATGAGGGTAAGGGGTTCCATAAAGAGGTTAAAGAGAGAGGGGGAGAGAATAGAGCCTTGAGGGACGATAAGCGCGACAGGTGAAGGGTTTGAGAGGCAGTCATTAATTTTGATTTGTTGTGTTCTGTTTTGGAGATAGGAGGTTAACCATTTGAAGATAAGACCGTTAAGGTCAAAGCAAGTTTTGAGAGAGTTCAGAAGGGAATTGTGGTTGACAGTATCAAAGGCAGCAGAGAGGTCGAGGAGAATGAGTAAGCAGGAGTCACCATTGTCAAGGGAACAATGGATGACATCAACTATATTAAGCATGGCGGTTTCGGTACTGCAGCATTTTCTGAAGCTGGACTTCAGTTAGATGGAAAGACTAGTCAATTTTTGCAATTTTATCAATGAAGAAGTTAGCAATTTCCTTACAGCTGTCAGTTGAAGCTGTCAGCTTACAGGGGGCTGAAGATGTTTTACTTCGAAATATGTTAAAGAGATCTCTGGGTCTATTTTCGGCACAATCAAGTTGTGTTCGGAAGAAAGTTGCTTTTTGATTGAAAATGTGTTTCTTATAAGCGGATCGGAGCAGGGCGAGGTGGGAGGGGTGTTGTTTCCATGTTCTTTCCGTCACTGTAAGTGAGCATCTTTCGTTATTGAGATCAGAGTTAAACCAAGATTTGGATGGAATATTTCTTTGTTTTTCTAGTTTGGGGGGGCTGATAGGTCTACGACATCATTTACGGTCTTGGTGAAATGCTCAGTGAGCTTGTTGGCATCTTGGGAGAGAGGGGTGTGAAGAAGTTGTGCTTGGATTAAGACTCAAGGTCACCATGGAGGATTTGATTAAGATTTCTTGTCCATTTCATGGGTTTGCAATTTTTAGAGGGGGGGAGTGGTTGCGATCTTGAGGTGATGGTCAGACCAGTTGATGGGGAGGATGTAGGAAAGGGAGGCCAAGTCATTGTTGGAAATGATGGCATCAGGAGTGGCTCCTTTGGTATGGGTGGGAATGTGACATAGTTGAATAAGGTCAATTATCTTTAGAAGATTAGTGAGGTGGCTGACTGTGGGATCATCAACATTGTTCCAGTGAATGTTAAAATCTCCTAAGAAGAAATTTTTTGAGTTGGAAAGTGAGGCTTGTGTAAGTAGGTCAGATAGTTCCTCAGTCAAGGGAAGTGGATCGCCCAGAGGGTGGTAGATGTTATGTAGGCAAAATGGGGAACAACTGAGTTCAGCGTCAAGGTATTCAAAGGTTAGGTGGTCTGTGTTCTTAACAAGGGAGAGTTTAAGTTTTTATGGATGATAGCTAGACCACCCCTTTTTCTGTCAGGTCTATCTTTTCTAATGATAGAGTAACCGGCGGGGGTGAGAAAGTCGGGGATGGCCGTCGAGTGGTCATTAGGCCAGGTTTCCGTACGGAAGGCAATGTCGATAGTTTCACTGAGGTTATCTGACAGCCGAGCAGGCAGTTACAAGCATGCAGGAGGGGGGTTAGGGTTGACTTTGGTGGAAAAGCAGGAGTGTAGTGTGGTAAGCTGAGCTGGGGGTCTAGGGGAGATGGGCGAGGAGGGGATTCTGCTAGTTCCCAAAATCACTGAGATGCTGGAATAAGGGAGGGGATGCTCAGCACGCAAGGGTTTAGGTAGTTAGGATTGCAGAGGTCA
Organism: Lissotriton vulgaris; assembly: GCF_964263255.1. Taxonomy (NCBI): domain Eukaryota; kingdom Metazoa; phylum Chordata; class Amphibia; order Caudata; family Salamandridae; genus Lissotriton; species Lissotriton vulgaris. Next base: position 976,747,518 of record NC_141693.1, read on the forward strand.
ATAAGGTCAGGAGCAGAGAGGTAGTTCATTAGAGCAGGGAGGCCCATGTGTTCGTCTGGAAAGAGGTGTGGTTTTCCAACGGTTAGGTTGGGAGATGTTAGGGGAGCCAGAACAGGCAGGATCACTTTGATTGAGGAAGGACCTGGCGTTAAGGGCATTGAAATCCTCCCTGAGTCACTTTAGTTCTGTCTTCACGGTTGAGAGACGATATTCAATGTTAGACAGTGTCAGAGCAATAAGAATGAGGGGGAGCTCAGTTGAAAAGGAGGGGGGAAGAGAGGGTTCTGTGTCGGTCGGGGAAGAGAGTCTGAAGTGTGGAGGGGGGAAGAGTCCAGGAGGGGGAGTCAAAGGAGTGTTCAGGTTGTTGGACGTGGAAAAAGACGGGTCAATCATATAGTCAGGCCAAATGGTAAAAGCTGAGATGAAAGAGTGAGGGATGTAGGTGGAAGTTACATCCATTTGAGGGTGGATTCCGGCTTCTAGGTGGCATGTTTTAAGAGTGTGATGGCATACCGGTTCGAAGGGTGGCTGATAGGTCCAGGAGGATGAAGGTTGATGTTTCGCCGTTGTTAAGTTGGTGCCTGATGTCGTCTGTGGCGGCTATGAGGGCTGTCTCGGTGCTGTGGTTGCATCTGAATCCGGATTGGGATGGGTCTAAGATGTTGTTGTTTTCCAGGTGGCGGGCCAATTGCATGTTGACGATTTTCTCGATGACCTTTGCAGGGAACGGGAGAAGGGAGATGGGCTGGAAGTTCTTGAGATCACTGGGGTCCACTTTGGGCTTCTTGAGGAGGGCGTTGATTACGGCGTGCTTCCAGCTTTCCGGGAATGTCTCTGTTTCGAAGGAGATGTTGATGGCCTTCCATAGTTGGGGTGCGATGGTTGCATGTGCTTTGTTGAATACGTGGTGTGGGCAACGGTCTGACGGAGATCCTGAGTGTCTCGTCGTTGTTGGCGTAGGCCCAGGAGGTCAGGCGGTTGGTGCTGGTGGTATTCGCAGGGGAGGTGGCGACTGGCGTGGTAGGGGCGGTCGTGGTGTTGAAGCTGTTGTGGATGTCAGCAATCTTGCGGTGGAAGAAGATGGCTAGTGAGTCGCACTGTTCTTGTGAGGGCGGGATGTCGTTGGTGTTGGCTCTTGGGTTGGAGAGTTCCTTTACGATGCTGACGAGCTCTTTGCTGTCGTATGCATTGTTGTCCAGGCGGTTTTTGATGGAGGATCTCTTGGCTCGTCTGATGAGGTGGTGATGCCTGCGACCTTGTGGGCTACGTAGTTGTCCAGTGTGCGTTCGTGGAGCCATGTCTTCTCCAGTTTCCGGCATGCGCGTTTGGAGGTCTGGAGCTCGTCGATGAGCAAGGTGGCTCTTTTGCTGGTGTGGTTGTTGGATGGTTTCTTGAGCGGGGCGAGGGTGTTGGTGCAGTCTTTGATCCACTGTCTGAGGTTGCGGGCTGCGGTGTCTGTGTTGGTGGGGTCGGTGGGGGGGTTCTAGTCGAGGGTGGTGATCAGCTGGTCGTCTGTGACTTTGCTCCAGCAGCGGCGAGGTAGATTTTGGGTGCTGTGGTGTGTGGTTGATTTCTTGAAGGTGAAATGGATGCAGCGGTGGTTGGTCTAGTGGAGTTCGGTGGTGTGGTCGAAGGTGACGTGGGAGCCTGTGGAGGAGACGGGGTCCAGCGTGTGGCCGGCGGCGTGGGTGGGTGCGGTGACGAGTTGTCTGTGGCCGAGGTTGGCTAGGTTTTCAATCAGGGCTGAGGAGTTTGCGTTGTTGTTGTTTTCGAGGCGGAAGTTCAGGCCCCCAAGGAGGATGTAGTCTGTTGAGGCGAGGGCGTGGGTGCTGGCGAGGTCGGCGATGGAGTCGCTGAACTGAGCCCGTAGTTCAGGGGGTCTGTAGATGAGTGTTCCTCTGAGGGTGGTGTTGGGGTCGGTTTGGATCCGGAAGTGCAGGTGTTCGGCTGTGTTGAGGGTGTCGTCTGCGTGGGTGGAGGCCTTGAGGGTGGATTTGTGGACGATGGCTATTCCTCCTCCGACTCCGTTGGCACGGTTCCTGCGTGTGATCTTTGAGCCGTCCGGGATGGCTATGGCAATGTCGGGTGACGAAGAGCCGTTCCACCAGGTCTTGGTCAGGAAGGCCATGTCTGGGGCAGAGGTGTCGATCAGATCCCAGAGTTTGACGGCATGTTTGCGTGCGGAGCAGGTGTTGAGGAGTATGCAGCGGAGGTGGTTGGGTCCAGTCCTTGGAGGTTTGGTGGTTCTGTCGCAGGTGAAGCTGCAGGTGCGGCAGGAGAAAGGTCCGTGGGTCCGTTTTGGGGTTGCCTGAGGCAGGTGGGGTTTCGGCCGGCGTTGAGTGCGAAGTTAGTGCTGGAGTCGTAGTGGATTCTGATCTTGTGGCGTTCACGGAGTCCAGGGGTTCTGGCGCTCGGTGCGGTCCAGGCACGGACGGGCGCAGACGGACTTGCCTTTGATATGCCTTTGGCGCGGCTGCCATTTAAGGTGTGGAGGGAGGGAGGAGCAGCTGGGACACGGGAGCGGGCAGCGAGGGCGCGGGAACTCAGGGGGCAGTGGCGGGAAAAAACAGGGGTACGGGAACAGGAAGGGGGTGGGGAGAAACAGAAGGTCTGGGGGTGTGAATATGGTGTGGGAAACAGCAAACTACAGGGGGGAAAAAGACACCAAATACAGTAAAAAAAGGCACAGCAGCGGGATGAGGCAGTCAGGGCACAGAAGGCTCGAACTCGTGCTCCGAGCAGCGGCGAGCAGATAGGCAGGTGGAGCTGTTCAGCAGTAGAGGGCAACCTAGCCTGCAAGCCAGGTCGCCTCCTACTGCTGAATATGTATGTATTCCAAAGAACACACAAATACATACATAGACAACACAATTAATAGTTTTCACAACTTACAATTTGTATAAAACGACCTACATGCAGATTTATTGAATACCCTCAACATACATAATCCCACTCAAACTTCCTCTCTCACACTCCTTGCATTCAAACCAAACTCATCACACACCCTACTCATACAACCTATAAACACTATACACAATTGTTTGCTAAACTTGTTTTGGTTATAGTGTGCATACTTATGAAATGATTCTATAAGATTGTGAACTTCCTAGGAGGGTTTAGTATGCACAAAAAACTTGGGTTTCAACCATTACTTTGTTTGGTTTGTGCTTTGGGGCCTATCACTATCGGCGAGACTGGAATACATTGGCCCTTAGGACGTGTATAGTGTTTGTAGGTTGTATGAGTAGGGTGTCTGAGAAAGAGCAATAGCACAGGGGAAACGCTGTGACTCCAGTACCAACCTTAGAGGCCGTTACCAAAGCAAGCATTCCAAACGCAAAAGCACTGCATCCGCAATGGATATAATGGAGATTACAAATTTGATTCTACATTAAAAAGCCCAATATTCCTGCAGTACGAGCACGAATATCCTCTCCCGAATGAAATAATGCCTCTAGATTAGTATGAATACATCATTTACACTGACGGATCTGCCCAGCCTGCCGTAGGAAGAAAAAGAGCAATATAGCGCGGCATGTGCAACTGTAAAGTTATGTATGCGGGACAGCAAGTTCCGGCCTAGCAATACAAAATTGTATTTCACAGCTAGCAGAACTGAAAGCCCTGATGCTGGCACTAAAATATATAGATCAGGATTTCCCCACACTCATTGTGCGCAATTAGTTTTACTGTCTCTAATCATACAACAAATATCTTCACTATTGGATCCAGAATGGGTTTAGAGATTCCAATGGTTGCACAATAAGCACAAAATGCTTGGGGAACAGGTGGCAGAGATAAGAACATGCTTGCAATGGGCTCATGTAATTCACACATTGAATCATCAGAGTGTTGGTGTGCATGTTGAAGGGAATTCACTGTATGCTCACATTCCAGGATTGGGGGATAGAGTAAAACCAAACATGTATCGCGGATTAGGTTTAATTTTAGCTGCACACGTGGGTCTGGGTTCAGCACACGCTGGTATCTCTGCAACTATTTCACTACTGAAGCAGCGTTATTGGTGGCTAGGTCTTACAAAACAGATCAAGGGCTATGAAGTGCGACATCTGTCCGCAGATGAAAGGTTCTACTGTAGCACGTCCACCACACACCACTACTAATATCAGACATATCTCTTGCATGTGTCCATTTGGACCACTGTGGCCCCTTACAATCTGAAGGGGTATATAGGCACATCCTGGTGGTAGTAGATTCATACTCTAGATTCCTGTGTATTTGGCCTCAGTGCTCGGCTGAAGTCCGAACTGTTACAAAGGACTTCAGAGTCTTCACAGGGACATACGCAATTGGCACATTCCATTCTGACTGTAGCCCCGCGTTTTGTTCACATGCTTACAAAAAACCCATGGGAAGTTTGGCTGTATTATTGTGGTACTCCTCTCTATATCATCCTGAGAGGAATTTGATTGTGGAGAGGAAGAACCATGACTTAAAGCAATCCTTACCAGCTAGGGTATTAGGCTGGGGTGGAAGTTGGGTCAATCACATATATGGGGTCCAGAGGGAACTTAACAACATGCCAATAAATTCCATGGGAGGCCATACTCCATACGAAGTCTTCTTCAGGATTAGAATGTGGGTACCTGACATCGACTGTGGTAGCACAGAGGCAGCTGAAAAACCATTTGACATCGGTGATCGTTTGGCTGTTTTACTTTCAGCGTGAAAGGGGGCACATATTTATATGGCCATGAAAAGCCACATAAAGTGACTTTACGTGACCGTATAAATATGCCATGGCACCACCACAATGACAAAAAAGTGACTTTCCAGTAGCGCAAAAGTACCAGTAGGGCCTCAAGGCCCATAGTATATAGATGATTTATGGAGTGCATGGATAGTGCATACATGAGTGTTTAAGCCCATGCATAGCACCAAGCCTATTGGATGAGTGGATGAATAGTGGTTAAGCGATTGGATACTGCCCATTTCTTTTTGGTTGACTGAACAGGTAGTGCCTGGATGCCCACATAATTACATGGGTAGTGCCTGGAGAATTGAACAAGTGCATCAGTAGTGCCTGGCTAATTAGATGAGTGCATGACAAGTGCCTGAGGGACTGTGTGATTCTGTTCTTAAAGCTTGAGAGATTGGATGACAGTAAGTATACTGCTGAGGTGATTGTATTAGTGCAAGGCTATTGCCTTTGGAATTAAATGACTGCATAGGTACCAGATGGGTGATACGTTTGCTACAATGGTACTCTCTAAGTAATTAGATAATTGCATTAGTAGAGCCTGAGGGTTTCATCTGTGCACTTATGTGCCTCAGTATTTCAATGACTGCTTGTGTGTAAGTGGGTGTTTAGATGGCTGCATAGGTTCTGCACAAATGTTATAATGATTGCAAAGTTACAGCCTTGTTAATTGCATAAGTCAATAATTAGTACCTAGGAGATTAGATCAATGTGTGGGTAGCGCCTGCATAGTTCAATGACTACATCATTTCTGCCTGCCTGATAGCAAGAGTACATGTGTAGTTTCTGGGTAATTGAATAACTCCAGGGAGAGTGCATCACTGATTTGGTGACTGTCTGAGTAGCTGCTGGGTGACTGAATAAGTGCCTGAATACTGTCTGACTGACTGTGAAAGTACCTTCATTGCTGTTAGATACATAACAGTTGTCACTATATCTCTGATTCACTGGTTATTTCCTTCTGTCAGTATCAAACTACCTGTTTTCCTGTATATATGCTTTTCTTTTGAGCTATGTGTGAGTGAAATCTAGGTGTCACACTCGATGTATATTTTCACACATGGCTCTCTAGAAACATACATTGCTTTGTTACTGAGCTTGCACATGCATCAGTAAGTTTCTAAAATAGAAAACAACATTTTGAAATTTTTCAAAGCACAAAACCTTTTGTGAATGGCTTAACTACATCATTTCTCAAATACTTCTGCTTCTAAAACATATATTCAGCATATATCAAACAAAGTTACTCTCAAAATAACGCTAGCACAAGAAGTCTTGAGGCACTCTGCACTATTAATACTTCTCAATTTTAAACAAACCATGTTTAAAAAAGACACTACCCACACCATAAACATGAAATTTTCATCAGCCTTACCGAACATAGATCACCATGTAAACATATATGCAATTTCTTAATAGATATACACCTTCAAGCCATCTTTACAAAAATATATTCCTCTCTGCATTTTTAAGTAAACTCAAAAGTTCCACTAGATGCATAGCTATGTGCAAGCACAAAAACCATATCTCACTATCTAAGCATATGAAAAGCGGTCATATAAGTTAACAAGCATTGGCATAGCCAATAGGTCTCGCCTTTGGGACTGTTTAAGTCTTTATCCAGAGATATTGGCTTTGTCAATGTCTTTAAACTATGTTGTAGAGCAGTGTCGCTGCTGTGCAGCATGTATAAAAGTCAGAATAAAAAGATGTTAAAAGCATTTTTATTATCTTGTATATAACAAAGAAGTCATTTTGTATACAACTGAACGACCCTATTAAAAAAGAACATAAAAAATTTCTTCTAGTGTTTTGCTCTTGCAGTGCTGGTAACTTCTTCTGGCATGTTCTAATACTTGCTTCTTATATATATATATTTTTTTTTTTGTTATGGGGGAATACATAAACAACAGGAGGGTGAATGTTGGGAAATAGTACTTGAATTACAAACATGAGCAGCAGACAGACACCAGGGGAGAATCAACAGATGCCAGATTCCAAGGGCAGACTGAGATGGTGATGAGGTGATGGTGTGCTGGTGCGGAAGTGATGCTCAGGTGATTCCGAGTGGTACTATGGTGCTGAATCATGCAGAGGTGGTGGTGCTGCACTGGTCCTCAGGGGGTGCTGAGCTGGTGCTCAGGTGGTGCTAAGCAATGCTGCTGAGGTGGTGCTGCGCTGATGCTGAAGTGCTGGGTTGGTGCAGAATTGCTGCTTTGGTGGTGCTGTGCTGGTGCTGCACTGGTGCTGAGATGGGGCTGTGCTGTTTGTGGTGCACTGATAGGGAAGTGGTGTTGTGCTGATGCTGAGATGGTGCTATGTTGATGTTGAGGTGGTGCGGCGCTGGTGCTGAGGAGTGGGCCTGTCCTGGTGCTGAGCTGGTTGTGTGCTGGTAGTGGAGTTGATGCTGATATGGTGCTGTGCTGATGCTGAAGTGGTACTGCAGATATGATAATGAGGTGGTGGTGCTTTGCTGTTGCTCAGGTGGTGCTGAGCTGTTGCTCAGGTGCTGCTGAGTGATGCTGACTTCGTGGTGTGCTGCTTTGGTGCTGCACTGGTGGTGCAGTGATACGGAGGTGGTGCTGTTCTGATGCTGAGATGGTGCTGTGCTGATGTTGAGGTGGTGCTGCACTGGTGCAGAGGTGGTGCTAGGCTCGACCTAACAAGTTGGCCATATTACCAATTATGGTGTGTAAGAAAATTGAGACAAGGTAGAGCTGTTTAGCATATAATCAAAAAGATACTTTTATATTTCTAAATGGAATAATGCTAAAAATAAAAGTGTGAAGTTCTGTTGATTAAAATAAAAATATACCAACACCGAGCACCATCCTTGTAGTCCTTGTATTTCGAAGACATCTGGTAAATGTCAAATCATTTAAAATCTTGACAATTTAATGTGACTTGTATCCTTCCTCATTTGGAGAGGCTCATGTGGTCTGCATTTCGAAGAATGTTTAACTTTTGGTTAAACTGGAAGCTCCATTTTCTTCTTTTTTTTTCTTTTGAATACACCCATGCACTTATCATGACTCAATCCCCATCTGAGGGAAATGATGAAGACACAACAAGACAAACAGGGCTGCCCTAAAATCTGGAAAGATTCATCAGGTCAGCACTTTCCATGAAGCGAGATGACACCTGCAAACAGTACCATAATCCAAAATGCCTTTAAGAGTTGAATTGTGGTCTAGGACACCAGCGAGACACAATCCAGGCTAGTTTTGACCCACTTGTGTGACCTTGGGCAACTACATCTCTCTTTCTGCTGAGTACTCACTTTGCACCTATTCTCAAATGAGCCCCGTTTAAAAGTTGCATGGAGCCCATAATTCTCTGGGGGTACTTGAGTATTATGCAAATCGCCAAAAAGCACTTTAACCCCTCTGCGTGGGTAGTAAGCGCTGTACAATGCAATTAGAAATAATAACTATTAAACTATACGCATCCAATAAAGGAATGGATTAAAACTGAGAACAGTATGTTTTCCTGTATGGCTTGCTGACAGGACCCATTAGTGTAGAAAGTGCAAGCATTTAGGGCAAAACAACCCCAGCACTGTGTAGCTCTGTGCACCCGACCCCCAGGCACTTTATCTTACCGCATGTCGCACCACCCTCAATGTGATTAAATGGGCATTGTGAAACATAAGTGAACGCATGCAGAAAATAAAAACAATAAGCGGCCGCCATTGCTCAAGGGCAACATCCCGAGGGTGGGGTGTACGTTGGCCGCCATTAGGTGGTTGCAGGGGAAGGTGGAGGGGACTAACATAGGGAGGGGTGGGAAATGAAGTGACCAATGACAACACTCGCATGGAGTTTTTTCCCCTTCTCCCTATTCTTGGAGAATGTGTCAGCTGATAAAAAGCATGCTTGTTACCCACTGAGAGGCAGGAGGATAAACTGCAAGTTCTGAAAGTGGGATCCCATGTGGGAAACCGAGGAGGCCACAGAGGAATCCTGCTAACAGGACCCCTTATGTAGAAAAATGCAAACATTTAGGGCAAAAGAACCCCGACACTGTGCGGCACTCTGCAGCTTTATGCACCAGACCCCCTGGTACTTTATCTTACCACATGCTTAGGGTTTCCTGTTTTCAGTTTCTATTTTTGGTAAATTCTGGTGGGGGTTTTCATTGTTTTCAAGTGATTTCAATACCTCAAAAAACAATGGTTATCAGTGATTACACATTTTTGTGACAAAACCAATAGAAACAATGTTTTTCCGGTGTTTATGGAATGTTTTGCTTTTATTATAACTTGCTTCCTGCATTGATAGCGTGTGGTATATAGACAGTGTACATGTAGTGTATATGAGGTACAAATAGATTTTCGCAAAATAAACATATTGTAGTACACCATACAATACTTCTTCAGTGAGTCCTTGGTCATGTGCGCTCGCTCTTTCCTTCCCATGTAAACTTCTGTGAAAATGCCCTTTCAACATTGGCACTTGAGATGGGCAACGCCAAAACAGCCAGTACCCAATTTGTTAACTCTGGCCACTGACATAGCTTTCCAAGCCAATACTAGTGTACTTGAAGATTGCGATTCTCAGGGAAGGTTCTGCAACATTTGAATTGAGCTGGGCGCTTATGCCCTTAGAGATATTGAAGCGATCACAAATGAAGCAGCACTTTTGAAACTACGGAGGACATTCCCTATTATGGAATCGATATGGAACTTGTACAGAGTACCACAGTGAGGTTTCATTGACTTCAAATGCCATGGTTGTTGAAGGGACATTTCTGTGCATCATTGCATGCCATTTCTCATACATTGTAAAAGAAAAGTTCCTGAATTGCTCTTCAACTTTGCTTTGCTTACCAAGTGGCAAGCACTCTAACATGGAACATGTTGCAGTGCCAAAGTCACGAAAGATGTCACCCAGCCTACTCTCAAGGAGATAATTCACATCTATACCAGATAAGCTGAACCCTTGGCAGACAAGGGCGTTTTCAAAATCTAGTTTTTTTTATTATGTCCACTACAGCAGTTAAGTTTTCCTGTAAAAAACTAAGAATGCAGTAGATTGTACTTTTTTCACATCACTATCAATATGCGACCAAAGATCCTCACATTTCTTGCCTTTGGCATCATCACGCAGCAAAAATTCTGTAACCGGTTGCCACATGGATAATATAGCATTCATAGCCCCTTGGACTGAGAACCATCAGCTAAGGGACACAGTTGGGATGACTCTTTCTTTGATGCCACACAAAGCACGAAATGAGAAATATTTACGTTGTAGTTCCTGTACATAAGAAAACAGTGCAATAGAATGGACTAAAAAGTCAATAGCATTCCTAATTAACTCTGAGGATTGTTAATATGCTTTCAGCATACCATCTAACTAGTGGGAAGGATCTCTTACAGGGAAGCACTTCAACTCAGGTGTCCATTTTGACAGGTCATCACACAACTTATTCATATACGTAGCTGAATCACTGCAAATGCAAACAACATCCTCCAATTTGTGTTGAACTTGGAAAGAACCTTTTTTGCAGAGTTTTCCTAATGACACTGCGTTCCAGATTTTCCAAAATTCTGGTGTCATGTTTTCACCACTATCCCAGATGCTTGGTGATAGCCCTCTTTTCACATATACTTGTCACCATACCTTGCATTGAATGTTTAAAGCCTGAGGTGTTGGCAATTCACATACTATCAATACCGACTCACTAGAAACTACGGGCTGATGTATTTAGGGTTTTTACCCATTTTCTGTAGGTAAATGTGATGACACATATTAGGAAAGATTCTTATGAAACCAGACATTTTACCTATCAGTGAAAGAAACAAACGCATATATGGTTTTGATATTTCCTGATTCTCTACAGTTTATAAAATAAATAAAGAAGACCTAAAACATGCTTCTAAACCCTGCATCTTTAGACAAAAGACCACAAAACTGAAAAAGGAAGAATAAACAATATTTTAGTGGCATCCCTAAAGAACATAACTCAAGCAGAATAAGGTTAGCTCAGTCTTTCTTAGCCTGTAAAACAAAGTTACATAGTATTGGCCCCTTCGGGAAGAAAAAAAAAATACTCTGTCACTCTCTTTTTCCTTTCTTTGAATGGCATTTAGTTTGTGGCTGTGCAGGTGTTTTTTCAGTGTTTATATGTGTTCACTGGTGAGGGCTATTTCTCTTTCAGTGGGGTTTTATCAGTTATTATAGGTTTAAACTTAACACCGGACAGCCTACGCATGAGGTACCACTCCCAATGTGATTCAATGTGAGCCTAAAGCCTGGATCATATTGTGTCAGGAAAGCAGGGCATTGTGAAACATAAGTGAGCATGCACAGAAAATATAAACAAAAATCGCCCACCATTGTTCAAGGGCAAGATCCTGCGAGTGGTGTGTGCGTCAGAAGCCATTGCAAATCAAATTTAAAAAGTGAAAGCATGCACTGCATGCAGAAAAGAAAAAAATATTTGGAATGCAATAGGTCTTGCATTGAATTGTGAGACCTACGACATTTTGGAATGAAGTGAACCATGGTCCCGGCAGCTTCAAAAGAGAAAGCGCATGTAAGCAAAGCACGTCGTGCCTACAGTAAGAGAAACTTAATAAGGAAACTAGTGCTTACAGACTTCAGAACACGTACAGTGTAACAACCAAAGTAAAAGGGCCAGTCGCCATGGGAGGTTACAGATGAAGACAAGGTGGTACTAAGGAGGGACTCACAAGCCTATTTACAAATCAAAAGCCAGCATTTAGAAAGGGCAATAACACAAGCCAATGACAAGTATGGGCGGAGAGTGGGCGGGCTTTTATTCCACACTCCACTGCAAGTCTCGCAGAGCAGCGCATGCGTGCTGACTCTAGGCTCGACCTAAGAAACACATTGACCAACACATACATACATACACACACCTAACAAGTATTACTTCTTTCTAATTCAAATACAGGCGGACAGCATGTTCTCATCTTTTCTTTCTCACTACACTAATCCTGTTTAATAATGTTACTAAAAGTACTACAATTCCCAGAATGCAAATAACAAGTGTATCTATTCTGCACATGATGTTTAACCCCTTCCATGCTCATGACAAGGTCAACTCGTCATGGGTGTTACCTGCGCTGTGCTTATGACGAGTTGACCTTGTCATGAAACTATAGTATTCATAAATCATCAGCACAGGAGGGGAAACCCCCTAGCAGCCAAGGTGTTGAACATTTATAGCATTCTTAGCTCCTCATTGCAACATTCCACAAGACTATACTGTTATTTTGTAATAAAATGCACAATGTAATCAAGAGCCACTAATTCATTTTTCTCTTACATCCCAAAACATTCAACCCTAATAGATGCAGTTCACCTCATATATTTTTCTCATCACTCTAATACTCCTTTTAATCAAACTCCCATATACATCTTCATTTATAATTAACATTTTTAAAATAATTAGAAAGTTATATACATACCAGTTACTTGAGTGTGTAGATTATTGTTTTAGCTCTTTCTGGATAGTTTTGACACTGTGAAGAATTGTAAAAAGTAAGCACAAGACGAGTACACCACTCTCATACAAAGGAACTCTAAAATGGCAACCTCTTCAACTTTCCACTCTATCATCATGAGAAAGGCAGCAAATGAAATCATGTCTTTCATTTTAAGCTACTGCATCTCCATTTGCGAATGGTTAGTATCTGTTAACCCTTTCCCTCTCTTTCAAAACGAGGTTCGTCTTAGCGTGTTTTCACGATGTTTTCATGATGATTGCAGAATAATCACAAAAAAGGGAGTTCAAACCTATACCTAGCATCATTTTGCTCAAATGTTAATACTACATAACAGTTTATTACATATTCCTGAGTTGGAAATTAAAACTTGCCATTACTTGATGTTTGATGTTTGATGTTTGGGGGTTTTTCTATAGGGGGTGCCATATACAGAGTGCCTGCCTGATTTGAGTTGCTTGTTGACCAAGGTTTCAGCACATTTACATAAAGCGGGGAGTTGTGAAATGGGTCTCAGGTTGGTTAGGACAGATGGATCATGTAGGGGCTTTTTTTGTAGGGGTTTTACAATCGCCGTCTTCCATGTACTGGGGATTTCACCCGATTGGAGTGATGCGTTAACAATGTCGTTAATCATGGGATTCACCTCATCTTTAATTGCATGGACCAGTGCGGGGGGACAGGGGTCAAGTGGCGAGCCGGATTTAATTTTTGACATTGTTTGTGAGGTGTCGGCCATATCAATTGTGGTAAAAGTGTTCCATCTAGTTATCTCGGAATTATTTTCTAGGGCTATGTTTTCATTATTTAAAGGGATACCTGGAAAATTTCTTGTGATGTTGACAATTATTTGTTCAAAGTAGTCTGCAATCTCATTGCAGAAGGTCTGTGATGGAGGTATTTCCTGAGACAAAAACTTTGGATCTCGAAAGCTCTTAACCACACGAAATATCTCCTTGTGATTATTCTGAGATGCTTCAATCTTATTTGTAAAGTAGTTTATTTTGGTGCGTTTAATTTGTGCATGATAGTTTCGTCTCGCTGTTTTAAAACTGTCCTGGTCATCCTTATTGTAGTGCTTACGCCATTTGCGTTCCAGTTTGCGTACTGTACGTAATAAGTCTTTTAGTTCATTTGTGTACCAAGGGGCTGAGCTTTTCCCTTGTTTAGGATTAGATGTGTTGGCTCCTCCAGAGGTTATTTTCTCCCCTATGGAACTCATCCATTTTTCGTAACTAAGATTGTCGCTAGTCACATTACCAATTATCAGTGGTTTGTTCTCTTTGACCCACTTTGGTAAGTCCGGGTGCTCAGTTATTTTAGTCCAACAAGAAGTTGGTTTCTTATGTCTGGGTCCGTTAGGTTTTGTATTGTTGGTTATTCCGTTGTGAGATGAAATGATATAAAGTTATGGTCGGTCCAGGTCTGGGGCAGGGGAGTGGATACTTTGATGGTATTAAGATTAGAACAGACACAGTCTAATATGTGGCCCGCTATATGTGTGGGGTCATTCATAAGAATTTTAAGCCCTAGCACCTGCATAGTGTCTTTAAAGCATTGTACATTTGGGTCAGTCATGTTGTCAAGGTGAAGATTTACATCTCCCAGTAATGTGAAATTGGCTGCTTTGAGCGTCAGTGTGGTAATTACTTCCCCCATACTATCCAGGAAATGTTTCATTTGGCCTGGTGGGCGATAAATGAATGCTCCCGAGAACGTGAAGGAGTCATGGGCCTGTAGGTTAAAGGCTATGCTTTCAGCTCCTTTAATGTCCGGTAGTTCAGAGATGCTACATGTGAGGGTCTCACGATGTATGACAGCAATCCCCCCTCCTCTTTGTATAGGTCTGTCAAGTCTTTGTATCCTATAGCCGGGTGGTAGTGCACAGGTGATGTCTGGGTTGGACCATTCTCTCAGTCACGTTTCCGTGATCATAAGGCAATCCAGGTTGTTCTCTGAGATCAAATTGTATATGTGTAGTGCGTTCTTGCACATGGAGCTTGCATTGAATTAGTCCACCTTTGATGGTTTTATATACAATTTTAGGGGTGTCCTTGACATGAGGTTGTAATGTGTGTTTGCATATCGTGCACTTGATGGGTCCTAGCCATTTATCGACTTCTATGACATGATTACAATTCATAGGGTTAGTATTCAGAGACAATAGTTTTTCTCTAGACATCTGACCTGGTAGCATTTTTGACAGGTGATGCAGTCCCCAGCCCGTCCTTTGCGCGGACGGGCGCAGACGGGCTAGACTTTGTCTCGACTTCGGTGCGCTTCCGGCGCGCCCGCTGATCGCGTCCGCTGCGCGGAGGGATCACCGTATGCTTTTATGCACGAGCCTCGAAGACTAGAGCCCTGGGGCTGTGTGTACGCCCAATATGTCCGCCAAAATGCTGCCTCTCACTCAGCACCTTAGTCAGCTGGGTGTGGGGTGATTCTACAGTATTTGGCAGAAAAATGACAGCGGTTATCTGTGGGCAGTGCTCCTTTTAAAAGCAAAACACTTTGCGGCGCAAATTAATATTTTAAAACAAATCAAACAGTTTTTAGCAAAAACGCTTTCACAGCTCTATTCTAACCCCCGGCTTCCGCCTCAGGGGAGTATTGGGCAATGAGGTCTCGCGAGCAGAATGGAATCTCTGCTTTTATGCACGAGCCTCGAAGACTAGAGCGCTGGGGCTGTGTGTACGCCCAATATGTCCGCCAAAATGCTGCCTCTCACTCAGCAACTTAGTCGGCTGGGTGTGGGGCGATTCTACAGTATTTGGCAGTCAAATGACAGCGGTTATCTGTGGGCAGTGCTCCTTTTAAAAGCAAAACACTTTGCGGCGCAAATTAATATTTTAAAACGAATCAAACAGTTTTTAGCAAAAACGCTTTCACAGCTCTATTCTAACCCCCGGCTTCCGCCTCAGGGGAGTAATGGGCAATGAGGTCTCGCGAGCAGAATCGAATCTCTGCTTTTATGCACGAGCCTCGAAGACTAGAGCGCTGGGGCTGTGTGTACGCCCAATATGTCCGTCAAAATGCTGCCTCTCACTCAGCACCTTAGTCGGCTGGGTGTGGGGCGATTCTACAGTATTTGGCAGTCAAATGACAGCGGTTATCTGTGGGCAGTGCTCCTTTTAAAAGCAAAACACTTTGCGGCGCAAATTAATATTTTAAAACGAATCAAACAGTTTTTAGCAAAAACGCTTTCACAGCTCTATTCTAACCCCCGGCTTCTGCCTCAGAGGAGTAATGGGCAATGAGGTCTCGCGAGCAGAGTCGAATCTCTGCTTTTATGCACGAGCCTCGAAGACTAGAGCACTGGGGCTGTGTGTACGCCCAATATGTCCGCCAAAATGCTGCCTCTCACTCAGCACCTTAGTCGGCTGGGTGTGGGGCGATTCTACAGTATTTGGCAGTCAAATGACAGCGGTTATCTGTGGGCAGTGCTCCTTTTAAAAGCAAAACACTTTGCGGCGCAAATTAATGTTTTAAAACGAATCAAACAGTTTTTAGCAAAAACGCTTTCACAGCTCTATTCTAACCCCCGGCTTCCACCTCATGGGAGTAATGGGCAATGAGGTCTCGCGAGCAGAATCGAATCTCTGCTTTTATGCACGAGCCTCGAAGACTAGAGCGCTGGGGCTGTGTGTACGCCCAATGTGTCCGCCAAAATGCTGCCTCTCACTCAGCACCTTAGTTACTTACATTGAGTCATCACTCCTCAAGTGTTCCGTCTCTTTAACACCCTTCCCCCCAATAGAGTCTTAGCTCAGTGTACCTTGCAGCCCAGTGGAACAAGTAGGTCATAAGTTCACACCACATCTATCTAGAAGGAACACGCTGCTTCCAATAGGATCTCTATGCAAATGAAACAATTGATGGACGGAATGCAGGACAATGCAAACATTCACCCCCAGTCACAAGGATATGGGTTAAATCCTTCATTCTTTTGCTCACCACGCCACCACAGCTTGGGCCCAGCCAAATGCAAATCAGTCTTGACCCTGTTCCTTGTGGGAACAGTCCAGCCCGAACTGCCAAGCAAGGTCCTCCCTGGACCAGAAAGAAGCATCCTGGGACCAGTTACAGGGCATCACCCTTCATCAGCCAGGAAAGTTTGACTCCATTGGCATGGAGAGCAGGGGACCCACGACTCGGCATACCCGTCCCACTCGGGGTGACAAATGCAAAAAGAACAATTGATGGACAGAATGCGGAACAATGACATACATTCACCCCAGTACAGAGAATTGGGCCTAAATCCATTGTTTGTTTGCTCACCATGCCTTTCCAGTTTGAACCCAGCCATATGTAAATCAGTCCAATTAGCGATTCGGGCTGTAGGTGTTGCTAAAGGTTCTAATGGGAATTGACATTACTAACGCAACCTTCTTTCATGCCATTCTTGGTCCACACTGAACGGATCACCCCATAAGGATAGTACCCACTGTGACACTTTTTGTGTGAAAATTTCATACAGATTGGTCAAACAAAGCCAAAGTTATAGCCAAGTGAAAAAAATTATTTTCCTTTGGAAACTAGGTCCTAACTATAACTACCTACTGGCGACTGCCAGTAGGTAGTATATATATATATAGGGCTCCCTCCCCTTCAAAATAGATATGGCCCTGGGGAATGGGTACCCAGGGCCTAAAGAGGCTTGACTAGGGGGGCCCACTTGTCCCTTATAAAAATGATATGGCCTAAGGGAATGGGGTCCCCGGGACCAACAAAGGATAGAGCAGAGGGCTGCATGTCCCTTATTTATATTTTGGGAGCAGGGATGCGGTCCCAGTGGACTAATTAGGCTCAGGGAGGGGGGGTTGTATGCCCCTCACTTTATTAATTACTTGGCCCCAGAGGAAGGGGCCCCCTGGGCCTAATAAGGCGGAGTAGAGGGGGCTGTGTTTCCCCCTCTCTTTTAAAATAATTTACTGCTCTGGTGGATGGGGTCCTTGGGGCCTAATAAGACTCAGGGAGGGGCCTCATGGCCCCTCCACTTTTTTATGTTTGGCCCTTGTGCAGACCCCGTACAGCATGTTGTTGGCTGGAGTTGGCCGAAGGCAAAGCATGGGGTAGGGTTGGTTGCCTGCGGAGGGTTGGTCGCAGGGCCTTGATGCAAGCCAGGCCCTGTGCCCAATACCCTGCTATGCATTGCCGAAGGCCCTGCACAGCGTGGGATTGACTGACTTTGGGAGGGATGGCTGGCCTTGTGTTCAACCCCCTACTGCACACCACCAAAGGCTGTGCGCAGCATGGGGTTAGCTGCATGCAGGGGATTGGATTTACATATGGTAACAAAATATTACTTTACATCAAAAATCCTGGATATTCACTGAAAAAAACAAAAGGTTAAAGTAACGTTATAGATAGGAGACATGTTCAGTCACAATGCAACTTCTTAAACTCTAAAAACCACAAAAATTCACCAGTTATAGTTATAG
The DNA here is from genome assembly GCF_964263255.1 of Lissotriton vulgaris. Lineage (NCBI taxonomy): Eukaryota > Metazoa > Chordata > Amphibia > Caudata > Salamandridae > Lissotriton > Lissotriton vulgaris. Next base: position 976,765,150 of record NC_141693.1, read on the forward strand.
TTATTTCTAGTAACCATAACGTGTGCCCTAAGGTAATTATAACCCACGCCCTTTTATGCTCCCATATATTACATAACTCATGACATCTTCTATGACATCAGCGATAATATCACTGCAACATTTGCAATCAAATTAATGATGAGAAAATTGTGCATGGTGGAGTGCAGTTTTTAGTTACCTTAGGGCCCGAGTTATAGTTACTTAAGATAACTATAACTGGTGAATTTCTGTGGTTGTTAGAGTTCAAACATTGCTTTCTTACAGAATATTTTACCTAACTATAATGTTACTTCAGCCTTTGTTTTTTTCAGTGAAAATATCTCTCTATATATATGTGTGTGTATATATATATATATATATATATATATATATATATATATATATATATATATATATATATATATATTATATATATATATAAATTTATATAGAGATAGACAAATAGATGTCGCATAAGATATCGCATAGGTACATATATGTGGAGATATATGTGCGCCCCATCAATATTCTGGTGTCAATATTCAGGGTACACCCCCTTCCCCCATATTGTACTGTTTAGTGCTAGTAGATACACCCAATACTTCAATACTAAGATGCTGAACTACCTCCATCGTCCTACAGCTCGAGATTCATGGGTTGTCCACATGTCTCCTTAATGATGAAAACCAAAAATCAACAGCTATTCACATTTCCACCGATATCCCTGTATTGTTGTACCTGTGCGAACTATACATCCAAAAATATTTACTAAAGACATGATACACTTTCACTGAAAGAGTATAAGATGTGTTTAAAGACATACAGAAACCCACGCAGTAAGTAATAAGCCATATGTGCAATGTAGGCGTAACTTTCTAAAGTTAAAACATACAGGCTGTAGACACAAAGGGAACTGTAAACATTGTGATTTGTGTCAATACATGGTAGGCTTTAAATTTCTATACAGAGTTTGAGATAGGGAACATGAACTTCAAAGTCAATTACCTTTAGTAGCTCAGTACATATGTTCAGGTTTCCTCTTTGGTATTGCTGCCATGAGATTCTGTCTGACATTACCTGAAGCAATACGAGTAAGGGACACTTTAGAATAATGTGTGCTTCTCCAGGCGTACGCCAAAATGGGACAGTATTCCAAAGATCTTTCTTCCATTTGCCCTAATTATGAACTGAGGTTAAACTCCAATCCCTCTCCAAACAACAGTTTGGGCTGGAATAGGAATTCCTAATTCTGTAATTATCAACTCCACCTCCCCACAACACCCTACTCTCGTCTGACATACTTCAGGAGATCCAAGCTGCCGAACTTTATCTGGGAAAATGGCCACAAAAGGCAAAACATCCAAAATCCAGTGTATTGAAAAGCCAACTCGGCAAGTTATGCCTCATTTCCTTTTCCAATAATCCTCAAAGGAGGCATTTACCTCACCCACTTAGCAACTTATTCAGGGGATAATGGCGTTTACTATGTGTGGAAAATACCACAACCCATTACTCACAACTTTTAAGCAGGGCATAAATGTATAAAAAGTTCTAAACACAATCTGCACGAAAACCCATTAGTAAATCTTCCAAATTGGCGTCATGTACTTCCAACAATCAATATGTTTCATAACATTTACTAGCTATTTCGTCACAAACCGCATATACACATGGTGGTCTTTAGAACGTTTTAAATGTTAAAGCCCTCATTACCAGTGCTCGACTGGGAAGGTCATTGTTATGGGACCTTAGAATATCTGACACCACGGCGATGTAATTTGAAAAGTGGTATAATCAACTCCTATTTCAAGTTGTGCCCTTTGCAATGGGGCATAACGTTGATTTTAGTGTGTTACACACCAAAATCCGCATGTACCCGTATTTGCTCGCCATTTTCCAGAACTAAAATTCGACAGGTTTCAACTGCCGAATTTTACCTGGGTAAAATTGCAAGGCATGTGGGACCTAAACGAAACCTTGTAATTCCTATTCTTGTGCAAACATACGTTTGCATATGGATCGGGAAAGAATGGGATATTCGTAATGAGGGGCAGAAAACGAATACATTGATGACAGGCCCAGGGATGTGTTAAATGTCCTAGCATATTTTTGAGACATGCTTTTTGAAGCAATATTTTCGTTCTGGTATGTTTTCCTAGCCTATAATGACCTCTAAACCAGATGTTGGAGGCAAAATATGTTTACTTATCCCTAGATTTTAGACCATCTAGATATTTTCCGAATGATGAACTCCATGTGCACAGGTATATCAGCATTTCTACTCATATGCTAACAGGTGGCCATGGTTAAGCTTTGATGGAGCGTGGCTTGGGTTTAGGCTTAAAAATAATTATCTCATCTCCTCTCAGGCTTGTTTTTAATTTCTGGCCAGTCAAACTCCTAGAAATAGACAGGGAAAGTATATTGAGTGCAGAAGTTGATGCTCTGCACTGCCTCAAACTCCACTGCAGCCCCACTATTTCTACTGCAGGCAAAGGTCTAGATGAATGTGCAGGTGGCCTGTTATTCATGATGAATTGTGCTGCCCAGAGAGATGTATCCTTAGGGTGAGCTCATGGACCGTGGGGTTGTGAAAATAATGGAAGTAAGTCCTAAGCTGTCTGTGAGGTTGAGAACATGCACAGTTGGGCAATCTGAAAGGCCATGTGAAATATGGTTTAAATGGTACACCTCGTTAGTGAAAGAGGTGTTTTGCCATCAACCGGGCATAACGTGTTTCTTTTTTAATTTTCTCTATGTATGAGCTAACTTACAAGTTAACCTAGCTACTAAACAACAGAGGGTCACATATAAATTATACAAAGCAGAAGCTTCTGTTTTGTTTTGGGAGAATCCCCCGAAAAATGCGTGAATTCAAAATGAAACATTTACCAACCCACCCAGGAAAAGGATAACAACGCCTAGTGTTCTAAAATACTATCCGCGTCCTCCAGAAATAAAATAAAACCATTTCCTAGCAATTATATTGCTCTCCTTACAGTTCTGAAGGAATGATTAGTTCAATTTCTGTATGAGCAAAACTTCCAAAACGAGGGCAACCAAACTGCTAAAAGCATACCGAGCTGCATAAATTATGTAAAGATATTCTCACTGCTTGAAGTGCTGCTGGTGGGTTCATGTACGTCACTAGAAATAATTTGCACCTATTGCTCAAGCATCCTTTTGCTTGTTGGCACACAGAGCAATTGTATAAAATATAGGCTTAGAATGTCTGCTGTTGCTCATGATTTGATGGCGATCTTGTGGCACTGAGGTAGGGGGTGGGAGTGGGGGGGCAGTTACATTTAAATTTATTTTTATACATTCCAAAATGAAAACACATTTGGATACATCGGCACCCACTTTGGAATGGTTTTTCATAAAATAAAAGTAAAATATTACAAGATGGCAGCCAAGCATGCTCGCACCCATGCGGTGGTAATCTTGGAATGAGTTTTCTTTTGTTCTAAGCAAAATCATTTAAAGATGGTCACCCCATGTGCACCTGCAAACATAGCGCACATCTGAAAAAATGCGTTGGCAAGGCCAATAAGTGTCATCTGAGATCGACTGGATTCGCCAATTGTTGTAGCCCGTGTCTCCTTCATGTACGTGTGCGCAAACTTGGTGATGCAATCTTTGAATTATTTTTCTTAGGACAAAAGAAAAATTGTTTCAAAATGATGACCACATATGCATGTGCACCCACCATTGCCGTCTTTGCAATTTTTGTTTAAGAAAAAACATTTAAAGATGGCCACTGCCATCTGAGAAAATAAAAACATCAGCAAAGCCAACAAGTGTCAAAGGTAGACCTCTAGGCTTTGCCAGTGCTTGTCGAATAAAAAAATGGTTTAGAGAGCATAACTCTGTTTTCTTTCATTGTTGGTAATGAATGGCACAACATGCCCACGTGATGTGCAAGGAACCCGGTGTTGACCTTATTACTGATTTGTAAATATTAAAGTTAGTTTGCTTTGGTTGTACATAATATGACGCCCAGATATATGGGCGTCATTTTATAATATTATAAAGGCATGACTGTTGAATCGCTAAATGTTACCGTAGAAGCTCGTTGGGCTGAGGCACCTTCTAATTTTGGTTAATTCACATGTATTTATTCCTTAGAAAATGTGCATCTGTTCTGTCTAAAGTGAGTGAATGATTTAGCTGTGATGAGCTCAATGGAAGATAATATTTGTATGTATTTAGGTCGTTATTCTGAGTCCTGCATTTTAACCTCTTGAGTCGCGGTGATGTAAACATTTTATCCTTGCACTAAAGACAGAAAATCATTCGGGTGCATACACCAGAGGGTTTTATGCTTTTGTAATAACTTTAGCAGCAAAAGAAGAGTTTACTTCACATCTATATAATTTTTTTAGTGTCTGTGCCATCTGTGCCGATGTCACAAATTGCAAAAGTGAAAGGCTCTTGTGGCTTTCACTGTGATCTATGCTTGGGTCATACCTCAGACCCTGACCACCAATAACCAAGGGAGGGGTAACACTGGAGAGGGGAGACTTAGTGGATTTTGGCTCGTGAATCAACCTAGTAAGGTAGTCCTCAAGCAGGAATCCACCCATTAGCCATCTGAGATTGCTTAACTGTGATTTAGTCTGATTCCCTTCACACCCCTGGAATGGGAATGTAGGGGGGAAAGTACCCAATCGACCCACCCAGGGGGGCTGAATGCCAATCAGACGGCCAGGGAAAAAAGTGAGAAATAGAATGTGGTAGGCACTTGAATATTTTGGCACCTACCCCCAACAACGGGCACCATACAGTATTTCTGACCATAAGGGGAGGCTTAATGGGGGGATTTAGCCCCTGCTCTATCAGCTCATTGCTCAAAGAAATCCCAATTTTTTCTTACTTGCCATAGGGAATAGCTTCCGTTTTCAGGCTCTGGGTCAGCCGGCAACCAGGGAACCCTACCAACCCGGGCAATTCTTAAACCAGAGGCCCTGGCGAGCCCAGGGTGGTGTGACTTGTGTGGATATCCACAATGTTTCTTACCAGAAAGGGCCTGTGAACATCAAAGTCTGAGTCACAAAAAAAATGCTATATACCAATTATGTGACCGAAAACGCAACACCTCCAGCCAATGGCCAAAAGCTTACCACCCTGCATTCCACAGTTCTCCAGATTAAAATGTTGCCCACCCCCAAAAGTGTGAATGGATCTAAAGTATGTCATAGCAATAGGCCAAAACTGTAACAACATTGACACCATACTAACTTCACATCATCCAAGTTCCTCTTGCAGGTGATAGGTATGTGGGAACGCTGGGTGGCAGAACCTTTGTGGATCTTCACAGATTCTCCAATTTTCCCTTTCAAAAACATGCAATTATTCTGTCATTTCAGCCAAATATTTACACTTGCATCACCTGGGTAAGAAAATGGGGTGGGGTCCATATAATCCGGAACTCTTTGAACTAGTTTTCAGAAATGTTCCCTGGATACAGCTAGCCCAGGGTCCAAATATTGCAAATACCCACATCACCAGATAGTATGAAATTTGAAGGAAAAATGTTGATTGCTCCAATTTGAAATTTGGGGCCTTTCCTGTTGTTGATGATAGGCCCACCCTCATAAGTGAGCTACAGATTTAATGGGGAGAAGGATGTGAACACAGAATAGTAGAACATTGTTATCATCTATTGAATCCAATCCATTGTTGGCTTCTAAATGTATGTTAGTGGAGAAGAAAGGACATATCTTGGAAACTGTCCTAAGAGTCACATGATATTATGAGTAACACAAAAGTGTCATACAAAATAACCAATATTCTTTAACTTAGATTCTTTGCCACGTTTAAAAAATCTATACTTTGCCTTAATACCATGTTTCAGTCATTAGATGTTACCTTGTAAATTAATGCCTGGTTGAAACACCATGATAAATATAAACCATAGTTCTGTTGATGGCTCTAGATATTGTGTGTTTTAGGAGAAACAGATTGAAATATTGTCAGCTATTTCTATATTTTCTTGCTAATTTCTTAGCTTTATTTTAGCAATTAGTTTCTTTGGAAAATTCATTAATGATTACAAAAGAACTGACCCCTGCTGAATTCTGTATTTTGCCTTCTTTTCAGAAATGTATAGATGTCTAGGTGCTTCCGTGGGCTACGAATTTGATTCCACCATAAGCTGCATGAATATAAAAAACACAAAAACAGGAAAACGTGACTAATGCTTGTAAAATTGAAAATTGTGTTCATAACTGATGGGAAGACGTGAGCTTAGAAGGGTAAACCGTTTGCTGGTGCCATTCTCAGAACAAAAACATTTGCTTTTTTGCTCAGCACAATATATTAAGGCAATTTTGATCCTTGTAGGGAAATTCACAAACCATGGGTACCTTTAGAATCCCCAACATAGAGCAAAATCATGCAGGTTTGGTCTGAATACCTTTCCTGGAAAAAGTTATGGAGGTCTATGCGGGAAGTGCCTCAAACATCAAGGAAAGGTGTCAGGGCAGGGGGGATAGACATTAACACTGTGGTTGTGTTTGGGAAATCATACTGGTAATTTCCGAATGGTGGTGAAAGATGGCAGAATATCAAAGCATGTGCTGTGGTGACTGTGGTGGATCCTGCTTAAAGTAGATTTTATTTTAAGTGATGTCAATGCTACTCATTGTTTACCTTTGGGGAATGGAAAACATAATTGGCCTTAACAAAATTCAATCCTGAGGTCTGGCACTCAGGGCCTCATTATGATGGTGGTCGAATGAGCGTCCGACTGCCCTTGCTGCGGGCAGGTGACTGTCTGACAATGATTTGGCAATTCCACCTGCCCTATTACGATAAGACCACTGTGCAGGCAGTTGTAAAATGCATTTTTCTGCTGCGGCTTCTGTTGCTGTCTAGAAAAGGGCTGCAGCACAAGCTGCAGTAAAAAAAGGCACATTTCAATCATGCATGCAGCTTGTGCCAGGGTCCATGTGGTGGCACCACATGTGCCCCTCTGACCACATAGTAGCGGCCCATGGGAAGTCCCTCTCTGGCTGCCTTTTCATGGCGGTGGGACCGCCTTGAAAAGACAGTCGGAAAGGGACATCCTAATCCCATGGCGGTGCCTGCGCAGGCACTGTCTCCATTGTAGGGATCAGTGTCCAACCGCCGCCCGACGGGCTCTTTGAGCCTGTCGTAGGAGGTGGTCTTCCCCCCTGACATAATAGTTCTGACTGACGGTATTACAATCTGGTTCTTGGACCGATGCCCTGGATGTCGGGCGGACCGCCACTGACCGCCTGTCAGTGGCAGTCTGCCCGACATCAAAAGGAAGGTCTCTATTTAGAATGTAAAGAGTACTGAGAGATAAATAACGATTTTTTCTTGCTCAAGCAAGCCAATGTACACTTGAATGTGGATGAATGAATGTCATTTTATGTCATTGACGAAAATGTAGTGTCCTCCACTTCTCACACTGCGACATGGTAGATAGATAGATAGATAGACAGATAGACAGATAGATAGATAGATAGATAGATAGATAGATAGATAGATAGATAGATAGATAGATAGATAGATAGATAGATAGATAGATAGATAGATAGATAATTCTTTATTGTTTGATTATTTAAAATCTTACAATATTTCCAATACAAAAACATAGTTCTTTAAAATACAGTAAAAAAAACAATTATATCCTAAAAGATTTCTATAAAAAGTTTTTTTTTAAACAATTTTTCTAACTGCGACATGGTGGTACAGACGTCTTCAGAAACAGCGTTAAAATCTTCAAGTGGCAGATCACTCATTCAGAGCTCTGAAGAGGAATGTACATCTAACTTTTTGTTAGTCTTGAAGGCGTTATTGATTCTAAAGACAATGAATGAGTTTACAAGGTGAAATAGCATGAATTATCTGCTAATTATGTATTACTCATACATTCCATAACCCCTTGCCCTGTAATAATTGCGCCTCTCTCTTTGAATTTTAAATCTTCTGAGCTTTGGAAGAAATGAATACTGATAGATCCATGAATACATCCATGTATCCCTGGAGTAGTACAATCTTGCAATATGATACCAGAAAAGTAAACATTACATTGTATGCTCAGTGCAGAGATTATGGCCTGTGTTAGCTCTCCGAAGGATCAATGAGAGATACTCAAGTACAAGACTAGTTATGGAGAGTGGGTAGCAGGAGGAAATGTGGATATGTGGTTCGGATGGTAAGTTTATTTGAGTGACACAGGGTGATTGACGGATACATTCATAAAATTGAGAAGCGAGCTCGTATGAGTAAGAAGTGATTGGAGATTGAAGGTTTGTGAGAGGTTCATCCTGGTAAGACTATTGATTCATGGAAGAGCCCAGGGTAATGATGATGACTATGAGATATTAGTGAGATGATGGCTATGGGATATTAGTGAGCAGTGCTGTAAAAGTATAAATCATAGAGGTGTAGGTAGCCATGGTCTGTCTGGAAGACTTCTAAGAAGGACTAACTGTGAATGGCAGTTCTGATAACCTTTTGGGGTTTATTTATTATTGCATAAACCCAAAGCCTCAAACGGTCTGTAAATCTGCTGTGTCATTTTAGTCGATTTTAAAAGTTTTCAAACTCAGATGATTTTTTATCAATGAAAACGTGTATAGAGTTTGTTTTAAACATAATTGCCATCTGTATTAACACAGAAAACGACAGGTTCCAGAAGTGTGCCGGGGGGGAGGTGAAAAAACTAAGGCGAAGTGATTGGATTTGCTACATTTTAGGAAACACAAAGCGATTGAAGGAGATAGGAAGTACTGGGAGGAGTTGGAGGGAGAGGTTTAATGGGGTCATCTATGGGGTCAACCTGTGAGCAATTAAAGGACAGTGTGTGGGGAAACATGGTGCGGGGTAACAGGTTTGCCCCCATTTAGAATAACAAGAGCAAGTGTTGGATGGGGGGGGGGGGGCTGCCAGAATGGGTATAAGGTTCTTGGAACCACAAATCAGATTATTTCCCATAAAATGTATTTACATTTCTAAAATGTTGATTTCATGATGTACATCCGACTGGGAATGACTATATGTGGGGTGAGATGAATGCTTACTTTACATTTTCTCTTGCGATGTTATGAGTACGAACTAGTCTGAGCACGACTGATAGAGTATTTTAATTACTGAGTGGCTTAGGAAATTATGACAATGTGCGTGAGCGATGAGGAGTGTTGAAATTACAATTTTTCAAATGACAGTAAGAGGAAAAGTGTAGCTCACAAAATGAAAGTAGGAAGCATGTAGTGCTGCGGATGAATAAGGGACGCTATTAAGTATTTGTATCGATGTGCGATCATGAGGGTTTTAAAAAAACACTTATCATGTGTCAGGGTTCTGAGTGATGCAATTCAACTCAAAAAGTAGAATTAGTGTGGCGGCTGTTAATAACAGCTCAGTAAGCCTGCAATTAGCGGCGTCAACATTAAACCACTCTAAAAAGGAACAGATTGTCAAATGCCTTTAATATAGTGACCGCAATTTACAGGAGTATGATTTTAGAAGAGGTAGTTCCTGGCAGACATGTTATTGGATATTTGACTTGGTTGGCAGCTGAAAAATTGAATCCAGAACAGAGGATGGAAACTAGAAAGGTTCCAGTTAAGGTTTTAAAGATTAATAGCCTTCGATGGCAGTCACAAATCTATGCATCTATGCTGGGAAGGGGTTTGATGATCAGACAGAGAGTTCCAATAAAAGGAGTTTATTGTGAGTGAGTGGCAGGCACTATCTTGCCACAGGGGTCAGATATTTAAATCATGATCTTTCAGACAATCACAGGTGATACTGTAGAAGGGCAGGAAGGGATGACAGATGTATTGAAATTTGATAAAAACAAATGACATCTGGTTTATACATTAAAGAGAAAAAAGTAGCATTTAAAACAAGCATTGACAATGGCAATATGTTTCACCCTTTGGAAGTATAGACTTGTTAATGCTTTTCAGCGATGCTGTGCAGCATCAGCAATAGGAGACATGCTTTTTGGTGATGCAGGCATTGGCAAAAAATGAAATTATATATTCGCTTCCTGCCGATGCCCTACAATCCAAAGATTGTCAATGAAGGACTGATTTGAGGGAAGTACCACAGAGTGGGCAGGGGCAGCAATTTTTTTTATAAAGGCCATGTATATGAAAGCAATAAACAGGTAGCAGGATGCACTCGGCGCACGTGGGGTGGGGGTATGGCATGAAAATGAGCACATAAATGAGAGAGGAAGTGGTGTGTGTGAAAGCAACACTGGCAATGCGTGGGGTTGGTGTTTGGGAAGAGCAGTAAACGAAAGAGAGCATGAAAAAAACATACTTTCAATGCGTGTTGAAAGAAAAAGAAAAAAGTAGTTCTCTAAATGTAAGCAGTGGAAGGATACAAGTCAGCCAATCAAAAGGGTGGTAAAGAAACTTCGCTACATGGTTGACAGCGAATTAGAAGCAAGCAAATGACAATGACAATGAAGCCCACCCATGGTAAGGAATGAGCAGCTCTAAGCCCATTTACATTTTTAGTATGGTCCACAAGGGGTCTTTAAGAAACTGACAGCTAAAAGCGATTTCTAGCCTAGGAGAGACCTAAAAAAACTGGAGTTGTAATGTATTAGGTTGAAACCCCTGTTTCATGCAGCCAAGAACAACGTTGTGCATTTAGGTTAACAGACCTGAAGGATCACTATTGGACGAAAAGAAGTGCCTATGTACGAACAGACAGGAGGGTTTTTGGACCTATAATGGTCACAAGACAATGAGGTCTAATGAGAGATGTGGCACAGCGGCCAGAGTGACTGACTTCGGAGGGCAGGGCTCACAGGTTCGATCTCCGGCAGCAGCTCAGCTCAGCACCATGTGGCTGTGGGCAATAGCTCACTTAAGCTCACTTAATCTCCCCGACGGCCCCCAGTGCCTTGAAACCTTATGTTTGCGCTTTACAAATTGGAATCACAAATAGGAATTACAGATGACCGTCGGTGAAAAGAAGAATGCTGCATGCATAGGGAGGGGCATGACTACTAAAAAAAAGAGTTTGTGTTAAGGTTATGCAAACCTTTAATACATTCTTATTTACAGAACTTTCACATTCAAACGACAACAAATTGACAAAGATGAAGACAAATTGCAAACAGGCCCGATTCAGCTACTAGTTGAGGCCTAGTTTCAATCACAATTTCTTTTTTTGGGGGTCGGGTGAGGTGGAAATGGGAAAGCAGAGATATGCAAGATATTATATAGTTTGAATGAATAAGTGAATACATACATGCAAAAGTGGACGAATTGTCTCATGCCCCTTTTTAGGTATGTCATTTGAGTGCACAAGGATTTTGTAAATAGCGTGTTTTGAGTTTGTTTTCTGTACCTGTATGTGATTGTCTTTGGTGGAACTCTCCAGAGGGACTGTATTTCTAGGTCTTCATTCGAGCTTCAGTCTTTTGAGAAATCTGGAAAAAGTTTACTTGGGTTGAGCACAAGGGACACGTAGGGGCACAGTTGTATATTTGTTTACAGTTTCTCAGTCAGCAAGGAAAGAGGTATAAAGAACTAGTGATGGTATGTACATTTTCTTGCACAAACGTCTTAAACAATTACCAGAAACAATTCCGCAAAAACAGGCTTTGCCACAAAGTATCTTTGCAACATATACACTTTTTACAGTACAAATGCCTCACAAACGTTTTGCAAAAAATACATTTTTTATTGAGAATTTACACTTCCAGGTAACGATTTAAAAAGCGGACACATTTTGCGATTATGGAAAGAACAAAGCGTTTCAAGTATGCAAACCCTTGTAAACTGAAGGTAAATTTGTCACACTCCTGACGTCTGTTTTTGAAAGTGGGTAAATATCCATGGAAAAATATAAAACTTTTATGATTTTTGAAGGTGTTTCCGGATGGGTGATCAAACACGAACCATAAAGTTAACATTATCATCCAGAGACTGGATCATGCATTGCATATGCAGCCCTAGTGTGTGCCAGTGCGTGACCCTTTTGGGTACGCTGGTTTATTTTTATTTTATTTTATTTTAATTTCTTTTATAGCGCTGGAATCAATCCCGTAAGGGTATCTCCGCGCTGAGCCAGCTATAGAGTTCTCAGTCAGTGCATCTAGGGGAATTAAGTGGACAGGAATGCTTCTTGATAAAGAGGGGTTTTCAATGTTTTCCTGTTTATGGTTTAGACCATAAAATGCAGTATATGCATCACAGGTGCTTGCTGCAAGGGTTGGTGCATGCACTGGTGACTGAAGCAAAGAAACATGGGGGGATGGTTCACTCATCCCTTCATGTTTCTCTGTAGGCCGGCCAACCCTTAAGGGTTAACACCACATGGGGAACGCAGTCACGGCCTGATGACCTCCTTGCACAGCCAGCAGAGCTTTCTTCAGAAACAACCAGGCAGGATACCCTTTTAGGGAGCTAGAGGCAGCCAGAGGTGAAGGCATCCATCTGTTAGGGGCCAAGGGTGGTCCCTCACGCCTTCATCTAAATGGTGCCATAGGTGACAATCAAAAAGTACATTACCTCTTGAATAGCGCACAATAAGCGCATCTCTAGATCCATTTGCCCATGTACCTTTGTTTGTAATATGGCTCTAGCACAAGACCAATGGTAGTCCCTCATTTAATGTGCTACATCTTTAATCAAATGAGGCCATTAACACCTTTCAATGTCAAGACTCAAAGACTGAATCTGCCTACCATGTTTTTATAGACAGGGCCCCAGAAGGACCCGCAGCCTCTTCTCTAATACTCCCCTTGGAGATCTAACAGCATGAGAATGAATGTTTCACTCCCTGGGCTTCCGCTTGCAAACCCTAGTTCCATATTAGTACAAGGTTCATGTTAGCATATCCCAACCCAAACATATTTACTTATGATTCAACTTGTCAGAATGTAATAGCATTATATGCATTCTGTGTCCATTGTCTCCGAAGTTTAGTGAACTCAATGTGACCGGTGTTTTAATTTAAATAAGATTCTTGTTATCCAGATAATTAATAATAAATACACCTTTGTGTTGAAAATAAGGGCCCAGCTGCTTGCCTGGATACTTCAAACCTTCAAATGACCTTAGAAAGAGAACTAATTCTGAAACTCTTGGATAAAAAAGCCATTAAGAGAGAATCCGACGGTGTCTGTGCCCAGCGTACCTCGGAGTTCTTTGAAAAACATCACTGAATGAATCAATAAAAGCGAACACTACAGGGACACTCTAGGCTGCAGAACTGACAATGTTCAGGAAATATTACAGCGCTGCTGCAAGGTGCATTACTCATGATGCATACACATTGTTTTATGTTAACAATAAAGCATTCAGATAGGAGAAGGGAATAGATCAGAAAGCACAACTGCTTCTTGGTAAATGTCATTATTTGTTCAAATCCCTTTCTGACCATTGTTGTTTTTTCCAGTTGTCAAATCCATCTGCACCTTACAAAATGATCTGCCAATGATTTACCTCCTTCGATCCCGAAGGGCAGCAGCTAATCAAAAGTCTCAATTCATAATTGCCCACAGTTTCCTCAATGACCTTGGTTCTGAAGTGCAGTCTCTCGACAAAAAGTATGAAGTTTGTTGCCGGATTGATTTTTAAGAGTTGGCATCTTTTCGATTGGTTTTTAAGAGTTGGCATCTTTTCGTTTGGCTTCAACCCTTAAATCGAGCAGTGCTGGGCACTTGGTAAAAATATCAAGCGCAGCCATATTGGACAGCTCTCACTTATGCAGGAGGCAGGGGCATCTGATTCTAAGTATTAAAAGAAATACCTCCAGCATCTGACACCATCTACGGTGGCAATCATTAGGGCAGGCTTTCTTTTCAAAATGTATAAACACATTTTGCAGTTGGTAAAAACACAAGGCCTTGAGAAGCACAACCCTGTGGAAGAGTGCCTCTTTTGCCCCTCTTTTGTGACGGACCTGCATCAGCCATCAACTTTGAGGGCTCATCACACTATAACATGTACCTGAACACTTACATGCTGAACTACACCTAAGCTGGCTCATCTATTACAAGGATTGACCTTTACCCACATGAGAATAACAATGGTAAATCCCCTCTTGAACATGATAGCAAATCAGTTAAAAGCACCTAGAAAACACAAAAATCAAAGTGAAGTTCGGTTTTGAGGTGCAAACTTAGGGATACAGCATATTACTACAAAACTACGTTTTCTTTTTCACTGCAATGTTGTGGGAATGAGTCTTGACTCGAGAGACTAAAACACAGAAAATGACTGCTACAGGTAACATATTTGTTAAAACTGATGGTTGCAAATTTAAGAAAAATGTTGACTCACTCTGCTGGAAATGGAAAACCTTTAAATGAAATCTGCATTAGTTATATGTGTGCCCTTATTGCCATAGTATTTACTCTATTTCCTAGTTTCACACATTGGAATATTGAAAACAACATTGTGGTACAAAAATATTGTGTCAAAATATTGATTACAAAAACGTCATTTCCCTATCGTTTCACACTAATATTGTTAAAGAACATACAAAAATATAGCTTTTTAATAAAAATAGAGTTTAAAATAGTAAATCCTAAATAATTAAATATATAACATGAATATGCAATATAAGTAAATGTAAATAATATTTATTACTATATATAAGCATATACAAACACACACATATAAATGTGTGTGAATGTTTATGTAATGTAACACTAATAATAAAAGTATATATTTTACGTTATATTAAAAAAAACTCACTACTATAAAAACATATATATATATATATGAATATATATATATATATATATATATATATATATATATATATATATATATATATATATATATATATATATATATATATATATATATATATATATATATATGATACATAACAGAATTAACCAAACAACTGTAAAACATTAAATACATTATTAAATTACTTATATATAAAACTCTCAAAAAATACAGTGACTAAAATTATTCTAAAATGTTAAACAAATATATAAATATAACCAAATAATAAAACATTGAAACAATAAACAAATATTAATAATAGATATATTCCAACAATATTAAGAAAAGTATGGAAGTCTGAGAATAATATATACTAATCCCACTCCAGTCTGTGCAGCAGTAGGGAAAGCGTTGGATGTCAGAAGGATATGACTTACCAGTCCCACTCCAATCTGTGCAACAGTGGGGAAAGTTTTGAATATCATAAGTGTAAGATTTACTATTCCCACTCTAGTCTGAACAGCAGTAGGGAAAGCGTTTGACTTCAGATGGGTAAGATCTACTAGTCTCACTCCAGTCTGTACAGCAGTGGGGGAAGCAATGGATTTCGGAGGGGTAAGCTTTATTGTTCCCACTCTAGTCTGTGCAACATTAGGGAACATGCAGGTCTTTAAAGGGGTCACGTTTACTATTCCCACTCAAGTGTGTGCAATAGTAGGGAAAGATTAGGACTTCACAGGGGTAAGATTTACTATTCCAACTCCAGTCTGTGCAACAGTAGTAAAAGCATTGGACTTCAGAGGGTAAGATTTATTACTATTCCCACGCCAGTCTGTGCAAAAGTAGGGACAGCGTTGGACTTTGGGAGGGTAAGATTCCCTTTTCCCTTTCCAGTCTGCGCAGCAGTAAGGAAAGCGTTGAACTTTGGAGGGATAATATTTACGATTCCCACTCCAGTCTGTGCAGCAGAAGGGGGAAGTACTTCACTTCAAACAAATGACATATTTGAATACCTTTTTATTTAGAACAAATGTAAAACTCTTAATATGAACATTATTAATTAACCCACAAAAATATTATATATAACAAATATAAAAAACACTCTTTATATGATTTTTCAACAATTTATTAAATTAATTATCAATTTAAAAAACACTTTTATTTATTTATAAACTTCCCACCCTATACCCCCACAAACTTAGCAGCCCACAGATAAAATAATATAACTAAAATAGATAACTATAACAAATTTACACATTTGATAATCAATTAACTAATTAATTGACAATGAATATTTATTTCTTTATTACTTAAATAACGTCCCACTCTATATCCCTACACTTCCAACAGCCTACACCTAAAGTATTACTATTATATATATTATTCCACAATATACATAATTAATCATCAATTAAACAATTAATAACAAACTAAATAATTAATAATAACTTAATTTTTTAATTAATTATTACTTACTTGACTTCTCCCTCTTTACCGCTACAAAGCCAGGAGTCTGCGCCTAATGTATAACTAAAATATATGTTTACACAAATTGCTTACATTAATAATCAATTAAATAATTAATGATGCATGAATAATTAATTGTTAGTTAAGTATTACTTAATTACCTTACCACCCTATAACCCTAAAAAATTAGCAGCCCACTACGGAACTATAAATTACTATGAACAATTAAAAACCAACTATAAATCACCTAAAATTACAAACTATATTAACTATTAATGTATGGACTAAAAACATTAAGAATAATTAAAAAAACAATATTTTGTACAACTATATTATTGAAAATTATATTCTTGACAATGATATTACTTAACTGAAATAATAGATGATCTTGACAACAATATTTCTGAATCACAATATTTTTATATTACAATATTTTTTCAGATATTTCTGTGTCCCAATATTTACAACTCAATATTTTGTCCAAATACTTGTTACAGTGTGAAAGAAGCAGAAGAATTTGTAAGTCAGTTACTATCAAGATTTTAAAATGGTGTTGCCTATTGAATACGATGGTGCTTTAACTTTTGAGGGGGTGGATTAATAAGACATTTTAATGTGGCAAAATAGTGGGCTCCTCACTGGACCTGGTACACTTATAAGGAAGTTAGTTGTACATATGTGTATTTGAAATCTTAAGGTGTACATAACTACTATGTAATTGTATTATTTTTTATTTCATTCTATGATTTTATCAGGATTTTACCATTATTCATGAATGCTGTGATATGAAAATATACTTTGTACTTTGCAAACAATTATATAAAGGACATCTTACTTGAGTTGTATATGGACTCACTATTTTTGTTAATTTCAATCCCTGCTTAAGAACTCCACCATCCTGTTTAAGTGAGTTATGGTAATGATGCTGGGGAAGTGATACTATTTCTAATGTGGAGTAATTTAAAAAGATGCAGATATTTTATACAAACATTAATTCAATATCAATATATTGTGATGGGGTAACGTTGCAAGTGACTATATTTGTGATGTCCTTCTACTGTAATGTAGACCTCCACGTGTGAAGCTCTCTGCTCTGATGGCAGAAAACTCCACACATAAGAGGCAGGGCAGGTGGGGTTCTCCAGCTAAAGATTTATGAATAGCATGTGGGAGTATATAGAGTAGTTGTTAGAAATGTGGTTTCTGATTGGCAAAGGTATGGACTCCACACAAGCAGAAGCCAAAATACTAGTCACGGGAAGCTAGATACACACTTAAAGATAACCTGTGCTCACCCTCTGGTAGCTTGGCACAGAGCAGTCAGCCTTAACTAAAGAGGCAATGTAGAAAGTATTTGTGCAACACACATGCACAGTAACACAATGAATACACTACAAAATGACCACACACAGGTTTACAAAAATATATTATTATATCATAAACAAAACACGACTTCAATGACAAAAGTCTAATGTATAGATGTTGAGATATTGAATTTTTAAAGAATAAATGCAGTAAAGTGCTTAAAATCAATTAGCACTGATAAAATTACTTTAGGTCACGCTGGGCTGGGGCAAAGTCAAAGTTCAGGCCAACCTCATGGAAGCACAGGCTGGCTACAGGACCCACACAGTCCCCAGTGAACAAAGTACCTTTCCTGGTGGCAAGCAACGAAATGCGCCAATCTTCTCCATGCAATGAAGGCGATGCATCAGTTCCAAAGTCGGGTGCTGGAGTCAAGAGTCATCAAGCAATGCACTGGACTTTGCCATCCAATCAGCGGGTTGCGTTGAACTCACCAAGTGGTGGTGATATGCTGTCCGATGGTCAATCTCTGGAGGCAAATCACTGGTTCTGATGCGATGCACGATTTTAGTTCTGCAACTGGGTCAATGTGCCGGTTCTGTTACAAACAGACAGAAGATGTGTTTAAATCCATGTTGCGAGTATCTGGGCCACTTCCAGTGAGCCAGACACAGGAGCAGGAATAGAACTTTGATTTCCCTAATCTCAAGCAACAGGAGGCAAGCCAACAAGCCCTCGGAGATCACTTGGAGGGAAGGCAGAGTCCAGCTCTCCTTCAGCAGAGTCAGATAGCAGCAGGGCCACACAAGAGAAAAGCAGGCCTTCCAAGTCTGCAGTCCAAAGACGAGCCTTCTAGGCAGCACATCAGTCCTTCCAACAGATGTTAGGTTCAAGATCCAGAAGTATCTGATTTCAGGGGGTTAGAGATCCAGTACTTATATCCAAAAGTGCTTTTGATGTGGTCGGTGACTTCAAAGCAGCTCCCTGAAGTGATAGATAGATAGCCCAGTCCTGCCTGCCAGGCTGTCTATGGGGGGTAATTCAGCCCTTTTTGTGGGGACTGGACATTGACACAGTGAAGTGTGAGTCCCTCCCTTCCATCCTGCCCATGTGAGGCCATCAGAATGAAGATGTGTGTAGATACGTACTCAGACACCTATCCTTCCTGTGTTGTAGCTTTCTAGAAGGAATGCAGAAAGCGTAGCTGTCACCCACCCTAGACTTGTATTGGAGACAGACTGTCGGGTACACAGAACAGTAAGTACAGAGAAATGTCCACTTTTTAAAAGTGGCATATCTAAAAATATAGTATTAAATCCAACTTCACCAGTATGGATGATTTATCATTACTGTTTCAAACAAATGAAACATGAAAGGGCCACTCCTCTCAGAAAAGGAAGTACAGCTTAAAAGTGTATTAGGAATTCCCAATGCTAAGCTATGAGAGGACTAGGGCTCACAGTAGTGAAAAATGAAATAGGCTGTGTGTGACTACCAGGACATGCCAAACATAAAAGTACATGTCCTTAGGGCTACCTCGGGTCTACCTTAGGGGGGGCTTATATGTAATAAAAGATGAGTTTAGCGCTTGGCAAGTAATTTTAAAAAAAAACACGAGGAAACCTCCTTTGATTCCACCAGGCTGCACAGCCACATGACTGAATTAATCAAATGAATTAAATTCAAATAGTTTAATACTCTGTTTATCCACATTTTCCTCTTTTACTTTTAATCCTTTTTTATTTCAATGTTTATTCAATTAGTTTTACTCATTCCAGTTTTTTGCGACGATATTCACACAAGCACGGGAGCACCATTGAGTTCCACATGTCACAATTTTATTAAAAGTAACCCAATGCATTTCGGGATAAAAATCCTTTCATCAGGGGGTTCGTGACATATGATCAAATGCATCCTTTATTGTAAAACCGAACTTGCAAGATGCCTATTTCTTTTTAAACAGCATACCGAGTTCCATAACAACGCATTCATATTTCATTGCGTGCCGAGACATGCTTTTCACTTTCAATGAAAAACTGCAAGTAATTTTAAATGCCAAGTCGAAGTGGCAGTAAACTGCACACACAGGCAGTGCAGTGGCAAGCCTGAGACAGGTTTGAAAGGATACGTCTGTGGGTGGCACAATCAGCACTGCAGCCAACTAGTAGCATTTAACTTACAGGCCCTGGGTATATGGTATACCACCTTACAAGAAACTTACAAGTAAATTAACTATTAATCAGGTATACACCAATTACACACATTTTGAGGGAAGAAGTGCATACACTTTAGCAGTGGTAAAGTGATCAGAGTCCTAAGGCCAACCAAAGGATTCAGCAAAACATGGAGGCAAAAATCAAAAAGATGTTGGGGGAAGACCACCCTAAGGCTGACAGGTCTAACAGTAGTACTATTGTAGTACAACTTTATTGACTAAAAAATGCTTTCCTAAAAGGGCCCAGTGTTCTCTCACTATTGATGTTAATGAGATCATATATCTGCACTTGTTGTCTTTCATTTACTCTTTATATTAATTTTATATGAAACACCAGCCTTATTGGGGTACCTGGGTATTGTGTTGCCATGTCACTTGGAAACAAATGCTTAATGTATTATATTCTTGGTGTGGTGGCACTGAATACTCCAGGGAAACACCATGCCAATTATTCAGTAGCTGTGCAAATTAAATGGCCAGATTAAGACTAAAATTGAACTACACTGCACATGTAACCATTCAGTTTCCTAAATATTGTATATATATTTTCACCAAATTCACAATCCATAAGTCCTTTTAAGTAAAATTTTATTTGCCAGGATTCATTTGGGAAAGTATAATTGGGCAGTTGTCTGTACAGAAGAATGAGCAATATTTCATTTACAACTAAATAATCTCTATCCTAATATCTGGTTTATTTTTTATGTATATCTATATTATATTTGAATAATTCGTTCTTTTGACAAGAGGACATCTGTGCATTGAATGAATGATTGAATTAATTACTTAATTAACTAATGTATAGTTGATGTATTCAGTGCACTCAGCTGCGAAAAGAGATGTCAAGTGTTTCTTAAATGACTTTCCCCGAAAAAGTGGAGCAACAGGGAACCTGCAAGGAGATATCTTTATTTAGTGAAAAGATGAGATATATATACCCTTTCCTGAAGTGTTCATGATTAGCTTGAGTATGGAAAAAGATCAGTGTCTCGTGCCGAGCTTTGATCATCATTACCAGCATTGATCAACCTCCCTGTCTAGTTCTTTTGATTTTAGGAATGTTGAATGTTGAACAGGTGTTGGAACTTTGATCGTAGGGAACTCATGGGGGAGGAGGAAGAGAGCGCGGTCGTCATGTAAGATTCAGATGCTGTTCTATACAATGTTTTATCACAGAAACAAAGTGCCTAAAATGCTTGTCTGCATGGTGCGTTGCCAATGTAATTGTCACAGTTGAATCGAGATAGATGCAGGCTGCAGCTTTTTGTACAAGCTGTACTTTCTGTACAAGGTGGATGGAAGGCCCCACCAGCAGATAATTACAGTAGTCCAGCCTAAATGGTATGTGGGATTAGACCACGTTCCTATTGGAGGGTCCGGGAAGAAGAGGAAGGATCTTCCTGCTAAATGACAGGACGCAAAAGCAGATAGGTGTAAGAGATTGTATATGTTTGTCAAATCTCAGTTTCATTTGGACTGGGAGGCAAACCTGCACGTTTCCGCTTCACCATGAGGATATTCCTGAGATTCTGCAGCGAGATATGAGTAAGGGGGAAAGAAGAGTCACAGCCTCTTTCCCGGTCTTGGAATCCCTCTGTTTGCAATATTATTTTACAGTCGCAAAAGTAAATAATGACGTGTTTTATATTTATGCAAATACACGCATCATTTTATCGACAGCATATTTGCATATGAACATTGTAATTGCAGCAGTTTGGATGACATTTTATCGGGGGTGAAATCTTATCGGGACATAAAAAAGCTGCAATTATGTAATGAACTGTGTATTTTACAATGCATGCTGAGAGTCGTAGTATTGCAGGACTGCGGGGGCAATTCGAAAGTGTGCATATAGGCATTTGATTACTTACCTGGGTAATTTCGTCTTCTGTGATCAAGGCTCGGGTATTGAGCCGAAACGCGTAAGGATAATGAAGATAATGCAGTGAACTGTACTTTGCCACTAGCACTTTGTGGATTAAAATGGAGTAAATCCAAAGATTTTGCCTCTGCACTCTTTAGTTTAGTTGATATAAATACTTACATATACTTACATGTAAAGCAGTTTCAGTTGAAAGCAGTTGAATGTTCATACTGCCTCTTCTGTAATTCTCTGCCGAGGGGTGCTATCATTCTGTGCACTGGGTTGAATTAAAATATTAGTCCTTCTTCTATTTTTGGGAAATTTCCCGGTTTTTGGCTTTAAGATGTATGCATTGTAAAAACAGTCGCTGTAAAGGCATGTATTGTAAAGACACTTTCTTTGTTAAGGCTTCGATGTAAAGGCATTAGTTGTTCAGGAAGTCATGGTTCCATCATACCATTCTCTGTCAGGGATATGCTACCTTGGAGTGACAATGCGGAGATGGCACACCACCGTGACTCTACATTTTTCAGGGAAAGTAGTATGTGGGGATGGTTTATTCCCAGCTCTTCTCCTTACACAGTATGAAGGGTAAACCAATGACTTGAACTCTGAAAGGTGTTTTGTGGCCTCACGAACCCCCAATTAGTGTTCCTATGAGGTGTCTTTTTTTTTTCTCCTTAAATCAAACTCAGTTAAAAATGGGTTTCTGGTGGTATTTCCTGCTCAGGCCAATGTCCTATACTTGATGCAGTGATACTAATAGGGACAACTTGTTTGGGTCTATCTACTCAGGTGGTATGTGAGCTAAGTTACTACTCACATCAAGAAGCTGGCCTCTTTCCCCCATAATCTGACAGTCAGATTTGCCACAGGCGCCATTTCCATGTCACAGTCATTTTCATACAGAAATTAATTAAAAGGTGGAATGGGGGAAAAGTTGCAATGGGTGAGTAGTAAATACAATAAGGGGAACAAAGTATATGCATTTTTAAAGCTTTAAATAAAATAGCGCTAAGAAGCACAAAGTGTCAACCCTTGTCAATGGTCGCATAAAACAGGACCTAGGCGTAATTTGACACTGTTCACTATGGAGCACATGTTGAATACACTAACTAGATTCGCCTGGGTCAAAGATTTTACATGCTGGCTTTTGTCCTCAAAGTACCAATCTTCCACAAGAGGACTGTTCCAAAGCCCCCAGGACCTCAGATAGGCACTTTAATCCTCACACGGTGGCATGCAGAGGCCAACAGTTGCATCCATTCTGGGTCTAGTTGCCACTGATCAATCAATCAATCAATCAATCAAGCATTTATATAGCGCGCTACTAACCCGGAGGGTCTCAAGGCGCTTGGGGAGTCCTCTACTGCTCGAATAGCCAGGTCTTGAGTTGCTTCCTGAAGGAGAGGTGGTCTTGGGTCAGGCGGAGGTGGATGGGGAGGGAGTTCCACGTCTTGGCAGCCAGGTAGGAGAAGGATCTTCCTCCCGCAGTGGCTCTTCGGATGCGAGGAACGTCGGCGAGGGCGTGGGTGGTCGATCGGAGTTGGCGGGTGGGAGTGTAGAAGGTCAGGCGGTCGTTGAGGTATCTGGGGCCTTGGTTGTGAAGAGCTTTGTGTGCGTGGGTGAGGAGTCGGAACGTGATTCTCTTGCTGACGGGGAGCCAGTGCAGGTCTCTCAGGTGCCCGGAGATGTGGCTGTGTCAGGAGATGTCCAAGATGAGTCGTGCTGAGGCGTTCTGAATGCGCTGGAGTCTTTTCTGGAGTTTGGCTGTGGTCCCGGCGTAGAGGGTGTTTCCCTAGTCCAGTCGGCTGGTGAAAAGGGCTTGGGTGACCGTCTTCCTGGTTTCGGTGGGGATCCACCGGAAGATCTTTCGGAGCATGCGTAGGATGTTGAAGCATAACGAGGAGACGGCGCTGATTTGTCTGGTCATCGAGAGGGAGGAGTCCAGGATGAAGCCCAGGTTGCGTGCGTGGTCCGTTGGTTTGGGTGCGCTGCCGAGGGCAGAGGGCCACCAGGAGTCGTCCCAGGCAGAGGGTGATGATCCCAGGATGAGGACTTCCGTCTTATCTGAGTTCAGTTTTAGGTGGCTATTCATCTCCACTCGGCTACGTCTTTCATCCCTTCGTGTAGGTTGGTTCTGGTGGTGGCTGGGTCGTTTGTGAGAGAGAGGATCAGCTGGGTGTCGTCGGCGTAGGAGATGATGTTGAGGTTGTGTTGGCGTGCGATGGCCACGAGGGGGCTCATGTAGATGTTGAACAGCGTGGGGCTGAGTGAAGATCCTTGTGGTACGCCGCAGATGAATTTGGTGGCCTTGGATCTGAATGGGGGGAGGCGGGCTCTCTGGGTTCTTCTGGCGAGGAAGGAGATGATCCACTCCAGTGCCTTCTCCTGGATTCCGATGTTGTTCAGGCGCTGTACTAGGGTGTGGTGGCAGACCGTGTCGAACGCCGCGGAGAGGTCCAGGAGGATGAGGGCCGCTGTTTCCCCGTTGTCCAGTAGGGCTCGGATGTCATCGGTGGCTTCGATGAGGGTGGTCTCGGTGCTGTGGTTGGCCCGGAAGCCAGACTGTGAGTGGTCGAGGGATCCATTTGTCTTGAGGAAGGCGGCCAGCTGTCTGTTGACTGTCTTCTCGATGACTTTGGCCGGAAAAGGAAGGAGCGAGATGGGGCAGTAGTTCTTGAGGTCGGAGGGGTCCGTGATGGTTTCTTCAGTAGCGCGCTGAGTTCAGCGTGCTTCCAACTCTCCGGGAAGGTGGCGGTGTCGAAGGAGGCGTTGATGATGTCCCGGAGATGGGGTGCGACGGTGGAGTCGGCCTTGTTGAAGACGTGGTGAGGGCAGGGGTCGGTTGGTGATCCGGAGTGGATGAAGTTCATCGTGCGGATGGTGTCTTTGGTGTTGACTGGTGTCCAGGTGCGGAGGGTGGTGGTGGGGGGCGTTGGTGCGTTCGTGGGTGCGTCGGCTGCGTGCTAAAACTGTTGTGTATGTCTCCGATCTTGCTGTGGAGGAACGAGGCGAGCGAGTTGCAGAGTTCTTGCGATGGGGTGATGTCGTTGTTTCTGGCGCTAGGGTTCAAGAGCTCTTTGACGATGTTGAAGAGTTCTTTGCTGTCATGGGCGTTGTTTTCTAGTCGTTCCTTGAATGCGGTTTTCTTGGTGGTGTGGGTCAGCTGGTGGTGTTTTCGAGTGGCGAGCTTGAGGGAGGTCATGTTGTCTGGTGTCTGGTGTCTGCGCCAGGCTTACTCGAGTGCTCGGCAGTTCTTCTTGGAGCTCTTGAGTTCGTCGGTGAACCAGGATGCTTTCTTGTTGCCGGGTCTGACGGGGGGGTTCTTCAGAGGAGCGAGGTCGTCTGCGCAGTTGATGATCCACCTTGTGAGGTTGTCGGCGGCTCGGTGGGGGTTCGCTGAGCTGGCGGGAGGGTTCTGGCTCAGGGATGAGGCGAGCTGGTCGGCTGTGATCTTGTTCCAGCTTCTGCAGGGAACCTGTTGCGGGTGGTGATGGAGCGTGGTTCTTCTGAAGCTGAAGTGGACGCAGCTGTGGTCTGTCCAGTGGAGTCTGGTGGCGTGGCTGAAGGAGATGTCCTTGCTGGAGGAGAAGACAGGGTCAAGCGTGTGGCCGGCATAGTGGGGGTGTTCACCAGTTGCTTGAGTCCGAGATTGGCGAGGTTGTCCAGCAGGGTGGTGGTGTTGCGGACGTTGTTGTTCTCCAGGTGGAAGTTGAGGTCCCCTAGGAGGATGTAGTCAGTGGAGGGGAGGGCGTGCGGGCTGATGAAGTCGGCGATGTCTTCGCTGAATTGTGTGTGTGGTCCCGGGGGTATGTAGATGAAGGTGCCTCTGAGGGTGGTCTTGGGGTCGGTGTGTATCTGGAAGTGCAGGTGTTCGGCGGTTGTGAGGGTGCCGTCGGAGTTGGTCGTGATGCGGATGGTGTTCTTGTGGACGATGGCGATGCCTCCTCCTGTCTGATCAGCTGGGCAGTTTCAGGAAAAGGGCTCTTGTAGCTTGTTGTACCCATGTAGCCTTAACAGCAGGTCAGAATTAGTACCTTTGGAGTAAACTTCTTTGTCCTGGCTAAAAGAAGGGAGAACTAGTCTAATATTCTAGACTGTTCTCAGGTCTCAACAGGTTCTGTCCTCTTCTAATCTGCTGCAAGTCAAAGAGTGTTCTGAAGTGGGTGTCTGGAGATGCCACAGTTATGCCTGGCACAAGTAAGTGGGTGGGAATTACCCCTGGGTATGACCTAATCAATGGGGTAAAAGTTTCAGGGGCTACCCCTACCCACTTTTAGCATTTTCAAGATAGCTGAACTGTTAGGCCACACTAAATCTTGGCTCTTAGGGATGGGATGAGTGTGGGGAGTTGACGAGCTGAGCTCGTCATCAGCATCGAAGGGGTTAAATGTATATCGCACACAGCTACCCAGAGGTTTCCCTGTGCCTACAGACCCACACTAGAAAGAAGAGGGCAAAAAGCTCTAACTCTAATGGTTGAATAGCCAAGTTTTTAAGTCTTTACGAAATTTGTGGTAGATCATTTCCTGACGTAGTTGAAACAGGAGTAAGTTCCATACAGAAGGAGCTAAGTAGGCAAAGGACCGTCTGCCCATACATGCTCGTTTGATCCTGTGGACTTAGAATTTTAACTGATTAGAGGATCGCAGGAGACATAAGGGGAGGTATGGGTGTACCAAGGCACCAAGATAATGCGGTGCTGAAACCATTTTGATCCTATGCATGCAGAAAAGGGCTATGAATTTGGAGCGATTTACCATCCTAAGCCAGTGAAGGTCACGGAGTGGTCCTGTAATAGAGGCCATTCTGGGTAGCTGGCATAAAAGTCTGGCTGCAGAATTCTGGACCACTTACAGCTTCCAAATCACCTCCTTACTTGCGCTCAGATACAACACGTTGCTGTCGTCCAGTCTGGACACGATCAGAGCCTGGATAATATTTTTTTTGCGTGGAAGGCGGAAGGATTTAGAGAAGTTTTTTGAGCCATTTTAAAATAGGAAAACAGGTTGAGGCAACCTTGACCACTTGCTGCTTCATAGACAGCTGGTCTCAATGATTATACCGAGGTTGTGAGCAGATTGTGAGGGGAAGGGGAGATCACTGATCTGAGGTGGCCAATGTTGGGGACCCCAAAGAGTTTTGTTTCCACCGAAGATAAGGAGTTCTGTTTTCCCACCATTACGTTTCAACCTGTTTGTGTGCAGCCAGCCAGCTATCTTTTTCATCCCAACCTGGAGAGAGGACACGTTTGAAGTTTCATTGGAAGACAGGGAGAAAATAAGCTGGGTTTCATCTGAATATGAATATATGGTCAGCCCAGCCTCCCCTGCTATAGTGTCCAGGGGGATAACATAGAAGTTAAAAAGTAATGGGTTGAGTATAGAGCACTGAGGTACTCCATACGGGGAAGCATGGGTCAGAGAACTTGCAGTAGGGGAAAAGACCTGGAAGGTCCTGCTAGACAAGAAGCTAGACAACCACTTGAGTGCTGGTCTGACAATGCCCCTAGAATGTATGACTTGTAAAAGAGTTGTGTGGGATACAGAGTCGAACGCAGCACTCAAGTCAAGTAAAATGAGTGCCACAGTGTCTCCCTTATCAACACATTGGCGAATAGTTTCTGTGACTCCCAAGAGCGTGGATTCCGTTGAGAAGCCAGCTCTAAATCCCGATTGAGATGGGTGAAGAATGTTCTGGGAGTCAAAAAACTGCGTCAGCTAAAGGTTGATGTGTTTTTCCAGAATTTTGGAGAAAGCTGAACGTAGGGAGATTGGGCGAAAGTTGGATAGAACTTCTGGATCAGAGTTAGCTTTTTTTAGTAAGGGAAGGACCATGGCATGCTTCCAAGCGATACATTGAGGAGTTTCATAATGATAATAAGCATTGGTAAATCCAGCTTTTGCAAAATGGAAATGGGGAGGGGATCCTTAGGTGAAACAGATTTGATGCTGGCTAAAAGACGACAAAAAGAAGAAATGTCGAAGGGTATCCAGTTATTGAGCGAGTTTCCTAGGTTATCATTGGTATTTGCGACAGGGCCAAGATGGCACAATCAGATGGTGAGGCGAAGGTCTTAGGAAGCAACTCCACGTTTGGTGTAGTGTTATTAAATTCTAAAAACATTTTATCAATTTTGTCAGCAAAAAATTCAGCCAGATCTTTGCACTGCGTATCATCTAGCACCGGTGGCTCCGGTTGGCAAGTAGTACCTGACAGTTCTCTCACCACTTTAAGCAGAACATTTGGGCTATTTTGTGACATTAAAATAGTGTAATTTGCGTGCTCAGCCCGAGCGGCATTACACAAGGCATGAAAGCCTTTTAAAGCTAGTTTATACGTAAGTTTTGCTGCCAGCGCATAGTTTTCTCTCCAGCGTCTCACTAAGGTTTTAAATTTAGTTTTTTCTGTCTTTAGTTTTTCGGAAAACCAGGGGGCAGAAGGGCGATGGTGGTTCGATTTTTTTATTGGACAGGCATCAATAGACGATGTCAGTCAGGTTGGAATAATGTCAGCAACATCTAAATGGGTTGAGGTGGTAACAGGCATAGTGTTTTTAAGATGAAGATGTAAATAATCAATATCTAGCATTTTCTAATTTCTCCAATTCCTGGACCCCGATTTGACAGAGGGGATAGAGGAGCTATCATGCCATATGTCCTGTTTCACCTTAAATCCGACCAGAAACTGGTCAGATCATAGAATAGAGATGGCTGTCGGGCATGCGATATTGGCTTAGTTAGAAAAAATTAGGTCTAATAGATGCCCTGCCTTATGGGTGGGGCCTGAGTTGCATGAAGAGACATTCATTGCAGTCAGACCAGTACTGAGAGTGGAGCTAATAGTGCAGGTGGCTTCATTAAAATGTATGTTAAAATCACCCAAAATAGTACAATTAGTGGCTTCCAACAGTAATGGGACAATAAGATCTGGGAGTGCAGCTGCCCATGCCCCAGCCGGTCTCGGTTGGCGATAGATCAGGATCCCCGAAAGGGTGAAATTGGGGGAGAGTGAAAGTTTAAAAAGACTGGCTACACAGCCCTTAAAGGATCAGTCCTCCTATTTGCAGGTGTACGTGGTTTTAAAAATGATTGCTATACCCCCTCCAATTTTGACCGCCCGATCTTTCCTAAGGATCGTATAGTTAGGTGGTAGAGCAATTGTAATGTCAAGTCCCGAGCTCCCATCCAGCCAAGTCTCCGTTAGGAAAATGGCATCCGGTTGTGAATTCAGCAAGAGGTCATGAATGTCTTCCTTATGCTTAGAGAGTGATCTAGAGTTAATGCTTAAAAAAGCAAATTTGGTTTGGGGATCAGCGTCCTTATTAGCCGAAACGAGCTTCATTTTATGTTTGCTGCGGGTGGATTCCCTGCAGGGTAGTATGGTCAAAGGGAAACCACAACAGCGACAGTTAGAAATGAATTTAACAGGAGTAAGAGGCATGCAGTTAGGACCCGGTTAGGCTGAAGTACATCGAGTCATTTTTGAGAGTAAGTTCTCTGGCCATTAAAAATTGGAGCAGGGGTTATGCCCCCAGGCCTCATCCAGCCACTGAAGAGAGAAGCCAGGCTTGCCTTTGGCGCGCCTTTGGCACACCCGATGCATGCGTCTGCTGCGCAAAGCGACAAGCATGTAAATTTATACTCTGCCTTCCCCCATCTCTAGCCCGGAAGTGAAACTAACCGCCGCTCCCTTAACAACAAACGGAAAAGCCTGCGGTGGACCGAAGAGCGCGCGGTAACTAAAAGAGGGTGTCAGAGATGTGCAGGTAGGCAAAAACTGTGCAAAAAGCAATAGAGTAAAAATTGGTTTAAAAACGAGAAGTGCAATATTAAAAAGGATACGTTGAAGACAGCCTCAGCTGACAGTTCTAACTAATACTGCCTTCTCACATTGATCACTAATATCTAGTTTTAGGCAGGCCCTGTACCCCCATTAAATTCAGAGACAAATGTCTGGTAGAACAAAAGCTGAGGTTTCAGCAGCAAGATAGTGCATACACGCAAATTGTTTTGGTATCCCATTCCCCAGCCTTTGAAGTGCGCCCCATGGGGCATATGAAAAACCTGAACAGACCTGTCAAGTAGGTCTTGACACTCCAGCAGGAACTGACACTGTGATGTAAATAAGACACTCACTGTGATAGAGGCCTGTCTGGCTGGGGGGGGACAATGAAAGAGTGCAGACCTGGATGCTTTTCTACCCCTTCAAATAACATTGCTGGCTTCTTTTAAGTTAATTAAGTCCTTGACCCCGCCCACAGACCATCCTATCAAAGGGACAATGACAACTCCCCACACCTAAGGCCTTTTGTTCCTGTCCTTTGAGAAATTTCACACCCATTGAATTTTTTGAATTACTAGCTGCCAGAAGAGAGAGAGCAAAATGCAGATTTAGCTTCCAGGGACTTCAGACAGGGCAAAAGTGACTTTCAAAAAGTCTATCTTTCCAAAATATTTATTTTAAAAAAAACTTCACTAGTAAATTTGGCTTGTAATAAATATTTTAAAAAAGTAAAAAATTAGATCAGTAGCAGTCCTAAATGAAAAAAGATGTATTCAACTCAATATGGTATCCCAATGATTTAATAATGAACAGCCAACCCCACTAAAGTGAAAATAGGTTTGAGATAATTTTCACTATAAGGATAGTTAACTTAAAATGTTTGCATGTCCTACTTTTAAATATCATGCACCCGGTCCTATGGCAGTAAGGCCTATTTAGCGCTTGCTTATAAGTATTTAAATGGAAGATTTAGGCTTATCAAAAAAGGGTTGTTTTAACAGGTTGAACATGCTGTTAAAACCTGCATAGTTAGGCTACTGGAGACCTGGAGACATGCTTTACAGTGCTACTAAAATGAATGCCACAATGAGTGCTGAAGTCCGTTAGTAGCATTTAATTTACCGGTCCTGTGTACTTTTGATACCATATACTAGAGTTTTAGGCAAATTAAATAAACTACTCAAGTGTCAATTTCATCATGTTGAAAGAAGGGAGCACAAACACTTTGCCACAGGTTAGCTGGGGTAAAATGTACAGAGTTCTATAGTAAGAAAAATAAGGTTCAGCAACAAGGAAAAACAATCTGAGTGACTGCAGAAAAGGCACATTTCCAGCACCTCATAACTATTCCTACAAGTTTTATTAGAACATTGGAATGTTGGTAGCTCAATTGAAAACAAAGGAGTAGTCCGGGCTTGTTATGACCGGTGGAAGACCGGAGCCCCAACATTCTAATATTTGTTCACAGCTGTTGCTGTGAACAAAAGGCCTCACGGAGCTCGAAGGGATTTCAGTCCCCTCGGGCTCCGTGATGCCTTATTTTACAAATTATGCCATTCTGCCCTCTAGAGGTTGAATGTTCTAATAGCTTTAGAGCCCTCCATTGTGGGCTCGACCGGCTATTAAAGGCCCACTCCCTTGTTAAAGGCCCTCGGCTTCGGCTCGGGCCTTTAACACCGGAGGGAGCCTTCAATGGCTGGTAGAGCCCACACAGCAGGTTCTAAGGCTATATTATACAGGTCAATTCAAAATATATTTTGGTAAAGATTGTGTATTATTGAAAAGGATCACCTATTGTGAGGTGCATAGATTCAAGTGTGTTAAAATCTGCATCAATCATGTTCCAGCAGTTAGTCTGCTTTTTGGTTCATATCACTCCCCATTGTAGTAAATGTCCTCTCCACTGTTCTTCTCTGGCTAGACTGTACTATGTTATCTGTGACATCATAGGATGCCAGGGTGTCCCTCTAGCTCACTGTGCCTTTCTATTACTTACTGTGGCAGTTGGTCATCTCAGGCTGAGCTGCTAACAGCTGGCTCCTGATGGGGTTTTACCTTACATCTTAACCTGTCTATCTAACCTGGAAGGAACCTGTAATAAAGGATCTTAACCTATCAAGTGGACTCTGCATCTTCCTTTATTACAACTTGGCGACGATTCTTAAAAGGAGGAACCTACGCGTGATTTAAAGATAAAGACTACTTAAGGAACTAAACAAGCTAAAGGAAGGAACTCAAGAATTCAACACTTTCAAAGACTCTTCATTTTCAGACTAAAGGTAACGCCCTGCTGACCCCACTAGTGTCCTGTTCCACCTAGACAGCCTGCACCCAGGGCGTGTGTTTCATCCTGATGTCTGCTGTTGTTTGCCTGTGAAGTGCTCATGTGCACCAATGACTTTTATGTACTGATTGCCTACTGGACTTGCTCATCTGTTTGTGGACAGCCTGCTAACTGTGTCTTATGTGCTCTAAGAGCCCTTACAGCAGCCTCTGTCTACTTTGCTCGTTTCTGCTCTGTGTATCGAAATGAGCGTTCACTCAAGAGATATTTTGCCCTGTTTAACTGGTTTCTGATGAACTCTGCGAGTCCCGTTTCATGCACTCTCAGTCATCAGCGCAGGTCGGAGTGTTTGCTTCCCTTTGGTGTGCTCAGTAAGCAGAAGTAGCCAACAAGCCCTGCTCCGTGCTGTTTTAATTGAGAGGTGTATGACTACTCCAGCATTTCCTTTGTCTTTTCAGCGCGCAACTCTGAGGCTGCTTTCCTAACCCTATCTCAGTCACTGTAACTTCATGTCTTTGTCTCTCCACTGTTTTGGATGCGATTGGCGGTTGGCCGGCAGCGATCTGTTCTCATCTCCTGCCTTTGTCCAACTGATGACGTGGGTGGAACGTGCTGGGAGTCAGCGAAGCTTTCCTTGTGCTGCGACATTTCATATACGTCTGGTGTGTTTCTTGGAACACTCCTTCTTCACCGGACACGTCACTCTTCACGCTTCACGCTAATCACGTTGTTTCGACGTGGCAGCCATCTTTTGTTTGTTTAAGTTGCTATAGCAACAACTGCCACTCGTAGCGTTTACGGTCTACGCATGTGTCATAGCGTGTTTGCTTTTCCTTCGGTGATATACACACCTATGTATATTTGAAATCTCTGTTCTTTCTTCATTGAGCTGGCATGATGTTCCGTTTAAAGGAAGTGTGGAGCAACGGTGTGGAAGAGACTTTACTCTTGGACTTGGTCACATTCTATTTGTCTGACGGATGTCCACAGCGACTGCAGGGAGCTCAGCGACGTCTACATGGAGCAGTGTACATGGACCCCGGGTGAGAGGTCGCTCACCGGAGCTGGCATTATTTACTATTTTGTTTTGAAGTGCTTTGTTTCTCAGTGTTTGTAAGGATTGCATACTGTTTTAGCATAATCGTTTGTTTTGTTGCTTTAACCTGTTGGCACATTGAAATTACTACTGTGGTCTCTGCTGTGTTTGCCCTATCGTCTGTTTGTGGGATCAGGTCGACATCTTTTTACTCTACCGAAATCAGTTTTCTAGGGTTATGATGTACCTCGTGGTGTATCCTATGTAGGGCTTGGTGTAGTTTTGTTTATCAGTGTGGGTGTGGTGTTGTTGTGGGTAGTCAATTCCCATACCAGCTCACGGGGTGTGTATTTCCAGCAGTCTTTCGATTTTCTTCTCAGGGTTACTCTCCTTACTTTGTAGTGTACCCTTTTGTTAGGGGAGGTGGTGTCTGTGTGGGTAGTCCATGCCCCATGTAGTGGTGTATCCTCATCCATATTGTCTGGGTTGGTATCCTGTAGTGTACCCTTTCTAGGGGAGGTGGTTCTTGTGTGGGTAGTCCATGCCCCATGTAGTGGTGTATGTTCATCCATTTTGTCAGGGTTAGTATCCTGAAGTGTACCCTATCTAGGGGAAGTGGTTTCTGTGTGGGTAGTCCATGCCCCATGTTCTTGGTGTTTGTGGGAAGTCCATGCCCCATAGTTTGTCCCAGGGTTTTTGCCTTAATCCTGCGGTGTACCCGTTTCTGGGGAAGTTGGGTGTTTGTGGGTAGTCCATGCCCCATGTCTATTCCCAGGATTACTGTCCTGCGGTGTACCCTTTGAGGTTGTGCGTTTATGGGTAGTCCATGCCCCATTTCCCAGGGTTGTTTTGCTTACCCTGCGGTGTACCCTTTTCAGGGGAGGTTGTGCGTTTTTGGGTAGTCAACGCCCATTTTTATTCTCAGGATTGCTGTCCTGCAGTGTACCCTTTTCAGGGGAGGTTCAGTGTCTGTGGGTAGTCCATTCTCCATACTATACGCTGACCCCCTGCTTTTGGTGGAGATGGTTTGTGCACTATTTTCCTTTCGAAAATGCTACTGGCCAGGGCTTCATTTTGGTAAGATTTTGAGCTGTAAATTTTTCATACGTTTTTTGTCAGCACATCTTTATCAGGGGTAGTTTGTTTGTTTTTATTTTTGTTCCTAGGGTGTCTGCCCTGTGGTGTACCCATGTGTGGGGAGGTTATTAGTGTCTGCAGCTAACTTAGCTGTTGGTCTTTGTTTTTTTTTTCTCGAAACCTTGCTGTTTCGTTAAGGGAGGAGGATGTGACATATTATGTTGTTTTCTCTCCTAATGATTCCTCATGCTAACGTCATCTCTTGTTGTACTCTGTTACTCGTGGTTCTTCTTATTTGTGTACTTCCCTGCTGATTGTTGCATTTAAGGTATTGTTGCTGATTATTCCTTTATTCTGCTCTTACTCCATAAGGAAAGAGGATGTGTAGTAAATGTCCTCTCCACTGTTCTTCTTTGGATAGACTGTACTATGATACCTGTGACATCATAGAATGCCTGGGTGTCCCTCTAGCTCACAGCGCCTTTCTATTACTTACTGTGGCAGTTGGTCATCTCAGGCTGAGCTGCTAACAGCTGGCTCCTGGTGGGGTTTTACCTTACACCTTAACCTGTCTATCTAACCTGGAAGGAACCTGCAATAAAGGATCTTAACCTATCAAGTGGACTCTGCATCTTCCTTTATTACACCCATCAAACTAATCTGAGATGGCCTTTAGACACTTCAGTCTATGACTCAGAATATTTTGAATGTTTAAATACCCAGACTAGCATGTTTTAGCCTTACATCATTGTATCACCTCTTTAATTCGGTTTGTTTTCGATTTGCAGCCACCCAAGGTCAGCCTGGGGTCATGTCACACAGAGTTTAGGAATGGAATACAAATTAGTACAACTTGAGCATATGGCATGATTGTCTTGCCCACTCCCTTTCATCTGTGGATCTGGGTTTACAGCCAGGCAGATAACATATAAATTGTCTAAAATTATAGCTCAGGCTGTTCTTTTCCATATTATTGTCTTCAGCACAAAACAACTGATGCAGGGAATATGAAATCCTTCCGAGGAAACTAAAACGGGTAAGTACCTCGCAAAATTAAACTGTACAACGCAGGGCCTCTGCGAGCTGCGTTTTAATGCTTTGATTGCTTTCATGCTCAATATTTAATGTGACAGGGGTTGCATTACCCTCAGCCTTTACAGTTGTTCAACAAAATTCCTTTTTGTGTGGCTCCTCAATCAAGAATTTGACCCAAAGGTCAAATAATATTAAATTTCTCCCAATTTCCGTGTTGTGTATATTTATAATTTTGAGCCAAGACTTTTATCTAATTAATGGACAGTGCGCATGCCGCCAACATAATGCCTATTATTAAAGAGCAATGCAGTCCCCGCTCATATGACACCTATAAGCAAAACAATGCATTGGTAAGGATAAAAAAAACACTAGTACATACTAAACAAACCATTACAATATTCACATGGAGAACTTTTAAAACACTCCAAATGGATTGAGTTAGCTCCTAGAAATGGAACTTGTATAGTGTGATTTTGACTATTTCTAACTTTTTGATCGTGTTAATATTTTTATTAATTCAAATCCTTACAGTTGCCTGTGGTTATCCTATTAAGCTTGTACAATAAATACAAGCATCTAAAACATTACATTATTTTAAGTGTATGATGATCACGACCAGATCTGATCCAAAATACTCAATTTTGTGTTCGTTTACTTAGGATCCAAATATATGCACATCTGCAGTATGGTAATGAACATTTCCAGGGCTTAGTAGTCAAACAAGAGTGCAAGGCCTGACTTCGTTTGGTACATATGTGCGCTGAATACCCAATAGGACTGAAAAACAGAGAAGGTTTTGGATCCAACACCTCCCCAGCCCGGATCTCGACAGCAAGGAAAACAGAACAAAGTGGCTGGGCAGGGAAGTTTAACGAAAGCAGATTCCAATCACGTAGTCAAAATGTACCACGTGACCACCGGGTCCAAATACCAAAGTAAATTTATTTTTTCTTAGCAATTTAAATTCGAATTCAGGGGCACAGGCAAAAACAAGACAACTGTTATTACAGTAAATTCATGTTGACACTATCTACAACTATACAAAATTTACAAATGTACAACACTTACGGGGATACATTAAGCAATACAAGTGAACAGGACACACCAAAATGATACAAAAATCAATAAACAACATCAATTGCCGTTATATACAGTGAAAAAAACTTTCAAATGCAAAAGCAAATGTGAAGCCAGTCCATAACAATATGAAACCATGGGACAGGCGGAACAGATGGAATATGATGCCTGCCTGTCAACCAATCCTGTGGATAAGTGTTTCTAGCGGGTTTGCACAGCTAGGATCCAAAAAAGATTGGAGAAGTTCTATCCTAGGGGCACCCTTAGAATTTACCACAGGGTGGGAGTGTCGACGCGTTTCGAACCTTCATTAATTACAGGTTCTCCTCAGGACGGGGACTGGGGACAGGAATTCTGTAAGAGACATGCAGAGTGGGTGTCAGATTATTATGAAACTTTTACAAAAAACTCCGACTCCAGGGAGCTAGAACACAGTGATTACCTGCACAATGGCAAGGAGATAGTCGTGGTGTCGGTTGGACTCAACCAGGAAAGAAATTTTTCTGAAAAAAGAACAAGTGGAAGAAGGCTCAGAGCGGTGGCGACCAAGGGCAAGAGGTAATACGGACGAGAAGGCGGCACGCAAAATGTGCTATGATTATAGTCCTACCTGTGCTTCAACCAGGGCTGCGGTTGGGGTGCAGGGCCCGCAACGCGGTGCCCGAGCGGAGGAGTGGAGAGCTCACATAATGAACCGTCTCAATGTGGGGTCTGGGGGATCATAAAAAAACATCAAAGCCAGAGTCAGTGTCACTGGAGCGAGTTAGCGCTCCCACACGTTAGTTTAAAACACCCACATTGAGTGTCACGTACCTGAGAACCCAACCAGTCACAGGGGACTCCTCCGCGCCAGCAAAAGAATGAGGATTGCGCTGGTGCCTGCCGGGGAAAGTACGAGCGCAAATTAATAACATGCCCGAGTTTATGCCACATAGCAATAATAAAGGCAGGTGCGTCCCTGGGGCGCGAGACACTTACGTTGTGAGAAGGAATTAATCCGGCGTTCTACGAGCAGCAATGCGGTCAGTCTGTACCGCGCCGCGCTCAAACGCTGTGTTAAAGAACCCGCCCGGTCGGAGGCCGGTGGGCGTGGCTAGGGGGCGGCAATCGCCAAGACTGCTGGTAATTGTAGTAGGACTGCTCACTGGTAGTGATACAGCGTGGGAGGGTCGGATGGAGGTCAGGAACTGGTACGCTGTAGTGCAGCATATGGGGTCATTTTAATGTCCTGGACACATTGTCACAAATGCAGAAATTGTCCGCAACAATTCTTTGGGGCAGCACAGGGGGTAAAAAACGGTAGCAACGCTATTTTTTTGAATGTGGTGCAAAATAAAAGGTGTGTGCAAGCATTGAACACATTTGGCATATTTCACAGTTAATTTGAAAAACAGCACATTAATGAGACACAATACATTTGGTTGTGGAGTATGAAAACATGTACAGTTCGATCTCATACATAGTTCACAATCACATAGATCCTGGAGGTACAAATGATGATATTTACACAGGGTTTCATAGACAACAGCACACAAGCCTAAATAATGCAGAGGATAATGTTTGCAGATTTCTGATAGAGCTACTACTATAGGACACATAGCAATAAGATTTCAACCCACCCACCCCAGGTTGCCTCAACACTCCAAGCAAGAGGGAATGGGAAAGCACACACAGTGAGAGGAAAGTGAGTATCACAGCACAGCCAAGCTCAGCCAAAAGATTCAGTTCATAGGCTGGTAGATTCAGTCATTTCGTTCAGGCCAGAATTAGATGTGTCAAACTTAAGTATGAGGTACGCCTCTTTTTGTGAGAGACGGGCATCTGGGTCACCGCTGCCGCCCCTGATGACCGCCAGTACTGTCCATCTCATATCCTGACTGGAATGTTTTTGTTGTACATAGTGAGAAACCATAGGGGCCGTCAAGATTTTGTTATTAATTCTTGACCGGTGTTGTATGATTCTCTGACGGACTTCCTGTGTAGTTTTGCCAATATATAGCAAGTTGCACGGACATAGTATGGCGTAAACTGTGTATTTTGTCTTGCAGTTTGTGTGCTCGTTGTGACGCCAAAATTTTTTTCCATCCGTGAAGAGCGAGCCTTCCATCGTGAGTTCACACACCGAGCAGGTCCCGCATTTGCGGTGCCCTGTGACTGGACTTGCTCCGAAGATAGTGCTTTGAGCGACCTTTTTTGACGCTGGTCTGGTGGTAGTAATCATTTGGCCAATGCTCCTGTTCTTCTTTAGTGCAAAAAGAGGGGTACCTATGTCAGGGAGTGTTTCTTGCACCAGATGCCAACTCTTTCTGATGATTTTCTGGAGTTGGTTCGTGTGGGGGCCAAAGGTGGAAACGCACACCATCCTCTCCGTTGTCGGTCTTGATCTCTTTTCTAGGAGATGTTCCCTAGGTGTCCATCTGGCTCTCTTCATGGAATGCTTCAAGAGTTTTTGGGGGTAGCCCCGTTCTTGTAATTTCAAGGTAAGATTCTGGCCATGTAGCTCAAACTGCTCGATGGTAGTACAGTTGCGTCTCACACGGAGATATTGACCATAAGGGAGGTTATCCCTTAGGCTCCGCGGGTGGTAGCTCTTGTAATGAAGAGCATTATTTTTGTCCGTCTTCTTTTGATACAGAGAACACGACAACATGTTGTCCCTCACTGAGACTTCGACATCCAGGAATGGAAGTGATCTCTCATGGTAGCTCAAACTGAACTTAATATCTGGACTCCTGTTGTTCAGCCACACGTGGAATTCTTCTAGTAGTGTAGATGTTCCGTTCCACACACACCACACGTCATCTATATATCGGAACCACTGTCCGATGTAGCCTCTGTAGGGATTGTTATTCAGCACATATTTTTCTTCGAATTGTCCCATGAACAAGATGGCCATTTCAGGGGCAAAGGGGCAGCCCATAGCCGAGCCTTTGATTTGAAGAAACATTTCCTCTTCGAAGGTAAAAAAATTCTTTTTCAGAGCTACAGTGGCCAATGAGATTATGAACTCGGTGGGAATTCTGTGAGGGCGTGGTCGATTGTCCAGATACAGTTCCATCACGTCTAAGCCATCTTGTTGTGGTATTTGTGTGTATAAGGATGACACATCCATAGAGGCAAGAAGTTGAGTTGAGGAGTCAAACGGAAGGCCTTCTACTTTGTTTATAAAATCCATGGTGTCACGCAAGAAAGATGGTACTTGCACCACAAGGGGTTTCAGAAAAACGTCAACGAATTTGGAGATGGGTTCAAACACAGAATCACACCCGGACACAATGGGGCGGCCGGGTGGTAATTTCGGATCTTTGTGTACTTTGGGGAGAAAGTACAGGTGTGGTGTTCTTGGGTGTTTTTTAATGAGGTATTCAGATTCTTTTGGTCCAAGGAACCCTGAGTCTTTGGCGGCGTTGACAAGTTTACTGACTTCGTCTTGTATCTGTGCAGTAGGATCGTTGGTGATCTTGCGGTACCACTCCTGATTGTACACATGGTTCCGCCCTTCAGTGCGGTAAAGATCTTTAGACCACAAGACCACCGCGCCCCCTTTGTCGGCTTGCCTGATGACGGCCTCCTGCTGATTTTTAAGTTCTTGGATGGCTTCTTTCTGTTTCTTAGTGATGTTTCTTGGAACGAAAGGACGTTTTTTCTCCAGGACATTCAGCGAAGACATGACCGAACGTTCAAAGGCCAGTATATTTTTAGAGACATTGTGGTTCGGTGGACAAAACGAGGACTTATTTCTCAATCCTGATGCCTCAGAGGAGACTTGATCCGTAGCATCTTTGAAGAACCATCTCAAGCGGACCTTCCGAAAAAACTCCATAACTTCCATTTTGATTTTGGTAAAATCCATGGCTACCCCAGGTACAAAGGAAAGACCCATCTCCAAGACTTCTTGCTCAGCTTTGGACAGGATTTTGTCCGAGATGTTGATGATGGCAGATGGTTTCACGAGTTGTAATGTTTCTTGCGTGTGGTCATCTCCCATTGTGGTTTGAATCGTGTTCGCTTGGGTTGTTGGCCCTGGCCTAAAAAAGGCCTCTTGGGAGTGTTCCTGTTCTGTTGGTTTCGATTCGACGGGCCCTCTCCTGCATCGGAATCTTCCATGGATTCGGATGAGGATGTTTCCGAAAAGGTGGTGAATCTTCTCTTGGATCTCCCCTGGTTGGAATTCAGGTACCTCACAGAGTCAGATCTGCTATAGAATTCGTCTTTTAAATAGGGATACACAGTGTCGATGTTAAAGTTTTTTTGGTCTTTTTCAAATTTAGACGTCTTGAAGTTGATGGTGTTATCTCGAAATGTGACCAGCTCCTTTTCGAAAAGGAGCTGGTCACATTTCGAGATAACACCATCAACTTCAAGACGTCTAAATTTGAAAAAGACCAAAAAAACTTTAACATCGACACTGTGTATCCCTATTTAAAAGACGAATTCTATAGCAGATCTGACTCTGTGAGGTACCTGAATTCCAACCAGGGGAGATCCAAGAGAAGATTCACCACCTTTTCGGAAACATCCTCATCCGAATCCATGGAAGATTCCGATGCAGGAGAGGGCCCGTCGAATCGAAACCAACAGAACAGGAACACTCCCAAGAGGCCTTTTTTAGGCCAGGGCCAACAACCCAAGCGAACACGATTCAAACCACAATGGGAGATGACCACACGCAAGAAACATTACAACTCGTGAAACCATCTGCCATCATCAACATCTCGGACAAAATCCTGTCCAAAGCTGAGCAAGAAGTCTTGGAGATGGGTCTTTCCTTTGTACCTGGGGTAGCCATGGATTTTACCAAAATCAAAATGGAAGTTATGGAGTTTTTTCGGAAGGTCCGCTTGAGATGGTTCTTCAAAGATGCTACGGATCAAGTCTCCTCTGAGGCATCAGGATTGAGAAATAAGTCCTCGTTTTGTCCACCGAACCACAATGTCTCTAAAAATATACTGGCCTTTGAACGTTCGGTCATGTCTTCGCTGAATGTCCTGGAGAAAAAACGTCCTTTCGTTCCAAGAAACATCACTAAGAAACAGAAAGAAGCCATCCAAGAACTTAAAAATCAGCAGGAGGCCGTCATCAGGCAAGCCGACAAAGGGGGCGCGGTGGTCTTGTGGTCTAAAGATCTTTACCGCACTGAAGGGCGGAACCATGTGTACAATCAGGAGTGGTACCGCAAGATCACCAACGATCCTACTGCACAGATACAAGACGAAGTCAGTAAACTTGTCAACGCCGCCAAAGACTCAGGGTTCCTTGGACCAAAAGAATCTGAATACCTCATTAAAAAACACCCAAGAACACCACACCTGTACTTTCTCCCCAAAGTACACAAAGATCCGAAATTACCACCCGGCCGCCCCATTGTGTCCGGGTGTGATTCTGTGTTTGAACCCATCTCCAAATTCGTTGACGTTTTTCTGAAACCCCTTGTGGTGCAAGTACCATCTTTCTTGCGTGACACCATGGATTTTATAAACAAAGTAGAAGGCCTTCCGTTTGACTCCTCAACTCAACTTCTTGCCTCTATGGATGTGTCATCCTTATACACACAAATACCACAACAAGATGGCTTAGACGTGATGGAACTGTATCTGGACAATCGACCACGCCCTCACAGAATTCCCACCGAGTTCATAATCTCATTGGCCACTGTAGCTCTGAAAAAGAATGTTTTTACCTTCGAAGAGGAAATGTTTCTTCAAATCAAAGGCTCGGCTATGGGCTGCCCCTTTGCCCCTGAAATGGCCATCTTGTTCATGGGACAATTCGAAGAAAAATATGTGCTGAATAACAATCCCTACAGAGGCTACATCGGACAGTGGTTCCGATATATAGATGACGTGTGGTGTGTGTGGAACGGAACATCTACACTACTAGAAGAATTCCACGTGTGGCTGAACAACAGGAGTCCAGATATTAAGTTCAGTTTGAGCTACCATGAGAGATCACTTCCATTCCTGGATGTCGAAGTCTCAGTGAGGGACAACATGTTGTCGTGTTCTCTGTATCAAAAGAAGACGGACAAAAATAATGCTCTTCATTACAAGAGCTACCACCCGCGGAGCCTAAGGGATAACCTCCCTTATGGTCAATATCTCCGTGTGAGACGCAACTGTACTACCATCGAGCAGTTTGAGCTACATGGCCAGAATCTTACCTTGAAATTACAAGAACGGGGCTACCCCCAAAAACTCTTGAAGCATTCCATGAAGAGAGCCAGATGGACACCTAGGGAACATCTCCTAGAAAAGAGATCAAGACCGACAACGGAGAGGATGGTGTGCGTTTCCACCTTTGGCCCCCACACGAACCAACTCCAGAAAATCATCAGAAAGAGTTGGCATCTGGTGCAAGAAACACTCCCTGACATAGGTACCCCTCTTTTTGCACTAAAGAAGAACAGGAGCATTGGCCAAATGATTACTACCACCAGACCAGCGTCAAAAAAGGTCGCTCAAAGCACTATCTTCGGAGCAAGTCCAGTCACAGGGCACCGCAAATGCGGGACCTGCTCGGTGTGTGAACTCACGATGGAAGGCTCGCTCTTCACGGATGGAAAAAAATTTTGGCGTCACAACGAGCACACAAACTGCAAGACAAAATACACAGTTTACGCCATACTATGTCCGTGCAACTTGCTATATATTGGCAAAACTACACAGGAAGTCCGTCAGAGAATCATACAACACCGGTCAAGAATTAATAACAAAATCTTGACGGCCCCTATGGTTTCTCACTATGTACAACAAAAACATTCCAGTCAGGATATGAGATGGACAGTACTGGCGGTCATCAGGGGCGGCAGCGGTGACCCAGATGCCCGTCTCTCACAAAAAGAGGCGTACCTCATACTTAAGTTTGACACATCTAATTCTGGCCTGAACGAAATGACTGAATCTACCAGCCTATGAACTGAATCTTTTGGCTGAGCTTGGCTGTGCTGTGATACTCACTTTCCTCTCACTGTGTGTGCTTTCCCATTCCCTCTTGCTTGGAGTGTTGAGGCAACCTGGGGTGGGTGGGTTGAAATCTTATTGCTATGTGTCCTATAGTAGTAGCTCTATCAGAAATCTGCAAACATTATCCTCTGCATTATTTAGGCTTGTGTGCTGTTGTCTATGAAACCCTGTGTAAATATCATCATTTGTACCTCCAGGATCTATGTGATTGTGAACTATGTATGAGATCGAACTGTACATGTTTTCATACTCCACAACCAAATGTATTGTGTCTCATTAATGTGCTGTTTTTCAAATTAACTGTGAAATATGCCAAATGTGTTCAATGCTTGCACACACCTTTTATTTTGCACCACATTCAAAAAAATAGCGTTGCTACCGTTTTTTACCCCCTGTGCTGCCCCAAAGAATTGTTGCGGACAATTTCTGCATTTGTGACAATGTGTCCAGGAC
Source organism: Lissotriton vulgaris (assembly GCF_964263255.1). Taxonomy (NCBI): domain Eukaryota; kingdom Metazoa; phylum Chordata; class Amphibia; order Caudata; family Salamandridae; genus Lissotriton; species Lissotriton vulgaris. The sequence goes on from NC_141693.1 coordinate 976,808,379, forward strand.
ATTAAAATGACCCCATATGCTGCACTACAGCGTACCAGTTCCTGACCTCCATCCGACCCTCCCACGCTGTATCACTACCAGTGAGCAGTCCTACTACAATTACCAGCAGTCTTGGCGATTGCCGCCCCCTAGCCACGCCCACCGGCCTCCGACCGGGCGGGTTCTTTAACACAGCGTTTGAGCGCGGCGCGGTACAGACTGACCGCATTGCTGCTCGTAGAACGCCGGATTAATTCCTTCTCACAACGTAAGTGTCTCGCGCCCCAGGGACGCACCTGCCTTTATTATTGCTATGTGGCATAAACTCGGGCATGTTATTAATTTGCGCTCGTACTTTCCCCGGCAGGCACCAGCGCAATCCTCATTCTTTTGCTGGCGCGGAGGAGTCCCCTGTGACTGGTTGGGTTCTCAGGTACGTGACACTCAATGTGGGTGTTTTAAACTAACGTGTGGGAGCGCTAACTCGCTCCAGTGACACTGACTCTGGCTTTGATGTTTTTTTATGATCCCCCAGACCCCACATTGAGACGGTTCATTATGTGAGCTCTCCACTCCTCCGCTCGGGCACCGCGTTGCGGGCCCTGCACCCCAACCGCAGCCCTGGTTGAAGCACAGGTAGGACTATAATCATAGCACATTTTGCGTGCCGCCTTCTCGTCCGTATTACCTCTTGCCCTTGGTCGCCACCGCTCTGAGCCTTCTTCCACTTGTTCTTTTTTCAGAAAAATTTCTTTCCTGGTTGAGTCCAACCGACACCACGACTATCTCCTTGCCATTGTGCAGGTAATCACTGTGTTCTAGCTCCCTGGAGTCGGAGTTTTTTGTAAAAGTTTCATAATAATCTGACACCCACTCTGCATGTCTCTTACAGAATTCCTGTCCCCAGTCCCCGTCCTGAGGAGAACCTGTAATTAATGAAGGTTCGAAACGCGTCGACACTCCCACCCTGTGGTAAATTCTAAGGGTGCCCCTAGGATAGAACTTCTCCAATCTTTTTTGGATCCTAGCTGTGCAAACCCGCTAGAAACACTTATCCACAGGATTGGTTGACAGGCAGGCATCATATTCCATCTGTTCCGCCTGTCCCATGGTTTCATATTGTTATGGACTGGCTTCACATTTGCTTTTGCATTTGAAAGTTTTTTTCACTGTATATAACGGCAATTGATGTTGTTTATTGATTTTTGTATCATTTTGGTGTGTCCTGTTCACTTGTATTGCTTAATGTATCCCCGTAAGTGTTGTACATTTGTAAATTTTGTATAGTTGTAGATAGTGTCAACATGAATTTACTGTAATAACAGTTGTCTTGTTTTTGCCTGTGCCCCTGAATTCGAATTTAAATTGCTAAGAAAAAATAAATTTACTTTGGTATTTGGACCCGGTGGTCACGTGGTACATTTTGACTACGTGATTGGAATCTGCTTTCGTTAAACTTCCCTGCCCAGCCACTTTGTTCTGTTTTCCTTGAATACCCAATAGGGGCATTTGCTCATATCCTGCCACTACCAATTCAGTACTTCCAAGGTTAGGTGAATACAAGCAGTTTATAATCATTTATAGAATTTCAATTGATTGGAGACTTAAGATGTAATTGGTTTAAACAGCACACCTGATAGGACATCATAATATTTTCATTCTAAACAAATCGTTGACTTGGGGATGCACCTCATCTGGGAACACTGGCATTTGAATGAAATCACTGCATTTGAATTTAAATGAATTTGTATTAAATCGATGGAAAATCTGCCCTGTATTTATGTATTCTCAAGAAAAAATACAACGAGCACCAGTGTTATTATCCTGGTCTACCCCGAAGCAGAGCGTTACATGCCTCCATATGGAGCCCAACACATGATTCCTGCTTTTGGTTGTATTTATTATTTTTGTGAGCATATTGCCGACAAGACAAGGTTTAATGTGTTACACCGCTAAAAAGACTGTCAAGCGAAACTCTTAGAATAACCTCTTACTTTTAAGTTTAATTTTATTATTGCTTCACTCGTCACTTTCATTTCACCCAAACTATTCCAACCCCTTTGCACACATCGCACATTTAGTGATGTCGTTGAAGCAGGTTAGGTGACCAGTGAGATGCACACTGGGTTGTTGGTTGTGGCTTCTGTGGCTTTTGGCCATTTGAGCAATTGTTTTCCTTTAATTAAATATTGATTTCTAGAAATAAAACAATGCATCATTCGAGAATTGCAAAGATATATTGGGGTACCTAATAAATGCATACCAATGCCCAACGCAATCAATTTCCTTTTATGAGAAAGATGTGACTTTTGTGGGTCACTTCATGAGTTACTGCATTGTCCCCTCACTTCAGGAAGCACATCTGCAGTGTCATTAGCCAGCTCTATTCTACATGCTTCTAAATCGACCGCAGGCACCTCTTGACACTAGGAAGGAACTTGCCCAGGACATGTGGCTAAGAAATCTACAATAAGGGATTCAAAGCAATCTATATGTGTCCCAAAATTCCAAACACTTTTTCACGCTATGGCCTCATTCTGAATGGTGCAATAATACCTGGCACAAATGCTGCTAAGGAAATATTGTTACAGCGAGATATTAGGCCTTTCTTTGCGCACATTTTGTCTTTTCCACCTAGTAATAGGAAATAATGGGCCAGGTGTGCCACCCTTCCATTTTGCGACTCGCAAATTGCGTCGTTTTGCGACTCACAAAATGGAATTTACAACAGTGTTGCAGACACTGTTTACGATTATCAATGGGGTCTCAAACGACCTGCCTTGTTAATATTCATGAGGCAGGTCGTAATTTGCGACCCCATTGGTAATGGCCAGCACTCACAGGGATGGTGGCCTATTGGGGTCAGCAGACCACCATGTCTGTGACTGCTTTTTAAGTAAAGCAGTTTTTAAAAAAAAATGTAGGCGGTTTTCCTTAAAGGAAAACGGGATACATTTAAAAAAGAATGAAAAGTTTCTGTTTTATTTTTTAGGAGTTGGCAGTAGTCCTGGGACCACTGCCCTGATCTTAAAAAATATTTTCGCTACCAGTCACAAAGGGGAAAGGGTCCCCTGGGGACCCCTTCCCGTCTCTTAGTGGCTTACCACCTTTTTGAAATGGGTGGTAAACTGCGAGTGTTTTGCGACCTCAATTGCAGTAACAAAATACTCATACATTGAAGTGCGCCTTGCTATAAGGAAGTGACGCCCTTGGCTTGTCCCTTTCAAATAGTGAGTTTCATACCCTATTTTGCGAATCAGTAATAGGTTACCGACTCGGAAAATAGGGTTTGTACATAGGGCAGACCTATTTTGCGGTCGCAAACGGGCCAATTTCCGGTCGTACATTTGGCCCAATGTATTGAATCAGTTTGTGTCACAGGTATTTCACACAGTATCCGCATTACTGCAATGCTTTGCAAGCACATTTTCCTCCACATATAGCAGCACTTAAAAAATCTGGAACCAAGAACAATTTGTATCAACCCTGTGATTCAATTTCATGGCAAACACCATTTGCACGTGATTTAAAATTTAGCGGAAGTTTCATAGGGAAGCTGTTCGTATTTCATGAGTGAAGCAGTCTCAGCTATTACCACAAGAAGTCAGCTAAGATAGTTACCCTCCAAGTTTCTTAAAGGTTCTCATCTGCCACTGTGTCCTCTTCAAACCGGTCACCTAATGTCTCTTGGCATCCGCAGTGCACCCAACCCTAACACCCCTTATTTCTTTTTGTCTCGTCCATATTAAAAATAATGTAATATAAATGGTTTAACACTGTTACTTTAAAATTACATATTCACCGACATTAAATTGACAATCTCAGCCCAAATGTTTAAGTAAAAAAAAAACACATTTTTCTGTCACGAGGAGTAAAACTACATGAATATGAAATGCAATTTAAAAATAATAATAATAAAAAAAATCTTATCTTTTTAATGGAGCGTTTCATTAAGGATCTTCGCACTCTGAGATCTCACTTTTTCGTCTGTAAAGTAATATTTTTACACAGACGTGCCTAAGGGTCCCCCAGGAGCTGTAAGTATGAGAAAGCCCAGTCATTTGTCCAGCTTCGGTTATTGTACCAAGCACCGTTCGGCCCTTTGCTTCTCTGGTGACAAGTGGTTGCATTATTAACAATGGTCAAACAAGCTTTGTCAGTGTAGTCATTATCTTCAGGAAAGAAGCGCGTTCCAGCGGCTGCAGCTGCTGTCTGACTATTTAAAACAATTACACACATAAGAACCATTGCATCATTTAATGTGAGCCAAATCTCCACTGTGATGGGAATTGCCTTTCCCTAATAACCATCGATTGCTTTGTACGCTCTTGTTCTTCTCTGGACACATAGCTGCCCCAGTGGTGATTACTGGATGGTAATCCTCGTCCCACTGGGAGAAGCGGCGTAATTACTAATAAAGCTGCACGCAGGACATAGGGCAATTGCAATAAAATGGGGTTGACGGTGTCTTTTTAATAAATGCTGCCATGTATGTAGCTCCCTCAGCATAAGCGCGCTGGTTCTTCGGCGCTCCCAGTATTGCCACATCTGGAGCCGCCCAGTCCTTTTAGAAGGGCTGCATCAGCTTGGCTGCGCTGTGCGAGGCGCATCACTGTAACCTGCAGAGTGTGATGCTACTCCAAGCCAGAGGCCATATTGTGAAGAGCTGTGATGACCAGTCGTGGCCCTTCCATACAGGCGGAGGGGCCATGGCCCTCTACGTTTTCCCCTGACAAGGAGAGTGTCTGTCAGGCTGAGCAAATGTCAGCTTGACAGACACTCTTCTTGTTCAGGTAAGGGAGCCAGGTGCTAGACATGCGCTAAATGTGCAGGCCCCTGGCGGCACAAGCTGAACTTTTCCAGGCTGAGGATTTCACAGCCTTGTGGGCAAGGCCACCTCAGCCTTGCAAATGTGCGTTAAGGCCCTCCCCTTCTTGACGAAGAGGAGCGTCACTGATTGCCTCGGACCTGGGTGCATCAGTTTTAAGCCCTGTAGTGCCCAGGGCTCAGTGTAAAACAGTGCCACCTCGTCACAGAGTGGAGTGGGGTTAGCAGTCTCACTGACCCCCTCCCACTCTGTGACGAGTGAGGGACTGCTGCCTCATCACATTGGCTGACCTTAGAAGAGGCAGCAGTCCCAACCCTCCTGGGACCTCTACAATTCCCTCTTTGGGAGCTGCAGAGCACGTACGTTTTATGAATGTTCGGTGTGTAACTGTGTGTGCATAAATTTGCTGTGAGTGTTGTAAATGGGTGTAGGTGTGTGCGTTCCTTTGTAAATGCATGGGTGTGAGCAAGAGAGTGCATACATGTGCATGCGTGGCCTGCCCGCCCCCTCATTTCTAAAATTATCGTCCACCACCGCAAGTGTGTGCGGATGGATTAGTAGTGAAGTTAACATTTTTGTAGGTGTATATTTCTGCATGGCTGTTCTTTATGCAGCATGTATTTTATGACTTTGATTTTGTAACCTATAGTTGTTCAGGCTACATTTTCTAGAAAAGGGTAACTCATATACAGTTTACAATAATGTGAGAAACACATAAATAGTAGGTGCTTCTTAGACCTCATAAAACTATTCCAAGAAATCCTTTAAACTGTACTGTCACCTTGATGGGCAGCCAGTGCAATTTCTGACAACGTCTTTGAATAGAAGTATACTTAGGAATCCTAAGCAGGAGCTGGGCTGCAGCATTCTGCACCAGCTGGGGTCTCTTTGGGAGGTATTTCGGGAGACCCCATAGAGAGCATTGGCATAATAAAGCCATGATGTTATAAAGGCATGGATAATCAACTTTTGGCAAACAGTAGGTAGGATAAACAAAAACTTCCTCAACATCCGCAGAAGGACAAAGCATGTCCCAACTATGGTCTCCATTTGTGGTTTAAAGGAGACATTGCTGTCAAATTTCACACCTAAATTCCTAACCACTGAAGAAAGCAATGGTAGGAAAGGACAGGAACTGTGCCAAACCTCACCTCCCCACTGTGGTGGTGGGGAGCCAAAAAACAGAACCTCCATCTTGCTTTTGTTACATTGGAGGCTACTCTGGGACATCCACATCCACTGGAACACTGCTAACAGGCAAAATTTGAATCCATACTGGTCACATGAGCAGCGGCGCCTCTGATTTGAGGTCCTCGCTGTTGTCCTAGTTCTAAACCTGGTAATGCCTGTATGATATGAAAAGAAGAGCAAACTGAACCTTTGTTTTACTCACTTTTTAATTGTTTTTAACATTTGCGCCGTATAATTGTTCTCACGTCTCCCAGCTTTCAATCACCGCCATTGACCCCGGTCCATCACGGCTTGTGCCGCTTGAACGGAGGCTCGGTCCCAGCACCATTCACTTCCGGCTGCACCACCGGAAGTCACAAACTAGCGTTCTAGTCTTTTTTCGTCCGCGCCCGAACGCCGCCAGACGCCAGGACCCCTGCATCTTTTCCTCTGGTAACCTATTTTTATCTTAACCCTCTCCACATACCAGAAAACATGACCGGTCTTAGATATTCCAGTAAAGAAAAAAAAAACTAAATACCCCCTGACTGAACCCACGGAGCCCTAGCAGCAGAATTAGGCAGGTTCCCTGAAATTTCTCGCTTAGTCTGATCATCTGACCAGATTAAGACTCCTGCATCTCCTAGTCCAAATCTGTTCAGCATATGTAAGGCCACCAAACAACTTAATGCCATATATTTCAATGCCCGCTCAATTTCTAAACATGTATTAGAAATTTGGAGCCTTCTCGACTCAGAAGCCCCTGACATTTGCTTTGTCTCCGAGACCTGGCTGCATGAGAACGCTTCTCCCAATGTACATACTGCCTTCCCTCCTGAGTATAAAATAACCCGACTTGACAGGAAAGACACCAGAGGGGGCGGATTACTAAAAGCCACCACCCATAATGTAAACATTATAAGCCTGGAAAACATTGTTTTCAACCATACAGAAATCATTGTGTTTAAGATTAAGGGATCCTCAAAAAACATCTGAAAAGGAGCTCTAGTATATCGACCCCCAGGCGCCAAAGGATCAAGCTGCTTGAGATCATTGCACTACATGTTCTAGCTTCTGATAAATTCCTCCTAATAGGAGATTTTAACTACCATGCGGAAATACAATCCAACTCGGACACTGAAAAGCTAACTTCCAACATGAACACCCTTGGTCTCGTTCAGAAGGTTATAGGCCCCACACATCGGGCTGGTCACACATTAGACCTCCTTTTTTCAAATTCCCCTAACATAAAGGTAGACCCTTCCATCCCTTTACTATGGACAGATCATTAATTATTGAAATTCACCATTCCCATCACCATAGCCAAAGTGGTCCTGGAAAGGGAACTTACATTACGCAGGCCCTTGAAAAAAATCACAATACCCCTGTTTTCAAAACATTTCCACCCTGACTTGGTAACCCCTACCATGAGTGCAAGTAGAGCAGCACAACACCATGACAATGCCATAGAGACAGCATTGGAGAAAATCGCCCCTCTAAGCAAAGTTAAGTGTAAGATTAGAACTGCCCCTTGGTTGACATAACAACTAAAAACCACTAAATCTCCATGCAGAATTGCTGAGAAACAATGGCGGAAAAGCAAAGACCAGATCGACCGCCAAGCATACCAAATATTGCAGTCCGGTTATCTGAGTGACATAAAGGCGACAAAAAGAACATTCCTTACTGAGCGAATAAACAAAGCTGAAAATTCCTCCAAAGAACTCTACGAAATTTTGAAACAATTTACCACCTCTAGTAATCCATCAGTAATACTGAATACCAAGAGTGGACCGACACTCTCTCGAAATTTTTTGAGGAAAAAACTACAGCTATCCACCTCTCCTTTCCGCCTCATCAAAATACCACGCAGCCTGAAGCTCTGTCAAACTCGCCATCTGACCCGCCACATATTTTGAATGAATTTGTAAAATGGGACAGCAAGGCGACCATGTCAGTCGGGCTGAAAATGAAGTCTGGTTCTCCCACTGATCATATTTCCCCAAAACTTTTTTCGATGCTTGCCCAGGCATTGGTGGAGCGTCTTACCAGTCTTTTCAACAAGTCACTCTTGGAGGCAGACTTCCCTACAACATGGAAAGCAGCAAGACTTAAACCAATCTTAAAGAAACCCACGGCTGACCCTAACATCCTTTTAAACTACTGGCCCATCTCCTTACTCCCATATTTTGGGAAAATGCTTGAATCTTTGGTCAATAAACAGCTTGTAAACCATCTTGAAAGCCAAGGACTCTTAGACTCTTCACAACTGGCTTCAGGGCATCACACAGTGTGGAGACAGCATTGGTTGAGGTTGCTGACAATATCAGATTGGCCTTAGACAAACACCAATCAACCATCCTCGTCCTGCTTGACCTGTCTGCGGCCTTTGACATCATCTCCCACTGCATTTTAATACAACGGCTTTGGGAGATTGGTGTCAGAGGAAACGCCCTAAAATGGTTCACAAGTTAACTATCCGACCGTGGAACAGCTGTCCAGATTGACAAAAGCATAGCATGTGAAAGACCTGTCAAGATGGGTGTCCCGCAGGGCTCCATCCTGAGCCCAACGCTTTTCAATGTTTATATGACACCATTGGCCAGAGTGATCAGAGCCTACGGCTTTGATGTTCTGTCCTACGCCAATGATACCCAGATTTTAATCACACTGGGTCCAGATCCAAATGAAACCAAAAGCGTTTCAAAAATTGCCTGACCCATGTTGAGAAATGGATGAATGCTAACCACCTTCAGCTAAATGGCAGCAAATCAGAAAGTAGCTTTTTGGCAAAGCTGCAGAACACTGGACACATGACTGGTGGCCAACCAATCTAGGTAACTGTCCAATGCCTAAGGAATCAGTCCGGAACCTGGGTTTTTACATGGATAAAAATTATCCATGAAAAACCAAATCAATCAAATCGTGGGCATTTGTTTTGGACTAATGCGCAGCTTGAGGAAGGTTTTTAAGTGGATACCCGTTGAGGCCCAGAAACCCCTAGTGCAGGGTCTAATTATAAATAGAATGGACTATGGGAATGCGCTTTTACTCTCCAAAAATTGACACCATCTGAATATGCTCCAAGTTCTTCAGAACATTGCAGCTTGGCTGGTTCTCAATCTTCCACGAAGATCTTACTCTGCCCCCTGTTTAAAAAGCCTCCATTGGCTCCCAGTAAAAAAACAAATCCTTTTTAAAACTCTATGCCTGGTTCATAAGCACAAGCATGGAAACGGTCCGAAATACTGGTCTCAAAAGCTAAGATGGTACCAGCCTCGAAGAGAACTCAGATCTAGTAATGAGTCTTTGCTGACACCCTTTAGAATACATACCTCCAGAAATGGCAGTTGAGCTTTTTCCTTTCTTGCCCCCGCCTCATGGAATAAAATGCCTCTTCATCTTCGCATTATACCTGAACACAGTCGCTTTCGCAAGAAGCTGAAGACCTGGCTTTTTGTAAATTAAATCATCTTAACCCTCTTGTCAGAGCCGTCTGCAAGCACCAAGAGACTCTTCAGATGTGATTTGTGCGCGATACAAATGTCCTTGACTTGACTTGATGAGATATCCCCATCATACGTAAGGATCATCTGCGTATTGTCGGCATAGATTATCTAAATGCCACAGGATTCCACCAAGGATGTAAAAAGCAAAAGATATACAGGTTACCACAGGCCATTCAGAATCTGAAAGATTAAAAGGATGGAGTCTCAGTCTCCTGTGCAGGGCAACTGCATTACGTTTGGCTCATCTGGTTTGATAGTTCAGTTGAAAGTCATAAATGGATAGTACATTTAGCTAGCATTGGCTGCTTAAACAGGTTTAAGTTGGAACACATGCTTGTGCGCATTTATCAATCTTGATGGGATACATTCCACACAGAGATGGTTGTAAAACATCTGTGACTGATAACCAATGAAGAAGAAACGATTTAATGTCAGATCTCCTTTGCAGTATGGCAAGACTATGACTGTATCAGTGTTGGCCTTACTTTCCTTTTTTTCATTTTTATCAAAATGCTGTCAAATTATCAGTGCTGGCCTCATCATGCAGAAGGTTTGGGTGTTCAACTCCAGCCAGCAAAGAAGAGCATATGTGCAATGGTAAATCAGCTAAATCAGTTATTACATTTTAGAAGAATTTGCCCTTACCTAGTGCCAAAGATTGTAAACTTTGTTTATAGAACAATTGTGGCAATTGTGTTTTAAGTCTTCCTTGTCTTTTGAGTTGCTCGATAACCCATGGCAATTTGTTAAGAGGATGACTTTTGTTTGTACAGTCAGGGACAACGTGGGTGCATTAATGACATTATGACACAAAAGTCAGGGTTTTAACATTTGCATGGTCAGGGAAATTATATTTGGGGAGATCGCTTGCTGTACATCACAGGCCTGTGAAAAACATACTTCTTGTCCAGTTAGGCCTCGTGGCCTTTTCCTACCGCAGTTCAAGAACCTTTCACAGATGGTTTTGGTCGATCCTGTGGTGTTTGTTTCAAAGATCATGGTGCAATTTAGATAAATACAGCATTGAGTTAAGTTCCAGTCACTGTATGTCTTCTTTGTTCACCATTAGAATGCTGCAGTAACTCTAATTCTATCCTACAGCACCCAAATAAAGTGGTAGGATCCGCTGTGGCATAACAGAACTTGAGGACCCCCTTGCATAGTACATGCAGGGACCTCCCCATGATCTGGACCTAGTCCAAAGCTCTAAGGTCAAGAGCCGGCCAATGGCAAGGGGGCCCCCAGAGCTCGGGCCACCCTGCACCATGTGGGCAACGGGGCCTTTGTTACGCGACTTAGAATCTCATACCACAGATGAAGAAGATTCCCAATTGATATCTGAGAGTTGTCTTTGCAGAGCATGTGAACTGAACATTAGTAACTTCTTTTTGGATGTTCCCAGTCATTTTTTACTTCTGAATGATCATGGATGGTTTTAATTCAAAATGAGCAAGGCATAATCAGTGTGATGGTCCACTGTGCCAAATATAATTTAATTGGTGAAAATGATGGACAGAATTCGAGGATTAACATTCTTAGCTTGATAAATATGGAGCTATGATGTCAGTTCTTTATGAACCCCAGTCACTTCTGTGGCTATCCAGAGGCTAATGCTGGTGTATCTGAAGAAGCCAAAAGAATGGCGCCATTGTGAGCTGAGACACCTCATCTCAAGTAATGTTATTATTGCTTTAAGATTCTTTGTTGATTTAATTCATACTTTGAAGTCATTTGATGAAATTATAAATGTCAGTTGGAAGGTTGGCCATCTTAGGAAGTTGTATTATTGTTTGCCTGTGCTCATAACTACTTGTCTGACAGGCATATTTTGCAATTAAGATATTTTTAATGCTCTCATCTTGATTCCATAACCGTTCCACTGATAGTCTTCTGTAATGGCTGTAGTTTGTTCCTCTCTTTCTATACTGGTGTTGCCTGTGTCTTTGACACATACTACCAAGAGATTACTGGGTCCTGAGCTGTGTCATCTTGGAACTCCGAACCAGTTTTCTCTCTTTCACTCTCTCTCCTATTCCCTGGTGTTCTGGGCTGAGACTTTGGCCCACAGGGTAGTCTTAGGCTTTTTGGGTTGGGCATTGGATTTACATCAAGCGACACAACACCAATTTCTTGGTAGTTTGTCAGGCCACATTTTCATTTCTTTCTGAATACAGAGCAACCAATCCTGTGAAGCTATGTAGCAGAACCCCATTCAGAAAGCCAAGGGGAAAACGGGAGCTACTGGGCCAAACCGTGTAGGTGGAGGCCTTTTATTACAGATGTCCGAGGGCCAAACCTATTATGACCCTGAGCAACTGGGCCAAGCACCCTTTCAACACTTGACTCTCAGGAATAGCGTGGTCTGGGCAGACCAAGGCTCCCTCTGGGGAAGATGTATATGAGGGAGGGAGCACAGCTCACAACTCAAAAATACGTGGAGTAGCAGCATTAAATTATTGTCCAGCCAAATATTTATTCTTATGACAAAAGATGTATTTTATTTTACGGTTATCAACATATAAGGAAATATGACCTTCAAACACAACTCCATGAGCCATCTGAGGTCAGGGCTCTAGTGTTTCATAGACAGCTCCTGGTATCTCATTCTCTCCTCGCTCTAGTGAATCCCGATAGGCAACATCCAGTGTAAGCCCCAGTAGTAGTCCAAGTCTCAAAAGTACACCTGAACTCTGTATTAAACTCAGAAATGCACTATCTAGCAAACAATATCTCCTAGGGTCAACTTGCCTTACATCAGTCTTACCTACACCTGCTGGATCGAAGCGACCAGAGTTCCTGAACGCTCCACCTCTGTAGATGATGGCAGCTAGTTCAGGTGAGTTAACTGCACGCAGCCTAGACGGGCTGTGGTCAGTGGTTCTCAAATTCCTCACACACGGTCGTGCAACCACAGTTACTATAGGTTCTTCGCAGCTCCTTCTGGCAGGGTAAGTCTTTGGTCTGTTCCACATTGGGGGAAAGTAGTGCTAATGTCCTGATGATTATCCTCTGTCCTGGTGTAGGTGTACGGGGGACCCACAGTGGCCTCACTCCTCCAGCGCTGATTCAGACAAGGGAACATGTCATGCTGGTCCCGGTGACACCATCTGTCATACGGGGTCACTGTATCTCTACTGCCTAAAGGTCTGATCCAATCAGCACAGCCGGTTCCTTCACAGAGACCCCTCCTGGTATGCGGGGTCGGCAGTTTATCACCACACAAAGGCTACAGCCCACTCCACATGGCAATCTGTCCATGGAGGCCCCTCCTGGCATATGAGGTGGCTGGTCCCCCACTGTACACAGGATCCGCCTCGATTGGTACAACAATAATCACAGTTCACTTCGCTGCAGGCCCTCCTGGCATACAGGGTTTTCAACTTCTCACTTTACATGGGCCTGCTTGACATATCGAAGTCCACGGCTCACTTCACAGCTGCCTCTTCCTCTGGCATACAAGGGTCACCCGCATTTTCCAGCACACAGACAATAACCCAATCGGTGCAACAGTCACCTCATCACTCCTCATAAAGAAATTCAACTTGATAGGATTCCCCTCTAGACCTTGCTTCCTCCAACTGTCTTCTCTTCCTCACAGAGCACACAGTAAACATCATTTACCACGCAGTCTTTACAACAACCAGTCTTTAGAACGAGGCTAGTACGCATTACTTTAGCTTGCAAGTCGTTACAATGACTTGCTGTAGGGGGCGCATTAATGGACTGGTGTTGGATTTTAAAGTCCAACGCCTTCCCTACTGTTGCATAGACTGGAGTTGAAATTGTAATTTATACTATTCCAAAGTCCAGTGCCCCCTAAAGCAAGTCCTAATATTAACTTGCGTGGTAAAGTAACATGTGGTAACGTCGCCCATGGGGTACTGACTACGTGGTAAAGGCACGTGAGGTAAATGCCTGTGGGGTTCAGTCATACATCCAGAGCACACTGGCAAGCAGGTAGGCAGTAGTGCTTCAGACTCTAAGACAAGTGGTCTTGGATTCTCTGGGTGATATCCTCTCATCCAGCTGGGAGATTAGCAGGCCTTGGCCCCCAGTCTTGGTCACGGGCAGAAGTCTTGCAGAGATTTCCCTCCTCACGCAGCATAACTGACTGCTTGGCAGTTGACAATGTTTGGGTTTTCAAGCTCTCCTTCTTATAGTCAATTTCTACACACCAAATGTGATTTAGAGTCTGTTTCATGGAAGGTTATATTGGTGGTGAGTTTCCTTTTGAGGTACCCACTCCTCTTCTCTCTTTTACTCTTGAAAGGAGTCTGCTGCAGTAGGAATGACTCCAAAGCTGATAACTCCACAACACAGGCCATGGGAGTGACTAAAGTTTACACCGGATGTCAGTCACTGTGAAATGTGTATCAAAAGATTTGCCAAGGGCCTCAGCCCTATGCTTTATGATTCTCTAATCAGCCATACTTCCTTCTTTAAATGTGTCCAGGCCCCTTCATAGTGACATCTCTCTGAATTAAAGAGCACCCTTTGAAGTGTATTGGGGGAGCCAGGCCCTCCCGTCTCCAGTTTTTCCCACCCAACGTACATGAATGCAGTAATTCACAAATATGGCTGGGGAGATTACACCTCCTCTCCACATGTTTTAACATGCAGCCTTTGGTCGAACAAAATGGAGTCCAGAGTCTGTCATGAATTGTACTATTCACAGCACACATATATCCAAACATATGTATTCAACATACACTCACTACACAACATTGTAAACTTCATCTACTGTACCACTCTTAGGCATACATACACCTGGCAAATACATTTAACATGCACATACTGTACATCTCTACATCTTTCGTGTACTGTACCACTTACAGGAACACATACACCCAGCACATGCATTTAACATGCATGCACAGCACTACGTCCTTCATGTATTGTACCACTTACAGACATACATACACCCAGCACATGTATTCAATATGCACCCACTGCACAGTTCTGCATTATCCCTGTATTGTACTGTTGGAAATGGCCATTTTGCATGGTTACCCCAACATTCTTGCCTTCCTCCTCCTCTTTTTTCTGAACTGTTTTTGTTGGCCTTTGGACTCTGAGCTCTTAACCACTTCTAACCAGTGCTGAATTGCATGTGCTTCTTGCATAAGCACATGTGTAATAGGAACATACCTGATTGACATAATTAGTTACCTGTAAATCCCTTGTAAAGTGTTATACCGTTTACCCAGGGCCTATAATCTAAATGCTTCTAGTTGGTCTGCAGCACTGGTTGTGCTACCTAAAAGTAGCCCTTCAAAACTGTCCCAGGCCTGCCATTGTAGAGGCCTGTGTTTGAAGTTTACTGCCACTTCAACTTGGCATCTAAAACCCCTTGCCCAGCTTACAAAATCCCCTTTTATTACACATAGGTCACCAGTAAGGTAGGCCTTAGGTAGCCTTATGGGCAGGGTGCAGTGTTACTGAAAGGCAGGACATGTACTTTTCAGTTTTACATGTCCTGGTTGGATCACTGACATAATATCGAGGGACAGAATATCGACCATCAATCAAGAATATCGTTGAAAAAATATCGACAGACAAAATATCGAGTTTATATCTACAAACAGGTAAGTACAAAAATATCGAGTTAAAAATATCGTTTACTAAAATATAGTTTTTAAAAATATCGACTTTACTAAAAACAATGCTAAATTAAATTAATATTAAAAATTAATTACTAAAATATACTTAAAAATACTTAAATTAACGTATAATAATTAATAATTAATGAAAGTAAAAAAAAGCGTTGGATAGCGTAAGGGTAAAAATTACTATTCCCACTCCAAAGAGTGCAACAGTAGGGAAAGCATTGGATAGCGTAGGGGTAAAAATTACTATTCCCACTCCAGTGGGTGCAACAGTAGGGAAAGCGTTGGATAGCGTAGGGGTTAAAATTACTATTCCCACTCCAGTGGGTGCAACAGTAGGGAAAGCGTTGGATAGCGTAGGGGTAATAATTACTATTCCCACTCCAGTGGGTGGAACAGTAGGGAAAGCGTTGGATAGCGTAAGGGTTAAAATTACTATTCCCACTCCAGAGAATACAACATTAGGAAAAGTAAATACTTCATATATTATTTAAAAATGAATATCTATTAATAATTAATTAAAAATAATTAAACATTTTATATAATATAATAATTAATATATTAAAATTACTAATTAACAATAATTATTTCAATTGATCACCTATTAATACAAATTAATACAAAATTAACAATTAATTATTTAATATTTAAAAATAATTTAACAATTATTTCCAATTAAACACATTTTAATAAATTTAATTATTTAATTAATTATTAATAAATTACTTACCACCCTATTCCCCTATAAACCCACAACCCGCTACAGAAATTAAATTAGTAAAATTTACATAATTACCAATTAATCAATTAATAAAAATTAATTACCAATTAGAAATTCATTAATTAACAAATATAAATTAATTAAAAATGTATTAAAAATTACTATCAATAAATAAATTTACATATTTAATTAATTATAATTAAATTACTTCCCACCCTATTCCCCTATAAACCCGCAACCCGCCACAGAATTAAATTACGCAATAATTATAAAAACAAAATTCATTAATTAAAATTAATTATAACATAAATACACACTTTTCACACATATTATAACATAAAAATACGCTCTAAAAAATTAGATATTATTAAAAAATCGATATTTTTAACTATCTATATTATATACTTCGATATTTTAACTATCTATTTGTTTAACAGTCGATATTACTTCACTTACCTTAAAAACGATATTTTGGTTATCTATATTCTGTCATGTCGATATTTTGTCCAGTCTATATTTAAAACTCGATAATATGTCCAATCGATATTTTGGACTCAATATTATGTCTGTGCACCGTCCTGGTTGTGACACACAGCTACATTCATTTTTCACTGCTATGAGGGCTCCTTCTCTCACAGGCTAGCATTGGGGATTCTATTAACCACTCTTAAGCTGTAATTCCTGATCAGAAAGGAGTAGGTACATCATATTCCATATCTTTGGAATGGTGGTGATAAATCTTCTTTAGTTGTAAATTTGGATTTGACATTACCATTTTAGAAATGACACTTTTAGAAAGTGGACACTTCTCTGCTCTTAACTTTGTTCTGTGTGTCTGCAGCCTGTCTCAAATAAATGTATGGGCTGGGTGACAGCTGCACTATGTGTATTCTCTCTAGACAGCCACAAACACAAGAAGGACTGGGTGTGACAGAGGCCTCATCTGCATTCTGATAGCCATCCTAGGTAGTAAGAGGTAGAGGTATCTGAAAAAGTGGTGTCCTGTCCTTACACAAAGGGCTGATTACCCCCCCCCCCCCCCCCCCACACACACACAGATAGCCTGGCAGACTGGACTGGATTGAGAGGAATCCTTGTACACTTCAGAGAGCTCCTTTGAAGTTACCCCCTATATCAAATTCACTTTTTGGAATAAGTACCAGGTCTCTGACCATACCAAATCAGTACACTACTGGACCTAGGCAGAACTCTGCGACAGTAAAGACTGCTGTGATGAAAGGATTGCCACCTTGCTGTGACCGACTGATTTGAGGAACTGCTTCTCTGCTTTGCTGAGCTGCCCTTCTGCCTGCAGATCTCTGCCCAGCTGTGGACAAGGACTGGACTCCTCCCACTTGAACTCAGAGTGACTCCAAGGGCTTGCTGGCTTGCAGTCTCAGGGACAGAAAAGACTTCCTGCAATCCTGCTGGTGCTGCTGTACTCTGGCATCTGTGAGTCCTACCCTTTCCTGAGGTCCCCCCTCCAGTCCTGGGCATCAGAAGTTAATTCTGCGGCTTATTTCTACAAAAGCCGGCACGTTGCATGAGAAAGTCCACCGCATTGCGCTCCAATGCCAACACAGAGGCTGCTCGACAACAGCAGTCTTGCAGCCTATGTGGCTTGACGATGACACTCTGTGCAGCTCGATGCTGACACAAGGAATTCATTTTAATTGAGATTGATGACGACGCAGGATCTCCTTTATGTGGCTCGACGGTGATACAGTAGGCTCTCGACGTCGACAAAAGCTCCATCCAAGGTATTTCTTCAGCAGGATCTGCCTGGGTCCTGCAGCCGCCCTGCCCTCCATCGTGGTCAGCCTGAACTTTGAATTTTCACCAGTATCTAGTCATCTTTAGACAGCTAGTGATTCCAAGCACTATTTTAACATTTAAGGCCACTTGTTTGAACGTTTTGAAGTGCGAGTTCCTAAGTGTGATTCCATGTGAATCGAAATTAGGAAATCGCAATTTCAAATGTTTGAAATTCTTTAGAGTTTCATTTGCGATTCCCAGTGGGTCGCAAATAGTCCTACCTCATTAATGTTCATGAGGTAGGTCGCAGTTTGCGACCCATTGGGAATCTCCAAAAACACAGGGATGGTGGCTTGCTGAGGACAGAAGAACACCATGTCTGAGTTTGCTTATAAATAAAGCAACATTTTTTTTTAGTGCAGTACTCTTTCCTTCAATGAAAATGGGACGCGTTGAAAAAAGAAAAAAGAAACGTTTCGGTTTTATTTATTGAGAGTAGGCAGTCTTCCATCGGACCACTGCCTGCTCTTAAAAAATGTTTTTGCATACATTCACAAAGGGGAAGGTGTCCCAGGTGACCCCTTCCCGTTTGCGAATGGGCTTCCACAAAATCGAATTTGTTGCTTGAAAGCTAATGTTTTGCGATTGCTTAACATTCATAAATCCAATGCAAGTCACTATTAAGAAGGAATACCCTTAACCCTTACTAATACCGAATCGCTAACCCTATTTTCTATTCAGTAATAGGTTGCCGAATTGCAAAATAGGGTTTTGTACATAGGAAAATGCTTGTTTTATCTCAATGCATGCATGTGGCCCTTAATCATTAAGAATTCAGATCTTGACTTCTACTAATTGGATTTTTGTTGTCTTGGTCTTGTTTTACTCAGATAGATATTCTCCATGCTTCTAATCCTTTGTGGAGCCGTTTTGTGGTGTTTCATTGAGTTACTGTAATTTAGGTGTTACACAAATACTTTGCACATTGCCTCTTAAGTTAAGCTTGGCTGCTCTGTGCCAAACGACCAGAGGGTGAGAACAGGTTAATTTAGGGTGTGTATCTGACTTATCTAGACTAGGGTGGTATTCCCTTGTGGGTGCAAACCTCTGCCAACTAGTGACCCCATTTCTAACATGTACCCGTCCCAGGCACACATACACCCAGCACAGTTACACCACTAATGAGCGGCGCAACACTCCACACCAAGCAGATGTAGGCAAAGGGGGTGAGTTAAGCACACAGCAGAAGCATTTTGAATAAGTGAGCCTGTGGGCCTCATTCCAGTGACACAGGTTAAAAAGCACCTCTTCACTCCAACTGATCACTGCAGAGCATACCGCCACCACCTCTCTCGTGCTGCTTAACTTCTCGTAAAGGCAGTAGCCTTTCACCACTATGAGGGTAGCGTTTGGTTGCCTCCCAGACCAACAAGTCCGTAATCCGTGAGCCTATATCATGGCTCACATGCATGATCTGTATATATTTATGAATACAAAAATCAGTTTTAGGGATCCAGACATCAGTACAGTTGGCCACTCTGGGCAGGGGTGCTCATCCATTACCATCAGAAGGGCTTTTCTGTCCCATCAATACGGCTAATGTGATTACTAAGATTCAGGAAGAATTAGAAATAGCAGGGCATGAGAGAGCCTTATTATTAGATATGCTGAATCAGATTCATATTCAAACCATGGCATCCACAAATGAGTCTTCTAAAACTAATAGGGATGACAGACAGTAGACTTCTGGTTCTGCTACAAGAACAGTGTCAAGGATTAATCAGATGCTCATTTCTATGTAGCTTTGAACTAACGCTACTTTCATTCCTCCTGAAAGGTCCTCTGAAGATCCCATAAGCTTTGAAATTTTCTTAACACAGTGTAGTTCATACTTTATGATGACACAACATTCTTTTCTGCATGACAAATCAAAGACCTCATTTATTCTGTCTCATTTAAACAAAGAAGGATTAATTAATCAAAGTCCATCCCTACACAGCCTAGTAGCCTGTGTGTCTTAATCCAATGAGTTTTTGCAAAATACAGATGTTCCATGATGCTTAAAACAGTCTTCTCACTCTAAGACGGCGATCATGGGATTATATTCTATGTCTAAAGGTTGTGTTATCTCTAGTAGGAAACCGACAAATAGCTTCATTTTCTCATGTAATTTGCACACAAAATATAGATGCCCATGCAGGAAAGTAACCATAGAAAGTCGCTCTCACAGAAATAAAAAGCCGGCTTTGTATACAGAATTTATGTTAATACTTCTTGAAAGGGGTTCAAGTTGTCAGGAAGTGTCCTTAACTTTTGAGGAACGCTATTGCTTGTCAATGACAGACCATGTTTGAATACTAACCCTGTACAAGAGTCTGTCATTAGTCAAGTACATTGTCAGATGAAGGTTAAGGTTGCCATCACTCCTGTATACTGCTCCATGGCTGGCCTTAATAATGCAGGAGCATCTGTATGTTTTGTGGTTTTGACCTTTCAGAAAATGACAACCATCCAGAATAAGAAAATACGTGGAAGCGGAATCCATTAAAGGAATCAGTGACAACTGCCATATTTGTGAAGGAGTGTCCCATCTTCCAAACTCTAAACAAGGGCCTTTGTTTTCCTTGGGCAAGTAATCTAGACCCTGAGATATTGCAAATTTGAGTGTTCTACTGCAGAGAAGAAATTCTTGAGAGACACTGAGTATTACTTGATGTGTTCAGCGTTGAAGTTGGGAATAAACTACCACCACAAATAGAAAACAAATGTGCCTTGAATTTATTCCAGAAGCCAAGATTCTACATAGTCATTTTTTTATTGAAAATTTCCTGGTACAAACATCAATAAATATCTTCTACATTATATGATTATTTTTTAATAGAACATATACAATATAAATTGATTAAGAAAAAACTCGTTCTATATGGCACACATTATACAAGCATACAATAAATAGCAATTCATAACCACGGGATAAAAACAACATTATACTTAGACAACTCATATTGGGCTTCTAAGAGTCAGCCTCAAAACAGAAATTCCTTCTATGTTCGGGAAAACCTCCAAAGTTTAAGTGGGGCCCAGATGTTGGACTCCATTTTCTGAGTTTTCCTGCCCTTATGCTCATTAAGAAAGGATTTTATATTATGTATCCCAAGAAGCCTGGTGAACCGCATCTGAAAGGAGGGTGCTGTCATATCCTTCCAACCTGCTGTAATAAGAATCCGAAGCACCACCACAGAAATTAACACAAAGACTTTGATCTCTTGTTTCAGCCCCAGCTTACTATGGGTTCCTATTATCATTAGGGTAGGGGATAGGTTGATCTTAAAACCTAGCAGCCCCTCCCAAAATTTCTCAATTTCCCCTTGAATGGATTTCCATTTATCACATTGATGAAACATATGCAGTAGGTGGGCCGGCCTGAGAGATAAAATTCGATTTGTTTATAGTTATAGAGGTATAAGGTATCTTTTGTTAGCATGATGTATCTATATAAATGCTTATCGACTCTGTATGTTATGATTCTAGAAGGTTAAGTTAAGTTAGTAAAGTTTTTAATTTCTCTCGTGCTCTACCATTATGAAACGAGACGAAAACCACACAGACGCCATATTTGCTTGGCCCGTATCAGGCCTGAGCAGTGGTCACGTGTTATCCTCCAGGATGGCCTGTTAGTTGAGTTATAGAGAGCAGCTGAATGCACACTATTCTTTCGCTGTCCTGAGACCCAAGGTCGCATCTGGCTTCAGAGGTGAGAAGCGCATTCCTGAAGGCGCCGTGCCTGCCCTGCCAGGCACCGGGACGAAAGGGAGTCACCCCTCCTGACCCTCCCCGATAATAGCAGAAGCTATGTTTCGAGCTAAACCTGTGTACCATATATGGTCTTTCCTTAGAGCCTTAGAGCCAAGTAGTACTTTTCCATGTACGGTGACTTCACGTGTGGATCTGAAGGTATATATGCAATGTATTGACTGTAAGCGGGCAGTCTTCTCCGCGCACCTGATGGGTGAGGATGGGAGAGGCTCCTCTATAGAGTATTTTGTTTAATAAACAATTGACTTTTCTTCGCTGCCGACTGACTGGTTATTTGGTATTGGGGCTATTGGTAGGTATATCCCCTTATGTCATTTTTTATGGTACGTCAGGCCCTTCTAAACACCTCAGGCATCTGTTATCCTCCCTTTTACCCCAATTATACAATTTAGCAGGTGTGAAGTATAGATTAAAAAGTGTTTTAAAATGCTGTGCTCTCAAATTCGAGGATCAAAAAACGTTTCTATCTAATTGCAGGGCTTTATCCACATCCATGTCTGGGTCACCCAATTTTGAGGCCCAAGAGACTTCGCATCTTTCCAGATCATCTTGTATCCCAGTCAGTAGTGACCTATATACCATTTTAATATTGCTGCCTCCATTTAATAGGTAATTCAACAGATTATTTCTGTCTCCTAAGAAAATCCGGGGTCTCTTGGCCATTAGCGTTTGGGAAATCTGAATACATTTAAACCCTTGATTACCGAGATACCATACTGGATTTCCAAAGTGGCACATGACAATTAATTTTCAGGATTGCCAGTGACCTTTGCTCGAATTTCCAAACCCCCCAGGCACTACTTAATACCTTGTACCGCATTTTCTTGTAATACCGCCAATCCATTTTCCTTAATAGCAATCCCAAGGCCTCTCTACCCAATAGCACCACATATATAGAAGGGGTTTTTTGATTGCGCCACGGAGTATCAGCCAAGTTCGTGGCAGGATCAAGTTATATTGCCATCTGGGTTAACAAGCATGCCCATTGATAAAACCTGTACAAAAGGGGGTGGTGATGGACGGAGCATCGGAATCAATCAAACTCTCACACCCAGTCAAAAGATCTGGGTTTAATCCATCACCGTTCTTTAGCCCACTCTGCCACCCCAGGTCAGACATGGCTATATGCAAATCAGTATGACCCTGTGCCTCATGGGAACAGTCCAGCCCGAACTGCCAAGCCATGTCTTCCCTGGACCGGAAACAAGCTTCCGAGGACCCGTTTCTGGCATTCCAGCCGTCTTCAGCCCGGCTTGCTTGAATCCAGTGGCAAAGTGAGCAAGCAACTCACGTCTGAGCATACCCTGCCACACTTATGGCGGCCAAAAGCAGTACAAAAGGGGGTGGTGATGGACGGAGAATCTGAATCAATCAAACTCTCACACCCAGTCAAAAGATCTGGGTTTAATCCATCACCGTTCTTTAGCCCACTCTGCAACCCCAGTTCAGACATGGCTATATGCAAATCAGTCTCACGGTGGCAGAGTGGGCTAAAGAACGGTGATGGATTAAATCCAGGTCTTTTGGCTGGGTGTGAGTGTTTGACTGATTCAGATGCTCCGTCCATCACCACCCCCTTTTGTACTGCTTTTGGCTGCTATAAGTGTGGCAGGGTATGCTCAGACGTGAGTACCTTGCTCACTTTGCCACTGGATTCAAGCAAGCCGGGCTGAAGACGGCTGGAATGCCAGAAACCGGTCCTCGGAAGCTAGTTTCCTGTCCAGGGAAGACATGGCCTGGCAGTTCGGGCTGGACTGTTCCCATGAGGCACAGGGTCAGACTTATTTGCATATGGCCATGTCAAAACTGGGGTGGCAGAGTGGGCTAAAGAACGGTGATGGATTACACCCAGATCTTTTGACTGGGTGTGAGTGTCTGATTGATTCAGATGCTCCGTCCATCACCACCCCCTTTTGTACTGCTTTTGGCCGCCATAAGTGTGGCAGGGTATGCTCAGACGTGAGTCCCTTGCTCACTTTGCCACTGGATTCAAGCAAGCCGGGCTGAAGACGGCTGGAATGCCAGAAACCGGTCCTCGGAAGCATGTTTCCGGACCAGGGAAGACATGGCTTGGCAGTTCGGGCTGGACTGTTCCCATGAGGCACAGGGTCAGACTGATTTGCATATAGCCATGTCTGAACTGGGGTGGCAGAGTGGGCTAAAGAACGGTGATGGATTAAACCCAGATCTTTTGACTGTGTGTGAGTGTTTGATTGATTCAGATGCTCCGTCCATCACCACCCCCTTTTATACTGCATTGATAAAACCTGGCATTAGGAATTTCTAGCCCCCCTTTTTCCTGCGGAAGAGACAAACCTTCATTGAACGTCTAATCTTGGCGTATTGCCATATAAAACTAATTAAAATTGCCTCTATTGATTTTATCACGCCCTCATCTATAATAAGCGGGATAGATCGGAAAAGATACAAAACTTTAGGGAACATAGTCATTTTCAATACGTTAGCCCTCCCTATTAGGGACAAATGCAACGCATCAATTCTTTTCAGGTCCGCCGTTATTGATTTTAACACCTTGAATGCTACAGCTAATCCTCCTGTATGCAGACTTTTCTGGATTCCCATTGTTCATGACGAGCTTAGCTCGTCATGAGCGTATGGAGGTGTACATCATGACGAGCTGAGCTCGTCATGAGCGTCCAAGGGGTTAAAAGAGGGGTAAAGTTATCTTTAATGATTAAATCTGTCATTGCGTTGACCCTGACTCCTAGATAGACTGAAGATTCCACATATCTAGAGTCAGCTTTATTAATATTCTTGGTACAAATTATCTGGGTTTTGCTCTCGTTCAAAAGATACCCCGAATGACAGCCAAATTCTCCTGCTATCCCGGCAAGAGTTAGCATAGCCCTATCTGGTTCTAGGGTAATTACCGCCAGATCGTCGGCATATGCTAGCAGTTTAGTCTCAAACCCATTAAAAACCACAGGCTTAATATCAACACAGCCCCGAATCATTCGTACCAAAGGATCAATATAGAACGCAAAAAGCATGGGTAAGCAGGGACACCCATGATGTGTCCCCCTTGTGAGGCAGATTTTCTCCCATTAGCTGGACCCTGGACTCTGGGTCGCGATACATGGCCTTGAATGCACTCAGAATTTTAGGGCCAAAGCCCCTACATTCCAATACCCCATAAATACTTCCACTTCACGCAATCAAAGGCCTTTTCCACGACGAAGAGGATCATGGCCATCCGTCCCCCCGTGGCAGCCCGGGAATCAAAAAGAGCAATAGCACGCCCTATATGGTCAGTAGTCCCATGGCCTGGGAGGAACGCATGCTGCCAAGGGGAGACCAGACCGCCGATGATCCTCCCCAACCTTTTAGCAAGAACCTTGGCGTAGATCTTGGTGTCCGCATTTATGAGGGATATTGGCCTATATGATCCGGGGATCTCTTTTGGTTTCACCCTTTTTGTGAAACACAATAATGTTTGTTTCCTTCAAAGACTCTGGAATTAAGCCAGTACATATTATCCCACTAAATAAATCCAAGAGTAATGGGACTATTTCACTCAAAATACTCTTAGAAACTTCCAGCATTATACTATCTGGCCCTGCAGCCTTACCCGCACCCAGTTCCTGAAGTGCCTCACATACCTCACTAATTACCAAATCTTTATCTAAAGATTTTCTTTCTGAATCATCCAACTGTGGTCCTACATCCACAAACTCTCCCCTTGTCACATCAGTATCCATCTCTTCCTTATTTAATGTTTGATAAAAGTTTTTAAAGACTTTCACAACATCTATTGGTTCAGTATAATTCCGGCCATATTCCTGTATGTTTGAAATTATATTTTTTGTAAATCCCTGCCTAATCCGTAATGCCAATACTTTACCCGCCTGCTCCCCTGTTTCATACAACTTGCCCCTATGAACCTGGTACTCGCTGGCTGCTTTCTGGGCCATCTGCTTATGGATATCTGCTTTGATTATACAAATCATCAGTTTGCTCTCCTCCCATTCCTTCCTGTGCAAGATATCTCTAACATGTTGTTCTTCAGCTGCTGCCAATTGCCCCACCAGTCTCTCATTTTCTAACCGAGCTTCATTCCTAAGCGGAGCAGAAAAGCTAATTGTCTCGCCTTTCAGGACAGCTTTAAATGTTATTTCTGGACGCACTAAAGCGGCTTGCATCAAAGTATTCTTGGGTCCATTTCCCTAGATGCTCCACATATCTATTGTCTGCTAACAGCTTCCTATCAAAAGTCCATCTTGCTTGTTTTCTATTGAACATATCTAAATCATAATCCAAAACCAACGGACTATGATCTGAAATTATTTTTGGCAGCTTTTTGATACGAACATGTTTCCATTCTGCTAGAGATATTAAAAAGAAATAAAGTTTGGTTTATTTCTGAAAAGGGCAAGAGAAGTAAGTATACCCCAGGTTATTAGGCTCCTTATCCCCCCAGACATCAGCTAGTCCGTGTGACTTAATTAGGGAGCTCAATGCTCGAAATACCCTGGGTTTTCGACCTGCAATGGGGGCACTTGTTGGTAAAGTCAGCAGATATAGTTAAATCTCCACATACTATTACAGAAGTAGGCCAGCTAGTTAGTTCACTTTCCGAAAAATCAAACACTTCAGGATCATCCTGATTAGAGCCATAGATCCCGCAGATTGTACAGCCAATAGCTAACTCGACTAATGTCCATCTCCCTAGAGTATCAGCCTTATGGTGTTTTGTACCTCCCAGCGAACATTTAGATAAAATTGCTACACCTCTAACTGTAGAGGTCTTTGAGGAGCAGGCCAGCAGATCAAAGCCTCTTATATTTAACAAATGTTTCTTATCCCAGGGTAGATGGGTCTCCTGTAGACATACCACATCAATACAAGTTGAGCTCACAAAATGGACCAGCCTTTGCCTTTTCCTCCAATTGTTTAAACCCCCAATATTGATTGAGCATACCTTAAGTTTCCCCATGCATCCCTTTTAGGTTATCGCCTTCAACAACCCGATAATCCAATCGCTATCCAGTCTCCTCGGCGGTAACAATCTAATCCAGTGCTGCATGGAGGAGATGCACTATAAAGGAGCCACTTTGGATGCCATCATCGCTCAAAGAAACACCATCACTATAAATCACATACTCCCCTTCGACTGGTCAGACCACCACATGATCCTATTTCATATCAACCGACTAACTCTCTCTCAATCTCCTTTGCAAGACCCCCCCAAATGGTTGAGAAACTTCTCTCAGGTTCCCATAGGAGTCCTTGAAGAACAGAAAAGATTACTTATCCCCGACACCAATGACCACTTCTCCACTAATGACCTGCCTTAATGGTACAACACAAAGCTAGTGTCCATGCTTGACAAAATAGCTCCTATAAAGCACAAAAAGAGTAGAGCCATCCCATCCAAATCATGGTTCAACTACGACCTCAACTCTGAAAGAACAGATCTAAGAGCCAAAGAAAGAAAGTGGAGAAATAACCCTACATCTATACTCCGGGATCAACTCAAATCAGCCTGTAGTTAGTACAACAATCACATCAAAAACAAGAAATGCAGCTTTTTCCGTTCGGCGCTAGACAGTGCCATCAACAGACCCAAGGAACTATATAGCATCATCAGACAACAACCTCCAAGCCCATGCCCTCCTCTATGCAGGCATCCAAAGAACTATGCGATAACTTTGCCCAATTCTTCAATGATAAGATCACGAAAATCGAACTATCACTGGACGTCAACAACACGCACCCCATCAAGAGCATCGCAGCTGGGTTGCTTGATCTCTCTCCTGATTCCTCGCCCAATCCCTGGCTTAGCTTCCGACCCATTGAAGAAACTGAGATAGTCTCGTTGATCTCCACCTCCAAACCCTCAGCTCATGTCCTAGACCCCATTCCTCCCCTACTGACCAAAAAACTGAAGCACGCCTTAGCCCCGCTCTGGAGCTCAATCATAAATAGTTCCCTGAAAAACGGAATGATCCCAGTCTGCCTTAAAATGGGTCGGCCCCCCTGTTGAAAAAACCCAGCCTAGACGCGACAGATCTGAACAATTTTAGACCTGTGTCAAACCTCCCCCTTCTCAAAAAACTCTAGAAAGATGCGTACTACATCAACTAACCCAGCACCTGGACAACATCAACCTCCTTGACCCCCACCAGTCGTGTTTCAGAAAAGACTGTAGCACAGAAACCGCAATTCTTAACATCATTGACGATATCCATGGATCACTAGCCTCTGACCAATGCTGCCTACTCATTCTCCGTTACCTCTCGGCAGCATTTGATACTGTAAGTCACAAACTCCTCATAAGGGCTCTCCAAGAAAGAGCTGGTCTTGGAGGGGTAGTCCTCAAATGGTTTCCTCCTTTCTACAAAATTGCACACAAAAAAATCTAAATCAAAAACTTCACTTCCGACCTCCAAAAAGTCAACAAGGGTGTCCCTCAGGGCTCTGTGTTATCACCGCAACTCTTTAACATTTACATGGAATCACTCTCCAAACTTCTCAGAAAAGCCAACATCCACTTCCATCTTTATGCTGATGATACTCAGATCTATCTGGAAACCACCTCTCTCAAAGACATACAAAGACTTAATGATGTACTGAAAGATGTCCAGCACTGGTTGACAAGCAACCACCTGAAACTAAACCCTGATAAGACGGAAACTCTCCTCATCTCGAATAAGGAAGATAACCCCCAAATTGCCGAATGGTTGAAGGCCATCGATGCGCTCAACGGGAATCACACTTTAGCAGACTCTGTCAAATCTCTAGGCATCACTCTAGACTCAAAATTGAACATGGCAAGACACATTAAGAACTCGGCCAAAAGTGCGTTCCTTAACCCAGACTACTGAACAAAATAAAACCCTACATTGCGCCCAATGATCTCAAACAGGACACCCAATCTCTGGTACTGTCAAGACTGGACTATGGGAACGCAGTCCTCTCAGGAATTCCAAAATTACACCTGACTCCCATCAAAACAACACTGCATGCAGCCGCCAGAATGATCACCGGTATCAAGAAATTCGATCACATCTCCCCTGCACTCTAGGAACTTAAGTGGCTTCCAGTCAAAATGCGGCTTAGCTTCAGAACAGCCTGCCTCACCCATAAATCTCTTCACACCGGCAAACCTGAGTACTTGGCGAAAAAAGTCATAAAATCCGGCCAGACCAGGAACCTGAGAAGTTCTTAATCCCTCCTACTCCTCCCACCAAAAACGAAAAAAAAGAACTGCGGACCGATCTTTCACCGGAAGCACTCCCAAAATTTGGAACTCCATTCTCCCTCACATCAGAACCATTCCCTCCTTTGTAGAATTCAAAAGCCAACTCAACTGCTCCCTAGGGATTGGATAGCTCGGGGCAACTAGCGGACTTCGAGCTCTGCTCCAGCACAATGACTCCAAAGGACTCTGAAGGAAAAACGGTCCTGCACTACAATATGTTGCTCTTTATTTCTGCGTGCTTATGTTGATATGCCACTCTTCTATCCTGTATCTGATGATTATCTGTGGTGATCCCATTGTAAAGCGCTCCAATACCCCTGGGTCTGGCCAGCGCTATAGAAAACTTCTTAAATAAAAAAAAATAAAAAATAAAATAAAGTGTGCACATATAGAAGACCCTGCAATGCACAAAGCACAAAACAGAAACCAAATAGTACCAGGCATTCTCACTTTTTGAAATGATTCCCTCCCCTACCTTCCCAACCGTTACCACCCCTTCAACCCCCCCACCCCCACCAACCCCTCGCCCTCCCTCCATCCCACCTGCAGCCACCTCCCTCGTAAAGCGCTCAGACCTAGGTCTGTGCATGTGATGCCAGCAGCACTAGCGGCCACGTGATTCCTAGTTAAGCCAAAAAAAACAGAACCCTTATCCCCCACCCTAAAGAACAATCAAGCAACGTAGCAGCAAACCATGATTAAACCATAATTAAATGATGTTTCAGGTTAATATCAAACAACCCTCTTAACCTTATACCATGCCTTCAAACAATTTCCTACATTGCAGTAAAGGTTATTATGCATGCTTGCCCAGAGTATCTAAACATTCATTTGCTTTTATTTCAGATGCAAAATACAGAGTCTGCCCTTCATTAGTCACTTTTAGTTGTGCTGAATTAATAAGATACACTTGAATATTCTTTTCTTGAAATGGCTTAATTAACTGCCTCAGCCTCCAACGTCATTCCACCGTTGTGTGGCAGTAGTTGGGCCGGACAAAAACTGTGACCCCACCACTTGATCTCCTTGATTCTGGTCTTGCCTTCTCAGATATTGCCTGCCGCAGGAGAAAATTCCCCAGGAATACCAGATTCACCCGTGGCTTGTCCCCTCCTTTTGATACAGCACGTACTTTAAACGGGGTTCGGTGTGCCCTTTGGATTTCAAACAACCAGTTCCACTCAGGTAACTCCGGAAAGTCAGATTTAAACAGTTTGATTATGTAGGCCCTTGCGTCCGATCCCTCCGTCCCCTCTGGAACCCCCAGAACCCTGAGGTTATTTCTCCTCTGCCTGTTCTTAAAATCTTCTAGTTTCCACTGGATATCCTTAATTTGAGCAGTTTGAGTCTCTACTTGGGTGGAGGCTGGGGCCGCTTCTGATTCAGTCGCTACTATCCTTTCCTCAAGGTTCGTCACCCTGTCTCCTACATTTATGCAGGCCTTGGAGAGCTTCCTTACCACCTGCTTCATCTTCCTCAATGCTGCCTGGGCCTTGCGACTGTGCTGGCGGGTTTTTTCCCTATGCGAAATAATAGCTTGATGGATTATCTCCAACATAGTAGGGGGTTGTGGCATTTTCTGTAGTGGGTACACCAGAAAGTGGGGCGACAGATGAATAATCCCATTTTAGATCATTTCTGTCTTGACCTCGAATCTCTGGTTGAGTATTGGGTCTTTCAGTAGTTGCGAGGGGATCAAAGTCGCTGTCTGAATCCAGATTGCTGTCCCCTGGAAACGAGCTCCGTTCATCTTTGGACCATTCAGCCCCTTCCGAAACATAAAAAAAAGCAGTCACTTGGGTCCTTATCTTTATCGAGCTCCATTCATTCTATGTCTTTTTCGTTTATTTAGGTATCAGAAGGGTCTATTGCCCCCTCGACCCCTCCCACAATGTTATGATGAAGTTCTGTTTCAGCCTTCAATACTTCCAATACTCCAGGTATTTCATCTGGGCTCACCTGGCTCACCTCCTCCAGTTCTTCCCCTCTCACATCTTTCTGTGATCGAGGGGCTGTCACAGCCGGTGCCCCCGCTAGCTCGATCAATGGCTCCTTGTTGCGCGTCAGCAGCTCAGCTATCATAGGACCAGCGGGTCGGTTCTTGGCCGCCGTTCCACCTCTCCCTCTCCTTGGCGGATCAGGGGGTGGCCTCTGCAGTGTATGCGGCGTGTCACCCTGAATTAGCTGCGATGCACCTGGCTCTGTAGCGGCCGAGCTCACACCCGTCTCCCATCGCAGTTTGCGAGCTGCCGCCACCGCTGCTTTCAATCTTGCCATCGGTTTTGGAACCATTCTTCCGAAGCTTCGTCGATTCCCCAGGTGAGGCAAATACCTCCTAATGGAACGCTCCAGCAGCAGTCCAAGCTTCACAAGAGCCGCCCAGAACAAACAGTGATTCCTCCGCTGCCCCAGCATAAAGATGTGGGATATTTTCCTCACAGGTTCCTTAGATTAGCACAGCGCTGGTTCACTACATTTAGCAAAGCCAGTGGGCGTCCTACTCCTCACAGCTAGACCCGGTCCACCAGTGCTGCAGCCAACCTCTCAAGTGGTCGCCATCTTGCTTCCCAGAAACTCTACATGGTCATTTTACGCTGTTAACTAAGAAATAGGATGAAGACGATGAAATGGCACACCAGTATCTTTCTTTTTTTAGACATTTCTTGATTGTCATTTCACACTATTCATAGTCAGTTGCATCTGAAAGTATTGCTGAAATACAAATATATGGAAAATAAGCAAACATATCTAATAATCAATACTCACATGCTGTACAAGGGCATATGAAAAGTATCACAATGTTTTAGATCACTATAGCAAGGTATGAGCTTTAGTATGTCGTTAAGAACCATTACCATTCCTTGGTATCTCTCCATATAAGTGACTTGAATAGTATCACCGTTCCCTCTGTCCAATTGCAGTAGGTAGGTGAGGGGTATCTTTGGAGCTGGGTTAGATTGATTAAGCATACCACTACACAGGGCCCTCTTGTTAATTTTCTGACTCACCGGTTTCCAGATACAATATAATGGCAATCCCACGATCTCAAAATACTGTTGGGTGTGAAAGGAGGGTAGGAAGGGAAGAATGGGACCCACAACATTATAATGTATCCTCAAATAGGTGCATTTGATTATGGATCTAGTATATGCCTGCCTCACAGGTAGCCAAACGGTAAAATTCATCAAACCACTCTTGATATGTGGGCGTGTGTGAGGCATGCCAGTGTTACAGAATGCAGATCTCGCCCACCATTAAGGTCACTGATATCCATCTACACTAATGTTCAGTTGTGTCATCCATAAAATAATGTAAAAGGGCTGATTTGGCAGAGTCTCTGAAGGGTAAAGAACTGGTGTTGGGAACTTTTCTTCAGATTGAGTGTCCGTGATGAATTATTCACTCTTTGGTAACATTTATTATAAGCGTCAGTCCATACAAAGCAGCCTAAGACATATCTTTTCACCTAAAATATATCAGTTCTGAGACTGTTATGATCTTTTAGTACTGTTGGGTAGCCATGCACTTTAGAAGTGCAGAGAATAGAATAGAATTATAACATCAATTATCATCCAGGAAATAGACATGTCAAAGTAAATATTTTTATTCCAAAAAGATGTTGCAACAACTAAAATATCTTTGCGTTCTATTCTTTCCACTATAAAGTATGACTTCACTATTTTACAAGGTTTGGGAATTATGTTACAAAAGTAGCAATAGCGCTGAAATAAACCAAAACTGGATACAAGAAAGTATAAACATAGAACTATGAACCAGGGTTGCCTATGTAAAGAGGCAAAACTGGTCCAACCAGAACTTTACAACAAAAAATGTTGGTCCGTTGCCAATATTTATTTTAAGGTGATTATCATGGGAGATACAAGACTGTTGACCGGGTAAAAAATCTTTCTTGGTGGCCTGGGATGTAAAAGGCAAGTTGGGAATATAGGAAGAAATGCCATGCTATGCTCTTTCCAAGACTGAAAGACAATGACTGCTTGTCCTTTGAGAACCACTGCCACCGCTAAATATTCCATGTCTATGATATCGACAGAGTTGTTTGTGGAACTCCCTGGATTTCAACAACATAACACGACCCTAGACGTTATTGACTATTTCACAAAACTCCGGCTTTCCATTCCTCTGAGTAAACTACTTAATGCTCCAGAATTAGCAAAACTCATTTTAAAGGATATATGTTGCATGACTTGTCAAATATCATCATTTCTTATAAGGATACAAGTTTGTGATTAGGTTCTGGAAGGAGCTACTAAGACAGTTGGTAACAGCTACTCAGTCTTCTACTAGTTAGCATCCACAAACCAATGGCAAGATGAATGATTGAATCAGGACTTAGAGCATTGTCTTTGTTTTCTCGTGGCACAACAGTTTAAATGGTTACCATTCACAGAATTTACATGTAACATGTCTCTGCACAGTTCATTGGGATATTCACCTTACTTGTGCTGCATTGACTTTCATCCTCATATGTTAACTGCAGTTGACATTTCCAGTGTTGTTCTATGGTCTGATGATTTTATCATTCCACTTCCGCTTTTAGTCTTACAGATCCTACCTGTTAACACTTTTGTTGGCTATTGGAAATTAGAATGAGCAGCTGTAAAAAAATAAGACAGGTCTGCATTGCCTAAATATAGGTCGCCTTAGCAAAGGTGTTAAAAAGAATTTGAATTAATATGCAAAATTAAAAAAAGAAGACAAAGAGTAACACATATTGGGTCAAATACCAATAACAAGGGCCAATGCAAATGGATGCTCCATCATATTATTATCTTGCTTACCTTAGATGACTTGACCCTATGCAAAACATTTCTGATCTCTCATAAATTTGAACAGTGTAAATGGTTCATCATGGAATTTAGATTGGGAAAAAATAGCTTTCAAGCGGGAAGAAAGGAATAGGAGGTGGTGTACTTCAAGCATGATAAAATATTTTTAGGATACAATTAAAATAAATGACCTTGGAACCTAGTGGATAGAGGCATCAACCAAGTGTTCTACTTTCACCAATATTATTAGCTTTTTACCTTAGGCAATGGAAGCATCTTCGGTGAAGATAAATGAAAGAAACTTAATTATTATTTGGAGTGAGCAACTGCACACTTAAAGGAATAAACATGGCTCCATAAAGTCACTAAAGTAAATGAACACAACCTCCTGGTAGTGATGGAATAGGGCAGACAGGCTTAATTTCGGACAATGTATAAAGTGTGCAGTACCAAATCAGTAACAATGTCAAAATACAAAACAACAAAAATCTCAAACCAAATTATAAAAATAGAGTACAATGGAATAAACAAAATGACAAAAATCCAATAAGAGGAATCAGAGATATGAATTTTTAACATTTGAAGTAGAAATAGAACCAATTAAAAGTAAAGCACCAAGTCATTGGTGGGAGACCAGGACCAAGGTGCAATTTCAAGCCAATGGTGATGGAGCCTGGGTGGGTACCCTAAAGGGATTGCTCCCAGTGAAAGTCTGGGAAAAAGTTTTCAAAGGTTTCAAAACCTTCATCTGACAACCAAACAACCACAGGAGTACGCTCATGAAGCCCTCCGGAACCTCTGAGGAGTCACTTAGAGAATTATTGTACAAAACTATTTAACATATAAAAAAATATTTGTACTATTTGTTTTCAAGTTCAATAAACTTTTTGTTCCCCTATACTTTACCATACGGAGTTGTCTGCCAAACTCTGGATTTTCCTTGTGGTAAAGTATAGTCTATAATGGGAAAAGTAAAAAAAGTTTATTAAACATGGTAAAAAATAGTAAAATGCTTTTATGTTAAATACTAATGTAAATAGTTGTATATATTTAAATGATAAATGATTAACAAAAGACAAATAACTGCTACAGCACTGTTAAATTCATTTTGCTTTACATATTTGATTTGTTTAAATGTAATAAATTATATTACATTAAATAAAAACATTTTAGGAAGATTTATATTAATAAACAAATTCCCATCTAAAGTAAATAACTGCTTTTATTATGTATTAATAATTATTGAAAGTTACGTGTAGAACTAATTAAACATAATTAAATTATATTGTAATAAAAATTAACATTACATTATTATTTAAATACAAAAATGTTATTTTAACATTAAAATAAAATAAAAAATGTTTTCATTTTGGATAATTTCAATATTTTGTAAACAATAAGTTACATGTATTCATATTATTTCCTATGGGGTCTAGTTCAAGTCTGTACCTCTATCATACTGTATAGGAGTGTGTTATAGTCTTTGTAAGTTGCCATGTATGGTGGTGACATGTGCTCCTGTCATGGGCCCTTTTTGTCCTTTCCTATTGCCCACCCTGCTTACCCCTTGCTGAACTGATCACTTTTAGTAATAAATATTTGTTATTTCAGAGCTATTTCCTCCTGCCCTTCTCTCATTTACCGCTAAAAACATGTACCTATGTGTTCCGAGACTTCACGGTTGGAACAGAGATCTCAGGACAGAAATGGTAGGACAGGCAGAAGCATATACTTCCACAAGTAGTTTGTGAAAATATAATTTTCTAGTAGCGTTGTAGTACTACAACACTTACTACAAAGTGCAGTTTGTAACAAGGCCCCTAAGATTGGAGTTAACACAAATCTTGCCTTTCAAATTTTTGACACTGTGAAGTAAAGCCCAAAATTATAAATAACAATTGATTGTAAAAAGTCGTACATGTCTTTCTAAACCTACTTTAAAGATTTTTTTTAAAAGTTTCATTGGAATGTATAGCATAGGAGCATATCTATGTTTTAGAACTCTGGAGGAAGGATCGCAAACTTATAGAGATTTTGAAATGTTATTACTTATATTTTCAAGAAGGTAAAGCTTTGTGGTTACATAGTCAAACAGTGTAAAGTACGAGAATGAAACTTTATACAGCCTTTGAACATGATGTGTTAACTGCCGACATTTCCTTTCTCATAGCGAAGCCAATAAAACATAATTGCACACCTTACCTTCTATAAAATCAAGGCCCAATTCTTCATGAGTAACAAAACTTGATGTGGATATGGGAATTCCTAAGAGACTTGGTAAAAACTTGTTTTCTGCTACCTGGAGGGTCTTTACAGGTGTATGTCCAGAGACTCCTGCACCCTATGTACTCACCGACAGGCATGTCCTCCTGTATAGCATTATCAGTTCTTCGAGGGGGATTGTGTCCTCGATTTTTTGTGAACCTAAACAGGGATTCACAGGCCACCTTCAGTGACTAGGATTTTTGAAGAATCAGATGTTCCTACTTCAAACTGGCACGAAAAAAATGCCCAAATAACTAAAATCCATTGTTTTCTTTATCGGTGTATAGCCCCTAAAAACAACTTTAAGTGGGTGGTCTTTGGCCCGCTTGTTAAAATGTAGGATTTTCCAATGTTTGCCTTGAGGTTTAACCCCTGCATAAAACTATTAAACCCATCTAAAGGAGCGTGCAGACCATTTGTGGAACTGGCCAGGAGGACGGTATCGTCCGTACATAATAAAACCTGTACTAGGTGCTAACCAATTTATGGGACATCAGGGGTAAAGTATGTTAAAAAGGAGTCAAGGGCATTTATTTAAAAAGAAATAAAAGGGCCCCAGGATGCAGCCTTGTCTCACCCCACGGGTAACTTGGATAGGGGGAGTCTGGTCACCTTTTTAACACATGCAATAAGGATGAATCAACTCCTGCAAGCCCATGATATCCCACATTTTATTTCTATCCATGAAGTTAATGGCACAGGAGAGGTCCACAAAGACCATATGTATGGCCCCTCTCCTGGCCTTGACATATTTACAAATGATTAGGGAGAGATTTAAAGCTTGCTCTGTAGTGCCCATTCTGTGGAGAATCCCAAATTGCACTTTGGTTAAAAAAGGAGTTTTCATTTGCCAAAGCTTCCAACTTCTCTAAGGTGACCCTATCAAAGAGTCAAGTAGTGTAATCAGGCGGTAGTTGGATGGAACATTTTTATCACCTTTTTAATATATGGGAACTGTAACTGACTGCCTCCATGACTTAATTTGCCCCAATTATTATAGACCTATAAACATTTGTGAGAGTGGGTCCTGAGATCCAGATTGTGTTTAAAAAACTCCACTGGTACCCCATCTGGTCCTGCTGCCTTTCCTGATGCTGAGCAGAGTATATCTGTGACGATGAGATGTTAACTGATCACAAGAAGAAGAGATTCATAAAAGGAGAAAATAAAAAGGGCCGGATGTACTAAGCATTTTAACAGTTACAAAAGCCCGATCTGCCTTGGGGACTGGTTAAATGCTTTTTTATCCAATTTTAGGAATCCAAAAAATGAGGAAAATGTGTTTCTGACTCCTAAAATGGATTATGAATGGATAGTAATTTGGCATCCTTAAGGATGTGCTGAAGGGGTCCCTTCTAAATACTAAGGGACCCATTAGTATGTTGGGCGGCTCGCCACCGCCCGACCGGTGGTGGCGATTCGCCCGATATCTTACCCCGGTCACATGCCATTTACCCCCCACCATATTACAATGGCGGGGTACAGCGGCGTGCGGAAAGACCGTCCGCCGCTTTTCCGCCAGTCGGATTGTCAGCCGGGTGGAAAATACACACAACATGGTGGCGGTGCCTTGCAGGCACCACCATCCATATTATGATGCCTGCAGTGCGCATGCCTTTCCATGGCTGAGACTCCGCCATGGAAAGGCATGCAGTCTTTGGCTTTGGGGGCCCAATGCGTGCCCCGGGGTGTTTGGTGGTGAGGGGTGCACTTTGGGGTACCCATGGTACCCCCCTTTATTGGCATGTACATGGTGGCGGGCACTGCGCGGTGCCTGTCACGTTGTGCATGTCAAATGCCCAACATGCATCTTTTACATTGCCGCGGGTGCTGATTACAGCACCGCCTGCCGCAAGGTAAAAGATGCAGGATGCAACCCTTAGGGTGGCGGTTGCATCCTAATTGTCTCAGCGGTACTGCCACACCTCTGGCGGTCTGTCCCGTTTTCTGTTATCCACTTCTCCTTTGTAAATCTTTAAAAAAATAAGTTTGTTGAAGTGTAATCAGTGGTCCAAGGGACCACTGCTGATTGAAACAAATGTTAAAATACTTTAAAAAAATAAAACTTTTGTTTTTAAAGTGAGTCCCATTTTGTTTAAGAAAAACTGGCTTCATAAAAAAAAATATATCTTTACTTTATTGAAAATCAATTACAGACATGGTGGCCTGCAGACCCTTACAGGACATTCTCCCTGACATTATGTGAAAGGTACTTAATGAATATTAATTAGGCAGGCAGCATTGTGACTCAATTAGATTCTGTTTTTCATGAACAAACCTAATGGCACATATATTGGTTGGTAAAAATATTTATTGGTTGGACAAATAATGGACGCAGATTGTGAACATTATTTTGGGACCAGTGCTAGTACATCTGACCCATAATTACAAAAATGTTTTGGCAGGGAACTTTTGTTAGACAAGGGTCGGACACAAACAATTGCAACATCACATACATTTCCTTACCCGAGATGACAACTGCACACAGACTGGCAAGGGAAGCGTACAGCTGTGTTTTTCAAAAATTGCACCTTGTGCAAAACTTACAGGCTAACACTACCTTTGTGAGCACACAGGTAAGTTGAGCCACATAGTTGGCCACAACCAATGATGCAAATGTAGCTCACTCCGCGTAAGAGCCTCAGATCATCATTATATAAATATAACCACGACAGATCGTTTTCTTACATGAGTGATAAGGGCTGGTAGAGAGGAATTTTATTTAAAAATTCATCCTCTGGGCCTCTGGACTGTTTGACCCGCTGAGAGAGTGATTCCGGGTTTCCCTCCATTGGAATGGTGCTCCTTTGAATCACTGAACACCGAACTACGCATCTGTGTTGACCTGCTGCAGTTTAGTCTAAATTAAAATGCATCGGAAACCTACGGTTTCCTGTCTTTTTTTTATTTGCGCGATTCCTTTTATTGCCTATTTCTGCCTTTTGCTTTTGCCTCTTTCTTTGTCTACGTATTCAGAGTTTCTTTGGCGACATCTGCTATGATAAAGGATCGATTTATTCCCGGTACCGTTTAATGGATGAGGTTGTTGCAATCAGATTCAAAACTTTGGAAGTGTTCAGTTCCCTCTGGTTTAGATGTGTTAAACCTTCCTCTGTAATTTCTTTGAACTGCAATTGCTGTATTGCATCGTTTTTTCAATCAATTAGAACTCAGTGCTTTACACATTCTGGAGATATTTAAGACTGTGATTTTCACATATTGAATTAATTATCATTGAATTAAAAATAAAACCGCATTTCTTCAGTGACATTTTTTTCATTCATACCCCCATAGGCACTTGGCACCACAAAGAACTCATCGAGATTTTCCTCGGTGCTGTGTATGTGACTAATGTTATTCAAAAGAGACTTTTATTCTATAGGCAAATGCGCACTGTAGAACACTAGGACATTAAAAATGAAAGCCATTATTGGCAAACGTTCCTAACAGATAGATATCACTAAGATATGTACAAGCACTTCTGACTAATTGGTTTGAAAATGAAAGGCCTAATGTACGCTACTATTATAAATAGTTTTAATCTAATACAGTGGGAGTCTGAACCCCCTTCGAGATTATTACTACCATTTCTCATGATTTCTGTTCCTAACATTCGTGTCACCGCCCTGTACAGTAAGCAGCAGTTCATGCTGATGCATAATTCATGAGACTGAGTGGATGGCTAGGGTTACGATGAAAGGGATAGAGGGAATAAATGCGTTCCCTTACATAAC
Source organism: Lissotriton vulgaris (assembly GCF_964263255.1). Classification (NCBI taxonomy): domain Eukaryota; kingdom Metazoa; phylum Chordata; class Amphibia; order Caudata; family Salamandridae; genus Lissotriton; species Lissotriton vulgaris. The sequence goes on from NC_141693.1 coordinate 976,847,774, forward strand.
AATTGAGAAATGTAACTATGTTATATGCTGTTCAGTCTTCTTGTGTTGTAAAATAAAACCATGCTTGTTTGGCTAGCACACACACAATCATTTTTTTCATTGTCCTAATGCTTTTTTAGAGAGACAAAAGCCATGGAAAAGGTAGATGGAATATAGGCCCAGAGTAACAAAGCTTTATCATTGAGTTACATTTTTAACGCAGAGCGTTGTAAAATCCAGGTTGGAATTTACAAACCAAAGCGACTGGATATTTGTGTTGGTTTGAAACCATAAGTAAGACAAGCAGTGCAATGCACTGCTTTGCATTGCATAGCATAATGGGGGTGTTCCATGGGTGGCACTAGGGAGTTCCCAAGCATCCACCTATGGATTTTGACGCTGTTAGTAATGGGGTTTCTGGTTGGCTAGGGTATGCACCTCAGCCAGGCAGAACCCACCACTCTAGTCCGGGTAAGGGAGTTACACATACAAGATATCTCTTTCCGGCACTTTCGCAGGAACACGTCCACTCACTGCCTTTAGCTTATGGGCACTGGAGACTTTTGACCACACGTAAATGTAACTACATTAACCCCTGATGAAGGGCTTGTATGCCCAAAATGCATGGGGAACTTTGTATGAATTGACGATTCAAAGCATATGGAATGTTTAATTGAAATCAATTGATTACTTGATAACCTACGAAGAAAATAAAACAACTAACGAAACTTACCACACCAGGAATTTAGTGTTTTTTACCTAAGGATTAACTATTGAATTCTGCACCAAGTGCAAGAGGGAGACACTCTCTTAGTTTAAGAAAGTGTGACCATGTATACATCCAAGATGACCCCTGCTCACCCCCTCGGTAGCCTGGCCAGAGCAGTCAGGCTTATCCCAGAGGCAATGTGTAAAAGCTTATATACAACACACACACCAGTGACAGACAACATACAATACAAAAGAGACTCCACACAATAGTATTTAAAATATCACTTTGTATTAGAGCAAAACATTGCACCATCATCACATAAATCATAGACCATATCATATAACTCCTAAGCAGTTTGCCGAGTAGGCAGTTGTCATGAACATAACATTTAGTGTAGTAAATCAATATTTATCAGTTGCACATGTCAAAAAGAACCCATCATGAGAAAGACCATTACTGGGAATACCATTGAGTGCCTGGACATGATAATAAGGGTAAGGCAGAGAACACGTTGGTATGTTGCCTATATTCAGAAAGTACTCCTGCTACCGAGAGCCATGTTCTACTGGGCTCAGCAGAAACTGGTCAAATAGCCTCCATTAGGATTTGGCAGAATTGTGGGGGAGAACCGACTCAGATCCCCACCTTGGGATTAGCATGTGGTGCTAACCGTTTCCAGAGCACACCGTTCCGGTTGTGCTACAGCTGCTCTAGTTGTGTGACTGCCTGCCCGGTACTTTTGAACAAGGGGAGCGAGCAGGACCTGCATTTACGATTCTTCCCAGCTCAACTGACTGGCCTTGGGTAAAAACAAAGAGGCCCACATCGGCCTGGGGCACAGGCGGCTGAATGCTCCTGAAGTCCTTCTGCTCGACTCCCTGTGGACCCCAGCTCAGCCGAGCCGCGAGGCTCTGTCTGGCAATGGGCAGGGCAGGGCCTGGAGCTGGGCGGAGCTTCTGCATAGGCCTTTTATTCTTCTGCTTGCTTTGGGAGCCTCTGGAGGCCTGGGAAGGCATTGCCGGGTGAAGAGGGAGTCTTGCTCTGTGCCTGCTGCTAGGCAACGCCCCACGATCCTGTTACACTCACCCAGCTGGGGAGTGGCCGCACTTTGTGGCCTTCCAACAGCAGGTGAGGGGTAGCAGGAGGAAAGGGGCACCTGGATGTTTGCCAATAAAAGCGTGACAGCACCAGGATGGTGCAAACCAGAGTGCAAGCACCAGAACTTGGTAAAATAGAGTGCAAGCACTAGAACTGTCTCAAATCTAAGTAAAAGCACACAGAAGGAAAACTTTGTTGTCCCTGAGTCTTCCACTGGAGGAGGCCAGCACACACAGGCGGAGATTTTCTTCACAAGCAGAACACCACAGCAGGGCAAAAAGAGTCAATCCTTTTTCTCCACCACAGACAGAAGCTGCAACTGCAAGCCAACCCACCCTTCACACAGAAAAGGCAGTGATCCTCACACAGTCCTTCCGCTTTTCTTCTTGGCAGGATCCTCTTGTTTCTTGAAGTAATGTAATCTCCTGGGGTTTAAGGTCCAGAATTTATATCCCATTTTATCATTGTTCTCTTGGCTTCAGAGTCTCTGAGCTCAGACCAAAACAGTTCTGTCCTACCAGGTCCAACATGACCACCGGGGGTGGAGACAGCATTGTTCAAAGGAAACACAGCCTATCAGGGGCTAGTAAAACTCCTCCTTCCAAGGCAGGACATACCTCAACCCTCCTTGTGTCTGTCTAGAGTGAATGCACACTCTAGCTCCAGTCACTCCAAAACCAGACACTGAACACAGAAACAAGCAGAGGCACACAGAATGTTCCAGTAAGAAAATTTCCACTTTCAAAAAGTGGCATTTTCAAATACACAATTGCAAAAACCACCTTTACCAAAAGGTGCGTTAATAAATTCTGAGTTCAGAGAGCCTAAACTCCATTTTTACATCTTGCCCCAATTGAAAGTCATACATGTAAAATGTTACAGTACAGCCTCAATATTAGCCTATGGGACAGACAGTCTTTCAACAGTGAAAAGCAAAATACTCAGTATTTCACTATCATCCTGATAGTGAAATACTGAGTATTTTGCTTTTCACACACACCACATGTCCTACCTTTCACATATACTGCATCCTGCCCATGGGAGTACCGTGGTCTACATTAGGATGTACGAAAAGGGAAGGTTTGGGACTGGCAAGTGAGTGCCCTTGCCAAGTCGACATGCCAGTTAACAACTGCATGCGCAGACACTACAGTAGTAGGTCTGAGTCACATTTACAGGGCTACTCATTTGTGTGGCACAACCAGTGCTGCAAGCCCACAAGTGTTACGTTTAGTAATGTGTCCTCACAGAGGTAGGACCCTCAATTAATGACTCAACAAACCACAACACTGACCATATATACAAACATAAAACTCAACTAAATTGAAATATTATATATATATAGATATATATATTTTTTTAAATAAATCAATAAAACACTTTTCAATTTAGCCTACTTTTTTGTTTGTATATATGGTCAGAGTTGTGGTTTGTTGAAACATTAATTGATGGTCCTACATCTGTGAGGGCACATTACTAAACTTAACGGTTTCTTTTGTGGCAGAACCACTGTCCATATAACGTATCTATCCCCAGGTTCTGCACATGACTGGGTTACCCCATTGCCATTATTACAAGCCCACTAGTAGCATTTGATTTAGACGCCCTGGCATACACCTTGCACTCTACTAGGGACTTACCAGTAAATCAAATATGCCAATCATGGATAATCAACCATATTCACAATTTACACAGAGAGCATATGCACGTTAGCACTGATCAGCAGTGGCAAAGTGCCCAGAACCCTATAGCCAATGAAAACAGGCTCAGAAAAACAGGAGGCAAAAGGCTAAAAGTTTGTGGATAAGCCTTCAAAAAGGGCCCGGTCTAACAGAGGCAAAACCATATCTACAAATAATTGGAGAAATGGAATTGTGCCACATTCCTGAGCCTCCCTGAGCCTGGCGTAACGAGGTCAAGTATTTTTATTTCTCCTTGTTTTTTCTTCTTCGTTTCCTGCACAAAAACGATGTTGACCACAACGCAGACCCTCTTACATTTGGCACAATAGTGTCTGTTTTGGTGCATGGCTGCTTGAAGAGTGCCAGCACAGGGTGAAAGCAAAACTGTAGCACCTCTGTGTGGATCTAGTGCAGTTCTGCTTTCTCCAGTTTACGCAGTGCAGTGTAGCAACTCCACTTGCTGTGTTGCATGATTTATCTGTAAATCAGGGCCATAATGCCCAAGAACAACAGCATCATTCCTATTGCAGTAGAGAATCTGAAATCTGGTGCAAACACTGTTGCTGCCCAATTTCACATTCCGCACATTCCGAGTTGGTTGCAAAGTTTACATTGACCAGGGGTATTTCCCTGAGCAAATTCCTGTTAGCATTACCCGGAGGAATTTGGACCGGAACAAAAGGTCAAATAGAGAGAAAGCTTGCGATTTTACAGCAGTGTCATTAATACAAATCCTGTATGTTATCCCCCATTCTCAACTCCAGAGCGCAGAATCGGGAAGCCGAAAATGCCCAGGGTCGAAATACAAGTTACAGTAATGGTATTTCTCATGGATGGGTTCATTGGTTATATTCCGATCAGGTCAGTATACCGATTTAAATTAAGCTTTTACTTTTATGACTGGAAGGGAAGTTCCGTCCAAAACCTATTTAGAAACTCGCATGGGCACAGTACAATAATAGCCCAGAATCATACGGTCCCTTTCTATTTGCTACTGTAACTTTTCACACTTTTTGCCAAAATTAACACTTGGCAGCCGCCATCTTTCTCTCTCCTTGCTATTATCTGACACGTTTCAGGTGGAAGAGCGGCACGCTACTTTGTGTGTATGCGTCTTGTAACTGAGTATTATTGGTCATAATACCCCAAGTGAAACGTAATGGTAGAATTTCCCCTTTAAGATATTTCTACTTTTTCTCAGCCGTAGCCATTTATGTTGGGATCCAAATTCTCATCATTTCATTTCTGAAGCCTTGGAAAGTAGCCTTCTGTTGAAGTAATTTGACTACCTGCACTTTCTAAAGAACCCCCCTCCCCAAGTTAAAGATCTATAAACCCTAACATTTAAACCCAAGATAGGAAGCTTTTCAGCAGCCACCACTTTCAAATTATAGCCTTTGCGATAAAAAAGCAATTACCAGTTATCTTTTGTTGAATTTGGAGATAAGCACCACATCTACTTACATTCGGCTTTATTTTTATAATATTGTGTTTTCTTTCATATGGGAAGTCATCCGTTTTTCTTTGCTGTTACCGGTTAGTGTGGAGACTAGGATTTGCGCGATCCTCGAAAGTGGTTCTATAGATTCAGATGTCCAAATGAAGTGGCTCTTTCTTTCAGTGGGCTGTTTTTTGTCAGCAGAACAGAGAACGGTGGGAGCAAAACCCAAGGATAACCATTCTCTGCTCTTGGGGGCACCACATACATGTTAAAATTGTTCTCGGTAAAATCACTCTGGAAGAAGCATTTCCTACTTGGACATTACAAAGTGAGCTCCTTAACTGCTGAGGTAAAATGTTATAAGCGTAAACATTAACAATGCATTCTAAACGAGCCATGTTAAACATGGCCCATTGGTATTTTATTGCTGCATTCTCTTTCAGAGCCTTAAATTTAAAATGCTCACTGGGCGTGGCCGTCCACATCACAGAGGGCAGTCCGTATTCCGTTGGCACCGGGGACTGGTGCCATGGTCACAATTTGGAGCGGGGAATCCTCTATAAAAGTTAATGTAAAGTAATTGCTGGCCGGCTGCCTGAAGGTTTCACTGGATCAGTGGTAAATTTCTGCCGGTGGCTGCAGGTGGCAGGCACTGAAACTCATTTCTCGGGGCCCGGACTTATTTACCCTTATTTACTCCTTGACACAGGGGCAAAATGGCGGCCGGTCACTCGGCTGTGTGAGCTGGCGTTCCAAGCTCTCCAAGCCAATTCCATCCATGTGAGGCTACCGCTGTGATGAAGCAAGCAGCAGGCAGCTCTGAGGCTATTATTTTGGCGTCTGACTCTGCCACGGCATGAATTATCTATTAAAATACCCCTGCTTGGATATATTTCAGCGCGGTCCGGTCTCTCTTGGGCATCCTGGTGTGTCTCTGGCATAATGGCCCCTAAAGCGCCGCCGAAGACTTCAAAGATCCGCGTCGCTATAGCGCCGTCAGCGACCCCCGGAAAAGTCCTCAGCAGAGGAAAAGACTTACAAACCACCCGCGGTACAGAGGAGACGTGGCGGGCGTCGGCAAAACAAAGCAGACGCTTCCCTCGCTTTTCAAGCTGCAAGCGGGGAAGTCAAAGAAGGTAGATACTCAAGTGAGTGGAGGTACCGGTAAGCGGGGCAAGCGGTTGCGGGAAAAGCGGCAAGCCGTAATGAACTGGACGGGGCTGTTCTAAAGGCAGACTTGCCCGTTAGCGCGGGGGTACTTGAGAACATGTGTGTTACGGCCCCTGTGTGCTGCGGGTCCCCGCATCTTCAACGGGCAGAGGGGGCCTATCAGTCCAAGTGGCGGTCTGCCCAAACAGTGACTTGTTACCTCCAGGTGAAAGTGGAAGCACTCTTGAAACAGTCTCTAAAGGGGAAAGTGAACTCCATACCAGGGTTTCTTTTCCGAATAATGGAACTATGGGAGATGTAGTTCTGTATTCTCCTGTTGTGTCTATGGCTGCTCAACCAAACCAACGGAATCTGCAAGCACCCAGTGAAGACATTGATTTGGCAAGCGCAGAAGCTCAAGGGCATGGTTTACAGGCCCCAGTTGATGGCAGTGGCTCTGGCAAAGAGACTGAGGGTGCTGAAAAATTCTACTCTTTGTCGGAACATACAGGATCCTCAGAGGATGAAGACCGCGGATAAAGAATGGACAGATGACAATAGTGATTTAACTGATTAGCAGCTCAGTGAAGCTCAAAAGGCCAAACTTTTTGCCCGAGGGGAGGGAACTGTTTGCAAATCTATAAAATCTAAGTCAAACGATCAAGGAGGGCTTGCTTCAAATAAGGTATCCGGATTAACAGGCTCTGCAGGATCAATGGTTTGGGATTACTCGTTCTCTACCCAGTCCGGATCTGCAGATGTTTCTAAAGCTATCAATGGTACTCAAGGGCCACCTGTAGAAATAACTCTCTCAACCATCTACCAGATTATCATGGCCCATCAGGAAGAGACGTGCAAGGAGAGCTCTCGGACACAAGGGGCGTGTCGAAAGATGCAGAACTCAACCCGGAGAGTCGCCAAAACATGTTCGGATATAACTTCTAGAATTGTAGAGGCAGAGGAAAGGATCTCTGCCTTGGAGGATGACCTGGAAATACAGAAGGGTCTCACGGATATGGTTAAAGCACAGAGGGATGATATGATCTGGAAGCTGACGGACCTGGAAAATAGAGCCAGGAGGAATAACTTAAGAATTTTAGGAATTCCGGAGGGCAGAGAGGGGTCTGACATCAGACAGTTTGTTGTGGAATTTTTCTTGGAAGCATTTCTGGACTTAAAACAGTGGTACTGGCAGGTGGAGGTTCTACGAGCTCATCACTTTCCCTTCAAGCTAAAACAGAAGTCTGGCTCATTTATGGATAAGTCTTGGGCTATACTGATTTCCATGTATAATTTCTTGGCTAGGGAGGGAGTATATGACCTAGCAAGACCAGATAAGAAGAAAATAGCGAAAGACTGTGAGTTCTTTGTCACACCAGACTTCTGTCAGGCAACAGTTGAGCGGAGGTGGCAGCTCCGCCAGCTGTTAGCTCCATTTCAAGTGAAGTGTGCGCAAGCCTATCTGTTTTTCCCATCAAAGCTGAAAATATTCTACCAGGGTCAGACAAGATTTTTCCTATCTGAAATCCAGGTAAAGGAATTCTTGAATTCTATTTAGGTTCATTTATTTTTCTCCTTTCTGCTGCTCTTCTTCACAGGGGTCACTATCTTTTGTAGGTATAAGGGTGTGGGGGGGGGGGGTTCTGGTGATATCTCTCTGGTCTCAAGGGGGGAGGGAGGGGTGGGGTCCCTGATGTTTTGGCATTGGCTTTTAAATAAAGTTTTGACAATCGCAATATCTGTGATGGTGGTGCTTCAGAGTTTATGAATAAAAGGGGTGGCATTTGTTTAGTAGTATTTCATGTTGAGTTGAGATTAGGATTTATATTCCGTTTAAATGGCGCAGGGTAGGCTCTGTATAAGTACGTGGAACATCTGTGGTCTAAATGATTGCAAGAAGCTGGCGCTCTTATCTAAAATTTTATACAATGCAAACTGACATACTATGCCTACAAGAAACACATGTGCCATTGGGGTGCGGGAGTGTCTAAAAATCTTGGGGTTTGATTTAGTAGCTTGCACAATTCAGTCCTCAATGATTAGAGGTGTTACCATACTGCTAAGGCGGGGGGTCGGTAAAAGGGTAAAAGTGGATAGAGCAGGAAGATGGGCGATAGCTGAAATCTTGATTAACAATAGATCTATGTCAATCTGCTTGATCTACGGATCTAACTTAGACGACCCCGAAACTCTGAAATGCGTAAATGTTGATTTAGCATTATGGCCACACCCAATGATTGTTTGTGGTGATATGAATATTCATCTGCCAGGTAACTTTAATTTGCTAAGTAATCAAAAGTATCATGGGAGGAAGCCAAGGGTCTACAAGGCCCTCCAGACTTTAGTTTCTGAGCATGGACTTGTCGATGTCTGGTATAGGCATAAAAAAGAGAACGACTTTACGCATTACTCCGCCCGCACTATAAAATGGTGCGGCTGGATTATCTTTTCATGCCTGATCAGCTGGTAGGTGAGGCCTCGGTCGAAGTTTCCCCGAGAATTCTATCCGACCACATTGCGGTGATTGTGGAATTCTTGTGGTGGAGTTCGGTCAGAGCCCCTAGATCATGGACATTCGAAAGAAAACTTCTTTTAAATCAGTCCTATCAGAACCATATGACCAAACGGATAGGGAAATTTCTCAGTATCAGCATAGTGTGGGACACATTTAAAGCCGCGGTGCGGGGGGGGCTAAGAGCTTCGCAGCCTATCGAGGGAGGTCCATTCAGGAGCAGATTAAAGGGCGTGTAGAACAGTTACGCATCGCGGAAATGGAACTGACACAGAATATTAAGGATGGTCTCAACACTGATCAAAGCCAACAGACAGTGGCTTTGGTCCAATTTAATTCATTAGAATTTTTTGTGAAGGACTTAGCTACAAAATACACCCAATATTGTGCAATGATGTATGAATTTGGCTAAAACTGTGGCAGATTCTTGCCAAACGGCTTCAGCAGATAAGTATGGCCAATAGAATTATCAGGGTGATAGACCAGCAGGGACAGGTTCAGGACACTCAGGAGGGGTTATGGATGTCTTTCGAAAGTTCTATACTCTGCTATATAGAGAAGAGACGGATATGACATGTATTGAGTCTTTGTCTGGAGGATTTTTGCAGGGTCTGGATACCTCCAAAGTTACAATGGACCAGATTGAAGTCCTGTCAGGCCCAATTATATGGGAAGAGGTCGAACTGCCCATAACATTCCTGCGAGAAAACAGAAGTAACTGTAAGAAACTGGAGCGAAGTTGGCGCCGGGGCTATGACCCAGCAGCCAAAGCCCGCTACAGATCTGCGCTAAAAGAATTCCACAAACTGAAACGACTGACTATGAAAGAGTACTTTGCAGATAAAATTCAAAGAGCAGAAAACTCTACTAAGGCCCTTTTTAACATTGTCAAGGATTTTGCCAATCCTTCTGCAATGGCCTCCCCTATCACCTCAAGCCAATCACTCAGTGAAGGACTTTCCGACTTTTTCTATGAGAAAATAAACAAGATCACAGTAAACATCCAGCTTATTTATTTTACTGTACCACCAGCCCAGCCCATCAACTGTGCGGAAGTGTTTACCTCATTCAGTCCACTAACGGAAGACCATGCTCTATCTTTATACCTGAAATGCAAATCTGGCTCTCCTCTGGACCCCGCTCCAGCTCATGTCCTGAGTGACTTAGCACCTCTATTGATTAAACCCCTTTTAGATATTTGGAACTCTTCATTGGAGTCTGGTCTTTTCCCCTCTCTATGGAAACAGGCACTATTGATACCCATCCTAAAAAAAACTGGGGCTGACCCATCTTGCTTCAACAACTACCGCCCCATTTCACTGCTCCCCAAGCCCGCAAAAGTGTTGGAGAAGGCGGTTCAGGAGCAGCTCTCGGAATATCTAGAAACCAATCACCTCCTTCATGACACTCAGTCAGGGTTTAGGCCTGATTTTAGCACAGAATCAGCTTTATTGGAAGTGTCTGAATCCATCCTCGAGTGTGTGGATAGGGGCGAGGAGGCCATGTTGGTCCTCCTCGACCTATCCGCTGCATTTGATACCATCTCACATGACACTCTACTGATTCGCTTACAGGAGGTAGGTGTTGGTGGTACTCCCCTGGCTTGGGTGAAATCTTTTCTGTCAAACAGATCTCAACAGGTCTCCCTCGGACCCTTTGTTTCATCTAAAAAACCATTGAGATGGGGGGTTCCGCAAGGATCTGCCCTCAGTCCTCTTTTGTTTAATGTGTACCTGAGGCCTTTGGCGGAGTTAGTCGAGGCATGGGGCATCAGAGTGATCTTTTATGCTGATGATACTCAGCTTGTGTTTTCTTTTAGGGATCACTCTGACAGCTCCATGGCAGACTTCTGCCACTGTCTGGTTAACATCGCCTCATGGATGTCCATCAACAACTTAAAATTAAACACTGACAAGACGGAGGTGTTATTTTTTAATCAAAAATCTCCCATCCCCTCCACTATTTGGTGGCCATTTCAACTCAATCCCCCCCCTGTGCCGGTGCTTGCCGCCCGCAACCTGGGTTTTCAATTTGACACAGCACTGTCTTGCAAGTCCCAAATTAATAAGGTGTCATCGGCTTGCTTCGGAAAACTCCGAATGATAAAAAAAATAATTCCTTTCTTACCCCTTGATTCCCGCAGAGCAGTAGTACACGCTTTAATTACATCTCATTTGGACTATTCTAACAGTCTATATGTGGGCGCCCCGGCATATCTCATTAATCAACTGCAATTAGTGCAGAATTCTGCGGCCGGCTGATCTGCAATATCCCATACCGCCACTCGATTTCACCCCATTTGGCCAAACTCCATTGGCTACCTGTGAGATTCCGTATCCAGTTCAAGGCTTTGGTCCTTGCTTTCAGAGCCCTCAATGGCCGTGGTCCTGCTTACCTAAGGCTCCGAATTAGACGATCTACAGCTACAAGGGATCTGAGATCCAACCATCTTGGACTTATGTTCTGCCCACGTTTTCGGCTATCTCGCACAGGCGGTAGGGCATTTGCTGTAGCCACTTCCAGACTGTGGAATGCCCTTCCAGTAGAACTCAGACTCCTTACATCCGAGGTTGCTTTTCGCAGGAAACTTAAAACCTGGTTTTTCTCCCAGATCTAGCTGGCTGGAACCTCCTGTTTGACCCTCTAGGACCACTCACGCTGTCAGCGCCGGGACACCCCCGTTGGGGGTAGTTGTTCGCGCTCTACAAGTGACTAAATAAATAAATAAATAAATAACATTTCTGGCTAGTTGGAAGGCCGCTGGACCGGATGCTATTCTGCTAGAATTTTATCGAGCCTTCGCCCAAGAAATTCGACTGGATATCCTATCGGTCTTCAGTGATGCCCATAGGGGTATCATACCTGAATCATGGAGGCAAACAACCATTGTGCTCTTTAAAAATAAAGATAAACCTGAGCTTAATCCGTCATCCTATCGGCCTATATCATTAATCAATACATACAGTAAAATATATTTAAACATAGTAGCCTCCAGTCTTGCAGAAGTTATTACCCCATTAGTCTCTATACGGCAACATGGTTTTATCCCTGGCAGGGATACGGCCGGCCATGTAAGTCAGGTCATCGCCCTGTTGGACTAGGTGCAGGCCACGGAGTCAGCCCTTGGGGTGATCTTGTTGGATGCTGAGAAGGCATTCAACAGGGTCTCCTGGGGTTTTCTGTGGGCAGTGCTGCGCTGGAAGGGATTCAGTGCGGAATTTATACAGGCACTCCAAGCATTGTACATTTCTCCAGTGGCAACAATTCGCATTTCTGGTCAGGAAAGTGGGCTACTTAATATTGGTAGAGGCACTAGTCAAGGCTGTCCGTGTTCGCCTTTGCTCTTTGCTCTGAACATTGACCCTTTTCTTAGTAAAATTGAAGATGATTCAAATATCCTGCCGGTTAGGGTCAAAGGTACAGACTATAAGACGCGGGCTTATGCGGACAACATTGTGGTTTTAACTAGGGATGTTGCTGTGGCTTTCGCGAACTTAAAGAGCCTTGCAGAGCAATTCGGAGTATCATCAGGGTACAAGCTGAACATTGACAAGACACACATTTTACATTCAGCCTTTATGTGTCCCCTTGATGTTCCTCTTATTACGGAAGCAACATATTTAGGGGTCAAAATCACTGCTTCTGTAGCTAGTATCCCTGATTTGAATATTCTCCCAGCTGTCAAAGCTATTAATACCAAACTTGAAAGACTAGATCATCTGCATCTCTCTCTGTATGGCCGATGTAACATTCTTAAAATGCTGGTCCTCACGAAATTAATGTACTTGTTTAGAACCATCCCATTAGAATTTTCCTAAGCATCTTTGAGTAGCGGTGAGAGGGCCTGCTCTAGAATTCTCTGGGGGTATCGTCGATCACGCTGAGCGCCTAAATGTATGTGCCTCCCTAGAGATTGTGGGGGGTGGGCGGTCCCCAACATTATAGCGCATTACTGGTCGGCTATGCTGCAACATATTGGAATACTTTTAGTAGGAGATAGGGCTGAGGTCCCACTGGCTAATAGACCCACTATCTATGAAATCGGTCTGGGTGATGTGGCTAAGGGCATTTTAGTCAGAATACTCGAGCCGAGTTATTTTAAAAAGACAAGGTTCAAAGTAATTCAGGCTGTATTCCCGATTTGGCGGAAGATTCGTCGCAAGTGTCAAATCTCAAACATCAATATTTACACGCCTTTTTCTGCTGCTGGAATGTTGCCACTGATATTTTAGGATCAGGTCATTTTCAGATGGCAGTTATTGGGTCTCCAGGTTATTGGTGATTTGTGTTCAGGGGGCAATTGGCTTCCTTTTCCTATCTCAAGGAGAACTTTAATTTACAGACTCATGATTTTTTTAAATACCTCCAGATCAGAAGCTTTTTCGGCAAACCCCAAAACAATATGGCCATAGAGTTTGGTAAGGTGCCTATAATGGAAATGGCCCAAAGGAAAGCAAGAATACGAGTAGTATATTAGTATTTTTTAACTTGCTCAAATCGATGATTTGGAGGCCCAGAACATTAAGTGGGAGGGGAAGTTTGGCAGGACAGGAGTGGATATTAGGTCTGCATTAGAACTTGCAAATCAGACTTTTGTTTCTGGTAGCTTACAGACACAATGCTATATGGTAATGTTTGATTTGTATTATACACCTGCAAAGATTGTAAAATGGGGGGGGGGGGGCGGAAGGGCGATAGTTGTACCAGGTGTGTGCTCAAAGCTGCCGATGCTGTCCACATTTTTTTTTGTGTCCAAGGTTTGTGGAATTTATCCATGAAGTTGAGTATTTTATCAATGAAGTGTTAAACATTCCGGTTAAAATATCCCCAGAATTTGTGATAATGGGCTGTGACTGTACAGGGCCGGCGGATGGACTTAGACATATTGCTGTGTTCCTCTTTGTAGCAATGGCAATGATTCGATTATGTATTACATCACAATGGATCAGCCCGGGAGCTCCCACATTCTTTAATTGGAGAGCTAGAACGCTTGCATTGTATACTTTGGAGTCACCTGTTTATCTTTTAAGGGGAAAGAAGAGGCGGGAGTTGGGCACTAGAATATGGGTTCCCATTAAGGAGTGGTCCAATGGTTGATGGGCATACCAGAATTGGACTATCGGGTGTATTGCTTCACAGATGTGTGTCATGTTTTTTTTCATTTTTTCTTTGGATTTATTCTGCTCATTTGTTTTTCTAGTTGCTGCATAAGTGTCTGCCTGTCACCCCCGGCTGGTCTTCTTGTAATCGTGGTCATTCTAATTTATCTTATGCTCCGGCTGTTTCCTTTTTTCTTTTTCTCTGTATATTGCGTTCATCATGACCTGTGTTAATTCTAAAATAAATAAAAAGATTTAAAAAAAAGAAATTAAAAAAAGACACAGAGTAAGAGGAATCGAAATTTAGTAAAACAGTGGCAAAGTGAGAAAGTTGGCACGAAAAAGAAGAACCTTTCAGTGAGTTAAAGCAATAGAAGTGTAGGTTGGTGAAAGACAGGCATGCAGTAGAATCGAGGTTGGGTATTGTTGGTATTGGCAACCTCATCAATCTGCTGGGCAGGCTGCGATTGTCGATGATTAGCTTTAAGCCCCTCCGTTTAATTATTGGTATATTTACAAATAAAGCACTAGCTGATTGTTGACCGAGCCTCCAAATCATTCATTAGCATTTTATTTGTGTTTAGACAAAACACTATAAAATAATTCAAAGTAAATTGTACAATTAGTCCAAATAAAATGATATGAAGGGCATCAATGCAGCTAGTGCATGAAATGCAGTAGAGTAGATAATCTTTTATAAGGGAGCAGCAATTGTAGCATGTCAGACAGGTCAAGTAGGAATTAAATCATAATTCTAGTGCTGGAGTGTAAATACCTAGCAAGAACAGACATTGATTGTGTGGAAGACTAGGGTTGTATCACAGAATGTGCTTGGAAGCGCTAATTTCAGGCTCAGCCTCTGGCAAAGGTTTGGGCTGACTTAAGGAGTTTATGATTTGGAGCAACGCTATTGTACCACCTTGTACAGTGGCATATGGTTGCCCGTCACAGAAACTTTCATGGCATACACTAACAACCTTTGACTGAAAATATAACAGGAAACCAGGAAGTTATGCAGTCAGGAGAGGTGCTTCTAAATCTAGTCACTTTATTGATATTGTTGTATTTAGCCTGTCTCTTTTCTGCCTGTGGGATTTCATTGTCATTCACATGATGTCACCACTAGAACCTTTGGTGACATTATGGAGTGTTGGGGGCTTAGCCTGGTGACAACTGGCAGTTGGAACCAGGCAGGCTCAGTGACAAGCAGGTCATTCCTGGTGGGTCTTTTATTATTACCATCTTGATGACAAGACCTGAAATCTATCTTGATTAAAACAACCTAAAGTATACCAGGCTCCAGGCTTCTATTTACAACAGATATGTTCTGGTAATAAAACACAGAAAAAATCAGCCTTCTAAAATATCTTCAAACAGTGAATTTATCAGTGAATGAGATTGTTTTACATTGGAATCTAGGCCATTGAACAGTGTATCACTACCTCTGAACTTCCACTTGAAATTACTAAGATCCCTCTAATGCATCAACTAGTGATCATCAGTAATTGGAAAAGCTCAACACCAAACCTTGTGCTAATTCTTAGGACACCACCAGTACTTTAGAATACTTGGTATACGTAACAAGTTTACAAGAAGACAAGATGGCTCACTTTACCAGTAGTAAAAACTGTCAGGACTCGGATATAGGTGAACACTAACCTGGTCAGCCAGATACAGCGGGAACGATGGAAGATGCTATGCTTCCTCTTCCCCTTATATGGAACCACCTGCGAGTACTATGAACACTCAGCAGATTACGCCACAACAGGGGAAGGTAATAAAAGGGACAAATGAAACAATAAAGTTGCAGCAGTGAAAACACTCAAGGAGCGCTGTTGTGGAGTTCTGTAGACCTCACTCCTATGGTAGACCCGTGTTTCCTGTATAACAGACCCAACACATCACATATAAGTTTCCACACAGCTCCATTTTCTATCAATGTTAAATATGTGATGTACTACACTTACATTTAAAGCTGCTGCACGTATTCCGCAAGAAAAAGAGCACAAAAGGTAAAAATAAAGAAAATAAATCAAGAAGGGTTTTCATCACTATTCCTCAGTGATATAGTACCCTCTGTAACACAGAGACAGCAGATGTTCAGCATTCAGATAATACCAGGGGCCTTATTTATGAAGGCATTGCGCTACCGGTGCGTCACTTTTTCCCATTTTAAAAGTGACGCACCGGTGGCGTAAGGCCTTCATAAATAAGGCCCCAGGTACTTATCTGCAACCAGGCAGTCCACTGGTAAATGGTGACTGTGTCTTTAAGTATCCAAAGTAAGATTCTTCTTATCCAGAAATAGAGCTTGCAGAATCAAACCAACAAATAGTAAAGGAACAAGATCCTTACTCCGAGCCTCTCAACAGCTCGAACTTCACCCAGAGTAACTCCTCTGGTTTCAGTACTCCAAAATGCTCATTCACGCGCTTACTGTAACAAATGTCGTGTTTCAAGAGCAAAGGGTTAAGAGATCAAAAAAGCGCTTCCATGCACTTTCAGGGAATATGAGGCTCTTTCTTCAAAGCCTCTAAGAAGCGCTTCTGTGCGCGTAACGTGGTAAATGTCGCGCTCCAAGCGCGAAGGTACTTTTGAAGGTTAAAGCACGTCCGCACGCTTTCTAGAATTAAAGGTCGCGCCTCAGCGCGAAGGTAGTGCAAGTTTAAGCCTGCCAGTGCGCTTTCAGGAATGGCGTCCCTGATCTTCACTAGGACATCGCAGGAGCGAATGATGGTCCTCCCACGGGGACTGGGAGCCGGGCGTCTCAGCCCCTTCGTCTCAGAGTGTCACAGAGCAGCAGGAAAGTGCTGACAAGCAGTTCAGCGATCCGGATACAGGAAACTCCAATTTCAGGTGACAAGCACCTGATAGAAGTTCGGGAGAAGCTTATGTAGAGCAGGAAGGAGAGGAAGAGACAGGACTACTGCCTCCCTCAGCATTCTGGGAGATGTAGTTTACCACATTCACTCCCCGTTCACGCCTTTGTGTGTCTACTGCGCCCATGGATAAACGTGACAAAAACTTTCATTGACTGACCCTGAAGGAAGCTCCTTCACAGTTCCTAAACAGAGCAATAAATGCTTGGTTGTTTTAAAGCATACCTCTAATTGTAAAAGCAAAAATATATCCCCTAAAACAGGGTTAGGTTGCCTGAATTTTGATAGACTGAGTTGCATCCTTCGTACGCTAAAGTTAAGGTACTTTTTTCACTTGATAGAAGTACTTAGCCCTTTTTGTTTTCCCTGCCCCCCCCCCCTACAACATGGTGGTTAAATAAAATTCCAAGACCGATGTTTACATTCAGTGTGATACAACATAGAGGCCATCTGCAATTCTCTTTTTTTCTGTTGTTTATTACTGTTCTAAGATGGCCAAGTCATTGTGCCTACACAGAACATGATGAAAACATGGTGACCATCTTGGAAAGTTATGACTATAGTAGAAAATAGAATTCTGAGATTGTTGCATGATACTGCTTAATTTAACAATGAGTGTGCTGGTCAAGTCTTGGCAAAAGGCCATATCGGCATTTGGAAATCAAGCCAATTCGCTATGTCAGTGCTGGGACATTATTTTATGCATTATATATCATAATAGATGAATTTCTGTTTCAATGATGGTGTCGCATAGGGGACTGTACATATACTGGAGCGCCACTCAATTGGAGCACCGGCAGCCGGAGTACAGTGCTGCCTACCTCTTGGACCCCTCTCCCCCCGGCTCAGAAACTACAAATATCTCACAGATGAATAGGTCACCACCATATAACACTTACCTTTAGCGGACCCCTGGGACCCCACACCCCACCAAAACCCCCCACTACCCTCCTCCCCTGCTGTTCATAGGTTCAAAGTTACCCCCGAATACCAGAAAGCAGACTCCTGCACTATAGGAGCGTTCACATTGACACTACACACTGAGGTACATCAGAGTAGAGTGGGGGGCATCACGTCCATCAGTACCCCTACTGAAACCCACATATAGGTGCACCTGACATTCGTCAGTCTCGCACACCTTACGCCAGATCATTGGAGAGGTAATATCCACACACAAGATGTTGTTCTAATCTGAACTATAGAATGTTTATTGTGGTGGATGTTTCACAATGTGTTTATGCTGTTTGAAAACCTGAGCATATGTGACGAAGTCTAATTGGCAGATATACAACGATGTACCATGTAATTAAAAAAAACGACACAACTTTCAATAAAGAAATTTAAACAAAAAAAAATAGATGAATTTCTGTTTCTGTAAAAATGATTTTCTTCTGTCCACGTTCGGTGTATCCTGAGCTTAACCGATGTCCTTCATTTCTTGGTGCTCTGCATTTTTCATGTACTATTTCCTTAACTTTTGTACATTTCTATGATGTATGGCTTTTTTAAAATTAATATGGATCATATTCTGTACAGGTGCGCAGAGTGGAGGCATCTGCTTGTTCAACAGAAAATGAGGCTGTCACCACAGCACCTGCAAATTCATATCTCCCTATTTCGGATGCCATTTGGGTTGGTAAGGGATAGGGATGGTTTAGGTAAAAACAAGTTATGTAGAAACAATTTAAAATAAAAGAAAACCAATGAAATTCACCTGCTATACTTTACTCAGCTAATTATAACGTACACCCTGTCATTCACTGCTTATGACTTTACATATTACATCACTCATGAGATGTTGAATGACATCACTGATGACATCTCAAATTACATTGTTGATGACATCAATGATGACATCATCCAATTATTGTTACAGGTTCTTATACATTCTCACATTGAAAAGTATTTAGTAAGCTACATTTAAACGAAATGTGTCTGTAGCTTCTGTACTGCTGAGTGTAAGTGTTTACATGTTTTACCTTCTAATGGAGCTTGTATCTTAGAGGGTGTGAGCTCTCCATAAAGAGTTGTGCACAGGAGAAAGGCTGGGTGTACTAGGTGTTTTTCCACCTAATCGGGCTTGAATGTGTGGACAAAGTGACTTCTCTATGAACTCGCACACGTAAAGGATGAAGACCGTGTGCAGTAATGGCTTAAGCACGTAATGGGACTTGAGTGTCTGGAGGATGCTTTTCCAGGAAGAGTTCTGCACACATCAGGCTATGTGTCGTGAAGGGTTAGCCATCTAAAAGGGCTTAGGTGTGTGGAGGGATTGGTCTACCCATGATCAGTTCTGCACAGGGCAAAGATTGTGTGTAGTAGGGTTTAAGCCACTTAATACAGTTTGACAGTCTGTTAAGTAGTAGTGTCTCCATGAAGAGTTGTGCACAAGGTCACAGCTGTTCAAAATACTGGTTGGCAATCTAATGGAGCTTGACTGGATGGTGAGAGCTCTCTCTGAAGAGTTGTGCACAGGGTGAATGCTGTGTCTAATGGACTTTTGGCCACCCAAGAGTGCTTTACTGCATATAGTGAGTATACTGTCTGTGAAGAGCTCTGGACACAGCAATTGCTATATCCGTAGTTGAGATTTGTCCAGCTGATGTGCAATAAGTGTCTGGAAATTTGATCTGTCCATGATGCGTTTTACTGAGGATGATGGCTGTATGTGGTTGGTTCCTATGTGCCTAATAGGGTTTACTCTGTCTGTGAAACTTTGTGCAAATTTCAAAAGGAAGTGCACTGTTGTGGCTCGGGTTGAGTGACCAGAAGGATTGGAATATAGTTTCATTAGTTTCTATAACTGTGTATGTTTATGTAATGTATGATTTGCATATTTCTGCATCATTTTATACTAATTTACACATTTTAAAGTCTTTAATGGTTTATAGAGTAAATCGAACAACAGTTGGGTGGATGATGCCATCTGTGATGTAATTTGAGATAGCATCAGTGATGTAATCAATGATTTCATTGAACATGTCATATGTGAGGTCACTGCATTGTAGGACACAAGTTATAGTCATCTGAGTAAACTTTACAGGTGAATGTAAGTGTTTTTTCAGCTTAAATTGTAACAAAATAACTGAGTTTTTACCAAACTGTAACATTTTAACATTACTTTAACCCTCAGTTTTTTTTCAGTGAATTTATATGTTTAAAAGAAATTTAAGTTATAGTCTTTACTGTAAACCTAACTATATTATGATTTTAAACTTTCTTTTTTCAGCCAATTTCTAGTTGTTTTTTAACCGTGAAGTAAAATATAATTTTCAAATTAATAGTGACATTAATTTTTAATTTTATATTTTTCAATTATTTTACAATAGTATTCAAATGTGATAAATGTTTTGAAGTCTAGTGTTTTCCCTTTCCATGGTACAGTGGTACTCTCACGTGGCTCTCCCAATCAATAGCAAGCCCCACAGGAACTCCGAGGTTGTGTACTTCCTGTTTCGTTTCTCGCTGTAGAATATTGAGACTGCTGCAAAATCTAAAAGTTGTGTTTATTAAAAATACTTGCTGTTTAACATTGAGGCAAGAGGTGTTCTAAATGGGACACATTATGAGAATCACTTGGGTGTTCCTGGTGTGCATTTTCTTTGCTTTTTGTGTTTTGCGTTTCCAAGAGTGTACTACTGTACTCTCACTGGGCCCGCGCAGCTAATGACAACCCCCCAGGGGAAATCTGAGGGTTTTTTCTTGCTGTTCCAGTACTCTCTCTACTACCGTGAGGCCCCCACAAAACCTAACAGGTTGTGTTTTGTATATAGTCTTGATTGCTGTTAAACTTTATGGCCTGGTATTTTTTAGATGAGTCAGATTGTGAAGCTACCTTGGGTGCTTTTATATAAAGATTGGTTTGTTTTTGTGTTCTGCTGTCTTGCAAGCGTGTTGCAGTATTCTTGGTAGAGGGCATTTCATTTCCTCTAAGAAGGCAGATTGAGATGTAACACCCCCACAATACTCTTTCCATGTGAATTAAAATTTAGAAAATGTGGAAAGAGACTACGGAGAGTAAATTCTTGAGCCAAGATGCCCAACTCACTATTTCATTTTTATTTTTTGGTCTCAGTAAATCATCTCTGATATTCAGAGGGCATATCAGGTCCCTAAAAGGGGTACGTCGGCTGGTAAGACTACTAGGTCTCTGCCCTGGGGAAGATGGGATGGGGATGTTACATAGGGTAAGGACAATTCCAGCAACATGCCAGAATACCTAGCTATTCATTCTATTTCTATTGCTTCTTTGCATAGTAAAATGCTCCCTGATGTTCAGGTTGCATTTCAGGTCACTTTTGAGGGATAGATCATGGGATAATATCCCATAAATCTTTCCCTAAAACAAAATGCAGATGATAGAGAAAGGAAAGTCAGGCACGCTCTGTGCCAACATAACCTTAAAGCTGTGGGAAAAAAGAATATGCCAGGAAAGTAAAATGGCTAGGAATAAAAGTCTCACAGTAAGCAAGGAAATAGTACCTTATGCCAGTGTAGATTATTGAGGCTGTGTAGTGCCATGTGCTAAGCAATAAAGGAAATCAGTTACTATTGGAAAACAACCAGACACACAAACAGACACACGTGTGGTTGCTCCGAAACCATCTGTGGATACAGACACATACCGATCTTCTCCCTGCCCTTTCCCAACCATTATAGTCCCTGGCACAAAGGAATTCACCAATATAATAAGAGCTGATTATTCTTCCTCTGCCTTACTGATCCTGAAACTCACTAAGTCCTACTTTGTTACAAATTTGCAAAAATTGTTTCATTATCCTACACTAAACTCTGCAGCATGTCCAATGGAACTTTTAGCCACCCTGTGGGACAGACTGAGAAAGCCTAATAATATATTTATTTATTTTATTGTACAAAGGGATATCATAGCGCTAGTTATGGCTCACCCACAATGTAAAGACATTTGTCACAGAGGCACCAGCAAGTAGGTCCTGAATAACCATGTTTTCAGTTTCTTCCTAAACCCCAAATGGTTGTCAGTGAAGCGTAGGTATAATGGAATTTTATTCTAGTGTGCAGCTGCCTGGTATGAGAAGGAGCGGTCTCCAGCTCTAACTTTCTTTATATGTCTAGTTTTAACCAGAGCGAGATTGCAAGAGTTCTCACAGAGGGAAATAAAATTCAACTTTGTCCTGCAGGATTGTGGGGCAAAGCTTGTATAAAGCTCTGTGCGCATGGCACAGTAATTTAAACTTAGCTCTTTGGCGCATAGGCAACCAATGTAGCACTTCCAAATATTCTGATGCCGAGCTAAACTTGATCTTCTTAAAAACCAACTTGGATGCTGCATTTTGGGTCACCTGCAATCGTGAGAACAAGTGGTCTGCCATACCAACATATAACACATTCCCATAGTCCAGTCTACTAGTTGTTAAAGCCTGAACAATTTTTTTGCCCCAATTGTCCAGGATCCATATAAAATGTCTCCTTGGTAATTTTAGCATGGCAAAACATTTGGCGCGTGCTTGGTCTTGCATGGTTAGTGCATTGTCTACCAAGATGCCTCGATTATTTATAGCCCGCTTGGGTTCATGCACAGTACCCAGTGACTGGGGCCTCCAGGATGTGTCCAGGACTGGGGGGTATATTCACAAGAAAGTGTGCTGAACATCACCAAAAAATGCTAACGCAACATTACACATCGCATCCTATCGGAGGAAAATAACCCTGTGTCAACGTGGAATTCACAACAAGGCGGTACCATGCGATAGTCTCCTAAAACCGCTGCCAATGTCTGCGATACAACTACCTCAATGGAAATGAATACACAAACCATAACACCAAAAAACGTGGGATGAGTCCATTCGCGATGAGGAAAGGAGGGATAAGCACCGCCAAGTCTGCGACACACACATCAGGTGGGAATAATAACAACAAAAGCCTGAAGAAGAAAGACAAACCAAACAGAAAACAGCCAAGCACAATGGAGGCAACCCGAGCCAGTATACAACCCCACAAGCCCCATTGGCACCAAAACATTGCGGATGGCAGGCCATCTCGCACAGGGTGAATGCAGCCTGATAGCGGAGGAGGATAATGGAAGAAAACCAGAACATCCGGAATGATGCGAAACGCACAAACAAGCAGAAACACGCAAGAAGGCAGCAATGCACACCGGAGGTGGGGGTCCAGCGCCACACCAGGAGCTGGTTGACATGGAGGAAATGGTGTCCACCACATCAGTCTGGAGATGGTGGCAGGACGCGGGGACCGGAAACTGCCCAAAACAACAGACACAACAGCAACAGGGAGAGGAACCAGCAGGGACTGGGGGGATGGGGAGACGGGCACAATGGCACACATGCATAATTAAGCATGGCACAGCTGCAGACAAACCATGCCCAAGAGTAACAACACCAACCAAGAGCACAAGTCACACAACCCGGCAATATCACACCACTGAACAAGAATAGAAGTGAAAACCACACTGCCTGAAAGGGAGATGGGTGAGCCAAATCAGAGCTGAAGGGACATCTCACACACACATAGGAAGCAGAGCATTGAACATCAAACACAATGTGATACAAACACCAACACGTGCACAACCAAACACAGGACACAAGTGTACCCACCTGTGGCCGATAAACAGCCATATGCATCTAGAAAGCATGAAACGGGGACATGATAATTCACAAGTACAAACCCACTGTCCTGATGGTTTAACAATGCACGTATGGCAGGGAGCCAGAGAGTCTGTGACACACACATTGACATACAATTCAAGACACAACACAGTTGAAGACAAGTGAAAGTGCTGAAACTTTATCAACAAGTCTGTGTCAGTACGGCAAAGAGAAGTGCCACGATATGCAGACCAATGCAGCAGCATGCCTGAATGAGGAACGTAGAAAAGCGCCTATGACCCCCTCGGGGGAGTCAATCACCAACACAAGTCAGTGCCAACTCGCGTTTGTTGTCCACGCCTGGATCATGATTCCAGGCCAATGCAGCCATGTCCACTGTCGTCTTGGGACATGTGACCAGATTCACAACATGCAACCAGGCATCGGGACACGTGCAATGGTTCACATCCAGTTGTGGCTCAAGGTACATTGTCACTCGTACATGAAAGCAAGTGCAGCAGCGTAGGCCGACATCCCCAATGAGCGATCGTTATCCACCACATCTGACATGTCGTTGACGTAATCCATCAGCTGACTCGGACAGATGTGCTGACTCCAACCACTGTACCCAATGTGCACCAAAGCCCAATCGGGTAGTGGCTCAATGTACTCACTGCACACAACGACTTGTGCAATCTCCCCAGTCCAGTTTCCAGCCTGCATTCCAAACATTCATCCATGCCATAAACGGGCATCATGGTGACACTTCTGGTCATGGGCCAACAGGAGGCGCACACACATGTCGAAATACAGGTCAGCTACCGTTATGTTGGAGAGGCAGTCATCCATGGACCACTCAAATATGCATGAGCGACAATGCAACACAGGCTGAATGCAGGTGACGTCCGCAAGGCGGAAGCTCAGCCAGTAACTGATCCGCAGCACTGACAACGGCAGTGCCCCCAGTACAAGCAGCAGACATGCACGGTACAGGTCCACGAGACTGGTGGCTCTGATTGAAGCAGCACCGGCTTACCCTGCGCCAGTCCTGTGGATGACATGGCACCGCTCAGTGCAGTGAGCAGTGTCTGTATGCAATGGGTGCAGGCCTGGGGTGGGGTGGGAGTACGTGTGAAGGCCATTTCACGCACGCTAACTATGACTTCTGCGTGTGGGACGTGTACACGTTGGTCTCACTTCAGGCAGTGCGTAGCGTGGGAGTTGCAAGCAAATGCCATCGTATCTGTCAGGGGGTGCTGACCACATGCCAGTACCTGCTCGGAGCTGCAGATGTGCTACCGCCTGATAGTTCAGACAAAGGACCTTTCATCCCTACAGTAGCTTCACCATCTACATGCATACAGGAGATGTACAGAGGCCTGGCGTGGGTGTGGTGGGATGTCTGCGACCCAGGGAACATCATGATGCTGGTCTTTGAAGGTGTGCGGCCACGTGAGTGTAGGCCAATGGTCCGGACAGGGAGGACACAGGTGTACAGCCCATGGCTGGCTGTGATCGCGCTGCGAAAGCAGCCCGGCACCTGACTCATGCATCCGCAGGACTGATACACATAACACTTGGCATGCATTTGCCAAGACCCCAAGCAGTCTTGCACTCCTACATGTCCCCATAGTGCGGGCCTGCCCTCCTGGTGCATGCTACATTGCAACATTGACTGCTGTGGCCCTGGTGGCGACTACACCCCAAAACAGAGACACACTTACCGCACTTCCTGCCCAAGGCCAGGTCCGAGCCAGGCCCTGCTCCCCCTGCTGAATCAGCACACGCCGCTTGTGCATGCAGGGGGGTGCGTGCAAAGCTACATGCCGAGGGTCACTGCCAATGCTGAAGATAGCACACTGTGATGTTGCAGGGCCTGTGCCCATCATGCTGACACAATGACCACACATACACACTTGCTCAGATGGTGTGAATCGCTACGGGCATGTGCACATGATCACATTTATTAGCAGGCACACATACAGAGTGACACCTGTGTTGGATGTGTGTGGGGTATGTGCACACCAGCCGGCAAGGGCTGCCTGGTGCAGTCAGAAATTGACAACAGTGTACATCGTAAAGGACACAACCATTCAACCATAAAGGCCCCATGACTTGTTCTGCAGAGAGGTAGTGGCCCAGGAAGCACAGCGACCTGTACGGGCCTACCGCCACGGGCCGCTGACTTGGGGTGAACAGGGTTGATGGCACCAGGTCAGTTGTTGATAGTGTTCGATCACCTCTTGGACACTGATCCAGCTTTCGCCCGGACTGAGCCGCAGCTTCCTCCTACTCTTCTCAGTGCGTTCACTAGTGTGGACTCTGCCATTCATGATTCACGACTAAGTGCTGGATGTGGGACCTACTCGTCCGCATGGTAGACCTTAGCCCTCATCCACGTGGCGTGAGCTTGTTTTGAACAGGGTAAGTGGTACCACGTGTTGCCGGCTTGCGCTGAACAGGGTAAGTGGCACCTCATGTCATAGGCTTGTGTTGACCAGGGCTAGTGGCACCTCGTATCGCAGGCTTGCGTTGAACAGAGTTAGTGGCACCTAGTGTCATAGCATTGCGTTGAACAGAGGTAGTAGCACCACATGTCACAGGCCTGCAATATTCAAATTCAAAATAGCTTTATTCGACAGCATGTGTCATAAAAGCATTGAATAGCATATATACAATAAAATAGAATCTGTACAATAAAAAGAGAAAAAGATCATGTAATACAGAGGGCTATTTAAAAGTCTCATAAGCTAGGATTAATAGCAGCATATTTTGTTAAAAAAACCTTAAACAAGTATCAGGCCTGCGATATGGATTTATGCCTCACTGATCAAAGGGAGACTGGTGCTGTGGCCACTGCCATGGAATTGGAGTCACTGCCATTCAGGACTCAGGACAAAGTTCCACATGTGGGACCTACTGGGCTGAAGAGGACCACGGTGGAGTATGTCAATGAGAAAGAAGTAATGTGGGCCAGCGTCGGGGGGTCAGCGATGGTCTGCGTAGACTGCAGAGGTCACGGACTGGTGCTTTGATCTTGCACCAGCACGTGGTGGACCGTCTTTGGCACACAACGGTGTAGGCAAGTGAGCAGAGCCTGGTTGGTGCACTGGGGCAGACATGATGGGTCTGTGGACCAGTGGCCAGGGGTGCAGCATGCGCACAGTGACGCAGGCCCCACTGCCCTGGCAGACGCGTTGTCCATTCTGAATGAGAACCACGACCAGTGTGACAGGCTTTTTGTTCACACCCCTATGCAGGCCTGGTGTATGCAGGTTCAACCCACTATGCACTCGCATGCAGGGGGGATGTAACGTGCAATATTTCCATGTCTGCCCCACAGCCTGTGGGGACATGGCAGCGTCCACTGGCCACTACACTCCATGCACCAGCAGTTGATCTCCACATGCCCATTTCCGTGGTTTGCAATCTGTGGTCTGTCCAGCACCTTCCCATACCACACCTGGCATTTAGTAGGTTCACATTCCTTAGTCACTTGCCTCTCTCGCACATGCCTGTTCCATGCCTCTACTCACATCCTGCTATTGTGTGTCTGTCGTGCCATGGCTGGGTTGTGGGCATGGCAAGGCCGGATTCCCAATGGAGTTGTGTTGTCGTGTCTGGTCGGTTGGCATGTTGTGTGTCATGTTGGATGTAGTTGTGCTGCTTGCCCATTGTCAGTGTCGTGAGTTGCATGACTGTGGGCGGCAGGTGCGTTTCAGGTGGGTCCGATGTCTCTGTGTACGATGCCTCTGTGGTGTTCCGGGGGGGCGGGGCGGGTCCTGGGAGTGGTGGCTGGCCTGGGATGATTGCGGTGGGTGCTGTAGCCCTCATAGGTATCCGCATTGATTGATCATTGTCTCCATGGCATCTGTGGGTCTGCAGGTGTGGCTCTTGGCTGGGCTCCCTTTTATGTTGCAGGTAGTCATCCTGCTTAACACCAGCAAAAGGCAAGTGTTAATTCCCTGCTGCTTCAGTGGCTTATCGCCTGTTTTTGGTTCGCAACGCAGATATGGTAGTCTGTTCTGAAAGTGGTGTTGTGGTTTTTTCGTCTACTCTGCATCTCATTAGGGTTAGTTGGTGGTGTCCACCGTGAGATACATTTTGGGGCAGTTATCGCAGAGATACTCGTGATGTCTGCAGTTTGCACCAGCTTGTGAATGGGGTTGTTAAATCTATCTCCACTTTTGATGCTTTAAGGTGGGTATAAATCGGAGATGAGTGCTTGTAAATATCTCCATAGGTGTGCTCCCCCAAAGAGTAGTATCTCAGACTTCTCTGCATTTAACTTCACACAATCTGCTCCCCATCAGAGCTGAAAGTAGTTGGCCCAAGGAGTTAGGGTATAGTCCCATGTTATGTGAATTTTGGCCCCACTCCGTATGTTGTATATATTAGAATTTGTAATATGGTCTCTGGTGCATAATTGATCTTTCCCCTGCCTGGGGGCTCAACAGGAGGAAAGTTTCAAGCTGCCCCAAAGTTAGATGGAAACTATATGGCCCAACGAGGTAGGGGGTGCAGTCCCATGCCAGGAGAATATGGCCCTCACTTCATATATATTTCAACTCATAAATAGATTTCCTGGTTTTCTTATTGGATACACCCACTAATTTTCCCTCCGCATGGCGGGTGATGGAGCCTACTTGGTTGGGGGCCAATGCAGGAGGTTATTTCTCCTAGATATCCCTGAATGTTCAGTACTTGGATTTCTGCTTGGGGATTGCTCTCTAGTAATTATCCTTAACGGAAAAATGATTTAGGGGTTTTCTGCAAAGAGTAGGGGGTGTTGGTGAAATAATCTTTGCCCCCTAATATCACAAGGGGTGAATAAAAGTGTTTTAATTTCCAGGCATCTGTTGGCATGATTGAGTCCATGTTTATTTGTCATTTATTTCATGCTTGCCTGATTTGGGTAGGGATAGAAGGATATTATGTATCTCACAGCTCAGTTAAGCCTTAACATTATCTGAGTGTCTTAGTTTATTGCTGATAGAGATACATCAAAACATACACTTAAAACTCTTACGCCTTATCAGTATCATTGCTTCAAACTCTCCATTTGTAAATTCCTTTTTCTTTGCATCTCATTTCCAAATTGATAAGGATTCAACTAGTTAGACAGTGTCTTCTTGATGTTGCGTGAACTTAAAAATGGATCATGGAGTACATGAGCAGCATTCAACGCGTAAGTTAATAAAACACAAACAAATTAATTGATCTAGTACTGTTGTATTCCCTTGTTTCAGTAAATGAACATCATATTTATGAAAGGGTTACAACATATCTGATGATATGCCTCAGTTTTCAGTCTATATCCATTTTCGGAAAAACTTCATTTAGAGCCGATAAATCATAAATCAATTTGTGAGAACCAGCGTATCATGTAAGTAACCAAGTAGTTCCTATTTTTAAAGCACAAACATATCACCCCAAAAGGGTTTCAAGGTGCTGAGAGGCCATCAGGGAGATTAAGTGAGCTATTGCCCAGAGTCACATGATACTGAGCTGAGCTGCCGCCAGATATCGAACTGTGAGCCCCGCGCTCTGGAGTCAGCCACACTGGCTGCTGCACCACACCTCTCCCTAGTTGTTAAATACAACATAGAAAGTAGCCATAACACTGAACTAGCCTACACATGTTTTGCAGGATATCCGCTTCTTCAGGGCTAAAAAGAAAGGAAAAGAAAAAAACTTCCCGTAAGTTACCCAAACATTTTCCATTACATTTCAGAAAATTCTAAATTATATTTGCAGAAATATAAGGCTTTCGAGGCGTTGGCGCAACCAAAGCCTTGACAGATACAAAAGATGCAAAGACTATAAAGTATAAAGAAAAATGTAATACTTCATAATCTTTGTATCTTTTGTAACTGTGATTTCTTGTTCTTTTTGCTTTTCCTTTATTTTTGTAGCCCTGAAAAAACTGAATTCCTGCAATACACGTGTTGGCTACTTCAGTGTTATGGCTACTTTCGATGAACATGTATTTAACAACTTGGTTACCAACATGATACTTTGGTTTTCAGAAACGGATTTATAATTTATTACCTCGAAATGAAGTTTTTTTTTAAATTAATTTTGCCTGAAAACGAAGGCATATTATCTGATAAGTTGTAACTATTCCATGAATGTGATGTTCATTTGCTGAAACAAGTAAATACAACAATACTAGATTAATTAAATTGTTAGTTTTTTAATAACTTACACGATCCATTATTAAGTTCATGTAACATTTGTCATTTGGATAAACTGACGTATGAGTGAGACTAGCGCAGGGCCATTTCTCAGTTTATCCATTTCCTTTTTTGAATTATCTTCCTGGTGTTGTTTTTGTTCTTCTGCATAAGATAAGGGTCCTGGCAGTTTGGGCTTGGATGTCCATATTTGGCTGGCGCCAAGAGACGTTTGCACATAGTTAGTCTGTAGAGGACCAGTAATGGATAGACTGTAATGTGCCCTAGAGTAATTAACAGTTGATGGGATTATTTCCAGTATTCAGAATTTTTCAACTTTCTCCCTGAGGCTTAGTGACCTCCCATTGCTCAAGGCCTTGTAGGTCTCTGCCATTAGTTGTGTCTGTTACAAGGTAGCAAGCAACAGTGACCATCTATCCCTTTTGCAATTTTTCTTATCTTGTTGCAAATAAATATAAATAGGAGTGCATCATCTGTCTGTCTGTATTTGTGTGTATAGTAATGTAAAATTAGAAGGCCAAGAGGCCTAGTAATATGTAACACACTCATGTACATATTTGATTAACAATTTGAGGTATCCCACAAGTTAAAATTTGGGTTAATCCCAGAACATTTCAGTATGTTCCTTTTAAAGTATCA
Organism: Lissotriton vulgaris; assembly: GCF_964263255.1. NCBI lineage: Eukaryota > Metazoa > Chordata > Amphibia > Caudata > Salamandridae > Lissotriton > Lissotriton vulgaris. Next base: position 976,877,745 of record NC_141693.1, read on the forward strand.
GTACTTTATAGAAAATATCCTTCATATCATTGGGCTAACAAAAAGACTTTTTGATATGCCCTTATAGCAGTCTGTTCATGTTTCATTTGTTGAATTGCAAGTAATTATGTCCACTGAGGGACTCACAATACAATTGCCATTATCTGAATTGGAGTAGTTGAGGTTGTAAGGCTTTTTTGTATTGTTCTTAGTTGAAGTGAGACTATTAAATATAGTATTTATTCCAGACAGGAATTAAGAGAAAGAAGTTCCAATTTTATATTTTGATAATAGGTCAAGATTGCATGTTTATCCTTTACAAGGCCTTTTTATAAGACTGTTGCAGCAATAATATGGCTAATTAATGAGAACTTGCTGGTAATGTTTCAATATTATTTTTTTAAGTCTTACTTAAAGGCCAAATACAATGACAACCCAAATAAAAAATATCTCTTCATCCCATCTAACTTTAAAACAGACTTTGCCACTATTTTGCTAAAAAAAATGTAACATTATTTGAATGCTTATTCATGATTCAAGGACAGAAATGTAAGTCTGCCACATCACTCTTGCATTTGTATTGTAACATTTCCTTCCCAGCATGCACCACCAAATACCAAAGACAATTGCAGATCAATTGATTTAAAAAGATTTTACTGTGAGTAGGTGTTACTTGCTTTTAAAATGCCCTCAATTCCATTGATTAGTTTACACCTTAGAAAGAGAATTAGGAATCAGACCTTGGTGCACTGAAGATACAAAGCCTGTAATAATTTCCTTCTTCCAAGAAAAAAAAAATAATATCCCCACTATGTACAATTTCAATGCAGTAAGTAGGATTTCGGCTTGTCTGGGTTGTAAAACAGCTTCATCGAATGTCAGTCAGGACCATTTACAATATGCTGCATTCATGTTTTAAATATAAACTCTAAATTTCAGGGAAAACGAAGTGTGCATTTTAGATACAGAGGCCGCCTCAGAGATGTGTGCATGAAAGCGCATGAAAGTTTTTGGGGTGTTTTCATTGTGACTAATTGATACATATAACAAATTACTTTTATGATAATTGGAAATGGCAAGTGAAGAGCGGTGTAAGAATTGTATTACATTCTAATTCAAAATAAAAGCATTACATTTTAAAGTGCATTGAGAACTAATATAAAAAGAAGTAGTTAAATTGGTAAATGTTGTACACATTATGCGGTCTATTCTGTTGCATACTCGTTGTAGTTTTTCCCATAAACATCTACAATGGGAATAAAAAAGGGAATGTTCATTTACAGTTAGTACTTTGGGGCTGATTAACAGTGTTATGTATTAGTACCTAAAAGAGTACTCTTGTACTAGTACTTATCGCACTCAAAAATTCTCTTAAGAATCACCCTTAAGTCTATATTTTTTACAATTATTTACACATCTTTAATTTTCCTATCTGGCAAGGGCAACTGAACCTCTCAATTCAGTGCATACATGTAGTGCCATTGAGTTGGATAACATTATTAGCTAAATTTATAAACACTTTGAGCAAACTAGACTCTGACATACACTTTACAAAAAAATCCTTGAAGTAGTCACTGAATCTTATGAACTAGTATAGGCTTTATTTGCCTGAGTATAGCAAGCAAACTACTAAGATACATGAATTGCATCCTTCGATTGTTTACAAATTTGGACAATTGTCAAACTATGGAGCTGTAAATCATGCTAATGTTTATATTTTACATTATTTTAAATATGTGTAAAACTCTAAATATTTTTGTATCATCATGGATTCGCAATGTATTTTATGTACTTTTATGATCTATTCTCAATTAGACTGAATAAATATTTTGAACTGAACTACTAAAATGCAATTGTAAGTATGTATGTAATCTGTTTTTATACTTTTATTTTGATGATGTTCACAAAAATGAACAACAACAATTTGAATGTAGAAACAGATGCCTCATATGGTTAGATAAATGCTTGAATATCTTATTCTTATATTTAGTAATATGCAATCTATACAATATGCAATAAGAAGTATATACGCACAACTATTGGTGTAATAACAATAAGCATTCCTCTCTAAGTTGAGAAGAACATTTAAAGTTCCTACGTTTCAATTTGTACTGTAGCTACCCATCACAAAATTCATACCAATCTTTTTACAAGCTTACAAGCTTAGAAATTGTAAATCCATTATTCCACTATATCTCTTCAAGTAGATTAAGTGTGCATCTAGCTCACGAAAGAGGGTGAGGTGTAGCGTAGCGGCTAAAGCGACTGACTCCGGAGGGTGGGGCTCATGGTTTGATCCGCAGTGCCGGTAGCAGCTCAGCTCAGCATCATGTGAATCTGGACAATAGCTCAATTGATCTTCCAAAGGACACCAGCGGATAGGTACCCTTAACGGTGATAGGTTGTGCTTTGCAAATATGAGATTTCGATTTAGACAGGTAAGTGTCAAAGAATACAAAAATGCTTCTATGAAAACCTATTCCATGTACAAGGTAATAAAATTATTCCACATTTATTGACACTTATGTGAATTAGGAGTAGGCGGGCACAATGCCAGCGCACAGCAGTTGGTCGGGAAAACTGAGACAAACAGGCGGCATTCCCACCGCTGGATTATGACTTAATTGCCAGACTGGTGGTGTGCCTGCTGTGGTCTTACGGCAGTGGCATGCTTTGGCTTATCTACAGAGGTAGAAGGTAATGCCACTGCACTGCAGCTCCTCCAATGTCATGTGTGCACTGTTGCCATGCACCATGTTGTGCATGGTGCAGAATATACGCACGACACTGGAAGCATAGGGGTGGTCAACATGTGCCCCCAGCCTCTATACCCACTGGGTTGAATCACCCTAGAGCCCTGTTTAGGGCTCCTTACCTTCCTTCCCACCTACCTTTTCATGGCAGAGTCCCCACCATGAAAAGGTTAGCGGGAAGGAAGATGGCAATCCATCAACTGCTGCTTTGCTCACTCCTGCCCCCACAATACCCAAGATCCTGGCTGTGGTGGCGGTTTGCGGCAGTGTTACGGCGGTCTCACCGCCCACAACCTAATTCGGCGGTCGGACTGCCAAAAAGCTACTGCAGTCCCATGACAACCAACTATTAAATTAGGATCAGTGTCTTTTCAATTGCCAGAAATTTTTGTATCCAAAGTTTGTTTGATATAATCATTTCTAAATTCTTTGTAACATGATTACATAATATTAGGATCTTGTTTCTGGTCAGTTGCTTACCAGTGACCATTCAGATTTGCAGCAGAATGTTAATACAGAATGTATTTATGCTAGGGCAAGCACGTAACCTATGACTCATGGAGATGTTATTTTTTTTACAAAGTCGCAGTATAAGTGTAATGATATCTGCAAATTATACATAAGTACTGGGCATGTATTTTTTGTGGTTTTAGTTAATAATGAACATCAATATTTACTCTAGTAATTACTCTAGTAATGTCTTTCAGAAAATCAGACAAAGTACATTCTAGAATATCTGTTTGCACTTTATTTGGGCAATGTAGTGGACATTACTTAAATAGAAGTAGTTTGTCTTCTGTAGGTGCATTAAGAAACAAGATATTTTCAAATGTCCACTTTCAGAGGTTGTCTTCACTGTTTTACTCTTGAAAGTCTGCCAAAAACTTCCAGACAGTCAAATAATTCTATATCTCAAGTGAGAGGGGTTATCTCTGAATCTAATATCTTTGAATGACATTAAGTATCCTCCGCACATTATTCAATGTAGTGTCATAATGTGTGCCTATGTCCAGTTTTCCATTTGGAATATTTATACATTTTTTGCTCCATATGTGTTATCTTGTGCCCCCATTTCAAAATTCTTATCTTTACAAAGTTCCAGGCCATATTTTAGTTTTACCAACTACTTTGGCTTTGATTACCATTTCTATATTATTCTCTTCTGTAGAGTGTAATTGCAGATTTACCCATTTTGAATGATTCGTTTTTTTTGTCAAGAATGATTCCTGCTTGGACTAATATTTGGGATCTCCAGTGACTCCTTATATTTTGTACACCAAATCCACCAATCATTATTTGGATATCCAGTTTTTTAAGAGAAAACGTTTTTTTCATTCCACATGAACTCTTTCAATATTTTATTAATTTCTGTAAATAATCCTTTGGAAATTTAAATGTGGCTATTGCTTTAAGTATGAAGTAGCTTAGACATCATATTCATCTTTATAATTCTTATTGTCTCATCAAATCCCCAGAGTTAATGCTTTACACCTATGTTATGCCCTTTCATCTGGCACATTAAGGGGTTTAATTTGAATTAGATCAGATGTTATTGTTTTGTCCGAATTTGCGTGCCAAGATTGCACATTGAATGTTTCACTACCTTCTTGCCACCATTCGTTTTAGCTGTCTTTTCTAACTCCATATATCAACTTAAATTAGATCTGCTCTTGTTAACTCTATATCCTGAAAAACTAACTAAATCACTGACCACATTAAAACATTTTGGGAGGGAAACAATAGAATTAGTCTCTAATAAGGGCATAACATGAGCATATTAAATTACTTCATATTACTTTGAGAAGAATTTGAGAACAGTATAGTTGTCTTCTCTTCTAAGTGCCTCAGTTAACATTTCAATTGCTGTAATAAAACGAAAAGTACAGGAAGTGCAGCTTTGTTGTGTTCCTTTCTCTACTGGAATTACCAAGGACAAGATGACATTAGCTAACACTTTTGCTTTGCAGCCCTTTTATGAACACTAGAAGTTAGTACCTCACCTACATTCATTCTTTCCATTATCAAGAAAAGGCACTCCTAGAACACGTTGCCAGATGGATTCTATGCAACAAGACCTATTACCTTCGGCCATAATCTCAACAGGTCTGATAGAAGTGTTTGTTTATAAGGCCTTTTATAAGCATTTCCATGAGGTGGTCCAAATAAATGTGGGAAGATCTACATCAATATTTAATAAAGATATTGAATCAGAGTTTAGGAACGTAGGCCTTATTACGGCATCGCAGTGGGATTGAGACCCTCCAACAAGTGGTGGTCCCACCCGCCATATTATGATGCGGCCACCGTTTAGGGGGTCGGAAACATGGCTTTTTCTATTGCGGGTTCTGCTGTGGCCCAAAAAAGGGTTGCAGCATAAGCCGCAGTAGATAAAGGCATCTTTGGAAACATACATGCACTATGTGACAGGCACCATGTGGTGCCTGGCACACAGTGCATGGATATCTAGGGGGCACCACATAATGGTGGCCCAAGGGGCCCTGCTAGGGGCTCCTAAACTCCCTTTCCGCCAGCCTTTCAATGGCAGTGGGACATGGACATCGTAATCCCTATGGCTATACCTGTGCAGGCACCACCTTCATTGTAGGCACTACTGTCCTAATGCTTCCCCGTCTGGCTCCTTGAGCCTGTCGGAGGCGGGGGTCTTTCTCCTGCCCTATGTGCTCCAACCGCTGGTATTGTAATCTGGAGGTGGGATCATAATGAGGGCCATAGTTGGGAAATCTAAGTGTTCTGTAAAAGGATGGTTGTAAAACTGGCAGTTTGACAAATTGCATTGAAATGTTGCCTCATTGTTTATATAACAATATTTCTTAATTTAAATGGCAATTTAGCACTAACCTCTGCTACAGCATTGTATCTTTTTTCTTGTTAGCACCTTTTGGTGAGAAATATCTTTAAAAAGTAGTCTTTTCACTCCTTTCTGCCAACATTTTTAATGGAACACTACTGATTTAATCGTGAGAGGTACAGTTGCAAGATGGAGATTGCTATACACATTAGCAACAGTGATTAGTGAAAGGGTATGTGTGTAGAGAATAGTTAGCCCATCTGCTGAGGGTCTTTTTAGTACAAGTACTTATGTGGGTACTATAGGGCATGAGCACGAGCAAAGGTTTCCTCCTATTCAAATGAGGGAACACCTGCAAAGTCTCCCCTGGCAATGTGTGTTATGTAAAGCTTATACAAGTAGCTGCAGTCCCTTCATGAATTCCCAAGTAGCCTGATATGTTCCCAGACCTCTATGTTTAAGAGAAATTATTACACTGCCAGCAAAGTTTTGCATCACTTGACAGCAATTCAGCTGGTAATCAGGAAGTTGATATCAGATGGCTTTAGCAAGAGGCAACTTGGAGGTACACAAGAGAAAGCCATAATGTGAAGGATATTGAAAGGATTCAAAGGTAGGATGAGCTTCAGTTGCTGCAAGAGGCAAAAGCCTGTTTCAGTTCTACTTTAGGAGCCTATACGCAGGTTTCCTCCAGACTATCCCTCATGTTTTCATTTCTTTGTTCGGGATTTGGATCAAGACTGTACACTGGATACAAGTTCTCATTAGTAACACTCCTACCAGATCGTTTTTTGCTGTAAATCTCTTCAAGCACTGTTTTCCCATCCGTCGCCACTGTTTATCCATCGTTCGCAACTCTGCAACAGTTTCAATTTATTAGGATCAGTTTGAGATTGGAGACGCACATTTCATCCGAAGGCAGGCAATGCTTTAAAGCATCGACTAGTTCAACAGACTGCTTAGCTGACAGTGACAACTAGAAGATTTAGTTCTGAGCATAAAATAGGACTGCTAATATCAAAAAGTCGAATGCCCATGGAAAAACGTTAACCAGTTTGCAATTATTATATGTGGTGGATATTGATTCTGTTCACTTTATTTCAATTCTTGGAATCATGAAGTTATTGGCTTTTGGGAGATAATTTGTTCTAAACTTGATGTCTGTTCCACAGATGGCTACTTGACTAATATCCAAGGTCGATAAATGTCAAATATGCTGAGAAAATACCAGGAGAAAAGAAAGAACTTTGCAAACAAGCTCAGACAAACAAAGAGCAGGTTCAGCAAATATTTGTTGGATTAGATGTATCTTCTGCACATTTTATTTGGACGTGTTTCAGTGGACACGGGAATGTTTACAGCAGTAGTACTTTAAGACATACAACAAAGTAGGCACTGGCATCTCTGGCGTTTTGAAAGAGTTGACAGATACCTTAGTAGATGAGAGCAGAAAAAGAATGTCTCAAAGCTAACATTTATTCTTGCTTCATATGAATAAAGGTACGAAACACATATTGACAAAAATGCACATTGTTACCAATGATGTTAGGTGTCCTAAACGATAAATAAGTGCATAACTTCCTATATTCCTAAGTGTCTCTTTTCTAGTCTTTCCCCTATTTTTTTTTATTAAAAGACTACATAACCATGTATACATTTTGGACAGTGAATGCAAAAATGTAGACAGAAAGACTTTCTGATACCTATGTTTAACAGCAGTCAAGACAAACCTTTACCGCAGAGTATACTCGTCTTCGTCCCAGCGCCTTTTTTGCAGTCTGTGTTTGCACCCCGGCCATACCACGCTTTACATATTTTTGACCTTTTGAAAGTGCATTTGAAAGTGCATGCATGACAGGGTTTTTTCCACAGTCAGGTGTCATGAAATGCAATATAAAGGATGCTTGCAGTACAATGCACTACCATACCCCTGTCAGGAGGCATTTATATGTATTTTTCAGACATTATGAAATGTGTACTTATAATACAACAAATCGTATACAATGATTCATTGTTTGTCCCTTTTTCTAAACTGAAGTTTTTATGTGGCTTAGAGCCATACCAACTTTTTAACTGGTATTGTGACCATACGTACTGGCCATCGCTATTGACACAATTTCGTGTTTCTGCTTATAACGCCTAATCTTTGCATCCTAACATGTTACTAATTCTAAGGGTGACATAAAGTTTGTTCACATTTAAATTATACACAATTATAAATTGTTTTCTTTCCAGTGTTAAATTTTGTTAAAAATAGCCCAATGCGGAAATTATCAGTGAGCTTTATGATTCCAAAAGATGTGAATTTTAGTTACCACCGTCCTGGATGACACTTGGATGTTCTCAAATACTGTCTTTGCTATCAAAGTGATACCCTATTTTAGTGCCCTGTTAAAATTTTACTTAGAGACATTCAAAATACCAAAAATATGTGTTATTGATACATTGAGAAATTCTAATCCTGGTCAAAATTTAATCGAAAGACATTTGTTGTGCTCTTTTCCTGAAGTAATTTCAGTTTACCATCATGTACTCCCCATCATCATGCTCTAAACACCTTTATCTCATTCTCTTCTATGTCAAGTTTAGTTGACGTGCTGTGGAGTATTTATTAAGAAAAGTTGTGTACAGAATTACGATGTAAAACTAGTCTCGGTCACTGGTTACCCTATTTTAATGCTCGCGGTTGTGCATTTTATATAATGAAGCACTGGTAGAGGTATAAGTTAGGTCTGGATTTTAATGCATTAACACAAGGCTAAGCTGTTGACTTTGGCGACGCTTGTAGAAGCATGGACTGCCATCTTTTAACAGTTTTAGCGTTCTTTATTATTAGTCTGCCACCTCAAGATCCATTTAGAAGTCACATGTCAGCCATGTTGGAAGGCTAAACCAACAGTGATATATGCCAACATGATTAAAAATGGTTGCCTGTGCTTTCAAGCATCAAGGGACACTTTTCAATAGATTTGGCATCATTCAGCATTGGGTTAACATTCTAAGGTGGTGGACAAATTTAAAACCAATGCGGTGGCCATATTGTAATAGTCAACCAATGGTTAAGTATGAAGATTTATTTAAAAGCTATACGTTGACCACTTTGGAAAGATACACCAATAGTAAAATATGCAGATGCATTTAAAACAAATATGTTTACCATGTTGGATCAGTAAACCCATGATAAAGTATGCCAAAAAAACATTGAAAGGTGGCCAACTGTGTATGTGCAAGCACAGTCGACCATCTTTCAATGGTTTCAGGGGCGGCTCCTCCACTAAGGTGGAGAAGAGTCACCCTACTGCTTTCTCGCAGTGCGAGAAGCAGAAACATAAAATGGTAATAACTTTCAGTTATTACAAATGTATGCTTGGTTGCGGGTTTCTACTCTGGGAGCAGGGCAGGGGAGGAGTAGTGTGCCTGCCATCTCCGGAGTGCACATAGACTGTTTGGTCAACCCCCTGCCTCCGCCCAAAACCAGCCATGCACACTCCTACTCCATGCAGGCTGCAATGCAGCCTGCATGGAGAACATGGCCACCCCATAAGCCCCGCTCGCAGCGTTGTGATTAGCTTTGGGGAGGGAGCCTGGCTGCCTGCTTCAGCTTCCTATTCCTGCCGGAGGCAGGGGAGCAAGAAAGCAGGAACAGAGAAGATGCAGGACCCATCTGGTGGAACAGTAATTTTAATTTTAATTTCATTTTTATTAAATTAAACTCCCCCACCCGCCCCTCCACCCGCGAGCCATGCTGGCCGCGACTGAATGGTTTTGCTATGCTTTGTAATTGCTTCATCATTCCAAAATGGCTTATGTGTTTTAGAGCAAAGCATTGCCAGTTTTGAAATGGAAAACCAGTGATAGATTATTGGTGAACCACTGGAGTATGCCCATTGCAACAGTGCCACATAGGATGGAGTGCATGAAGTGTCAGCAGCTGCAGCCTGGAAGTGGTGGGACTGCAGGGGGTGGGTGGGGTGCAAGGGCAACGGACTGAAAAAGAAAAAGAAAACATGACCTACCTGCCTGCTGCCACCTCTCCTCTGTACTCTTCTGACTCCCGGCAGCACACAGGCTACCAGTCTCCCCTAAGCCAATCACACAGCTCCTGTTATGCTGGTATTAGTATTACCAGTATGATAGCAGTATTGTGATTGCCCTGAGCGGCCTGGTTTGCTACTGAGACAGTGCTTGGGAGCCTGGGACTGTTCTCCACCCACTGTGCACCACAGCCGGATCGAGAAATGCTAAGTGCGCTTGTCCTCCCTGCTCGTCACATCAGCCCAGACCCACCCTACACTGGGTCACATTCAGGACAGAAAAATGAAATGATAATAATTGTGTTATCATTTTATTTTTACTTTTTGCACTGCTCAGAGAGCAATGGGGTGATGCTCCTCCACCTTAACAGAGGAGCTGACGCTGAATGCATGGTAAGTAGTAGCGATGAAATCGAGTGGTAGATCTTTGTGAGGAGTTGCTGACGACTCACCAGAAAACATTTGCTAAGTCAATAAAAAAATGTATCAAAGGAAAAATTAAAAAAGGTACATTAAAAGAAAGATTGGCCCAGGACCCTTGGCATTAAGGCAAACTACTTTGTTGGCAGCTATTACAAGAAAACTGCATGAAGAAAGCCAATAGCTGAAGTGAGTTGAATGACTGGCCCAAACTGTATGCTGTTGTGTGCAGAACCAAAATGTGAAAGGCAAATTAACTGACCTTTGGATGAAGATTGCTGACCGGTAGCCCACTTATATGTTCATAAATGTATGTATTTATAAATTTTTGGAAATCATGAGTTTGGAAAGACTGCAAACACAACACCTATGACAGCACTGAAAGCAATGAGCCCAGTTCACAAACCATTATCATCATCATCAACATTATTTCGGTTCAAGAGAACCATAAAAGTACACAGAAACGCATCTCATGGTAGATTAAAAGAAACATGATCACAACAAAATACAAAAGTTAAAATAGGTTAAAATTACGTTGCCTCTGTTTATAGTAAGAAGCACAATAGGGCACCTCCAAGTGGCTATTATGGTTAGGATAAAAATACAAAGGACATACAGAAATACTTACTTAAAAAAGGCAATTCGAATCAATATTGTTTGTGCTTACAGTAAAAGACGCAATGGGGTTACTCCGAGCTAGGGGCCAGATGTAGGACACCATATACCGGTCGGTAACGGCCGATTTCGGCCGTTACCGACCGATATTTGGTGTTTGACATGTAGGGGGCCTCAATTTTACAGAATCGGTCAATTTACCGATTCGGTAAATTTACCGAATCGGTCAAATATCGAATCGGTAAATTTACCGATTCTGTAAATCAAGATGTAGGTGGCACTTAAAACAGTGCCACGGGCCCTTAAGAATTCGTTATTTACCACCAAATACTTTTTGGTGGTAAATAACGAATTCCTGTGTACATGAACATCTGTGCATGTACACCTGTGCCATGTGGCACACATACATCCCCTAAGGGCATGTATGTGTGTCACATGGCACACAAACCAGAATCAGGGGTGCAACAGGGTGTCAAAGTGACACCCTGTCCCCCTTGACAAATCGGTAATTTTACCGAATCGGTATGTACTGATTCGGTAACTGGCATTGATTCCTATGGGCCTCAAGGCCCATAGGAATCAATGGCAATTACCGAATCGGTAAATACCGATTCGGTAATTACCAAATCATTCCGATTCGGTAAAAATTACTGAATAATTACCTACATCTTATTTACCAAATCTAAAATACCGAATCGGTAAAATTCAGTATTTTAGAGTTGGTAAATAAGATTTACCTACATCTGGCCCTAGATGATTTCCCAGTGAAAAAAATCTCGGATAGAAACCTAAGAATGAACTCTAAAAGGGTCTGCTATGCCATCCTAGCATTATAATCTGAATTAGGGGATCCCACAGAGTGCTAACTATTAGGAATATGCTAAAAGTGTAATAAAACTATGATACCTTAAAAGTCGCCCTCACAAAGTCATACTTGTCCCAACAGCCTTTAATCTGATGTGTCAGTATGAACGTAAGAAATTGGAGTCTGAATATACAGTGCTAAACCTATTATCTGACTTGCAGACTCTCAGAGCTGTGTGCCATTTTTCGAGCTTGAAAAGTCAACTAAGAGGAGCAATCCAGTGAGCAACAGAAAAATAAAATGTGATCTTTTCTTTCAACAGTTTGCCACCTGAGGAGGCATAGATTGCTGGAACTGCTGTTGCCTTTGCTCCACATACAAGTGAATGCAGCTACCAGCAAACTACCTAGCCTAAAATTAATAAACCGGGATCTAGCCAGTGGGTCACTGACATAGTCCATAAATTCTTGAAACTGAGAAAACACATTTGAAGGACAAGTAAGAATCAGTCAGACTGCCCGAGACAACAGCCACCATTCTGCCACAAAAAAACAGTATGCCAGTAACTGAATTTGACAATCTCTCAGGCACTCTTAGTTATACAGGAAGGATTCAACAAATATTTGGACAGACCAAGCTTGAACAACCAGGTTTTTACATGGGAGACCAAGGAATCAAAGATGCCAGGCGATTATCTACTATCTCCCAGAGGTGCGAGAAGCAGAAACATAAAGTGGTAATAACTTTCAGTTATTACAAATGTATGCTTGGTTGCGGGTTTCGACTCTGGGAGCAGGGCAGGGGAGGAGTAGTTTGCCTGCCATCTCCGGAGTGCACATAGACTGTTTGGTCAGCCTCCTGGCTCCGCCCAAAACCAGCCATGCACACTCCTTCTCCATGCAGGCTGCAATCCTAGTGGATAGAGGACCCGGGGCCCCCTTGTACAATGAATCTCTTAGGGAGAAGAAGAGGGCTTTACGTAAAGTGGAGAGAGCTTGGCGCAGATCCTATAATATAAATGCTCGGAGTTGTTATATACAGGAACAACCGATTACATCTAGGAAGGCTGAATTTTATGGGGAGAGGATTGTTACAGCTAAGGATCCTCAAAAAGAAATCTTTAGAGTCCTAACGGAACTCAGGAAAACCAAGGAGCAGAGTCCGGAGTTCACACAAGAGGACTGTCAAAAATTCCAAGATTTCTTTTCCAGTAAGATCACAGACCTCATATCGGAAATTGCTCTCACCCCCACGTTTGACTGCCCCCCACAGCCTACTCCAGCCAAGAAGCCAGTAGACATCCCACTAACCACTTTACCCTTGATTACGAAGGATAGGCTGACACTGCTCCTGGGGCGGGTTAAGTCGGGCTCCCAGGCTGACCCATGTCCACCAGAAGTGTTCAAACTGGCAATGCCGGGTAGAGAGGAAGAGGTTTTGACTCTCCTAACGCATCTCTACAACTAGGACAAGTTCCGTTGGCCTTTAAGGAGGCCCGGTTGATCCCCCTGCTAAAAAAAATGGGGGCTGATGTGAAATGCCTGAAAAACTTCAGGCCAATTTCCCAAATACCATTCCTGGCCAAAGTAGTAGAACAACATGTACTCTCTGATCTTGCTGACCATCTGGAGAGGAATGCCTTGTTGGAACCGAATCAGGCTGGGTTTCGTGCTAATCATAGCACGGAGCTAGTGATGCTGTCCATTCTGGATGAGCTGAGGAATTGGTCAGACAGAAAAATTCCAGGTGCCCTGGTGTTGTTAGACCTCTCCGCGGCATTTGACACCGTTTGTCATAAACAACTATTGTCGCGGTTGAGGGACTTCGGCATTCAGGGCACAGCACATGCCTGGTTCGCTTCCTTTTTGCAAGGGAGGACGCAGAGAGTACAGCTCGGAGACTTGTTCTCCACTACAACATCGATTACCTGTGGAGTGCCGCAGGGGTCGGCCCTTTCACCCCTTTTATTCAATATTTATTTACAGCCTCTGATCTCACTGCTTAATCAGATGGATTGCCAGGTCTACAATTACGCTGAAGACACCCAAATTGTCATCCAAATGGAGGACGAGCCAGGTGCGTTTGCGAGATTACAAAATATTCTTAAGCGCACAGCCAATTGGATGTCCATGAATTCGTTAAAAATCAATCCTGACAAGACTGAGGTGTTGCCAATCACTATCGTTGGCAACCCATGGAATGATGGCTTCTGGCCAAGAGAACTAGGGACACCCCCAGAACCAGCGGCGGCAGTAAAAAGCCTGGGTATCCATGTGGATGGCAAGCTATCCATGCAGAAACAAGTCACTGCGGTGGTGGGAACCTGTGTTGGCCTTCTCCGACAACTAAGAAAAATCTCCTCACTATTGTCCTTCTCAAATTTGAGGCGCGCGGTCTCTGCTAAGATCTTAGCGAGGCTGGATTATGGCAATTCGCTATATATAGGCCTGCCTCAAAAACTTCTCGACAAGTTGTCATGAATGACGCTGCAAGGCTCATCTTTAAGAAACCGGGGAATACGCATGCCTCCTCCCTCATGCGTGAGCTGCACTGGCTGCCAGTGAGGCAGAGGGTACTGTTTAAAGGGCTCTGCATTGCACACAAATCCTTATACGGAAAGGCGCCAAGGTATCTGAAGGCCCGCCTGACTTCCTATAGGTCTGGTAGGATGTTAAGATCGTCGGAAGCTACTCTCCTCACCCAACCACGTTTTAGGCTGGCCACAGTTGGTGGCCGCGCTATCTCTAATACCCTTCCAGCAGCCTGGAACAAGCTACCAGTGGAATTACGGAAAGAAACCAACCTGCTGTGCTTTCGGAAGAAGTTAAAAACTGTGCTCTTCCAACAAGCTTGGGTGGGGCTGCAAATTCTCGAATGGCCCTCTGAATGTCTGCTGTGCGTACCGGACAAAGCGCTTAGAGACCCCTGGGTTATAACGCGCTATACAAATCGAAATAAATAAACATGGCCACCCCATAAGCCCTGCTCGCAGCGTTGTGATTAGCTTTGGGGAGGGAGCCTGGCTCCCTGCTTCAACTTCCTGTTCCTGCCGGAGGCAGGGGAGCAAGAAAGCAGGAACAGAGAAGATGCAGGACCCATCTGGTGGAACAGTAAGTTTAATTTTAATCTCAATTTTATTAAATTAAACCCCCCCACCAGCCCCTCTACCTGTGAGCCATACCGGCCGCGACTGAATGGTTTTGCTATGCTTTGTAATTGCTTCATCATTCCAAAATGGCTTATGTGTTTTAGAGCAAAGCATTGCCAGTTTTGAAATGGCAAACCAGTGATAGATTATTGGTAAACCACTGGAGTATGCCCATTGCAACAGTGCCCACATAGGATGGAGTGCATGAAGTGTCAGCAGCTGCAGCGTGGAAGTGGTGGGACTGCAGGGGGTGGGTGGGGTGCAGGGGCAACGGACAGAAAAAGAAAAAGAAAACATGACCTACCTGCCTGCTGCCACCTCTCCTCTGTACTCTTGTGACTCCCGGCAGCACACAGGCTACCAGTCTCCCCTAAGCCAATCACAAAGCTCCTGTTATGCTGGTCTTAGTATCACCAACATGATAGCAGAATTGTGATTGGTCTGAGCGGCCTGGTTTGCTACTCAGAAACCCTGGGAGACTGGGACTGTTCTCCACCCACTGTGCACCACAGCCGGATCGAGAAATGCTAAGTGCGCTTGATGGTTTGACCATACTAAGAAGGCCGGCAAAACACTTCTCCTCCCTGCTCGTCACATCAGCCCAGCCCCACCCTACACTGGCTCACATTCAGGACAGAAACATGAAATGATAATAACATTGTGTTATTATCATTTTATTTTTCCTTTTTGCACTGCTCAGAGAGCAATGGGGTGATGCTCCTCCACCTTAACAGAGGAGCCGACGCTGAATGCATGGTAAGTAGTAGCGATGAAATCGAGTGGTAGATCTTTGTGAGGAGTTGCTGACGACTCACCAGAAAACATTTGCTAAGCCAATAAAAAAATGTATCAAAGGCAAAATTAAAAAAGGTAAATTAAAAGAAAGATTGGCCCATGACCCTTGGCATTAAGGCAAACTACTTTGTTGGCAGATATTACAAGAAAACTGTATGAAGAAAGCCAATAGCTGAAGTTGAGTTGAATGACTGGCCCAAACTGTATGCTGTTGTGTGCAGAACCAAAATGTGAAAGGCAAATTATCTGACCTTTGGATGAAGACTGCTGACCGGTAGCACACTTATATGTTCATATATGTATGTATTTATACATTTTTGGAAATCATGAGTCTGGAAAGACTGCAAACACAACATCTATGACAGCACTAAAAGCTATGAGCCCAGTTCACAAATCATTATCATCATCATCAACATTATTTCGGTTCAAGAGAACCATAAAAGTACACAGAAACACATCTCATGGTAGATTAAAAGAAACATGATCACAACAAAATACAAAAGTTAAAACAGGTTAAAATTACGTTGTCTCTGTTTATTGTAAGAAGCACAATAGGGCACCTCCAAGTGGCTGTTATGGTTAGGATAAAAATACAAAGGACATACAGAAATACTTACTTAAAAAAAGCAATTCGAATCAATATTGTTGGTGCTTACAGTAAAAGACGCAATGGGGTTACTCCAAACTAGGGGCCAGATGTAGGACACCAAATACCGGTCGGTAACAGCCGATTTCGGCCTTTACCGACCGGTATTTGGTGTTTGACATGTAGGGGGAATCAATTTTACAGAATCAGTAAATTTTCCGATTCGGTAAATTTACCGAATCGGTAAAATACCGAATCAGTAAATTTACCGATTCTGTAAATCAAGATGTAGGTGGCACTTAAAACAGTGCCACAGGCCCTTAAGAATTTGTTATTTACCACCAAATACTATTTGGTGGTAAATAACGTATTCCTGTGTACATGTGCATCTGTGCATGTACACCTGTGCCATGTGGCACACATACATGCCCTAAGGGCATGTATAAGTGTCACATGGCACACAAGCCAGAATCAGGGGTGCAACAGGGTGTCAAAGTGACACCCTGTCCCCCTTGACAAATCGGTAATTTTAACGAATCGGTATTTACCAATTCGGTAATTGGCATTGATTCCTATGGGCCTCAAGGCCCATAGGAATCAATGGCAATTACCGAATCAGTAAATACCGATTCAGTAATTACCGAATCATTCCAATTCTGTAAAAATTACAGAATAATTACCTACATCTTATTTACCGAATCTAAAATACCGAATTGGTAAAATTCGGTATTTTAGAGTCGGTAAATAAGATTTACCTACATCTGGCCCTAGATGATTTCCCAGTGGAAAAAAACTCAGATAGAAACCTAAGAATGAACTCTAAAAGGGTCTGCTATGCCATCCTAGCATTATCATCTGAATTAGGGGATACCACAGAGTGCTAACTATTAGGAATATGATAAAAGTGTAATAAAGCAATGATACCTTAAAAGGCGCCCTCACAAAGTCATACTTGTCCCAACAGCCTTTAATCTGATGTGTCAATATGAAAGTAAGACATTGGAGTCTGAATATACAGTGCTAAACCTATTATCTGACTTGCAGACTCTCAGAGCTGTGTGCCATTTTTCGAGCTTGAAGAGTCAACTAAGAGGAGCAATCCAGTGAGCAACAGAAAAATAAAATGTGATCTTTGCTTTCAACAGTTTGGCACCTGAAGAGGCATAGATTGCTGGAACTGCTGTTGCCTTTGCTCCACATATAAGTGAATGCACTACCAGCAAACTACCTAGCCTAAAATAACAAACCGGGATCTAGCCAGTGGGTCACTGACATAGTCCATAAATTCTTGAAACTGAGAAAACACATTGGAAGGACAAATAAGAATCAGTCAGACTGCCCGAGGCTACAGCCACGATTCTGCCATACAAAAAACAGTTTTCCAGTAACTGAATTTGACATCTCTCTTGGTTATACAGGAAGGATTCAACAAATATTTGGACAGACCAAGCTTGAACAACCAGGTTTTTACATGGTAGACCAAGGAATCGAAGATGCCAGGCGATTATCTACTATCTCCCAGAGGTGGTCTTAGTACGGGGCAAGTTACTCTGACGTCCAGAGTCTGATTCAATAAAGAATAGGTTTTAAGTAGACTACGTCAGAAACTTGTCTGAGATTTAGATCAAACCTCAGAGGTAATAGGGAGGCTCTTTTCGGTAGCCTCAACCATGACCTCTGTCAAGTGGATCAAGATTACAATAGCCCCACAAGTCAGCCCCTTTAGAGTAGGCATCTTTGGGGTGATTTCCCCTGTCTTTTTGCCTTTACCTTCAGAATTTTTTATGCTGTGCTGGATTTCACTTTTGCTAGCTTATATGCTTTGAGCACTTTGCCAGTGTCAATGTGAAAGTGCTCCCTGTGTAAATTATTATTAAAATTGGTTCTCCCTGATTGGCATATTTTATTTACTGGTAAGTCCCTAGTAAAGTACACTGAGTGTGCCAAGGCCTGTAAATTAAATGCTGCTGGTGGGCCTGCAGCACTGATTGTACCACCCACATGTGTGGCCCTGAAAATGTATCTCAGACCTGCCACTGCAGTGTCTGCGTGCAGTTTTAAACTGCCATGTCGACCTTACAAGTGCATCCACTTGTGAGGCCCTAAAGTTCCCTTTTCTCACATGTAAGGCACCCCTTTGGTAGGCCCACGGTGCACCCATGGGTTGGGTGCAGTGTAGGTGAAAGGTAGGACATGTACTGGTGTGTGTGGCATGTCCTGATAGTGAAATACTGCCAATTTTATTTTTCTCCATAGAAAGATTATCTGCTCCATAGGATAGAATGGGACATACTCCGTAGCAGCTTAAAAGTAACGTATAACTTCCCATTGGAACAAGATAGAGAAATAAAGTTTAGGCTCTCTGAACTCAGAATTTAATAAAACATATTTTAGGAAAGATGATTTTTAAATTGTGTTTTTGAAAATGCCACTTTTAGAAAGTAGGCATTTTCTTGTTTAACTATTCTGTGTGCCTCTGCCTGTTTATGTATTGACCTTCTGATTTTGGATTGGCAGGGGCTGGAGATGTGCATTCACTGCCGACAGCGACTGGGGGGGTTGAGGTGTGCCTGCCCCTTCCTGGATGACTCAGAGCTGAGCTGAATGGGGCTTGGCAGCATTTAGAGTAGTGGGAGGAGATATCCTTGCACCTGAATAGGGCCTGTCTGCCTTGCAAAATGTTGTCTCCATCCCCTGTGGTCATACTGCACCTGTGAGGACAGAACTGGTTTGGACTGGACTCAGAGACCCTTGCACAAAGAGAACAAAGAAAAAATGGGGTATAAGTAGTAGACCTTAAACCCCAGAATTTTAGATCACTTCTGCACTCAAGAGGAACCTCTGCCAAGGAGAGGGGCGGTATAGCTGTGAGGAGGAGTACTGCCCCTTTGCTGTGTACTGGGTGGGGTTAGCCTGCAGTTGCTGTTTCTGCCAAGGGAAGGACAAACACTGGAACTTTTCTGTGAACCTGCTTGAAGAAGAACCTCCCAGAGCCTGAGTGTGCTGGCTTCCTGTTCTGAAGTCTCAGGGCCTCAAAGACTTCACCCTCTGCTCCCCTGATCTCTTTTGCTGAGAGTTCTGACCTGCCAGGAGGTGCCTATTTAGGTGTGGGCCTCTGGAAGTTGTTCCTGCTGTTGGGAACTGGAAGAAACCTATGAGAAACAAGAAAACCTGTGTCGGATGACGTCAGTGATGCCGCTATGACGCCTTGACCTGCACTGGGGCCAGGGTCATCACTTGTGAAGTGCACAACGCATCTCCCAGCTTGCACTGCAGCTCTGACGCCCTTTGACGTCAGCTGATGCGTGCAGTTCTCAGAATTTTCTGTCGCCAGCGTTCTCACGGACTCCATCATCACCAGCGCCTGCATCCTGTTATCGCGGTGCCGATAACCACTGAGGGTGACTCCACGAACTTGCAGACTTTCCATCATCACTAGAACCGATGCCTCACAGCACGCAACTGTCTTCCCCTGTCCTGGACTTGACAAATCCCCTCCTGGTGGCAGCCAGGGAGCCGGACTCAACCTCGGTATCGATGCCTCACCTCCACGACGCCGTGCGTCGTCAGAGACATCGGTTCCAAGACACTATGTTTGGGGATCCGTGTGACTCCGTGCCTGAAAACAACGCTCCTTGCGGTCAGTGCCGTACTTTGGGTTTATTGCTGTCACAACGTCTAAATAGCTCCAGGTGGAGCTATTTGTTTTCTACAAGCTTTACTTTGGCAATAGCTGGTCTAAAGTCATATTGTATTACCTGTATGTTGGATTTTTGTCATTTTGGTCTTGTTGAGTTTAGATAAAGATAATTTATTTTTCTAAACTGGTGTGGTGTCCATTTGTGGAGTTATGAGTTTATTACTGTGTGTTTTGAGTACAAATACATTACACATTGCCTTTGTGATAAGCCTGTATACTTGTGCCAAGCTACCCAGGGGGTGAGTAGGAGTTAGCTAAAGTATGTACCCCTTTACCCTGACTAGAAGCAAGGGTCAAAGTTAAATACCTCTGCCAACTTGAGACCGCCATTTCCAACAAGCACCATATAGTGCTGCCCCACAGGCTTGGGCCTTATAAATCTCTAGAACTGGTGAAGTTGGATATGTAGCTGCCCTGTATCTTAATATGGACTCAGCTCTATGTTTGAGAACCAATACACTTTTCTCAATCTGGGCCGAACATTTATGGAAGTCATTAAGTCTTACACCGAGGTAATCAAATTCAGCTACCCTTTCTAATTTGGCACAATCTAAGACAAAACTACCCCTATTTTTCTTGTTGTGGCTGAATACCATGAATTTGATTTTATTGTTGTTTATTTTGAGGCCATAGTCCTTGCAGAATGAGCTGAACTTCCCCATAAGGGTTTTTAAACCCCAGAACGTTTTTGAAAGGAGAAGAATGTCATCTGCAAAGAGCAAACACAGCATTTTAGACCCAGCCATTTTAGGGGAGTTGTTCTGGCAGTCAAGGCGATAGGAGATGCATTCATTAATAGCAGAAATAAGGTGGGTGCCAGAACGCATCCATGGCAGACACCTTGCCTGATTGGGATGGCAGTACTTGTCTGTCCTCCAAGACCCCAACTGACCCATGCAAAATTCCCTGCGTATAATTGTTGGATTAGGGACAAAATGCCATGTGGAACCCCAGTTTTCCCAAGGACCTCCCAAAATGTAGCCCTGGGGACAAGGTCAAATGCTGCATGCAAATCGACAAAAGCAACTAATAACAACCCCTGATCAATATCGACTGTTTTCCACTTCATGGCCAGAAATTGTAAGACCTGGTCCACAGTGCTCATGACAGTCTTAAACCCAGCCTGGTTCACAAATCCCTTTTTGTTCATAAGCAAACATACTGGCGCAGCTTTCCAAATATACTACCTGGATGTTTTGTGGATTGGCAAAAGTCATGCATGTCCCATTTTATCTAGGAATCTAGCCATATATTTCTCAGCACATTGGATTTTCCCTTTGCCCATATTTTTTCGATAGTGAAAAATCTGATTCATAAATAGAACGAAGAACAGTCACTGTATTCGAACCAGAAACACACATCCTGCACCTTTAGGCTCTGAAATCACTTCCAAAAACAACAGGTGATGGACAGAATGCAGAACAATGTCATACATTCACTCCCAGTACAGAGATCTGGGCCTAAATCCATTGTTTTTTTGCTCACCATGCCATTCCAGTTTGTACCCAGCCATATGCAAATCAGTCTTGACGCTGTGCCCCATGGGAACAGTCCAGCCCGAACTGCCAAGCCAGATCCTCCCTGGACTGGAAACAAGCATCCAAGGACCGATTTCATCAGCCTGGATAGCTTGATTCCAGTGGCATGGAGAGCACGGGACTCACGTCTGAGCATACCCGTCTCACTCGGGGTGACAAACCCGGTCCTAGGAGGCTTGATTCCGGTCCAAGGAAGACATTGCTTGGCAGTTTGCGCTGGACTGTTCCCATGAGGCACAGGGTCAAGGCTGATTTGCATATGGCTATGTCTGAACTCTGGGGTGGTGTGGACTGCAAAAAAACGATGAATTTAGGCCCGGATCTCTGTACTGGGGTGAATGTATGACATTGTTCTGCATTCTGTCCATCAACTGTTGTTTTTGCATTTGTCACCCCGAGTGGGAAGGGTATGCTCAGACGTGAGTCCTGTGCTCTCCACAACACTGGAGTCAAGCTATCCTGGCTGATGACGGCTGATAGCCAGAAACCGGTCCTAGGATGCTTGATTCCAATCCAGGGAAGACATGGCTTGGCAGTTCGGGCTGGAATGTTCCCATGAGGCACAGGGTCAAGGCTGATTTGCATATGGCCATGTCTGAACTGGGGTGGTGTGGAATGCAAAAATCGATGGATTTAGGCCCAGATCTCTGTACTGGGGTAAATGTATGACATTGTTCTGCATTCTGTCCATCAACTGTTTTTTTTGCATTTGTCACCCCGAGTGGGAAGGGTATGCTCAGACGTGAGTCCTGTGCTCTCCACACCACTGGAGTCAAGCTATCCTGGCTGATGACGGTTGATAGCCAGAAACCGGTCCTAGGATGCTTGATTCCGGTCCAGGGAAAACATGGCTTGCAGTTCGGGCTGGACTGTTCCCATGAGGCACAGGGTCAAGGCTGATTTGCATATGGCCATGTCTGAACTGGGGTGGTGTGGAGTGCAAAAAAACAATGGATTTAGGCCCAGATTTCTGTACTGGGGTGAATGTATGACATTGTTCTGCATTCTGTCCCTCAACTGTTGTTTTTGCATTTGTCACCCGGGGACAAGTATACCCAGACGTGGGTCCCGTGCTCTCTATGCCACTGGAGTCAAGCTATCCTGGCTGATGAGGGGTGAACCCTGAAACAGGTCCTATGATGCTTGTTTCCAGTCCAGGGATGACCTGGCCTGGCAGTTCGGCCTGGACTGTTCCCATTGGGCGCAGGGTCAAGACTGATTTGCATATGGCTGGGTGCAAACTGGAATGGCATGGTGAGCAAAAAAGAGATGGATTTATGCACAGATCTCTGTACCGGGGTGAATGTATGACATTGTTCTACATTGTGTCCATCAATTATTCTTTTTGCAACTTTCTAAAAGAGCCATTTTCAGGATTACAATTTAAAATCCATCCACTATCAGTTAGAATTTCAAATTGTGATTTCAGAGACACCAAACATAAACTGTTACCTATTCACATTTGGAAATTACACATAAAAATGTAAAAAGGTAACTTCAATGTTATCCTGTGGGAGAGGTAAGCCTTGGAGTGGAGAAAAATGATTCTGAGAGTTTGTCACTGTCACAGCATTTAAAACTTAATAATACATGTCCTTAGTTTTGGATACATTGTCCCCTGCCCTCTGGGCTTTTCAAGGCCTACCCTAGGGCTGATTTTATGTATTAAGAAAGAAGGTGATCACCTGGCAAAAAGTTTACTTTGCCAGATACAAATGATCAAATTAAAACTGCACATGCCGTACTGCAATGGCAGTCCTGAGACATGTTTAAAGTGCTACTTAAGTGGATGGCACAACCAGTGCTGCAGGCCCACTAATAGCATTTACCTTATAGGCCCTTGGCACAGGTAGTGCCACTTTAGTTGGGACTTACAAGTAAATTAAATATGCCAATTGGGTAGAAGCCAATGTTACCATGCTTTAAGGAAAGAGCACAAGCACTTTAGCACTGGTTAGCAATAGTAAAGTGAGCAGAGTCATAATGCCAGCAGAAACAAAGTCATAAAAAAACAGGAGCTCTAAAGGCAAAAAGAAAACTAAGGGGAAACCATGCCAAATATGCCAGGTCTTACACTGGTGGACCCAGTTGAGGCTCTGTCGGTGTAAATGTGGTGCTTTACCTGACCCTACCAAGAATGGTGGAACCACAAGTTTACTGAGTTGCTCGCGCTCCAGCAAACTATGAATGAGGCTATATGTGGCCAGCATCTGTTTCCCCTGTTTGACTCTGCATGCTTTTGAGAATGGTGGCAGAAAACAAATAACATATTTTTAGAGGTAGGCTGTGGGGAAAATGATGCTACATTGGGTGAGGGAGGGCATGTGGAACCTCTGTAAATTGAAAGAATAACAGATAATGAATATACCACTGGCGTGTTGTGGCATAATTATCTAGAATCTTCTGGGTTTCCTCGCAGCTATCTATGAATCAAAATATCATCAACTTATTGATGAGCCTTCACACTGTTCTTACAGGTAATATGTCTCATTAGTCTATGATATAGACTGAGCAAACATAGGTGACTTACACAGACACCTGGAAAAGTCAAATGGATCAAGTCAAATCAATAGGTTACTACACCTTGAAGTATATGAGTTTAGATGTGAGAATGCCCAATGATGAAGCTTGCCACAAATATATGGGTAAGGGCCTTGCAACTCCCAGAAGCATATCTGTCTCAAGTTGGTGTTTTCATATATGATTAGCCCTATTATTCTATTATTGTGCGTACAGTATGATAGGCTCTATGCATAACCTTCTGGAGTCTATGTGGAAAGTACTGTCCTGACAATTTAGTTTTAAAGGTCTTAATATGTTTGTCACCATTTAAATTGGAAAGCAACAAACACCAAATTCTGATTTACGTACTTCAAACCAAATAATGCATTCACCACTAGTGTTAGGTAGCCCACAACTCACTCTTGAAGAAAAAAGGAAGCTGGCAATGATTCAGGATTTGTCGTATATATCCGGATATGATATCCCTTTTATCCAATGTGGAAAATGATTTTCAGCTTCTCCCATAAGATGCTTATACACTATACAGTAGGAGAGGATGTACTAGTCATTGATGATACAGAAGGACCAACAGAAACCCTGATCCAAACAATATGCATGTAGTAGAAAATTAGATCTTCAGAATCAAAGCAAAACAGTATGATTGAAAAAAAAGTTTAAAATGCTAAAAATGGAGATAAAGTTTCACTTGACAAGAAAATGTAGCATCTGAGAATGCGTTGTTTACTTACTGATAAACAGCAAACTATTGATGTTGTAAGCAATAAATCCTGTAACATTAAGACACCATTAAATGTAATGTTAGAAAAAAAAATTCTGAACATAAAAGTGTTAAGGAACACAGGACATACCAAAAGAAACATATGAACTTTATATGATCATATACCAACCCATTGATCTTTAGCCCACAACTTTGGGGCCGATTCTGATGTCAGAAATTGGTTGGGAACTGGAACCAAATTACCTCCTGTTATCTGTTCCAGCCCTGCAAGTAGGATGCGACCGAACCCTGTTTGGTTGCAATCCTATACTTCACAAAGGGAGTATGCATTCCAAATGGGAGCATGCATTTGGAGGCCTTGCACCGATGGGGAGCCCTGCTGAGGACCTGTGGGCCCACAAAGTGGATTCCGACAGCCTTTCTGTGTCAGAAAGGCCGGCACAGTAAGACTGTAGGAATCTTCCATCGGAATCCCTCAGCCAGAAAGAGGTGCTTGCGGGATTGATGGAGGATTTCCGAATGGCAGCTGGGCTCTCTGAGCCCATCGCAAGCCATTCAGAAATCCGGTTCAGGTTCCTTTCCGACTACCCCATCAAAATGCGTTGGTCGGAAAGGAATCTGAACAGCCGATTCCGATGTGGTCGGAACAGCTCCGACCGACTGTCGGAGACGATTGCGACCCCATCGGAATCGGCCCCTTTATTGTGAGCAGATAGGTGCTGAATATATCCTACTTTAAAACAAGCATTGGAAAGTCAACATGACTCGCTTGTCTCAATCATGCAATGGCAAACCAAATGTATCTGGCTTTTTGTTCAGGTAAGTGTACGGCAATAGTTGGGAAATGTTTTGTGTGTTGGTCCCAGCTGTCCTATAAAGACGAATACTGTAATACAACAACCTTTTGGGCTACAAGACTATGGAAGCTGGGAATAGAACACCTTTACTGAAAAGACTGCATTAGCAGACGCAGCTGTGCCCTCAAGGAACAGTGTTAAAATAAAGGAGTTCGAAGATGAGTTTTCATTGTAAGTGGTGATTCTGGCACAAGGAGAAACATATTGCATAGTAGATACTTTTGACAATAGGTCAGAATTTTTATTGCAGCTTTCAAAAAGCTGTCAATGTACAGTGCATCTTTGCTTTCTGAACAAAAAAACCCTGCAAATGCAATTATATGTTATTACAACAAAGTGAAACAAATTACCTTGCAAAGGTGATTAATGACTAACCACAGTCTAGCATGAAATATAACAGGACGAGCTTCGTAAACAAAAACACTGTAAACCTGCAAATAAAAGTTCACCATTTCACTGAAGTAAATACATCAAAGAACATAAACTGATTCAAGCCTATAGTCTAACAAAAGGGGTACTTGACCACCATCACCAGTTGAAAGCAAGTGTAACAATGTAACTATCCTCAATAAGCCATGACCTCAACACACAGCCCATCCTAGCAATAATAAACCAAGAGAAAACATGAAATTCAATTGATGAAGTGGGCTGAGATCGTCATTAGACTGTTTATTTCGGATACAACAATCCATAAAACACAATGCATCAAAAATTAAGATAATTAAAAATTGTAGCACATACAATAATAAAAAAAAAACATTAGTATAAACAATCACATAGAAAGTGCCCGCGCCACAGTCATGAGAAAAACACATGATTGATATAACATAGATTGTCCCAGAATATTAGGATTGTCTATGGATTTTGTAATACCCTTAAAATAGCAGCAAAAAGATTCTAAAATCCTAGGATACAATAAAAAAGGACACAGTGATGATGCAAAAACAGCATTCAGCTAAAAAACAAAGGAGGAGTCCGATAGAACTATAGTTAAGACCGCATATCAATTAGGAAAGTGCAATGAAAACATATCAGCGCTTCAACATTTGGAGCTATGAATGTGGGTAAGCCAAGCAGCATGCAGAAATGTTGTCACTGAAATGACAATCCCTTCTCTTGTGTCTATTTTCGTGGCCTGGCATATTAGGGTGTGGTGTCTGTAAATAACGATGACACAAAGAAGTCGAGGTAAGCTCAGTTTATTCCTAGTACCTCATCCAACAGCGGTGGCCTTAGCAACTGTCAACACTTAGAACTCTCACAAAAGATCCCCTCAGAACAGTTCTAATAGTGATGTTTTCACATAAGATTCTCCTTGAAATGACAGGGAAGTGTTCACCACAGTGGTATGGGAGCACTTAGTGTTTCTTAAAATACCCCTCACACAACAAAAGGCCCCTTGGTGTCATGCTTCATCATAGGGGTCTTCGCACCCCTCTAGCTGGGTGCGGCGTGCTGCGACCTACGACTACGCGGGAGCACTTTTAGTTTTTGACTATATGTGGTGCATGTGAGTAAGTATGTTTTTTATGTGAGTGGTGGGATTTTAGTGAAGTGATTAAAAAGTGCCTGGCTCGTGGGTGTAGTAGAAAAAACTTTTATTCATGGCCCTGGGCTGGCACTATTAAAAGAAGTGAAGTGCAAGGTGTGTATTGTCGTGATTATGGACAACACCTCATGTGTGCGTCGACATGTTTCGGAGGCAAAGCTCCTTCTTCAGGACAGGGGCACAACTTCCCCACCTTACTCACATTTCACTAATGGGTACAGATGTATTCATGTTATTAACAAAAGTGAAGAGAAAACTATAAATATGTGTAGGTAAAATACAGGCTATTATGTGCCTACAGCGGTTCGGCTCAAGTAAATGCAATTTGCATGACCTGAGAAAAGAAAAGAAAAAAGGAAAATTATGGTCTCCCTTATCCAGGGTAGCTCAGACAGGTGCAGTCACCTGGAACAAACCATCCAGCTTATTCAGCCCTGTGGAAAAAAGACACTTACAAGACATACACCATAGATAACATAAAACACACTGTTAAAAAATTGCAGAGGTTTGAATGATACTTAAGTAATAGTGCTTGCTTGCTTCATGAGCATTCAGAATGTCTGGGGGGTAATTGCTATTGTGCAATCTAGATGGAAAAACATATAGGGTGGTGCATTACTTACTTGGGCTGTCTCAGTGATCATGCTGTAACACACCATACTCACAAACACGGGAAAAGTTCTCCTCGGTCTTGCCCCACACGCTGCTCGGCTGGACTGAGGTTTGAGCCCAGGGCGTGTGGTATTTATACCACGAGTGAATTGGTAATTGCTCGTTAAGAAATGCGTCCGAGCGGATGTCAAGTCGTGCCCATGTTTGGGTAATCCGATGTTCATTGAGCGCCCCTGAGCTAATTGAATGATTACTGAGCCTTCTAAGGTCTGTCCGGTCGGGGAAACGCATCTGTCTGCCAGCGTTCCAGTTTCGCGCATGCGATGTTGTTGCTAACCGCACTGCACGTGCGCGGAAAGGAGATGGGCTTTTTCCGTGCATGTGAGGGGAAAACAGTCAGTGTTGTTGACTCTGCGGGCTCCGTAATGCAAGCCTGTTAGCGCTGTTAAAGTGAAAAAAGCTCAGTTTAAAGTAAGGAGTAAGGCATCATGAATGGGAGCGATTATGTGCTAGGAGAAATTATGTTGAAAAGGTCTGTTACCCATTAGAATCAGTACAGATTGCATCTTAGATGAAAGATGTTCTTGATGCACAAGGGGTTTCTGCACAGTGTCCGGAAAACCTCTTGCTCCGAGCTAGACCTCTTGCAATAGTGTGGCACTCCTGGCTAGTGCACAGTGATGAACCAAATGCTGGATACACAGGGGAGATGCCCATAAACCATAGGACGACCTAGCCCTAATATAAACTTGTGCAGAGTGCGAGCTTTTATGCTAAGACCCTGGTATTTGCATAAGAGGAAGAATGCATAAATCTGTTACAGCAGACCGGGTTGTGGCAGGGATGAGCTTAGTATGGGTGGGTAACTCTAGGTGATGGCAAAGAACATACCTTATCCATTGCCAGGATGTCAACAGAGGGTCTGATTTAATTAGACAGTTGTCCCCAAGCTACATCATCATTCAGTCCCTCGTTGTGTGTACCCAAACGGAACACCCATCTCTGTTCCTTCTGAAAAAGGCCTGTTTCCCATGGTAATTGCTCGATCACAGTCCACTTCAAATCGTTTACGCAGTGTTGAGCATTCAGGTAGTGTGTTGCCATCTTTGTTGTGCTTTTTTTACAATGGACATTACTTTTATGCTCGTTCATACGTGTCTTGACCGCCCTAGTGGGCATTCCCCACATATTCAAGGCCGCACGGGCAGGTGATCAAGTAGACCACGTTTTTACTATTGCAGTTCGTCATTCTTCGCTGCTCCCAGGTTGTGCCATTCCTGAACATAAGTCTGGTGCTTTTTTGCGTCAGGTGACAACTGCTGCAGTTCCAACAAGGGAAGTGATACCTAGAGAGGGTTGTCTCGACTCTTGGACTATTTTGGGACGTGTATGAACCAGAATGTCTTTCAAATTTCTTCCGCAGCGATGTGTGAACATTGGTTTCTCCAGTTCTAAAGCACCACAGGTTAGAATCCCCCAGTGCTTATTAACTATTTTCGAAACCTCATTGGACATGGTATTATATGTTGTGACACAGATTGGTCGTTTGACTGCCGATACTGCTTGCTGTCTATCCTCAAGTAGTGCCTCTCTGTTATTATTCTTAGCCCTCTTCATGGCTTTGTTGATTATACGTACAGGGTACTGTCTCAATTGCAGTTTCTCTTTGAGATCAGAAGCCTGAGTTCTGAATTCTGCCACTTCGGTGCAATTCCGTCTCAAGCGGAGAAATTGACCATATGGTAAATTCTCCCTCAGGTGTCGGGGGTGGAAGCAGTCGTACCTTAAAAGACAGTTCCTCGCTGTTGGCTTAAAGTGTGTTGTCGTTTTTAGCCTTCCACCCGCCGCATAGATATTTAGGTCCAGAAAGACCAGTGACTGGTTAGACAGTACTGAATGTGTGAATTTAAGATAGGCGTTCTGGTTGTTTAACCAAATCATAAATTCATTCACAGACTCTAGATCGCCTTCCCAGATGACCAGCACGTCATCTATATATCTTTTCCAGATTTTTATGTTTTGTCTGTAGGGGTTCTGGGTATGAAGAATTGTGTTTGCTTCCAAGTGGTGCACATATAGTCCTGCTAAACTGGGAGCAAAAGTACTGCCCATACTTGTGCCGTGGCTTTGTAAGTAGATGGTTGATTTGTACTGGGAAAAGTTTTTTTGAAGTGGCAGGGAGATGCACTCCATAACTAGGCCAGGAGGTGTTTGGTATTGCCATGGTGTTGTGAAAAGTACCTCTTCAATAATTGAGTGTGTCTCATCGTGTGGCAGGATTGTGTATAAACTTTCTACATCAAGACCCAACAGTAGTTGGGTTGTGGGATTGAAAGTTATATCTTGGAGCAGTTGGAGGACTGATTTAGTGTCCTTCAGATAGGTGTCAGTTGATTGTACCAAAGTGAAGACCACCAAAAATCTCTGTGAAATATTCCTTTGGTTTTAACAATCCCCATATGACCTACATGGGCTAAATGTAATATCTTGCCTCTCAACTTCTCAGGAGGAATTTATCATGTTCCTCTCAACAAGAACCTTTTATCAACAGCAAGTTCATCCAAAATTTTCTCCCAACATTCTGTAAGTACCTTGAGTTGAGATTTACACCTCATCCCTGAACTGACAATATCTCTAACCTTGCACATCCTTCTGAAGTTCCTCTAACCATTCCTCTTCACTAATTGATCCTTCAGTCACTTCATGAACACTCACTTCTTCCTCAAGATCTAGATCATCACATACATCAGTTTGAGCAACTTCCATGTCAACAAGTCTAGACAACCAGTCAGCGGAGAAGTTGCTTACACCAGGTACATATTGTACTGTGAAAGAAAAATCCTGCAAACCTACCACCCATCTTCTTATGTGGGATGAGATGGAATCAAGTCCTTTTTTTGCAAATATCTCCACTAAAGGTTCATGATCTGTTTGCACACCAAATTTGATGCCCCAGAGAAATTGTTTAAATCTCATTATAGACCAGAACACAGCTAAAGATTCTCGTTCAATTACTGAATAGGTGCGTTCTGCATCTCTAAGAGTGCGTGATATGCATGCAATGAGTTTTTCCTTGCCATTCCTAGTCTGAATGAGTAGGGCTCCTAACCCTTTACGACTTGCATCACACACAATCTTAGTATCAGATGAAGTCATAAAGGATAGTAATGAAGGAGCATTATTTAAATCCAGTTTTACATTTGCAAACTCTTGGTTACACTCTTTACTCCAAGCAAAATCAGTACTCTTTTTTAATAGGTGCCTCATGTGATAACTTCTACTTGCAAAGTTTTTTATGAACCAACTATAATATTCAACCATTCCGAGAAAGGATGAAAGTTTCTCTTTGGTCTTGGGTTCCTTCAGAGCTTTTATCGTATCCACAAGTTCTTTCTTAGGTCGCATCCCTGTAGAAGTAATTTTGTAGCCTAAATAACTGTGTTAAACCAGCATCCTGAAGCTTCTGTAACACCTGGCGGGCACGTTGATAATTCTCTTCATAATTAGAACCATGAATAATAATATCGTCCTGGTAACATTTCACCCCAGGCTGATCTTTCAAAATAAGAGACATAATCCTCTGAAAGACAGCAGCGGCAGAAACAAGTACAAATGGAATCCTTTTAAAACGAAAGATGCCAAATGGAGTTGTGAAGGCCGTGCGATCCTGTGAGCTTTCATGTAATTCGACTTGATGGTATGCCGACTTTAAATCTAATGTGCTGAATACCTTTTATCAAAAAATGTTGTGATCATCTCCTCTATGTTGGGTAGTGGGAATTTATCTACAACAACCTCTTTGTTCAATGCCCTGAAGTCCACACAAAGACGGATGTCCCCATTCCCTTTGCGTGCAACGACAATGGGAGCCAACCAGTCCGTTGCTTCAACTTCTACAATAACTCCACTCACTACTAGCTTCTTGAGTTCATTAACAACAGCTGCTTGCAAATGCATAGGAAACCTTTTACCTTCGCAACTACTGGGGTAGCATGGTCTCTTAGCTTAATTCCGTGTTTGTAACCAATTAACTTTCCAAGTTTATTTTTGAACAAATCATTAAATTCCTCTACAAACGTGTTAATTTTGCGATCAATCGGGTCAACTTGTACCTGAGGATTTTTGCTTGGATGCAAGCTAACACCCGATTCTTTCTGATGACCCCAGCCCAAAAGATCATCACCTTTGCAGGAGACATACATTTTCCCTGTTGTGCCCTTGCCACACACACAAATAGTTGCCACAGAATAACCCAACATGTCAATCTTGTTCCTGCCATACCCTCCCGGTTGTATATCCATTTCATTCAGATGCTTATCAACTGGGAACAAACTCAACAGCGTCTGCTTCGAGATGATGGTGATGCGGGAACCAGAATCAAACTTTATTAGAGTGTCTTTCCCATCAATACTGACTATCTCTGAAGGAAAAGTTTTTTTTTTACTCATTAACCTGTAACACAATCTCCTGGCATGATTCCTTGTTCCTTCTTTGTTATTTTTCCTATTTTGATTCCTATAACACTTGCTAAAATGACCCTTAATACCACAAGATTTACAAACCTGGAACAAAGCAGGACAGAATCTCTCATTGGATCTGTGACCACTATACCCACATCTGAAACAAGTGACATTGAAACTTTGCTCTTTGGTTCTGAAACCACTGACTTGAGAGGACTGTTTCACTTCTGGAACACCACGAGATTTTACAGCATTAGATTTGACTATATTAACCTCTGCAGTTTCTTCCGTATCCGTACTACTAGAAGTATGTGTCTCTTTCCCTGTCTTAAGTTCACCAACACACTTCAACATATGCTGAACTTGTTTTGCAACAATAAGAACTTCCTCAAGAGGTGGCTCAT
This sequence comes from Lissotriton vulgaris, assembly GCF_964263255.1. Classification (NCBI taxonomy): domain Eukaryota; kingdom Metazoa; phylum Chordata; class Amphibia; order Caudata; family Salamandridae; genus Lissotriton; species Lissotriton vulgaris. Next base: position 976,910,050 of record NC_141693.1, read on the forward strand.
CCTTCATCCAAAGTTCTTCACATATTTTGTCACTATTACAACGTAGCACAAACTGATCTCTGATCCTTTCTTCTGTCGCACCCCCAAATTTGCACATAGATGCTAATTTCCTTAGTGCAGTAACAAACTCTTCCACTGATTCATCCTTACCTTGACTTCTTAACCTAAAATGATATCTTTCTATAATTGTGCTGACATGTGGCAAATATTGACGATCCAACTTTGTAATCGCAATCTCATATTCATTTAAGTCATGTGCATCAGCATGAGGAAGATCAGGTAAGTTTTCTAAAACGTCTTTCCCCTCTGCCCCTAAACAGTGTAACAATAACGCATATTTGGGTTCTGCACTTAGATTAGTACCACAAACTCGCGCATAGTTGACAAATACTTTTTACATTTGATCCACTCTATAGATGGTTCACCAGGAGACGGGAGGAATAAGGGAGGTGAAGTTACATTCTGCATTTTTCACTAAATATCACAATAATAAATCAAAATAAACAATGGCAAATCTGACACTTGAAAATTTAGTATAGACTTCGTGTTCTTGAAAAGCTGAGGAAAAAAACTAGATGTTCTTTCACGCTTACATTTCTAAACTTGACCAAAAGTATCTGTAAATGTACTTTAAGCAGAAACAGGCAAGATAAGTGTTGGAGGGCCAAAAGTAGTTCCTCTGAACAAACTAGGAGTGTTTAGCTGCAGTATAGTGAATGTTGCTCTAAAGGCTGCCTAAATGCAAAACAGATAAAGTGGCTACATTATGGGAGAGAGTTAATCGTTCCCTAAATTACTTGATCAGGGCACAAATGGACTAGAGGGCAAAGAGACGTTCTTCTGAGTCCAATGCACGTACCTTGAGGTGTCCTCATAACATATGTGCCGTAAAATCACTCATGGAGCGCAGGCTCACCACAGAGACGGGGTCGAAGAAATCAGATACAATGGGCATACTCTCTACAAAGACATTAATAGCAGGGTTAACGCAGTTAAACTTCGTCAGGTTTCGGTCGTGCAGACTCACTACCAAGACACCAGCAGTATTCACAGAGCCGATCCCCAAAAGACCTCTGCTGTGCAGACTCACCACAGGGACATCACCGGAAGTGTTCACGCAGCCGATTTCCACAAGGCCTCTGTTGCGTAGACTCACTACAGAGACACCACTGCAGTATTGACTCAATTAATCTCTGTGAAGCTTTCAACGGACTATGCTGTGCAAGCTCATCACAGAAGCGAAATGTGAAGTCGAAGAATGCCGCACCATCGCCACCGACAGCGCCTAAACTGCTGATCACCGCAAACCTTGCTCTCAACTGAAGCAGCAACTGAAGTCGTTGAGCGCCGCAACTCCTGAATCATGGATATCTTAAGACCATAACACTGCGAGTCTCCAAGTGAAAAAAGTGATCAACTCTGCATCCGCTATGTGTGAACAAAAAACTCCACTCGCCTTGTTGAGGTATAAAGGTGAAAATAAACATGCAGCATGGGATCCCATCAAGCGTCGCCAAAATTGTGGTGTCTGTAAATAACAATGACACAAAGAAGGTGGAGGTAAGCTCAGTTTATTCCTAGAACCTCATCCAACAGCGGTGGTATAGCAACTGTCACCAATTAGAACTCTCACAAAAGATCACCTCAGAGCAGTTCTAATAGTGACGTCATCACGTAAGATTCTACTCCACACAGGGCAGAAAAAGGCAAAGTGATGCAGAGTTTCTTCGGCTGAGTTACAAAAGTGAACTTGCCAAAACTACAATATTTCACACCCCAAATCCCACTGAAACTGTTCACAGGCAAAACCCCATTCCTCCATTTTAGATAAAGTTTCAGAGAGCTACGTCCTTGGAGGGTGTCAAAAAACTGTTTGTAAGCAATATCTGAAAACGAGAATGTTAGGTTCCCCATCATTACACATTTCCACTCCTTTAGCCACAGATACTTCTATAATCGGTCTTTGATTAAGGAGAGAGGAACTAGCATAACTGTATCTGGGGTATCCCAAAAAGCAGGCAAGCCTTTCTCATAGAGCATAGATTCAATATAGGCAAACCAGGGGATCTTCTCACAACCCAGAATTTTTAGAAGCATCATAATCGAGACTCTAAAGGATTCCAGTTCATCTGTGGACCATAGTATATGCCAGTAGTTAATATGATAGATGCCAATGTCCATAAATTGGGGAAGATGGGGGCACTCTGTGGAAGGTTAAGAAGACACCTAACAAACCTGTTTTCTACTTTGCAAAGATCAACAATCATTGCGTGACCCCAGAGCTCTGCATCATACATAGCTGAACTTTTCACTTTAAGGTTGTAAATCTCCAATGCTGATGTAAGAGAGTATGCATAAGCTTTCTCACACATTTTAGACAGAGCACCAGATTCTTGTTGGAGTTTCAATCTTCTCTTACTAATGTGCTTGGTCCAACTCATTCTGTGTGTTAGACAGACCCCCAGGTACACAACCTCCTGGACCTGTTCAAGGGGCAAGCCCTATACCAAAATGTTTGCCCTTCCTGATTTGTAGGGGTTAAAAACCATAAATGTAGTTTTGTTGATATTGATCTTGAGGGCTCAAGCGCTGCAAACAATTAAGAAACTATCACCTATTGCATCTAGACCACACAAAGGGGAACAATATGATAATGATGGGACCGCCATTGGAAGCATCTTTTCTGCCCACCATATTTCAATGGCAGGCAGATGGTTGGTAAGACAGACCACCATGCAACCAACACGCTCCTTGAGCCCATTGGTGCATCGGAGGGTAATCATATCCAGCCACGGCCCGTGGAGGGAGTTTCAATGGGGCAAAATGCGATGCAGAGTGCGCTACAAAATTCGTTTTATTTATTAAATTGTTTACTTACCTTCAATTATCCGTACTCCAGTTTTTAGCACCCCCCACCCTGCCCCTCCCCCACCCCCCCTCTCCGCCCAACCGAAACTCCCTCCACGGGCCGTGGCTGATCATATTCCTATAACAGTAGCAGTGCCCACCAGGCACTGCCGTAGGGATTACGATGTCCCTTCCCCCCCCCCTTTTCATGGCGTGTTAACCCCCAACGAAAAGGCAGGCTGAAAGGGCCATGGGCCCCCTTCTCACCTGGTCCTCTGAAGTGGGCCCTGGGGGGCACCTATGGTGTCCCCCTACATATCCCTGCACCATGTTGCAGGCACCGCATGGTGCCTTCCACTTAGTGCCAGGTGTCCCCTTTTTGCATTGCAGCAGGTGCTGCAGCCAGCAGCGCCCAACGCAAAGCAAAACATAGGCATTGCAACCGGCGTGGTGGCGGGTTGCATCTTAATGCCTCAGTTGAGACTGACGGCAACCTGTCGGGCAGGCCAGTTTCTGATAGGGTGGAAAGCGGGCGGACATCTGCCCACCATCCTAATCAGCCCCAGAGTTTTGATTTTTTTTTTTATGTATTGGTCACATGAGACCTCTCAGGCAGTTTAAGCTGTCTTTAGTGTGACTTCACAACAGTGTGACTAAATATTTCAGGACCATGCACCAACTGTTATACGGTTTACTGTTTGATGATTGTAAACGTGGTCATACAAATGTCTATGAAAATAATGACGCAGCAGTACAATCACCTGCTGTTGTATTCACAATTCGCAAATTTGATCTAGGATGGAAAACATTGTTCACATATCTAGTTCTTTTTAAGGCCCAGGATAAGCGTGCTCTCTTTTCTGACAATGTAGACTGTTCAGCTGTGGGCAAAAACCCAACAAATTGATGCGAGGCACAATAGGAATCGAAATAACGTGTAACCCAGTTGGAATAATCAGGATTTGCATAGCTGTGTTTTGAAATGCTGTTCCTCTCTGCACACAATAGGCTTTTTCCTTTAAGAAGGGAACCCACTGAGAGGACATTTCAATCCACAGGGCATACACGAGGGAGACTGCAGCAAGGCGGCAGCACACAGGACACGGATTCATTCTGAGCAAGATGTGTAAAGTGGGGGTGCAGTGCTGCAGGTACTCTGGATGTCTCATGATGGTGTTTGTACCTCTCGCGGCACGAATAATGAGAGATTTATGACGTGTGGCTCTTTACAAGAAAATCAGAATGCGTTTATTCTTTTTAATGGAGAATCATATAATCATCTCTGCAGGCCGTCAGCTAAAATTCAAGATGTGTTGGCGCTGAAAGAATATCCAGTTAACGAACCTCTCCATGCTACTTTCTGTGGGAACAAAACTAGTCTGGCCTCGTTGTAACTCTGTTCTATAATTCGCAAACATAAAATCTGAGGCAAAGAAGCCTATTTCATATCACTTGACCTGCCGTAGTCTGAAAACCTTTTGTAACTAATGTTAATGAATTATTGTCACGTACTGAGAAGAAGGAGAGAATGGGCAGGTGAAAGCGCTAGCAAGTGGGGAATATTTATACTTTTTTCTAAACTCTATTAGGGCAAAAGAGGGCATGGAATGTGATTCAAGGCCATGGGGCTAGAGTGTTTTTCATCTCCAATAAACCAATAAAACCACAATAGTCCTGGTGTTGGCTACCAGCATTTTGGCTTTGTCATGCTTGTGTTGTCATGATGTTTGCAAATATTTGTTTCTCGGGAAGCTGCAAGGCCTCCAACAATCTAAAAAAAAGAAAACCTTGGCTTAAAGCAAAAATATTTTTTGGTATCACAAAACCAAACATTGCCACAGTAGTCTTCGAGAATGAATGGAACTACTTTGTATGTGGACGTGATTCTTGAGCAAGAGCAGAATGCCTTCACTCACAATGAAGTTAGCCAATGGCTGAAGTGGACTGACCTATTGTACCATGTCGCATTCTGCAGTGGGCGGTGGAAACATTTGAATGCCCTAATGACAGTCCAGCGGATTAAGAGGGCAGGCATATGTTTCCTGTCCATGTTTTGTATTGCGTCGGGTGCTGCAGTACGTAGCACCCGCCGCAATACAAATAATGGACAGTGAAACTGCCTTGGAGGCAGTTGCATTGTAATTTGGTTGATGGGACCGCTGACACCATGCCGGCCGGTCCCATTGTCCGATAGGGTGGGGGGCGGACTTGAGTCTGCCCGCCATCCTAATCAGGCCCATAGTTAAGGGTTTCAGTCACGATGAGTTCACCTATGAAACACTCAAATGTACAGAAATCAGTACAATAGCATGGGAGCAGAATGATTGCAAGTACCCTATGACAATGATATTTCCCAGAAAAGGTACTGAATATTGTTAGGAATTAACTAACAGGCGGAGCTAGACTGGGCAGGTGGAGTTGGCAACAGTGCAGAGTTGTAGGTATGCTAATTGTGCATGAATAACCTGAATATTGAGTTATAATTGCAGATCTAGGGGTAGACTGGGGACATAGTGAATGAATGGGCATTTGATTTGTAAGACTACTTTCAAGGTCAGGGCTGTTGCAGCTTGTATTATTTATTGTTATGAATTAATATGGTAGGCAACAATGACATATTAGTGAAGAAATCTGTGTTTTTAAACTGGGTTTTACTACCATTGGATGGCGTATACTACCACATAAGCTGGAGTTGGGTGTGGTTAGGGGCTTGTCTCTGTTTACTCACCCTCTTCTGGTGAGAACAGTCCCATTTCTTGTCATGCAAACAGATCACAGTTGTATTATTTAGCTTAATATGGCCAATACTCTAACTAAATAGCAGAAAGTGTTCTTCATACAGGCACTCTTTGTGAGTCAGTAGATCTTGAGGAGATGGGGTTTTATGAATGTTGCGGCTTGGTGGTACTCGGACACATTGGCCCACATGCATCAAGCACTTTTTCATTGGCAAACGGTGCGATTCCTTAAAATCGGCCGTTTGCGAATGCAAAAGTGCTTTTTGGGATGCATGAAGCAATTTTAGAATTTGCAACATTGTTGCGAGTTCTAAAATTGCGGGTGCTTTTAAGAAGTCGCAGATGTGCGACTTCTTAAAAGCAATGCATCATCACTTTGACAAGTGAAAATTCGCACTTAGGGTTCCAAATTTACCGAGTGGTTGAACCACTCGGTAAATTTGGAAAAAGTGTTTAAAATGCTTAAAATGGTTTTTTTTCAACATTCATGTTACGGACACACATGTCCTTAGGACATGTGTGTGTGCAACATGATGCGAAAAATACATTTCAGGGGTGCATGGGGGGGTCCTTTGGACCCCCCCCCCCTGCACCCATGAAATTTTCTAAGTGCCACTCGCAATTTGCATTGACTCCTATGGGCCTTTGGCCCAAGGAATCAATGGAAATTGCGAAAATTAACTTAAGAATTCGGTATTTCCTTGGGATTCGGTAAAAAATGCGATTTTTACCGAATCACAAAGAAATACCGAAAAAAATGATGCATAGCATTTTGCATTTCCTAAATAGCGATTCCTTAATTTTCGCTATTTAAGAAATGCAAAATTCTACATTGATGCATGTGGGCCATTGAACCTGTAAATAAAGTTTGCTCTATCACTCTTAAGAACTGATTGGTCCTTCTCGTTCATTATTTGGGTACTTTTTAGTGGTGCAATCATTTGTTGCGCCAAATTAACTGATCTGCTGATAAGTAGGTGTTTATGAACGGACATGGAGAATCATGTTCTAAACTACATTACAAGATAACCTTCTGTAACATGAGGTTGAAGAATATGATCTATTTCTTCATTGATGACTTCATTTAGAGTTTGGTGGAGAGGGCACTGTGTGAAAAATGGTGGAGAGGGCACTGTGTGAAAAATGTGGTGGATCTCCTGTGTCATGTTACAAACGCATAATAGTCAATTGTGCTCCATATACAATCTACATACATCAGACAGGGCCATGTTTTAAAGGGGTACACTACCCACCAAATTCCAAATAAGGTTCTAAACATTTTGCTTCCTAGTAATGCTGTGGCTGTTGGACCAGAGGTTCTGTCTCCTGTCGGTTAAAATATCTTATAATAAATATAATAAGAAAAAGAAGATAACTAAAAACTAATATTATAACTAAAAGTATCATTATTGAATTGAAATTAGTACCCATTTTGTGAACCTCAGAAGAACTGAAGCCTAATTCAATAATGACAGAATTGAAACTTACAACCCACAAACAACACAGTTCTTCTTTCACCTCGGAGTTGAACTTAAGTGGTTGCAAAAATATTGTATTGTTATTTCATTTATATAGTGCTTACTATCCCTGACGAGGTGCTGAAGTAATTCGTATCAGTTAGCAGACTGCTCTGTAGCCCAAGTTAGCAGATAATCCAATGCTTATGAATTGTTCTTGTAGGTTTGTTGGTTATTACGTCATTCTTGTGCTCTAAGGAAACTGAAGAATAGCCTCCATTATCAAACGATGATGTTTTAAGTTAATGTGAGTTAGGTGTAATCATCAGAAGAGTGATAGGGTAAAGGAGAATAAATATATTGTGATAGTAAGGAGATGTTAAACGGAGTGAGAAATTGTGGTTTGTGGGAGCTGGATGAGTAGAGAGGGGAGATAGGTTTTGGTGATGAAGGAATGGTTATTCTGAAGGAACGTTTATGCTTTTTAAGGAGGGGTATGGTTATTTCACTTAAATGTAATTGTGAGTATGGTATATTAAGAGGCACAAGGCCATGCAGAGGATGGAGTGTAGTAATAATATCATTTTAATAGGAAGGCAGGAGAGAGAATAATTCCTAGCGATAAATAAGGTTATTTTCACACATCTTTCCTTGTAATATTGAGGTAGAATGCAATCTGAGGAACTATAGAGACTGGATAGACAGTATGAACATTGATTAAATGTGGAGAGGTGATATAAGTTGTTATGTCTTAAACTGACCACCAATGACGCTGTCAGAGTCCATTATTTTCCTCATAGATAACGAACATCAAAGAAACAATTAGACTTTGTTTGTTTTTTAGATGGCATGTGTATGTTCTTGTATCTGTTTATCTCTCTTTGTTAAGTATTTGTTTTCTTTTTGAAAAACAGTAATAGTTTTGAGTTGAAAGAAGTGTGGTGAATAACACAAATATTGTTTCGAAAACATTGTGGTAGATAAATATTGTCTTAAACTATAGTAGCTTCAAAATATGTTGGGCTGGAATTTCAAAGGGAAGATATACATTTATGTGTATATCATATTGTTTTAAAAAGTATTTTTGCATATAATATTGTTTATTTCAAACAGTAATACATAATCTTTAATTAATTTAACATATAAGTAGTTTTATTCATTTTAAGTGTATTAGTAATATAAATGTGTTACCTTTAAATAGCATACATTTATGATGTAGTAACAGGTTGTTGGATTATTAGGGGACGAGGATGGGAAGTTATTTAAATGATCAATTATTACTTTTTAAATGTTGATTTATATTTGATATAATTTGTATGTTAAATATATATTCATTAATGTAATTTTTTTCTGTATAGTTAAATAATTTGCTTATAATTTAATACAAGATTCTGGGGTTTGTTGGGGAATAGGGTGGGAAGCTATTAAATTATAGTTTGCTTTTCGGATTAGGGTTTTAGGTAAATTAAATAACTAATTAATACTTAATTGTGTAATTGATTAAGTGATAGTTTAATTAAGTGTATCTTGTAGTTTTTTATGTATAATATATTTTTGTTTAGTTTAATTGCTACTTTATATTTTAGTAGTTGGTTGTTGGCTTTGTAGGGTAATGTGGTGGGAAATTGTTTAGATGATATCTGTTACTACAATTACATTGATATGGTAACTATTATTTTATTTGGTAATTAATTGTGAAAATTGTTTTATTTATTATATGGTATGTGATTATATGTATTTTTATTAATTGTTAATTGTTTGACAAAAGTATGTAATTATTAAGTTTGTGAAATGTCTTTTACAGTTATTATTGGTGTTATTTGTATTTGCTTTGTTTAAAATAATATTTAAATATTATAGTTTTATTATTGTTTGGGGCATTTTTGGCTATTTCTGGGTAGTGTATTTATCCGCTTAACCGCGGTGGTGGTGCAGCGGTTTAAAGAAGTGGGCGGGGTCGCATCGGACAACGGACGTGCGCAGCACTACGAAGGTAGTGCTCGCGAAGGCCGTTTGCCGACGCACGCATGGAAGGGGTTATTTTAAATGTATTTATTTTGTTTTATATTGGTATATTATTCTTACATTTTTATTTATTTATGATACACTTTATTTGTTTAAATATTTTTTTATTTTAATTTTTTTTTAAATGTTGTTTTGTTAGTTATTTAAATATTTAATAACAAATATTTCGAAGTTAAAATAGTACACGCAACTCTTCCTAAATCCAACATTTTTTACGCTTTATCTCGAGCTGGAGTAGGAATTATTAAATCTAACCCTTCCAAAGTCCAACACTTTTCCACTCTTACATAGGCTGGAGTGGGAATAGTAACTCTCAGCCCTCCAAAGTACATTTTCTCTGCAATTGCATAGATTGAAGCGGGAATAGTAAATCTAACTCCTGCAAAGTTGAACACGTTCCCTGGTGCTGCTTATGTTGGAAAGGAAATAGTACTCTGCTGCTTTTGTTAAATATTGATTATTTTTGATTGCTGTTTTATTTATAGTTAGCATTTTTTTATGTGAAATTATTTTGATTGCAATGTATGCGTGGTAATATGTGTTTTTTAATTTACATTTGTTGTTATTATTATGTAATTACTATTTTTTATAGTAATAATAATATTTACATTACATTATATATGAGTGTTGGTTTTATATATGTGTATATATATGTGTGTGTGTTTTACTTTTTGCTTTTTGCTTTTCTATTTCGTTAATATGTTTAAATTACTATATTTCAAAACATGTTACATTTTTATTTTCATTTTTTTAATGTGTATTACATATTTTGTATTAAATAGAACTATTTTAAATTATATTATGATTTAGTACTTTAACATTTAAAAACAATACTTATCATGCTATATATATTAATACATTGATATTCTTACTTTTTTGGCGTGGCTTGGGCGCCGATGGCGATGGTCGCCTGAGAGCTCGGCTCCGGGACTAAGCCCGAGATTATCCTGAAAATCGGTGGCTGAGGGGCACCCCAAACCCCGCATTCGGTTGTGCGAGGCGACGACACCCTGCCGGGGGCCTTAGTGGAGTTTGGACGGGGACTGCTCTGAAGAAATGCCGAAGTTTGCGGAGTGGCGGAGTGCGACCCAACATGGCGCCCGGATTCCTTTGTCCCCTCGATCGGAGCTACTGAGCTGAGGAGGACTCGCGGATGTCGGCTGGCACCCGGCTTCATCATCCTCGGTTGTTTTGGACAGTGGACATTGACGGGCTCAGACTTTATGCAACGGGTTCACACTCGATTAGACGACTGGGCGGGTGCCCACGCACTGGAGGGCACCGGGTGTGGGAGCCTTCGGCTACAGGTGGTGGCCCGCATCGCGACTCCGCAGCCAGATACGTCCTCCCGGCCAATTCAACTACATGGGAGGCGCGACAATCTGGCGCCACGGAACAACCGAGGGAGTTGGTGGCCCTCACCCGGGAGCTATAGTGGGTGAACGGGCCTGCCCGTCCAGGCGGCGGTTGTCTCCGCCCCCTCACCGGTGCCCTCGGACGACGTGGCGGTGGTGTGAGCCGAGGCGGCGGAGCCCCTACAGGCACTGGAGAAGGAGATCGCCCAGACCCGATGTGAGACGGAATTCCCGGGAAGGTCGCGATCGACTCCTGTACGCGGAGACACTTACTCCGGGACACCTACGGAGAGCCCCCGGCAGCATGGGGAAACCCAGAGGAGCCAAGGGATCCACCCAGACCACCTCGGACTCTGAAGCCCAGGACAAGGAAGAGCAAGGAGACCCCAAAAGACCTGATGGCGCTCCGCTGCAGCAACAGTTCGACCGAATACTGGAGGCGATAGAGGCTACTCGGTCGGCCCTCCAACAGGACATTGCTCAGGTGGCGACAGGCCTGGGCCTCCTTAGGGCGGACCATGGTAAACTCTCGGACCGGGTCAAGGAGGTGGAGGGCACGGTGAAAACTTTGGAACCGGCGCAGAGAACCTTAGCCGCGACGATAAAGGATGCCATGTCCCGAATCGAGACCCTCGAACGGAGGGCGGAGGATGCGGAAGGCCGCAACAGAAGGAACAACATCCGAGTGGTGGGCCTACCGGAAAAAATCGAGGATGGTGATATGGTGCGATACTTGGAGACCTGGCTCCGAGACACGGTGGTCCCGGAGGGGCTGTCCTCCTTCTACACTCTGGAACGGGCCCACAGAGTTCCAGCACGACCCCTACAGCAGGGACGCACTCCAAGGCCGGTGGTGGCGCGGTTGCTACATTTTCGGGACAGAGACTTGATCCTAAACACCGCCAGGCACAATGGTCCGTTCCAGGTCGCGAACAGTCAGGTGAACATCTTCCCTGACTATACCTACGAGACGCAACGCAAGCGGTTCTCCTTCCTGGCGGTTAAGCGTGAACTCAGAAGTGAGGGCATCCAATATTCCCTCCTATTCCCCGCGAAGCTCCGCGTCATTGTCGACGACAAAACCCAGTTCTTCGACACCCCGGAGGAGGTCTGTAACTGGCTCGAACTGTATCGGACAGGGAAAGATGGTTTCGGCGCCTCGACCCAACGGGAGGATGAGCCGGAACAAAGGAGGCGATCCAAGAGAGTCAGAAATCGCCGCGGCCGCACGGGAGGGCCATCGACTGCGGAGACATCATCGGAGCGGAGGGGAGTGTTGGAGGTTCTGTCGGAACTATCGGGAGCAAGAGATGAAACTCTCGAGGAGGAGGAAGAAAACCCGGGTGCCCAGGGGGCACCATCGGACTCGGAGGATTCAGTGGCAGACAGTACCCATACACCGGTGATCACACCGAAGTCGGTGGAGGACCTCTTAGACGGACAAGGGTGACGGGGTACGCTGCCTTGTTTTGGGTGGGGGCCCGGCAGGGGGGAGGCGGTTGCCGTTCTTTATTGCTGACAACGGAGGAGGGAGGGTTGGGGGGCCTCTGCTCTTGCCCCAGGAGGGTTTGATACCGGGGGGGGCTTGCTATAGTCCTGGTAGCCTGGGCGACGAGGGCCCACTGCCTCCGCCCAGCCCGCACCTGGCCCATAAGGCCTTCCTACGGTGGCGACCGTGGGACTAGGGGAGGTTTTGGGGTTAATACACGCCGAGGTTTGGATGGGATCTAGATGGAGCAGTTTGGGTCCTGTTCTGGGGGGGTTGGGGGGGGGCCTTGTTGGTTTTTGGGTGGTTTGGTTTTGGTTGGGGAAAATGGCCGCCATCAGCGCTGAGTGGATTGATGCTTTTTCTTTGGGGGGACCCAAACGGGAAGACTGTGCAAGAACACTATGGGACAATGGCTGATGTTGCTAACTTGAAATGTGTTACTTGGAACGTGAGGGGGCTTCACACTATGTCCAGGCGCCACAAGGTCCATGCTTATTTAGTGCGTAGGGGAGTGCAAATGGCGCTGCTGCAGGAAACGCATCTGAACAAGGCGGAAGGGGCGGCGCTTCAGCGTAGGTGGCGAGGGCAGGTCTTCTCCACGGCGTACTCTGCTTATGCCAGGGGGGCGCTAATATGGATTAGGGCAGGAGTCCCCTTTCAGGTCACGAGGACAGTGTTGGACCCAGAGGGGCGTTTCGTGGCCATCTCAGGCACCCTAGGAGGGAGGGATCTGAACGTTTGCTGTGTGTATGCTCCTAATGTTGACCAGACTGCCTTCCTTTCCGGGTTATCGGGCTCGCTGGCCCACTTTTTTGCCGGGCCCCTCCTGCTGGGGGGAGACTTTAACTCCGTAGTAGATGTGGACATGGACCGCTCGCACCCCCCGCTCCCCGATTCCCCGGTCCGGCGTACGGCCAAGGGTCGTCTGGATTGGCAGACCCGCTGGGGTTTGACGGACATTTGGAGGGCGCATCACCCCGCGACTAGAGATTATTCATACTTTTCGAGCCTCCATGAGCTACATGTCAGGCTAGATGGCTTTCTTGGTTCGCCCGAACTAGTTTCGGCAGCGGTCCGTTCGGAGTACCTATCGCGGACCATCTCGGACCATAACCCCCTCCTGCTGGACGTTCGCTGGTTCCCCGGGACGCCGGCAGTACCCACCTGGAAGATGCGCCCCGAGATCCTCGAGGACAGTGTCTTCAAGGCGGACCTAGGGGAGAAAATCGCGGATTATTTTGCGTCCAACGGCGGTTCCGCGAGTACTAGGGCGTTCGAATGGGACGCTTTTAAGGTGGTGGTGAGGGGCTACTGTATCTCTAAGAAGGTGGGCATGAGGCGTGTTATCCTGGCAGATTTAGATACAGCGGACCGGGCACTCCGCGAACTTGAGGTTAGCCGTCCCGGGCACCCGGAATTACAAACGCAAACGGTAGAGGCGAGGGAGAAGGTAGCGGTAGAGGTCGAGCGGCTCCGCTGTTTTGATTATAAGGCCTATACGGTCCGGTCTATTGCGGAGGGAGATAGGTCAAGTGCGTTGCTGGCGTGGTTGGCCAACCCCACGCGCCAGTCCCAGACAACGACGAACATGCGTAGGGCAGATGGGACCGAGGTTTGCACCCAACCGGAGATTCTTAGTTGCTTCCGGCATTACTACGAAAGTTTGTACCGTAGTCGCTCCGCGCGTGACCCGGATCGGCTTGACAACTATCTTAGCCCACTGGAACTCCGCACAGTAGGACAGGAAGTGGCTGAAACCCTGGGATCCGATATCGACTTAGGGGAGATCCGCGGGGCCATCAAACGGATGGCGAGAAACAAGACCCCGGGCCTAGATGGCCTCCCAGTGGAGTTCTATGCAGCTTACGCTGACCTCTTGGCCCCTCGGTTACTGGTGGTCTACAGGGAGGCGAAGAGGTTGGGTCGTCTCCCTGGCTCGATGTGTGAGGCGTTGGTGGTTCCTCTCCTCAAACCGGGCCGGGACTCGTCCGACCCGGGGTCTTACCGTCCCCTATCCATGCTGACGGTGGACTACAAAATATTGAGCAGCATCTTAGCCTCGAGGCTGCTGGGACATATGAGTTCCCTAGTACATGAGGACCAAGCCGGTTTCATCCCACGGCGGAATACAACTATGAACATCCGACGGTTGTTCCGCTTGCTTGGGGAACCATTTGCGGAAGCCCCGTCCCCGGTGGTCTTGTCGGTAGACCTGGAAAAGGCTTTTGATAGCCTGGAATGGGACTACCTATGCACGGTATTACGGAGATTCGGCCTCGGGGAGGGATTTGTCAAATGGACCGCAGTCCTCTACGCTTCCGCTTCGGCCAGGGTTCGATCGGGCCCTTTGATTTCGTCGCGATATCCGGTGGAACGGGGCACGCGGCAGGGATGCTCTTTATCCCCGCTTCTTTTTGCACTAGCGGTAGAGCCGCTGGCGATGCACCTCCGCTCAGGAGCCCACTACACGGGCTTATGGACGGCGGCGGGCCCGCATTATGTCTCGCTCTATGCGGACGATCTGTTGCTCTTCCTGGAGGATCCGGTCGACGCTTTGCGGGGAGCGGAAGTAGCGCTAACGGAGTTCGGAGCAGTCTCGGGTCTCCAAGTGAACTGGTCTAAGACCTGCCTCTTCCCAATGCGCAGGGGCACCCCCGCTCCTACGCTAAGTAAGGAGATCAGGTGGGAGCCCGACTGCTTTAAATACCTCGGGGTATTTGTGTATCATGACCAACCCGACCTCCTAGATGGGAACATTGCCCGTTGCATGCGAGCGCTCCGAGGCTGCATGGACTTCTGGGCCACGCTGCCGCTCTCAGTGGCGGGACGTATTGCCCTGCTCAAAATGGTGGCGCTCCCCCGGCTATTGTACTACTTCCGAACCTTGCCGATTTGGGTCCCACCGGCCACGTTTCGTCGCCTGCGTTCTATGGTGATCGGGTTCCTCTGGGGAACGGGCCGGCGGCGGGTGGCCCTCAACACCCTGATGAGGCCAAAGGACGAGGGGGGGCTTGCTGTGCCGGATTTCGAGAAGTACTACCTGGCGGCACAGCTCCAGACCTACACCCAGGAGATAGCCAGGGAATTCAGAGGCCCGGAAGACGGAAGGGGGACGGGTATGGCCAGGCACATCCTCTCCTTTATCGCGCTGCGACAACGCTTGATCCTACGGGACCTATCGATGGAGGAGCGGACTATCCGACTGTGCTGGAACCGGGCTCATGCTAGAGGCCACTCACGGAATCCATATGCACCTGAAATACCGTTGGGGATGCTGACGGCCCTCCCCCACGGAGGGGATTGGTCACGATTGGCGGACTGGGAGGACTCAGGTTTACAGCTCGTCGGGGACCTGTATGAGGACGGAGCGCTCTTGTCCTTTCAGGATCTCATTGACCGCTTTGGGATCTCCAGGGGCGACTTTCTGCTGCATTCGGCCATTGTGCGAGCGATCCAGGCGCACTGGCAGAACGGGATAGAGGAACCCCAATTATCTCAGGTATGCCAGTACGTGATGATGTCGGCGGGCACGGTGAAGGCGGTCACTTGCCTCTACGGCAGGTTGATCACCGAGGGGTTGGTTCCTCTCACCACATTGAAATCCCGCTGGGAGGAGGACATTGGTAGGGAGATACCGGAGACGACCTGGGCCCAGCTGGTGAGGCGTGCCTGGAAGGGTACACGCAGCGCCCGTTTCCAACTGGTCCACTATTATGTTCTCCACAGAGCGTACCTGACCCCGGTAAAGATCAGGCGTTATTTTGCCACGGCTTCAGCAGAATGCCCTAGGTGCCCGGCTCAGGAGGCGGACCTTTTACACATGCTATGGGCCTGTCCAGGGCTGACGTCCTACTGGCAGGAGGTAGAGGCGACCTTAGAGGAGGTGACGGGGAGGCATCTATCATTCGATGTGGCGGTGGGGCTCTTGCACTGGTTCCCCCACACCCCCCGGAATAAAATCTCCAGTAAATTCATTGACCTGGGGCTCCTACTTGCTAAGCGAGAGGTGACCAGGAACTGGAAGGCGCGGGCTGGTCCGGCAGGCAGCAGATGGCACAGTGAGCTTTTGAAGTGGGCGGCGGGTGAGAGCGCGCTGAGATACCAGCTGGCTTGGAGGCAGGGTAACGAGAAGGCGCAGGAGGCCGCGTTAGAGTGGGAAACGCTGGTGCAGGCCCTCAGAGATTATTGTACCCCCAGCGACTCCGATTGTGATGAGGCAACTCGCCCCGAGTCCCGATAAACATTAGCATTGATAGCACTATTACCTTCACCGTGGGTCGAGCAATGGATCCTACGTTGATGAGCTCCCTGGCGCTGATGGTGGGGGGGGGGGGGGGGGGGGGGGGGGAGAGTTCCGTAGTTAATGGGCAGTTCAAGGGGGGGGGTTACTGTGGGGGTTTTGGGTTTGTTTAGAAAAGCAGAAGACGGACAGTGTGTCATCCGGACCAGCTCCAGCATTCTACTGACCCCAGCTTATTTGCCGCCCGACCCCAGGGATATGGGCTAATTGGCTGTGTACAAATGTTATGGAGGGGGATCAGTGGGCTTTCTGTTGTACATATCGTTCATAACACAATGCTGGTCGATACTGTATTGATTTACTGATTCCTGCAATAAAAATATATTTAAAAAAAAAAAAAAAAAAAAAAAATTGATATTCTTACTTTTTTGATGTTGTTAATATTTTGTCATACATCCGAACATGTGGGGTATATGTCGATAGTGGTTATTAGGTATGTCTGTTTAGATTTTGAGGTTGGGACAATCAGTGGGGTTTGCATTTATCATACTTTTATGTCGTTGTTTGAGAAATATGCTTGGGTGTTAAGTTGCTATGTGGACATGTTTCTCCCTATTATATGGGCTGTTTGTTAAGAGAATCTGCTAATATAGCACTTCCTTGATATAAAGAGACCTGGGTGGTATCTGTCTATGGGCAGGCAAAGAGAATGTATGGATTTTATTTTTATCTTATTTATATTTTCATCATACTGGGAAAAACCAGGTCTTAAACCACCTTCTGAACTCTGATTCTCAGTCGCTCTGATCTTTTCAGTTTGGGAATCCCAGTGTTGTTGCTTGCATTGAGAAGGATATGCCACCCATGCTTTTCTTCCTATAAGCAGGAATTAATAGGGGTGGTGACAATCTTCAACATAGGTACTTGGGTTGGAAATATTTTGGAGTTGGAGCCTCAATGAATTTTGGTCATTTTACATTATTTCCTGTGTGAGTGATGCACAGTAGTTCGAAATATGACTTCTTGTTATTGGTAGCCATTGTAGAGTCCTCAAGACCAGACAAATGTGGGTTCATATGCAGTGGTGGCCTGTGTTTGGAACAAGTGCAGGGCTGTGAAGTCATGAAGGGAGGGGGCAAAATATAAAACAATAATAAAACAAACCTTACCTTCAGCCGGCCACGTCCCACATTGCGCTCCTCTGCTCACCTGCTTCAGGCACAGTCTCCGAAAAAGCCCTGTGGACAATCCTAAAGCTGCTCTTAAAGCTTCAAGTTTGGCCTGAGTGCTCTCGATTAGCACAGCAGGACATATTGGGAGTCTGTGCCTGCTTTCTCCAACCCCAGCAATGCAGCTGGGGTTTGAGAGAGGTTCACTGTACATGATGGTTTGGCCGTACCGAGATGGCTGGTAAAACCATCACGCGCAGTGAAGGGAGTGCACTTCCACTCCCCTCAGTGCCGTACTCCCTCCAGGCCCCATAACCAAGACTCGGCAGGAAAGGAGAAATAAAACAAGTGTATTTTTATTTCCTTTTCTGCCATTTGTGGGAGGGCAACGCTCCTCCTTCATAGCGGAGGAACTGCTGCTGTTCATATGTTTACATTTAGAATCCATTTTGCGGCTGTGTTCTGGTTTCTTTGTACCCTTCTAATAGTTGAGATTGTAGTGCTGTGCTAAAGCCCATTAGAATACTAAAATTTTGAGAGGATGAGATGTGTTGATGCTTGTACCTTTTAAAAAATAAAAACAAGCTGAGGAGACATGCAACTAAGTGTTTTCACTTTGTAGAGGGTAGACTGTGACAAGGTCAGGTTTGTGCCTAGTTTTTGGTAGGGGTCCCAGTTCATCTGGCCAACAAGATATACAGTCATAGTTTTTTCAATCACCACAGTTCAATAATTCAGTTCTTGAAGCATTTAGAGTGAGGTGATTCCATGTCATCCTTTTTGTAAGGCCATGAGCGAGGTCTTACACTTTTTTTTAAACAGATTTTATTTGTCACAGGTCACATATATTGCATAGCTCTGCAAACTGGAGACTACTGCACACATCAATGGATCATTAATAATGCCGTAGACTTTTATAACAAGAATAAACCCCCATCCGCCCTCTCCCCGCCTGCAAGTATGCCACCACGAACAAAGGATCACAGTTCTGAAACAGCACACTGAGTCCATCGAACACCCTGCAAAACCTAACTCCATCCCCCAGTCAGATGGGCACGAGAGCGTCCCCCTCAGGCGGCGGGTCATGCTCCAGCCCCCGGTAGTCCGCCCATCTTTTCCAAATCTTAAAGTGTTTACGGGGGCATCCCCTGGCAATGAAGATCGAAAGCTCGAGCCCCGTGCAAAAGTCCATACCATTCCTCCATGCCGCCACAGGCGGAGCCGGGGGTGCCTTCCAAACCCTTGCTATGTCCCTCTTTGCCAGAGTGAGACCCAACAACAGCAGATGACGTTTATATCTATTTCCCCCAATGCCCTCCATTACATGCAGCAAGGCCAGTCGCGGTGTGCGGGAAGCTCCCACGCCAATACCTCCAATAGACAGGCAAACACCCCCCTCCAAAATCTATCCAGCGCCAGGCAGCCCCAGACTGTATGCATGAGTGTGCCCTTGTCTGTCCCACAGCGGAGACACTCAGGGGAGCCAATTATTCCTGCCCTCCAAAGTTGTACTCTAGTGAAATATACATGATGTAAGTATTTGAATTGTACTAGTCGTAGGCGTGTGGATATTGCTGCCCCTCACGGGCTTGCCAGAGCCTCTGCCCAGTTCTCTTTCTCCAGGTCGCCACGTCCCCCTCCCATGCCATCCTGTGCCGCTGTAGGTCGGTGGAACAATGATGAACTAGTGTCTGATATATTCGAGAGATCTTGCGATCGGGTAGTTCCCCCATAAACACTTTCACCTCTATTGGACTAAAGTCGGGAAGGGACTCCAGCCCTTCCAAATAAGGTGTCAGCGCGTGTCTAATCTGCAAGTATTTAAAGAACTGGGACTGCGGCATCCCATATTCGTTTCGAAGACCTTGAAAGGATTTGAGTGTCAGGTCTGTCATTACGTCACCCAGGGACGAGATTCCTATAGAGTCCCAGCCCTGGAAGCCCTGTAGCACCACCAGATGGGGCAACCGCCCATTGCCCAAAAGAGGAGTCTCACGGGTCAGAACATTCCACCACCCCGTCCTACTCTGAACCCGCCTCCAGACATGGAACACCAACTGTGTGGCCAAGGGAAGGCACGTTCGTAGTGGTGCGGAGTACAGCAGCGTATGCAAGGACAGCAGCGTATGCAAGGACATAGTACCCATCAAGTGCTGCTCAACCACATAAGCCTGGTCCCCTCTATCCCCGTACCACCACTCATTAGGAACAAGCAAGTGCGCCGGCTCCTTTTTCAATAACTATCTGACCTTGCGCCATGGTTATACTGCCGCTCACTGACCTGCTCATCTGTTTTCAACCGAGGACCTGCTTCTTTGCCCACGTCCCAAACCGCATTCCCTGGAGCTGTGGTCGGCTGGTGGGAGCGTTACTGCAATCAGCAGTTCTCCATCTCGCTCTCAGCGCGACCCGCCCAGGTTGCAGTGCATTGGTTGTTGTGCCCTGGAGAAGCCGACCGGGGGACTGCGAGGCCTAGAAACCACCGCTGTTTGCAGCCGGCGCCTCTTCCCCCGGCGGCCACGCCCACTGATTTGAACATATCCATATAACCTTTCGCGCCACCCTCTGCGCGGGTGCCGCTCACTGACCTGCTCATCTGTTTTCAACCGAGGACCTGCTTCTTTGCCCACGTCCCAAACCGCATTCCCTGGAGCTGTGGTCGGCTGGTGGGAGCGTTACTGCAATCGGCAGTTCTCCATCTCGCTCTCAGCGCGACCCGCCCAGGTTGCAGTGTATTGGTTGTTGTGCCCTGGAGAAGCCGACCGGGGGACTGCGAGGCCCAGAAACCACCGCTGTTTGCAGCCGGCGCCTCTTCCCCCGGCGGCCACGCCCACTGATTTGAACATATACATATAACCTTTCGCGCCACCCGCTGCGCGGGTGCCGCTCACTGACCTGCTCATCTGTTTTCAACCGAGGACCTGCTTCTTTGCCCACGTCCCAAACCGCATTCCCTGGAGCTGTGGTCGGCTGGTGGGAGCGTTACTGCAATCGGCAGTTCTCCATCTCGCTCTCAGCGCGACCCGCCCAGGTTGCAGTGCATTGGTTGTTGTGCCCTGGAGAAGCCGACCGGGGGACTGCGAGGCCCAGAAACCACCGCTGTTTGCAGCCGGCGCCTCTTCCCCCGGCGGCCACGCCCACTGATTTGAACATATCCATATAACCTTTCGCGCCACCCGCTGCGCGGGTGCCGCTCACTGACCTGCTCATCTGTTTTCAACCGAGGACCTGCTTCTTTGCCCACGTCCCAAACCGCATTCCCTGGAGCTGTGGTCGGCTGGTGGGAGCGTTACTGCAATCGGCAGTTCTCCATCTCGCTCTCAGCGCGACCCGCCCAGGTTGCAGTGCATTGGTTGTTGTGCCCTGGAGAAGCCGACCGGGGGACTGCGAGGCCTAGAAACCACCGCTGTTTGCAGCCGGCGCCTCTTCCCCTGGCGGCCACGCCCACTGATTTGAACATATCCATATAACCTTTCGCGCCACCCTCTGCGCGGGTGCCGCTCACTGACCTGCTCATCTGTTTTCAACCGAGGACCTGCTTCTTTGCCCACGTCCCAAACCGCATTGCCTGGAGCTGTGGTCGGCTGGTGGGAGCGTTACTGCAATCGGCAGTTCTCCATCTCGCTCTCAGCGCGACCCGCCCAGGTTGCAGTGTATTGGTTGTTGTGCCCTGGAGAAGCCGACCGGGGGACTGCGAGGCCCAGAAACCACCGCTGTTTGCAGCCGGCGCCTCTTCCCCCGGCGGCCACGCCCACTGATTTGAACATATACATATAACCTTTCGCGCCACCCGCTGCGCGGGTGCCGCTCACTGACCTGCTCATCTGTTTTCAACCGAGGACCTGCTTCTTTGCCCACGTCCCAAACCGCATTCCCTGGAGCTGTGGTCGGCTGGTGGGAGCGTTACTGCAATCGGCAGTTCTCCATCTCGCTCTCAGCGCGACCCGCCCAGGTTGCAGTGCATTGGTAGTTGTGCCCTGGAGAAGCCGACCGGGGGACTGCGAGGCCCAGAAACCACCGCTGTTTGCAGCCGGCGCCTCTTCCCCCGGCGGCCACGCCCACTGATTTGAACATATCCATATAACCTTTCGCGCCACCCGCTGCGCGGGTGCCGCTCACTGACCTGCTCATCTGTTTTCAACCGAGGACCTGCTTCTTTGCCCACGTCCCAAACCGCATTCCCTGGAGCTGTGGTCGGCTGGTGGGAGCGTTACTGCAATCGGCAGTTCTCCATCTCGCTCTCAGCGCGACCCGCCCAGGTTGCAGTGCATTGGTTGTTGTGCCCTGGAGAAGCCGACCGGGGGACTGCGAGGCCCAGAAACCACCGCTGTTTGCAGCCGGCGCCTCTTCCCCCGGTGGCCACGCCCACTGATTTGAACATATCCATATAACCTTTCGCGCCACCCGCTGCGCGGGTGCTGCTCACTGACCTGCTCATCTGTTTTCAACCGAGGACCTGCTTCTTTGCCCACGTCCCAAACCGCATTCCCTGGAGCTGTGGTCGGCTGGTGGGAGCGTTACTGCAATCGGCAGTTCTCCATCTCGCTCTCAGCGCGACCCGCCCAGGTTGCAGTGCATTGGTTGTTGTGCCCTGGAGAAGCCGACCGGGGGACTGCGAGGCCCAGAAAACACCGCTGTTTGCAGCCGGCGCCTCTTCCCCCGGCGGCCACGCCCTCATTACTTCCCCTACATCTAGCCAGTCACTAACGCGCCGCGGGTCGCGCGCGGGTCGCAGCCCGGGGCGAATACCCGGGCAAAGACCGGGCCGTTTTAGGCCGTTAGAGGCTGGTAGTGACTGGACTGGGCCACCCCCCTGATACTTACATCTGGCCCCCTCCTATTGTACCATCCCACGATCTCCCTCAGACCTATAATCCAACTAAAACAGTAATGGTTCTTACGAGGGGAAATAAAATTAAAACCAAAGCCCCTAGCTCTGCGGGTAAAATGCTTGGCCCTATGGACGACTTTTTAGCGAAGGCCAACACACTCATAGATGAAAGCATTTCAATGATGGAAAAAAGGGTCTCCCTAGATCTGGCATTCGCCAAAAGATCCTCATTAGGCATCTTGGCGGAAGCCAGATCTCCAGCATTAGGAACCCCAAATGCTGAGTTGGCGCCAACAAGAGAGAGACGCAGTCTACCAAATACAGTAGACTTGTCAGTATCCCAGCTAGCGGACTCCCAACTCAGCTTCGATTTGGAAAAAACTCCAGAACTGCTTCCAATAACACCTGTACAAATCCCCTCTTCAGACAAAAGAATAGAAAGGGGTAGGAGGGAGGGAGCAATTAGTAAGAAAAGGGCCACCAGAAACCCCATCACATTAGAAAATCCGCCAATACCGCCGTCCATCCCACAAAACCAAGATGACAGGGTCACACATATTGAGATTTTAGCGTCAGTACATCAGGTAGAGAAGGAACCATCTCCCCCGAAAGTTTTGGACCCTCATTCCACCAAACAAGCCCAAGCGGACTCGAATGTTATCGAGGTCCAGGAACTAACTCTATTTAGCATAGCCAGTGTAGTTAAACAGGCATTACAACCCTTAGAACATCGGCTAGCAACTCTAGAGTCACAAATTTCTAAACTTCTAAAAAATCAACAGCTAACTCTCCCATCATGTCCCCAAAAACCAGGAGGAAATAATATTAAAAAACCCACTAATACTAACATACCTAATGTCAATCCATCTTTGCCCAACCCACAACAGAAGACCCTCCGGATAACCACTCCAAATTTGCCTGTTAATAAAAACACTTCAAATTCGACTAACACAACAAAAATTGTAGCAGCTCCAAGCATCACCAACAATTCACAACAGATAATCACTTTGACCTCCCCAGCTGCGGCTCCTGCAACTGCCGCCACCCCGACGGCACTTAGTAGCTCCGCTAATAAAACCTCAGGTAAAAATAAAACAACAACGAAAACCTTACCCCCCCCACCCGTACCACCAAAAACACCTGTGGACAGGACCAAGAGAAATACTGCGAGGAATCCTGGCCCTCCAAGACTCCCAGCAGATTTCCCTCCTGAGGCCTCACCTTACGTGGTGGTCATGGCCGGAGTTCCCGAATTAACAGATCTCACCCCAGAACCGGTCTGGTCCTTAAAAAATAAGGCCCAGCATTGGCTCCAGACCAACCGCCCAATTCCATCTTCCTGGCGTGGAAGAATTAGATCTGTAGCTAGGGTACCGTGGGTGGGCAGTACCAGAAAAACCATTCCTGGAGACTGCATAACAATCACATTTGAGGACCCACGAATAGCGGATTACGTCTGTGCCTGGGAAGATAGCCCGAATGGAGGAATTAAGATCAAGTCACTCTCCTTCTTTTATCCCTTTAGGCAAGTGGATGGCTACATACAGGAGCAGGAGCCTCCTTGGTCCGTCCCATTCCCCAGGCAGGATGACCTATTAAACTCTAGATATCATGGTCCCCCTAATCTATATGAGCCAGATTACTCCTGGCACACAGTGAGACAGCGTCATCAGGGAGGAAGGTGGGACGACAGAAGATCTTATACACAATGGCCCCCACATAGAGATCAACCCCGATGGGACCCATGGCATAACATCCCGCTAAATAATAGGTATAGTGGCCTAGAAATGGTCGATTGACCATCAACAGAAATTCCTCCAACTGACCCTCAACTATCCTTCCCTTCACAGCTCCTTATTACCTCCCCAGTCATCTGTAATAAGGAACTCACAATTTCAAAAGAAGAATCTGATGATGACTTTTCATTTATCACAGTCTCTTACTGGAACATCGCGGGCCTCCGAAATAAAATTGAGGATGGTTCTGCGCAGAAGTTCCTAACCCCATACCAAATAATTTGTCTTCTGGAGACATGGTCTGTAGAAGAATTACATCTACAAGGCTATAAAACTTATAACGTCCCAGCACTAACCAGCACAATGGGTAGACCAAAAGGCGGGTTAACAATTTACATTTCAAATTCCCTACCTCTTAACAAAGTGGTTATACTCTCCCAGGACGCCAATCATCAAATCCTCTTACTCACCCTTCCCAACAAAGATACAATTATTCTGACCAACATATATAACAACCTATCGGAAGAAAATTTCACAATTCTTCTCACCACCTTAATTGATAAACTGAAACAAACTCACTACCGGAGTTCTGCAAATAAGGCAACCCACTTAATTTGGGGAGGTGACTTCAATCTCCACCCCTGCACAGCTTCCAACCCACTGTGCTGTGGGATAGTGGACGAATTTAATGTCCCACTAGCGCACCTCGCTCATACCAAATTAGGAAATATCATTAACACCGCTCTATCAGACCTGGATCTCCATATTGCTAACCATTTAAAAGCAGACCCAAACAAATTTATTCCGACCTATGTGGGCAGAGGTCACCAAACCACTGTAGATTTTATATTCCTCTCCCAAAGTCTGACGACTAAACTTAAAGATTTTGAGGTTATTGTCACTCCCCTTAGCGATCACTCAGCTTTAATAATAAAACTATTTATGCCATCTAATTCTTCCCACAAACTGGAGATGGCGAATACCCTCACACAGAACAAGATCCAGGTTGGCAAACGTAACGGACTTACAATCAAATGGGCTAAAATTAACCCATCTGACATAATGAAAAAATTAATAATTCGGTCCTACCCAAATATAGTGAAATGCCTGGATCTCGCAACTAGTCACAAGGAAGTCCTGAGAAATTTTAACCTAATATTAGATACCATAAAGGACCTACTCACCTCAAAATCTAAATCAAACCGCTCTACAAAACCAAAGTGGTTTAATCATAATTGCACAGTGGCCCTATCAAAATTAAAATCCGCACTCAAAACTAACCCACGAGATGCAGCCCAGATCCAGCTCTTAAGGCGCCAATACACAGGGGAAAGAAAGCTGAGAACTGCCCAACTTAAGCAAAAATTATGGGATGATCTCCACCAAGGTGCAGTCTCAAAAAACAGTGAGCTTTTCTGGCGCACAGTCAGAACCCCATATCTCACCGAAAAGGATACCCCGAAAATAGAAGTCGCTATCGACGAAAATACATGGGTTTCCCATTTCGAGGAGATTTTCAAAAACACTTCACTAACAGAATCCCCTTCCCCTAAGGTTAATTATCCCATTTTGGTTCCTTTTGACATCCCAGACCTCATAGACGCTCTGCAGAGCAGCAAATCAGGCAAGGCACCAGGACCGGATGGGGTTCCCGTGGACCTTTTTAAAAGCAACCAAGACCTTTGGGCCCCCATTTTAACTAGAGTATGTACAGCGGCAGCGAGTGAGGGAATTCTAACCTCTTGGACAAAATCAATAATGGTCCCAATCTTTAAAAAGGGGGACCGGCAAGACGCAAAATGCTACCGACCCATATCACTGCTGGATTCGCTCGGGAAAGTAGTGGGGAGAGTGATACTAGAGCGTCTCCAGCAGTGGACTGAGGATCGGGGCATAATCTCTGATATCCAATTCGGATTCCGAGAGGGCTTTGGTACCTTAGAGCAGGTCCTCAATCTTACCCTAATAATGGGGAAATACACACAGGCCATCCCTACTAAGATATATATGGTCTTTGTCGACCTTTCCGCAGCTTTTGACTGCGTCTCCCATACAAAGCTGTGGAAGGTCTTAGCCCAACTGGGAGTAGATCCACCCCTTTTAGATTTTCTAAGAGAGCTTTACACCGGGGCAACAGCCAGAGTACGCTTTGGTGTAAATGGAGAGCTGACGTCTCCGTTTAGCGTAGGGCGTGGGGCCAGGCAGGGATGCGTCCTGGCCCCCTTCCTCTTCTCACTCTACACTAACGGTTTGGAGGGGGAGATGTTGAGGGGGGCTCAGGACCTCCCACGCATAAACCGTCGCCTGATCCCAGCCCTGCTCTACGCGGATGACGCTGTCATCCTAGCACGAACCCCCAGAGAACTCCAGAAAGCAGTGAGCAGGTATACGTCCTTCATGGGCAATTTAGACTTAAAGGTGAACGTGAAAAAAACGTTCGTAATGACAGCAGGTAGAGGCCAAAAAAGAACATATCCCACACTGCTCAACAACCAAAAGCTTGAAGTCACCCCCCATTATCCCTATTTGGGGGTTATGATAGATGACCAACTCAGCTGGAAGCAAGCAGTGAACACAAGGGCCCTTTTATTTAGGAGGTCAATTGCCGCTCTAATATCTTTCTCTCAGAGATTAGGCAAAAGACCACCAGTAGAGCTCCTTAAGATCTATAACGCCAAATGCCAGGCAATCGCAACATATGGTGCGGGAGTCTGGGGGTATACTGACACCAGTTCCATCCAGAAGGTAGAAAACACCTTTTTAAGATTCCTGCTAGCCACCCCCAAAGGCACCTCAACTTACGCAATGCACCTAGAATTAGCGATACCCTACCTAGAGGATCTAATTAAAATAGAACCTCTGATGTTGTGGCGCCGCATTTAGAAGTCAACTAAAAACGCTCTAACACAAGCCATCATTGCAGACTCAATGAACATGGATAATTCTGCAAAAATAAAGTGGCTCCTATATGTTAGGAACTTTTTTAACGATCTAGGCCTTGAGAACTACTATTCGGACCCGGCATCTATAACGGACATCTCAAAAAAAGATCTTAAACAGAAAGCACTAAGTCATCTGGAATTGTTAAGACTTGCATCTAATTCCTCAAAAACGGCAGTGATCCATGCAAACATGACCCAAGTAGCCTTTGACATTCACCCGTACCTGGCACTCCAAACATCAACCTACGAGAGAATGCTAATCACAAGATTTAGGCTAAATACCTTCTTTAGAATGGTCACCTTTCCGTCACAAAACTGTTGGAACGCCATACTCCCGCCCTGTCCATGTGATGGTCTATCAACGCAGTCGAACTTGCATGTGATCCTGCTCTGTAAATACCATCAAGCCCATAGAAAGATCTGGCTTTTACCGATACTAAGATCTTGGGGGTTGAGACAGTGCAGACCCGCTCTTTTAAGATTGCAAATGCTGGAAACGGTAAACGTCTGTTATTTTGTCAGTAGTTTCTTAAAGTGTATCATGAAACATAGAAAGAACCTCTAAAAACTATGTCAGATCTACCATAAGCGGCCCTTTGTCCATTTTGATTAACTCTTTTTTAACTATGAAATGATTTTTATCTGAAACATTATGTAACATATGTATTTTTACAGTGTATGAAATTTTGTGTTCTTTTATGGTTTTTCCACTGTGAATAAGCCGAATAAAGATTTATATATATAAGCAAGTGCGCCGCTTGATAGTAGGAGAGGACATCAGGTGCGTAGGGCCACCCGGACTGCACCCCCCTCCCACAGAAACCCACCTAGTGCAGAATTAACCTGTTGGAACCAACGGGGCGAAATCTGGTAAGTGTGGTTCTGCAATTGGTAAAGGAGACGGGGAAGCGTCACCATTTTGAAAATGCCCGATCTGTCACAAATCTTCAGGGGCATGCGGGACCACGACTTGAGATCTTCCCGTATAAGCTCCCACACCGGGGCCAGATTACGATCTCTGGATATGACCGGAGTATCCAATAAATAAACTCCTAGGTATTTCATCCCCCGGACGCTAGTTGAAGGGTCGAGGCCCAGTCTCCCACACTCTGTTCACCACCCAGGATTTGCCCGGATTCATGTATAGCCCGGAGTTCTCACCGAAGATATGAAGGATGCATAATAATCTCGGCCCGACCTATCGAGATCCATAAGAAACAACAGGACATCATCCGCATACAGTGCTATTTTATTAGTGAGGCCTGGTGCCCATCTGAACCCCTGAGCTGGGCATCAATGTGCACCCATGCTGCTAATGGCTCCATGGCAAGAGCGAATAGGTAGGGGGACAGGGGGCAGCCTGAATGCGTGCCCCGCTGGATCCGGAAAGAGCGAGATATCGCCCCCCCACAACTCGCACCGACGCTGTAACATCCGTATATAACAGCTGCAGGTTGGCCAAAAAGCGTGGTCTGAGATTCAGGTGCTGCAGCAAAGCGAACAGGTACACCCAACTCAGGGAATCAAAGACCCTATCCATGTCCACTAACAATAATGCAGCCGGCTCCCCAAGCTGTCCCAGGACGATATCGCAACGTGCGCACGTCTGATGTTGTGGCGGGTTGCCCTCTGGGGCATGAATCCGGCTTGATTCAGATGTATCAGGTCTGTAATATGCAACTTGAGCCGGTTGGCCAAGGCCTTGCCCAGAACCTTGACCTTTATATTTAGAAGGGAGATGGGACGGTATGACGTATGCCTTTCTGGAGGTCTGCCCGGCTTAAGAAACACTACCATATCCGCGTGTTTCCAGTCCGGGGGAAGCAAACCACTCTCACGCGCCTCCTCTACCACCGGTCACAAGTATAGGCCCAGCTGCACAAAAAATCGGTAAGAAAATTTGCAAGGGAAGCCATTCGGGCCTGGAGCCTTCCCGGGATTCAGTTCCTCTAGGACCGAACCCAATTCATCATCCGACAGGGGCCTATCTAACTGCTCCCGCACATCGTCCGAGAGAGTCCGGGGGGGAAGATCATCTATATACTTTTGAATAGTCTCCTCTGCGAGACATTCCTTGGGCGCATACAGATCCTCATAATAAGCCGCGAAACTCTCCCAGAGTGCTGGGGGATCAAGAATAGGCGCCCCCTCTGGGTAAAGCACTCGGGGCAATGGTTGGGCGTGCAGGGTACCTTGGCACAAGCGATGAAGCATCTTGCTCAACTCATCCCCCCATTGATATACCCGGCTAGGCGTAGCCAACCAGACCTGACTTGCATCGTCCATTAGTATTGCAGTGTGTTGCTGCTGAGCCAGCACTAGCTGTCTTCTTGCTGAGCCACTATCTGCCTCCTGACCCCTGCGTTCCAATGCCTCAAGGTCGGCCTCCCGACGCACCAAGTCCTGCTGCCGCTACTTCCGCGCCGCCACACACCAAGAGATATCAATTCCCTGCTCCGTAGGTTTCAAAGCCTCCCAAACAATCGCTGGAGATTCTACTGATCCTACGTTTGTCACTAGGTAGTTATCTATTTCCTTAGTCATGTGCTTCCTGTATTCCTCCCTCTGCAGTTGCCAGCCCAATATTCGCCACCTAAGTGGCTGCCGACCCGGGCCTATCCGGAATGTAAGAGCTACAGGCGAGTGATCAGACAAGGCCCTAGGCAGAATAGATGCTGACATTATCCTATGTGTTAGCCCTCTGGGAACAAAGATGTATTCCAACCTAGAAAAGGATTTTGTGCACCATAAAGAAGTAAGTGTATTCCCTGCGAGGTCCATGCATATGTCTCCACACATCTATCCATTCAAGACCCATATCAAGGGAGTGGAGTTTCGTAGATTGGCTACCCACCTCGGGAACATCCCCACTCCTCCATCTGTCCTGTCCCAGCTCCATCACATAATTCCAATCCCCTCCCACCACGGAAATAGTATCTGGCACATCTCCCCAGAGCTTTAAGAGTTGTTCCACTAGGGACCACTGTAGCGGCGGTGGAGCATACATGCTGCTCAACGTCACGACGTCTCCCCCAATCCTACCTTGTATATTAATATATCTGCCTTGTGTATCTGACCAGAGTTTCTCATGTACGTATGGGATCTTATGATGAATCAGAACCGCAACACCCCACGAGCCCCATGTAAACCCTGAATGGAACACTTGGTGATACCCAAACCGCTGCAGACATAAAGCTTTCGTGCCCAGTAAGTGTGTTTCCTGGAGCAGAAGCACATCACCCTATTAGCATTCTGAAGGATAGCCCCTCGCTTCACTTTATCTAGCGCCCCTAGCACATTCCAGCTGACCACACGCACGGAGCCAGGGGCTATCCGCACTCCCCCCTCTGTACCAGGCATGTTAAAGAATCTCCGCCCTCCCCATGGGTGCCTCCATGTCCCAGTGTGTGCAAATCATGACAAGCTACCAGCATAGGTACGCAATCAAACAAACCCCTCAACTCCTGTCCCCCCGCCCCCCCCCCCCACACCACCCACCCCTTACCTCACAAACATGGAAGTACCTGTCGTGGTCGGATCGTAGCCAAATCCCCATCCGGGGGACAAGAACCACCCTTCCAATGGCTCCCCAAGTAAACACCCACAACTTTTGGGGGGGCCTCACCCCTTCCTGACCACTACCACGTGAGTGGGTTCCCAGCCCTGAGAAAGAACAAGCCTAACCGGACATCCAGGTGCAGAATTTAGAGTCTCAGTGTCCCGTTGGGCCCAAGAGTCATGCTGCCAATGACTGCCTCTCCGGCGACAGGCCCTCCTGACAGGAGGGCAGAGCCAGACCGAGATCTACGCCTGGACTGGGACCTCCCATTGCCTCCTCACTGGCCCCGGCGGCTCCCTCGGGCCACCTCACTCGACAAGGAATCAGAATCTCTGCCCAGCAGCGTGTGCGCTCGCACCTCACAGTTCCATCTGTCCATTTAAATACTTCCTCTGGAGAGTCGAAGAACAGAGTACTGAACCGGTAGATGACCCTCAGCCGGGCCGGATACAGCAGCGCATATTGAAGCTTAAGGTTGCGGAGGCACGCCTTGGCTGCCAGAAAGGATTGTCACTGCTGCTGCACCATGCGTGTGTAATCAGGGAAGATAAGCATATTCGCATTATCACAGGGGAGGGAAGTCTTGGCCCTAGCTTGCTTCAGGATGACGTTGTGGTCCATATAGCTCAGGAATTTGGCGATGATTGGCCGCGGGCTAGCCCCCTGTGGAGGTTTCTGCATAAGGGCTCTGTGAGCCCACTCCACCACAAAACAGCGAGAGAGCGTATCCGGGGGAGCCAACCCTCTAGCCACTGGGTCAGGAATTGCTCCACATTGTCTCCTTCGCACCCCTCCGGGAATCCCACGAAGCGTAGGTTGTTTCACTGAGCCCGCCCTTCGGCATCCTCGACTCGCAGCGCCAGACCTTTCTGTATCTTCTCCATAGCCACGACTTTCCTTTTTAGGGCCGCAACGTCGAACTCCACCACCGAGATGTGGGTCTCCGTCCCCGTGATAGGTTCAACCGCATTCCGCAAGTCCTGTCGCAGCAACCTAACATCGGATGCCATGG
The DNA here is from genome assembly GCF_964263255.1 of Lissotriton vulgaris. Taxonomy (NCBI): domain Eukaryota; kingdom Metazoa; phylum Chordata; class Amphibia; order Caudata; family Salamandridae; genus Lissotriton; species Lissotriton vulgaris. Next base: position 976,941,450 of record NC_141693.1, read on the forward strand.
CCCCGATCTTGGCGTACAGCATGTCTCTGGACTGGGTAACGGCCGCCATGAGCACCGCATTATCAGGGACTTGGCTCTTCAATCCCGCTGACCCGGCAGCCCCTGTAAACTTGTCAATGGTGCCCTGTTTGGTGTTACCTCCACCTAATTTGTCGTACGTCATCCCAAAGCAGTGGATGTCCCCGAGCTTGTTGGCCAACAACCCAGCGGGCAAGACGTGAACAGCAGCACAGGGACCAAGCGGCGTGTCCCCCAGACAGTAGGCTCCGCCTCGAGGGCCCCAGATGGGCTACGTCTGTCGGGGAGACCCCCAGGCAACTGCCAGATCACCTCTACTTCAGTTTTGGAGGGCCGCACCCTACTCTGCTATCGCCCGATCTGACCACCAATGTGCATGGATGGCTCCTGCAAGGATCATGCATAGCCATCTACCCCAAGCTCTCCGTCTAAAGGCTGGATGGCGACCAGTAGCTGAGCCCCCTCATTCTCTGCCACCGCCAGAGTTGCCGTCGCACAATAGGGACCGCTGTAGCCAGGCCGCCTGGACGCCCACCGCAACCCTATAGGAGGGGGCCGACCAACAGGCACAGTACAGCAGGTCCGGCTCTCACACCGCCATCTCCCGCTAGGCCGCCACTCTGCCCCCGGCTCCACCAGCGCCGCCGCTGCTCTTTTTGGGCTCCAAATGCCATCGGAGAACCAGCAGGATAGTCGGTGGTCTCTCCGGTGTCAGGTTTGTTACCAGGATGTCTGTAGGCAGGATAATTGTGCAGGATGTTGGATGGCTGGAAGGAGCAAGCCTACAACTTGACCGCCATCAACGCTGGCCAAGCCATGCCCCCCATGTCTTACATTTTAATGTTCCGGGGTTCTTAAGGTTTTCTAGTTTGAGAATTATCTGTTCATTATCTGCATAGCTGTAGCAGGTGAGTTTGAAGCGGGAAACAGTGTTTACAATGTTATAAAAACAATGCAGTAACTTTACAACACGGTGGTTACATCGACCACATTGTTACCACGTGTGCCATTACATCACAAGTTGTAACAACGACTTTCTGTAGGGGGCATGCAACACCAGGGAATGTGTTGGATTTTAAATCCAACACCTTCTCTGATGTTGCACAAACTGGAGTAGGAATAGTAATTAATACGATTCTTAAGTCCAGCGCGCCCCCTACAGCAAGTCGTTGTTACGACTTGCGATGCAATGGCACGCGGGTAACAACGCGGTCATTGTAACAACCGCGTTGTAAAGCCATGCGTGGTCAATGTATGCATAGTAACATCATACATTCGTTTGAAACTGTTGATAATATTTCATAGTATTCTATGCATATATTAAAGGTTTGAGGTAATGTGATAGATCTTAGTGGAATGTTTTACTCAGTAAGGATCTGAAGAGAATGGTGGTGTGCAAATCTGGTATGATCTGTTGCTCGGGTAAGAAGATACGTTGTTGAGGGTGCTGCCTTCTATACCAACTTCTTTTAGTGTAAGAGGGGGAAACATCCTTAACAACGCAGTCAGTACACCGCAATGTTGTTACATCGCAGTCGTTACAACGACTGCATGTAACAACGCTATGCCATTACAAAGCAAGTCTTTACATCGGCTTGCGCTAGATGGCATACTAACATTATAAATGGTGTAGTTTGCTATCCCAACACCTTCCTTACTGATAAGTGGACTGGAGTTTGAATAGTAAATTACACTTTTTTAATGTTAGCACACCACCTAGCGCAAGTCGATGTAAAGACTTGCGTTGTAAAGGCATAGCATGGTAACATGCAGTCGTTGTAACGACTGCGATGTAACAGCATGCATTGTAATAACACGAATTGTTACATCATACAACCCTAAGAAGTAATGTGTCACAGCGTACTATGCCAAAAGCTGCTGAAACGTCCAGAAGTAGTATGCAACAACACCTTTTTTTTACTATGTTTTTGAGTTCATCTCAAATGAGATTAGGGCAGATTTGGTCTCTCTCCCTGAGAGAAATACTGTTTGCCAGTTTGACAGGAGTTCATTTTGTTCTATGTGTTCTGAGAACTGGCAAAAGACTGCACTTTCCATGAGTTTGCTAAGGAAACGCACATTCGGGATTGGTCTGTAGTTGGTGGGGTCTTGAGAGTCCAAGTGGTTTCTTCTATAGCAATGGACATTCAAATATGCTGAACTTAAGTGAATTGCCTGTCCTGTGGGCAATAATCAAGAGTAAGTTTAGAGGGTGGGTAGTATGTAAAAAGATATGTGATTTACAAATATTTCAGTGCGTCCTCATGGAAATCTCCAGAAAATCAGAAATTTAGGCAAATTATAGGCATATTTTGAAAATGTTGGTATTCAGGTGCACAGAGATTTCGGCATTACACAATCCCTGTCACATTTCCTAAATTGGAACCAAAACCTGTTTCACAAGCTGTATTCCCGGTGATCAACCTAATTTGTTGTCCCACATATTTATAACGTAGATCCTAAATATTTCTGTCTGTAGGATACAACGTATAACAGTCGTCCAGAGCATGTTTTTAATTGGAAGCCCAAAGACAGATTCCAAGGTATGCTTGTCCCTGTGCGCTTGTCTTAGTTCCTGTGTTTAGTACTAAAAGGTACGTGTATCCTCCGAATTTTGTTTGTAAACCGCATCTGTATTCAGAATTCCGGCTCAGGTTATAATAGGCCCCCCATAGCTGCTTGAGCAATTAGGATTGCGTGGGCTTCCAAATTTGTGTTTAGCAAAGAAAAGGCTTCCAATTAACAACACGCTCTGGACGGCTATTAAATAGGTTGTATCCCACAGATATTTAGGATCTACGTTATAAATATTTGGGACAACTAATTAGGTTGAACTCCGGGACTACAGCTCGTGAAACAGGTCGAAGTCTCCTTGGGAAATTTAAGAAAAACACTGTTGAGTTTCACATCATAGTTGCGTCCTGCAAAATCCATGAAGAAGCAGGATTGGCCACTATCACGAGCACTACATCTTTTCTAGAAAACCTTGAGGAAGTCACTGGATGTGATGAAACACGTGTCGGCTGTTCTCGTGCATCTTGATCAAGACTGTGTAGCTTTGAATCTTTTGTATAATATCTCCCCATCTGCATTTTCTTTGAAACAGGGGGTTTTACAGTCTTGATTGAAATTATTATGTTTCAAGATATCTGCATAAATTAAAGAAAAGAAAATATTTTGTACAAACTCATCTCTGTTGTTTGCCTGTGACATATTGGAGATATAATTTGGTGTAGTCATCGTATTAAGGTTCCACGTTACAAGGGATATAACTGTTAGACTGCCAGGGTATAACTATGTGATATTGTATAGCACAGTGACTGTATTTGAGCACCCAAGGTAGTAGGGTACACTTTTTACCGTCAGTGGCACCATAACTAATTGTTCCATTGCTTTGAGTTATGAGGAGAGTTAACCACATTTGCGATTGCCCAGTCTAATTGCATACTTTTCTGAGGTGCGACCACTTGGCCACTACTACTGTCTTTTGTATTGCAACACACAAGAATCATGTTTACGCTATGTAAAACTATCAAAATAAATATGATGACCAAACTGAAGTCTTAAAGTCAGAAAAATGAACTTTTTTGATTTGTGTGATTTTTTAAAATTGTATTGACTTTACTAGTGAGACAGAATTCGAATATTAACGTTATTTTAAAATGATAAGGAAAAGAAAATATATTGCCACTTACATTCTATTGAAATTAACGCCAAGGCTGAAGAGTATGTAATTTCTCACATTCCATAAATACATGGGTAAGAAAAGGTGGTCTGTGCAGTCTACCCTGCCATCTGCCAATGAATAGCACTACTATCTCCAAGCAATTAGAGGGCTGATCTACAATGTTAAGCTGCTCTACAACTGGAAGAACCAGTTTCCTAAAAATATATACAGGACTTCTGGAATCACTTCCTGCTGGAGGAAAGCTGTTTACTGAGAATTTTTGGTATCCTGGTTGCATGTTCAGGTATTGCCCACATATATAGATCTGAGGTGGTTCCATCAGGAGATGATTGGATTCACAAAATTAAGTATTTTACACCTACAGACGATACATTATATTACTGAGTGGAACCATTCATTCACCATATTGTGATTCTTCTGTGGTATATGTCTTGATTGTATTATGTGCTGTTAAGGCAGGTATCCCTAAAATGTAGGATTCATTTTTTAAATTTATTCTAGTTAGTTATTTGCCCTTATGTTAACCCATCAGGTCCTGACTTTTAGCTTTATAGTGGTTGTTTTCTTGGAGGCACTCAAAGTGAAAGTCGTCGCGTGGGGAAGGCCACAGATGGCCCTTCGAGTGCAGATTAAAGCATTCTTCTGCTAACGTGTCTAAGAAACAAGACAAAAGAAAGCAATGTGTGAGTGTGCCTCTTTCTGAGTGCTGCATAGACTTTAGCGCACCTGCAAAAGCTCTGTGAAGCCACCCTGCTTTGAATAGATGCAACATGTGTTGGAGGTGCTGCCTTCATTGATGACACTGGAGTTGCAGTTTCTGCAACAGTGCCTACTCACCAGGCAGAGTAAGAGTCGGATGGCATACAGGGTCCAGATAGGCTGTCTGACAGGTCAGTGTTTGGACTGTTTATTTGGCTATTTGTAGACCTGTTTTATGGTCTGTAGTGCTGGTGTCGATTTCCATGATATTAAAACAAACACTGCCTGCAGCAAGCTCAAACCCATGCAGTCAGCAGCAGCTGCCACAAATAAAAAGTAGTAGGGTGGGGGCGCGTGGGAGAGTGCCGGAGGGGAAGCACGGTGTGGAGGGAGTTTAAGAATAATAATAGAAATGTTAAAAAGTTAAACTTACCTGCTGCCATCTGCCTTCCGTGTCACGCCTCCATGTTGGCAGGTGCTGCCGGCACAAGTAAGAGTGGTGGGCGAGACTTAGACGAGGCAGGGGGAAGTTGATAGATTACAGCATAGGTAAAATTAAATTAAAAAAATAATAAAATCACTTACCTTGCACTCCCTGCATTGCCGATTCAGCGATGAGGCGAGTACAAGGTAAGTGGATTCATTAAATTGTTTATTTAATTCTACCTATCCCGTCTTCTGTCGACTTCACCCTCCCCCGCCCCTGCCCCAATGCTCTTAACTGTGCCGGCAGCGTCTGCATGTTGCCTGCAAGTTGGTTATTTCCATGTCCCAGCAGATACTGGGACTATGTCACAGACTCCCTGTCCAATCCCCGTGCCGTGGGGATTGGCCTGGACGGGCTGAAAAGACCCTCCCTCCGGTCAGAGAGCAGCTGGGTTATAGAAACCTAAGTGTTCATGTGTGTATTTTGCCGGCATGAGACGACTAGCGAAACACACATGGGCACTTAAAGAGTGCACATAGTACTCCTCCTCCCCCTCTCCCAGCCCCGCCCCTCCCTGCACACACTGGCTAAGCCAGCTGCTTAAAATTAAAATGATAATGAAATATCTATCTGGTATTAGCGCTGTGATATCCCGCGGGATGTGTGTTGCGCTCTATAAAAACCGCAAATAAATAAATAAATATTGTTTTATCTTTTAACTGCTGGCTCTGAACGAGTGGGGTGACGCTCCTCCGCTATTGCGGAGGAGACGCCTCTGCTTGCAGTCTTCAATACCTTGTAAAACACTTGTACAGCTTGTCTCTACAAGTTCAAAACTGCCCTAATTTGCAAACATGGACACTTTTTTAGCTATCTAATTCACTAATGTGAAGCTGGGAACTTTTACTTTGGTGACTGGACCTATTTTCTATCCAAGCCCAACCTTGAGCAAAAAAAAAACCTTAAAGTCTCATTCTACATCTGTGCGTACTCCCAAATAACATGATATGGGGCTCGGTTATATCACAATCCTGTTCTTAGCTTCCAAATTTGATATATGCAGTTCATGCAATAATACCTACAGTTTCCAGTTGGTCAATCAATCAATCAATCAATCAATCAATCAATCAATCAGGGTTTTATAAAGCGCACTACTCACCCATGAGGGTCTCAAGGTGCTGGTGGTATGCAGCTCCGGATCAGTTGAAGAGCCAGGTCTTGAGGTTCTTCCTGAAGGTGTGTAGGGTAGGGAAGCATCTGATGTTGACAGGGAGCCTTTTCCAGGCCTTGGCTGCGACGTAGGAGAAGGCTCTTTCGCCTGCTCTGTTTTTGTGGATGTGTGGGGTTTCTGCCAGGGCAAGGTCAGTGGAGTGGAGGTTCCTTTTGGGTACGTGAAAGGAGACTCTCTCATTGAGACATGTTAAAAACAGGTTAAAAACATACCGGTCATTTTTTTTAACGATAAGCCTTACCTACTGGTTTTTAGTGGGGTAGGGACTAAATGTTCCCGTGATTGGATAGTGTTGTCCATCCAAACAGCTCTAAGGATTAGTGAGGAAGAGCTTAAGGAGATAAGGAAACTGGAGGAAGAAATTGGGGCTGATACGGGTATAACTGATGCCAAAGCATTGTTAGAAACAATTGAAAAAACTATTTGTGATTTTAAAACCCACACAGTGAATTTAAAAACAACTAAAGTGGCAAGGGATATTAAGAATTTCAACTTCGAAACTGTTTATCCTTATTTGAAGGAGGACTTCTTTAAGAATAACAATCCCAGCACTCTGAACCTACAATATAGAGGGAGATCGAGAAGGAATTTTATCACGTTCTCTGAATCCTCATCTGACTCAGATCAAGGGCCTACTGGTCAGTATCAACACTACCAGCCTTACCCGACATATTTTCAATATCCCAGAACCCTTCCTTTTTTTGGCAGAGGGCGGGGGGAAGGGGATTCAGGGGAGGATGGAGGCCTCCACCACCGCCACCACCCCAGACCAAGGAATATTCAGAACCAGGCACCGAACATACAACAGATAAATGGCACACAGGATGAAAGGGTGACCAGTGCGAATGAACTGATTCCAATTTATAATCTCTCAAAACACATTTTGACAAAAACGGAGGAAAAAGTGCTCCATAAAGGCTTGTCATTCGTCCCTTTGACCCTACAGGACCCCGTGAATATTAAGACTGAAGTTTTACAATTTCTTCGTAAAATCAGACTTAAAATATTTTTTTATGATATGGATGAGACCTCAGAAGTAAATAACAGCGGTCTCCATAAAAAGTCTGTGTTTTGTCCTGAAAGTGCGACAATGCCAGATGAGATTCGAATGTTTGAAGAACAAGTTTTGAAAGAAGTGGATGAATTTAATTGTAAAAAAGTATACTTCAAGCCTAATTTCTCTAAACAAGAAATGTTAGCGCTCAAAGATTTATCCAACAACCCCCTTACCATTATTAAACCTGCGGATAAAGGGGGAGGGATTATCCTGTGGGATGCCAACGAGTATGACAATGAGATCTTGAGGCAACTGCACAATATAGACCATTATCGCCCTATTAAGGAGGACCCTACAGAGAGCCTAAAAGCCCAAATTTTGGAGATCACAACACAAGCTTTAGACGAAGGATACATATGTAAAAAAGAATATGCTTTTCTTAATTCAAGTACACCTAAGATCCCTAACATATATGTCCTGCCTAAAGTTCATAAGGACCTCGATCATCCTCCAGGTCGTCCCATTATTGCCGCTTGTGGTTCCTTGTTGGAGCCACTTGCGAAGTATATCGATGTCTTCCTAAACCCGTTTGTACCAGAGACAGAAGCATACATTAGAGACTCCTTGGAATTCATTTCCAAAATAGAGGGTTCAATATTCGAAAGTGACCACCAGCTGCTGGTCACTTTCGATATTGAAAGCTTATACACTAACATTCCTCAGGAGGAAGCCTTACTCATTCTAGACATAGTACTAGACAAAAGGACAAGACCACACACAGTACCAACCAGTTGTATTTCATCTTTGGCTAAAATCTGTTTGAAAAATAGGTTTTTTTTGTTTAAAAAGGATTTATTTTTGCAAATTAAAGGAGTAGCCATGGCTGTTGTTTTGCCCCGGAAATTACTGATTTAGTAATGGATATGTTTGAAAGAAATTACATCTTCCAGGAGACAACTCCGTTCAGATCTCATATTACAAAATGGAGTCGTTTTATCGACGACATTTTTTTGATTTGGTCAGGGAGCCTTGAACAGCTTGGCTTTTTTCATGATTGGCTTAACAACAGATCCATTGACTTGAAATTTACAATGACCTATAGTCACGATAAAATTAATTTTCTAGATCTTAATGTGATTCACAAAGAAGGGAGACTGGAGGTCAGTTTGTATTCTAAACCAACGGATAGGAACACCCTCCTCCACTTTAATAGTGGACACCCAAGGACCTTGAAAGAGAACTTGCCCTATGGGTAAATTTTAAGAATACGGCGTAATTGCACTAATAAATGTGATTACTTTGAAAACGCCGAAAAACTACAAATAAAACTGGTGAACAGAGGATATCCCAAGAAATTGGTGAAAACAGCGCTCAAGAGGGCTTGGTTTACACTTCGTGAGACACTGCTAACGCCAAAAACAAAAAGAAAAAAAAAGAAAAACAGAACACTGAAAAGATGACTTGTGTTCTAACTTATAGTCCTAGGGCTAATAAGATTAAGCAAATCATTTTGAGAATTTGGCGATTAATACAGCAGTTCGACATTCCTAAACCATTATTTGCATTTTTCAAAGCCAAAAATATTTGCCAACATCTGGTTAAGGCAACTAGAACTATACCAGAAAAGGGAAATTTAAGAAGCATGTTGAACCTCCCTCCGATAGTTGGACACCATAAATGTAATGGCTGTATGGTGTGTCCATTTACCAACAATACCAAATATGTGATAATCAATAACCAAAAGCATACACAATTGAGCTTCTCGAATTGCAACACTAAAAACATGGTGTATTGCATCTCGTGCCCGTGTGGGAAAACATACATAGGGCAGACTACTCAGAGTGTGAAAATGAGAGTAGTACAACACCAATCTAGAATCAGATACCGGAATCTGGGAGCTCCATTGGTCCAGCATTACATAGAGGAAGGACATAATGAAAATGATATTAGTTGGTCTGTCTTAATGGTAATTAGAGCCTAGAGTACTATAATGGTGCAGGCAACCCTCAATAGATTGGAAGCCAGAATGATTGAGAAATATGAAACTGCGAGAGGAGGTCTGAATGACCGTGATGAGATGTGGGCACTAATAAAGTCTTAAAGTAACTGTGATGTAACTTGTGTGACAATCCTGACTTGTTTTTGTCATTTTTTGTCAATTCTAACTATTTGCTGAACCTGTAATTATCAATTCTGTACAGAGATGACATTTTGTATATATATTGTACATATGTTGTATAGGATAAAGTTTTTTGTATGTATATTGATGACCGAAATTTTATGTTTGTATATCGATGGACACATAATGTTGTTGGGTTCCATTCATGGCGTGTATATACACTTATGTATTTTTGTGGATTTACAGTCTATCTCTGTGCCCTCTATGTAATGACGTCCTCCGATCCATTTACCGTGTAAGTCCAGGCTTCATACATAGGAGAAGCGTTGTTGGCCACAGTTAAGTAGATATGTACCATAGTATGAACTGTGGGGATTTTTCTTGCACTACAAGTCCTTAGATTTTTCGAGCTTCAGTGCCGGAAGGTGTGGTATATGTTTCGAAAGTGGTCTATTATAACCTTTTTTTGACATCACTGGGTTTTGGAATGTGTACCGGCGCTATAGCAGACATGCAATATTTTTCTTGAGGTCAGGTCCGGGGTTCTTCCTTTGTAAAGTGTGGGTTTTTAAGTACCTCAGAGGGCTTTTGTTTGGTGCTTGCCTTTGGTGATAAGGATTCCCTAATGAGTGTATTTAGGAGGATGAGTTCAGGCGCAGTCCCCTTTCGTTGTCTCTGACGGAACTCTCAGGTCACGTGGGACGTGACGTTCACCACTCCCTTTAGAAGAAGAAGTTGAGCGTGTTTGCCGAGGTAATCCCGACCATGATGGCGGCTCCGTGCGGTGGTGAATAGAGGAGTTAGTCGCTGAGCAGAGGTAAGAAGTGCAGTGACACGCAAGTATTTTTGTGTAGCCTTTACTAGTTGTAGAATAGCCAGGTCTGGATCATAAGGCTTAAGGTAAAGTTGGTGATATTTCCCCCTAGTGAGCCCGTGAACTGAGGAAAGAAAAAGAGTGTGGGATGCGATTGAATACACTTCTAAACCAGCTGACCAAAAGGTAGGAGACTCAGACAAAGTTATAAGAGATTGCGCACTGGAAACCCTGACGAGATGTAGATCTCGATACGATAACTAAGGGCTCGTGCATATGTTAACAGGTTTGTACGCATTGTCTTACAGAAGTTATTGGTGGTCCTTGAAGTGGCCCATTTTTCCTGCAGCTGCCGGATTGAATTTCTCTTGTAAGTGGCTATACCTGAGGTATAGAAGTGCATATGTTGTGCATGCAGTAGCTTTGGTAGTGAGTTACACTAACTTTGGTTTTTCCTCACCACTTGGGCTGTTTTGGTGTTCCACTAGATGCATGTGGAATTGGTGATTCGGTCCCTTTTGCTGTTTTGTTTTGTGAGTCACGGGGGGAGCTGATGTTTCACATCCTTTTCCTTCCCCCTGGTTTGTTATGGGTGGTTTTATGCACCTTGACTGTTACCCTACCTTGGTTCACGGTGGGTGCTGAAAATGGATCGTGAGTGAAGGGTTAGAGGGCACAGAGTATTTGATTGGATCTCCAGATCTAGATTTTTATATTGTACTATATGTACTTTTAGGTTCTTTATCGCCCTGTCCTGAAGAGGCCAGATTTACTGGAAGGCCGAAACGCGACCGCGTCAACACTTTCCAAATGGAGGAGTCCTTGTGTTGAAATTGATTTGGAAATTAATGCCCTGTGACACATTTTTTGATTTAGGTTCTATGAATTTGTGTATTGAACCATTGGTGTCTGACTACCTCCTAGTGCATCCCCTGGAGTTAATGGGAGGGCACTCAGCCTTTGCTGCAACATTTCTTTAGGGTGAAAAAAGAAAAAGTTTGTATTTTTTGTCATTTTGTACTTTTGTTAAAAGTGTTTATGTTGTTAAATGTTGTATATAGATGTGTATATAGGTATGTATATAGTGGTATATGGTGTATAAAGAGTTCGTAAAAAACATTTTGTTTGTTAAAAGAAAAAAAGAGAATAAGAATTGAGATAAAAAGAATTAATGTTGATTACAAAAAATAAAATGTGTAATCATGTTCCCTTGTGCGAGTGGTGATGTCTAGAATGTCTGATTAATTCCACATTGAATTTATGGCATAGGAATAGGTGAATTGATTGTCTCCTATTTTGAAATAACAGTATAGATCGGTCCCTCCTTTCTCCATTTTTCCTTGTTCCTTGCTTTTGTCATTGAGGTATTTAGGCATGATGTTGTGGAGGGATTTGTAGACGTGGTTGAATAGTTTGAAGGTTACTCTCTTCTTGACGGGGAGCCAATGGAGGTCTCGAAGGTGTTGAGTCCTGTGTTCGTGCCATGGCGTTCCGAGGACGAGTCTGGCCTCGGTGTTCTGGATTGATTGGAATTTGCGCAGGAGAGTTCTGTAGATTCCAATGTAGAGTGCATTGCCGTAGTCCAGTCTGCTTGTTATGAGTGCATGGGTGACGGTTTTTCTGCATTCGGAGAGGATCCATTTGAAAGTCCTGCGGACGATGGGGAGGCAGTTGAAGCGGTTGGAGGTGACGGAGTTGATCTTGTGGGTCGTGGTGAGGGAGGAGTTGAGGATGATGCAGAGGTTCTGTGCATGGTCTGATGAGGTGGGTGGGCTACCAAGGGCAGGGGGCCATCAGGTGTTGTCCCAAGTGGTGTTGGTGGGTCTGAGGACAAGGACCTCAGTCTTTTCTGAGTTTAGCTTCAGGCAGCTGTTGTTCATCCAGGCTGCGATGTCCTTCATCCCTTCCTGGAAGCAGAGTCTGGTGTCTTTGGGGTTCTTTGTGAGGGAGGGGATGAGCTGGGTGTCGTCAACGTAAGATACAATGCTGAGCCCATGCTGTCAGACGATGGCGAAGAGGATGGCCATGAAGATATTGAAGAGCGTGGGGCGGAGTGAGGATCCTTGGGGTACTCTGCAGTTGGTTTCTGTTGGTTCAGAGAGGAAGGGTAGGAGTCTGACCCTCTGGGTTCTGCCAGAGAGAAAGGATCAGATCCAGTTGAGGGCGGTTACTCATATCCCGGTGTCGTGGAGTCTGGCTGCGAGAGTGCAATGTGAAACGGTGTTGAAGGCTGCAGAGAGGTCTAGTAGGATGAGGGCCGCCATGTAGCCCTGGTCGAGTAGCATGCAGATGTCGTCGGTGGCGGTGAGACAGGTGGTCTCGGTGCTGTGGTTGCTGCGGAATCTGGACTGGAAGGGGTCTAGTATGGCATTCTCAATGATGAAGGCGGTCAGCTGGACGTTTACGAATCTCTCTGTGACTTTGGCAGCGAAGGGGAGAAGAGAGATGGGCTGGTAGTTTTTCAGGTCCATCGGGTCAGCCGAGGGCTTCTTCAGGAGAGGTTAGACCTCTGCCTGCTTCCAGTCATTGGGAAGATGCTGGATTCTTAGGAGGTGTTGATGGTCCGGCCCAGTTTGGGCGCTATGGCGGCCGCAGCTCTGTGGTATTTGTGTGGCGGGCAGGGGTCCTTGGGGGCTCCAGAGTGGGTGTTCTTCATGGTGGTGGTGGTGTCTTTGGTGGTGGCAGGGTTCCGGATGGTGATGGTGGGCTGGTTGTCAGTGGTGGGGGAGATGGTGTCCGGTGTCTTTTCACTGAAGTTGTCGTAGAGGGCCTTGATTTTCATGTGGAAGTAGGAACTGAGCTTGTCACAGAGGTCCTGGGGTGGTGTGACGTCTGTGGCTTTGCTGAGGGTTTGGTGAGCTGCTGTATGACGTTGAAGAGTTCTTTAGCATTGCTGGAGTTGGTGTGGATTTTATTCTTGATGAAGGTAGGTTTGGTGGTTCTTATGCGCTGGTGGTATCCGTTCAGGGCATTCCTGTAGTTTTTGAGGTCTTCAGTGGTTTTACTGTTCCACCAGTTTATCTCCAGGTGTCTGCAGGTGCGTCTGGCTTCTTGGAGGCTGGTGGTGAACCAGGTGGCCCGCAGGGGGCGTTGTTTGCAGGGGTGGCGGAGGGGTGCAAGCTTGTCTGCGCAGCTGGAGATCCAGCTGTGAAGTTCGTTGGCTGCGGACTTGGCCGAGGGGGGGGTCATGGAGGAGGGTGGAGTTGAGGTGCTCTTCTGAGGTGTTGCTCCAGTTCCTTCGTGGTGGGCCTGGGGCAGGTTTGGGTGCAGTGGTGGTGTTGAAGGTGAAGTGTACACAGTGGTGGTCTGTCCAGGGGGGCTGAGTGATGTGGCTGAAGAGGATGTTTGTCCCTCCTGCGAAGATGGGGTTGAGGGTGTGTCCAGCTCTGTGGGTGGAAGTGGTGACCAGTTGCTTCAGTCCGAGGTTGGCGAAGTTGTCGAGGAGGCCGGTGGAGTCGGAGTCAATATAAATACCACAATCTTATTGAAACTCCAATGAACAGATTCATGATACTTGTACTCCATTACACCCCATCTTATTGTGACAGACATATTTACATTACATGGCTCACTGCGCCATGATTAGCACGCCAGACACTTATTTATAGCTACGATAGAAAAATATCAATATCAGAACTTTAATGTTCAACTGAAATATCAAAAATATTTTCTTCCTTCATAACTCCAAGGAATCAGTGTACTCTTATAAAGCATGTGGCATGTCAACAATATCCCTGAGCCTTCTCCGTGAATGGCTATTTTAAATAATGTTAGTGTGTTGATGCACACAACACATCAGCCTGCACAAAGGCAACTAAAGTCTCTAAATGGAATCAAAGTGCACCCACAAGGGTGAGGTGACTTGCATATCTCTTCACCTGAAAGGTGCTGCCAAGCAAGATGCTGATTGGTCTCTTGTGTCTCGTCATTGATGCTCATGTAGGTGGTAGTTCTCAGCCTTTTACAAGTAGATGTGCAGATTAACACTCCCACTTTTACTAGGAGTGCAGTTAGGTCCATTACCCTGAGGTTCATCCAAATAGCATTGTCTTGGCTGGATATCTCAATGTGCCCCCACCATGATCTTTTTTTGAAGTTTGAAGTTTTATTTAACGAGGACTTGTCTGAAAGGTATTTGAGTGCTTTACATGCTACACCACTTACATTACACAAGATCACATTATGTTTTTTAGTCATGGGTAGATTAAGGGATTTGCTCAGAATCCCACAATGTTGATATGACTGCAAGAGTCGAGCCCAGTTCCACAGTTCCAAAGTCAGCAGCTCTGGCAGTAACATCAGATCCTCTTCTGATCTGACACAGTGGTAACCAGCATGCCATCTGAAGTGTGATTTGACTGCACAGCAAACCTACAGTGCATGACTTGAATTTACTGTTCCAAGTTAGCTCATTATTTGAGACAGCACAGCTCAGAAACAGAAAACAGCAAAACTTTTTCTCTTTTTCTGAGCTTTACTGTTTGAAACAAAAATTCTAACAGAAATATCAGCCTAGCTAGCCTGAGTGGCCAATGAACCCTGATAATTGCTGTATTTTACCCCTACCCACAGCAGTCCAAGTGGCCATTTTAGTGCTTGCACCAGGGCCCATGGCATCCTTGCTACACTACTGCTTTATTCACTGCAGGCGCATGAAACATCATGATATGGTTGCGAGAGCACTCTATCGTATTGCAGGTGATTACAGTCTGCCAGTACGAACAAGAATGCAAGCATTTTGAATGGAAGTTTTTAGTGATGGGACATATTACCGAACTGAAGGTTCTAAGGAACACACGTAGTCTAATAATCATTCAGATTGCCAAACTGATTATACCACAAAAAACCGTGCAACAACCACTGGCGGTGTTTGCACTAGTACGTACTTAGTCAGTGAGATGTTATTTAACCCTGAGACTAATTCAACGATTCTGCTTTATTGTTTTATCTCAGCTAAGTACTGCAATCCATCCTCCTCTCTTTCACCTCTTTTATAGAAATTCGAAAGCCTCACTGAAGTTTAATAGTGAGGGATGAAGTACAATTAGCCTTTTGAATATTTTGAACCCTTTTTCAAGTTGAGAAACTACAAACCATTGTCTTCTCTCTGGTAGTCGAATCACTGGTCTTTTCTAAAAATATTTCACCCTCCAGAATTTCACATTTCAACCAATCAGGGTGTTCCTTCTCTTACAAGAACAGAAACACTTTAAATCATGCCGTAATTTTGTCCAATAACTTGCTGTTCAGGTTGACACCTTTATGTTATGCAGATGTTCTGGGGGGTGTGGCTAACCGCAGAGCATGGCCATGGCGGCTCAGTGAATGCTGGTCTCCCGGCCATGGGTCCCCGTCGGCGCCAAATCCAGTGTTTGAGGCGGCACCTGTTCACCCTATCAATCGCTAGGCGAGCGGCAAGAATATTGTAGACCTGATACTTACACCGGAGCCCCGCATTTTAGTCAAAGAACTCTGACGCAATGTAGGTGAGCAATAACTTGGCCAGAAGACAATGGAGGCCCTCGTCTTCGCTTGAAGGAAAACGGAAGTTCGAACCAGAGCGGCGGTGTAATTCAGGATGACCTGAGGCCATCCCTGGAGATCTTTGGCAGCCGAGGAATTGCAGCCCAGCCGGGCACCTCGTGAGCACGGCGGCGAGGTGAACTGGGACGAACTGTGTGTGGTGCATCCAGGGACTGGAGTGCCCCGGAGCAGCTGCCTGGGGAGTTCCTGCGGGGCAGTGGTGCCCGGGGCTGGGCCGACTAACAGACGCAGAGCCTGAGTTACTGCCGGCAGAGGATACGTTTTGGAGTGAGTCTTTCTATCTATTGCGGCTTATTATGTGAGGGGCACTCCGGACCCCACTAGACATGGTTGCTCCGGAGGGCTTCATGCTGGAAGCGGGCCCCGTGAGTTGATGTGCTCAACAGCCCCGGGCCGCCATCCTATAAAGACATTATTATACAAGTCTTACTGAGGCTTGCCTTGTTCGTTGGTTGTAGATTATATGGGGCTACCTAGACTGTGTCACCCCAGCGGAGTAGAAAACACAGGGGAGGGCAATCCCTTCACCGAGGGTCACTAGCTGTGATACAACCCCTGTCCACCATTGACTGCTGCGGTGACAGTGAGTAGCAGACCTGGACTGCATGCTGGTGTATGAACTCTAAGGTGCAGCAGCCCACCCTAATCAAGCGACCAAGGGAGACCAGAATGGGGACGGCATGTCGCAGTTTGTTTGACCCTGTCTGGGATGAGCTGGGGTGTTGGCCTCCACTGCTCCTTTATGATCGCAGAGTACACAGAATGGGGGAACTATGACTCAGACCATTTGGTGAAAACTGCCTGGGTTAGGGCACTGCCCTCTGCCAGGGCCCTGCTTGAGATTGCGGCACATACTGATCAGAGTTGGAAATAACCCAGGATCCACAGAAAACACATTTCTGGCAACCTGAACCTAGTGGTCAAACATATAGCTATGTGGATCTTGACGTCCTCCTCACTTGGGCGGTTGCTTGTAACAGCTTTTCTGACACTTCCGAAGGGTCCTTACATCAGGATAGATGTATTAATAATATTCACTTTTGAGAGGCCCAGAGAGATCACTACTTAAGGGACAGTAACTGTACTCGTGCAATTGAAGCAGCAGCTGAACTTTCCTACCTTGATAATTCTGCAGTGGACCTCATCACGTTACCTGCAACAAAATGGGTTGCACAAAGGGCAAGAACCAAGACACGGAGGAGCCTGGTTCGGCCTCGACCACTGCCTCTACAGAGAGAAGGTGCCGCCCACAGCGGAAGGCACACAAGCAGTCAAGCTGGATCTCATCCTACTGGAAATTCTACAGTCACGGGTGCTGATGGAACAACAATTGGGAAGATTGACAGCGGACGTTGCCATAATTTGTGATGACCACAAGAAACTTGCCAAAAAGGTGTCTGCCAACAAAACGGCTATGCAGGAAGTACTCCTAAAGCAAGGGGCGATTGCATCGAAATAAGGTACGCATCATTTATTTATTTATTTATTTATTTATTTATTTATTTATTTATTTATTCCATTTGTATGGCGCAACAGCTACCCTGAGGGTTTCCCGGCGCCTTGGATCAAACTGTTCCGTAGGGTCATATGTTCAGGTGTCATTCTTGGTTAAAAAGCCATGCTTTAGCTCCTTTCCTGAATTTCATGTAGTTAGTTTCCAGGTGAAGAGTAAGCGGGATTGTATTCCATAGTACTGGTGCCATGTATCCGAAGGAACGTCCTCCTTGTCTTGCTCGTCTGAATCTAGGGACAACAAATCTCTCCTGGTGGATAGACCGGAGGTTTCGGATCGGGGTGTATTTATGGACCAGTTTACACAGATAGGTTGGTGCTTCTCCTGTTTATATTTTGTGCATAAAGCATAATGCTTTAAATTTTACTCTGTTGCCTATCTTGAGCCAGTGTAGTTTTTGTAGATGTTCGGATACATGTGCTCGCCTAGGTTGAAGGAGAAGTATCCTTACTGCCGCATTTTGTACGACCTGAAGTCGACGAGTAATTTCTTTGTTGGCCCCTAGGAACAAAATGTTCCCATAGTCCAGCCTAGACCCCATTAATGCTTGCACAACAGTTCTCTGTGCCCCTTCCGGGAGCTGCCACAAAATTTTCCTCAACCACTTGAGAATGGCAAAGCAGACAGATGCTGTTTTCGTGACCTGAGTACGCATTGTCAAATTGTCATCTATTATTACTCCTAAATTACGAGCTGACGCTACGGCTCTCGGGAGTGGCCCCATTTCTGCTGGCCAATGCACTGGGCCCCACAGATCTTTCTGGTTCCCGAATAGGAGTAGTTCGGTTTTGTCTCCATTTAGTTTTAATTTCTTGGAGTGCATCCATTGCGCCATGCTCTGTAATCCGTAATGAAGGAAGGAGGGATTCTTTTCCTCAGTTGATGACAAAGAGAATACCAGTTGGGTATCATCTGCGTAGGAGAATATTGTCAGACCGAATCTGTCTGCAATGCACGCAAGAGGGGCAATATAAATATTAAATAACAGGGCACTCAGAATTGACCCTTGAGGAACTCCATGAGGGGAAGTTAAAATCAAGAAGAATGAGTGCTGCCGTGCCCCCCAGATCTAACGTTTGACGGATAGCCTCTGTAACTCCTAGTAAGGTGGATTCTGCCGAGTGCCCTGTTCATTGGCAGGGGGTCAAAATGCAACGCTCTACATTGAAACATGGCTCAAATCCTTTATACCATTGGGACGTTTGACTGACGCCTTTTGTATCGAAAGAGCTCATAGGGTCCCTATACGTAGAAGAGTACATCCCCATCCTGTTGTACCTAGAGTGCTCAACTATAGAGACCGTGACCAGATACTTCAATTTGCAAGGGAAAAAGCACAAATCTTACGAGACAATGTATGCATCTCCATATTTCCTGATTACACACTCCAAGTACAGAAGCAGAGAGAGCAATAACATGGAGTTAACCAACATTTACAGGCTATGCATGTGAGGTATGCACTTCAAAATCCAGCAAAACCTAATATAATACATGAACAAAAGAGCCTCTTCTTCGATACCCCAATGGAAGCATGGGAGTGGATTGAACTCACCTTCCCTGACCTGCCCATTGCTTCGGCTCACCAGCGATCCGAGTAGTCGCAAATTCAGGCGGTGGCAATCTCAGCGACAGCATACTAAACCTAAGCGATATGAGGAAGAGACGGCTCCAACACCTGCACAAGCACTGGAAGTGCAAAGAAGGGCTATTTTCTCCGCTGCCACCTTCAGAGACACAAGAACAGTCACAGATGATGAATCATCCACACGAGACGCAGTTCAGTCGGTACCGGGACATAGCCCACCCCTGTTTTCTTCAATGTCCTCAGATGCGGGGAGTACACTCCTCAATTAAAAGATCTTTAATACTTTTGATTGAAATGGGCTAGTCCATACTGCTGTGGTGGACTTCCTGTGCCACACTCTGTAAGTACTGCAAAACAACACCAAAGCCAGTACTGTGACTCCTATTTAACTTAAATTACCTGCGCGCAAAAAATTAAACTAAGTGCGGGATGAAAGCAAATTTCACAGATTAAATCACTTTTAGTTTTATGAAAGTATTTTTGAATAAATTTGTTGGTTGACATTCACCAAAAATTCAAAACAATTAGAAAACACAAACAATACAGGGTACAATATTCATAAAAATGACATTTTCATAAAAGACACATTAATGGAAAAAAAAACGAACAGTCATACCTGGTTGATCAACATTTACATTCAAAAACTCACACTCTCATACAAACCATACATACAAACATCACTATTTACAATTTACAATGTCACAAAATAAGTTTTTAAAGGGAGAAGAATACCATAGAAGTTTACTTTGGATTAAATGACCTATTTTTTGGGAATTTGTGAGGTACTATTTAGAAGTCAAAATCTTATGGTGTTGGAAAAAACGGTCTACGCGTTTCGAAACCCTGACAAATGGGGGGGGGGGTTCTCATCAGGACCTCATAACTGAAAAAGTGAGAAATGAGATCAGTGTCCTTCTTCTGTCGATGTTGGTTCCTGGGGGGTGGTAGTACCCCCTCTCTCCGTTGATTAAGCAAGGTTCCTTTTTTGGAGCGTTGGCAGCTTTTGGAGTCCCTTTCAGCCATGACCCCCTATTGCAGTAGCACATGTTTTATGTTTTGAATTATTGTGTGTTGTTATCATAGTTTGGTTGAACCAAGTTCCGCTGTTGGACCGTGTATTGGGGTGTTTGAATGGGGGGCCAGATTTTATGGACACTCTTTCTCCATTGGTTTATCTTCATGTATGCTGATGGCCAGATCAAATGTGACACAATCCTATACTTGTATCACATGGAACATTAGGGGGATGGGTTCGCCCCATAAACGGCATAGAGTGCACGCCCAATTGATCTGACGAAAAGCACAAATAGTGTTCTTACAGGAAACTCATTTAACCACTTTGGAAGCCACTAAACTTCAAACTAAATGGAGAAGGCAATTGCATAATACGGCCTACTCTGCTTTTGCTCGGACGGCTATCTGGTTACGAGCTGGGGTCCCGTTTGTGGTGCTGGAAACACGTTTAGATAAGGAGGGCAGGTTCATCCTGGTCCGGGGAACATTGGATGGGAGCCCAGTGGTGTTGGGAAGTTTGTATACAGCTAATTCTGATCAGGAATAATTTTATGCCAGAGTCGATGCTTTGGGAACAAGTGGCTAAGCTGACAGACTCATGTAATCCACATATTGAGTCATCAATGTGTTGGCGTACACGCTGCAAGGAATTCCATGGCTGATGAAGCAACAAAAGCATCAGTTCAAACTGCTACAGTCACTCCAATAACTCTTTCAAGTACAAGACTAGACACAGACATTATGAGGACTGTCAATGCTGCTCGCAATGACACCAACCTGACAAAAGACTTTCCACTCAAGTACTCCTACAAGTTAGATGTGCAAAACATACTGCTTGCGCACAATTCTGGAGTGGGGGATAGAGTAAAACCTAAACCAGACCGTAGGCTAGAATTAATTCTAGCTTCACATGAGGTGTTTGCCAATGCCCATGCAGGGGTGGCAACCACAATTACATTTTTGCAGCAATACTATTGGTGGCAAGGTCTCTATAACAGGCCAAGGACTTTGTCCTCAAATGTGACATCTGCCGGCAGATGAAAGGTTCCACCGTGGCATTCCCACCACAAAAGCTCTACTGGTTTCCAAGAAACCTATGGCTTGGGTTTATCTGGACCATTGCGGCATTAGCCATTAGATGGTGCTTACATGTATATCTTGGCTACGGTGGATTCTTGATCTCGATTCCTATGGGTATAACCACAACGGTCAGCTGATGCCCAAACTGTTATAAAGGATCTGCGACTCTTTCTCAGGACATACGCAGTAGGCACACTACATTATGACCAGGGGCCAGCATTCACCTCCAGGGCTCACAAAGATGCCATGGGAGGTTTGGGTGTGACGCTGCTGTATTCCTCACTGTACCATCCAGAGTGAAATGCAGTCATTGAGAGGGTCTAGAGGGCATTCAACAATCTGCCTAGAAAATACCTGGGTGGTCGGACTCCCTATGAGATCCTGTATAGGGTAAAAATGTGGGTCCTACACCTCAACAGTGCCAACACAGTGGCAGTTGAAACACCATTTGACATGCACAAACATCTGGGTGTTTTTACAGTAACTGAACAGTTTCTGGGACCAACAAAGCAATGTCTAAGTAAAACGCACCACCACTGGTGAATTGAGGGAAGTGCTGGCAGCTCCTGGTTGCATCCTGAGGATTGGGGATCTGGTCAGGGAGAAAATTTTGGTAAGAAAGAATTCGAGCCATCCTACAGAGGGCCCATACCTGTCCTGGCTATCGAAGGTAACAGAACTGTATTTCTTCCGCCTCTTGCAGGGCTGCACAAACAAGAAATTTGCCTCCATTGATCTGATCAAACTACACAAAATGTCTTGATTCCCAAAAGTAGGCTGTGTGGGCTACTGGGTAAATACCTGCCTCCACTCTCAGAATTCTCTGTTGTACAAATGGTGAACTTTGTTCTAAAACCACATTCCCCATCACACAAATAACAAAGGGACCTTTCCCTGGTAAACATTTAAGCTGTTTCAGTTCCTTATGGGACTGTTTGGGAAAGGGTATTTGTTTTAGTTCATTTATTTGGCATTAGCCATGCATGACACTCACTTGCGATAGTTATTCGTGACTGCACCTGGCATAACTTTGGAGTGGACTGTGCTTGTTTCTTGAATAAATTGCTTGGATTTAAAAGAGAGACATTTCTTCTATTATGACAATTTTGGTGATGATCGGAGGCGTGCCAGGTACTGAGAGACAACAAGAGTCGCATCCCACCCCGAACCCATGTGATGACAGCGGTGTGAGGGAGAGACAGAAAGAAAACAATATCTATCAGTGCATGTCTCTGGCAGTTTATCACTGAGGAATCATAATCAGACGTGTGATGTGAGGGCAAGGACATGCTACTGCAGTGGTAATGTATGTCTCACTTACCCTGAACTGCCTTAAGCCATTACGTTTCACCGAGACATGCCTCATAGCCTTAGTAAAGCCCAGAGTGGGCACCCGTTTCTTCACGTAACTGCAGTGCTGAACCATAGCCCTTCCTGAGTCTATTCGCTCTGGAGATGTTGAAGGCTGGTGCGGCAACCACTGCGAGGTGAGGGGGTATCTCCGATGAAGACAAGCCTGGTAACACGCACACCCTGTGGAGCATGTCAATTACAGGAGGCAAGCATGGTAACTCAACTCTTGAGAGTTTCAGTGACACACTCACTCTCAAGCCCTGTGATGTGTGAATGCGTGTTCAGTGATACGCACACTTAAAACAAGAGATTGCTAATTCTTCTTATTCAGGGATAAATGCTACAGCGAGTTTCATGTGAGTTGCTCGCAGCTGGAGGTCGGTGACATGCACACAAGTGGATAGGGTAAAACATTTCAATTAAGTTAAGCCTGTTGGTGCATTTGTTTCAGAGTTTGTATAGTTGTAAAGGATGGGATACATTATTATATTAACATGAGTGTTAACACGTCCATTGTAATGCCACCACCCTTCCTCATGATGTCAAGCAAACCTCCTATTGAGTGGGAGTATTGGATTGAGTGCTTTGAAAATTATTTAATAGCTTTAGATGCTGCCAAATTTTCAGCAGTTAGGAAGAAAGCGTTATTGTTGGGGTGCTTGGGGAAGGAAGGTCAGCACTTATTTACATACTTACCGCCAGCTAGAAACAATGCCGGGGAAGAGGTGGAGGATGTGTATAAGGAGGCTGTGCTGCGCCTACTAACCAGATTCGCTAAAGAAGTCAATGTGGCAATGCGCCATCACAAATGTTATACGCAACCACAACAGTCAGTAGAATCTATAGATGACTTTGTAGCATGTTTCAGAGAACTCTTAGCTAAATGCCGATTTGGTTTAATGACTGAGGAAATGATAAGAGACCAATTGATTGTGCAATGCAACAGTAGAAAAATACAGGAGCAATTATGGGCTGCCAGGGATCCAGCTTTGAAGGATGCTACTGCAATCACAAAAGTGGTTGAGGAGTCAGAGAAATATATGCAAGAACTAAAAAACATTAACTTGGAGAATAAATTGTCTGAGTTTGCTTTAGTATCAGAGGATGGGGAATACATCTATGCAGTGAAAAGCAAAAACTTGAAAAGTGGACCTGTCAAAAATAGTTTTACCAAGAGCATACCTTCTGGGCAATGAAAGTTGTTAACTCGTTGATGTTACAGATGTGATAGTAATTACCATCCTAAAGACTCAGAACTTTGCTTTGCTATAAATAAGGACTGCCTTAAGTCTGTGAAAAAGGGCCACTTGGCATGCATGTGCAAAGGGGTAGAAATAAAGGTGTTGATTGTTGAGGATGACAAGTCAGAGGTCAGTGTCCTGGTAAAACAAGAGGGAGTGAGTGAGAATATGAACAATATAAATAGTCTGGATGATGGAAAGAGAAGAGTGCAACTAAGCATGGGCGGCAAATCCGTTCCGCTCGCGGATTTTGCGGATTTTCGGTAAATTCGCAAATTTACCGAAAATCCGCAAATTCGCACGCAGCGGATTTTTTTGCTTGGTGATACAATATTGCGGCGTGCGGCGTTCACTTACCGTCATTCAGAGTTTGCTGAGTTGTTTTTCTCAATATTTTGCGAGTGCTGCGCCATTTTGGATCTTGCTGCGGGATCCCGCGGGAGTTTGGCGAAGCATCGCGAGAGTTCGCAATTGGGAACATGTAGATGCGGCGGGCAGCAACATCTCGCACTCGCGAAATTACAAAATTTGCAATTCTGCACAAGAAATCCACCAGCAAGCAGCATAAACCTTCTGAAAATGATGATTTTTATCAGAATAACTCCTCAGGTTGACATTTGCCTGCACTTTTTTGGATTTGAGGCCTTTTTGACTTTCTTTAGATCACTTTTGGATTAGAAATCAACTTTCACAAGTTAGTTTGTTTGGGGCATTACAGTTGCTGTTCTGCAGAAAAACAAGTTTTGCAAAACTGAAAGCACTCAGCAGGTGCAGAAGTTCACTCATCATTAGTAACCATTCCCTGTAGTGCTTCCTGAGGGGCCACTCCAGAGTTCAGTTGCCTACTTGCAACTATTCTATGACCCTGCTCTGACCCTCACAGCAGGCTCATAGAATAGCTACAAGTAGGCCACAAAGGTCCTGGGAAAAAAATTGCACTGCAACAGAAAGCAAATTACAGATAAGGAAGCAGGTGCCAGACAGGAAGTTTAAATTCAGTGACACATTAATCAACCCCAAATTAATTCATGTCAGTTGAAGCAGGGCTTGCTTTCCCCCCCATAATCTACAGTGATGAATCAGAGGGTGGCAGTGATGTACCAGAGGATGGCATGGGTGAATCAGAGGGTGGCAGTGGTGAAACAGAGGGTGCTGTGAACCTGTGATGATGAACCAGACGTAGAAACAACAAAGTCGCGACCGTTGCGAGCCGACAAGTAAGTTCGCAATTGCGAACTGGTACAAAACCCTCGCGAACTGGCAGAAACCCTTGCGAACACAAAAAAAAATCTGCAAAATCACGAGAGTTCGCAGATTTTGCAGATTGCGAGTTCGCAAATACGCAAATTCACGAATGCCAGATTCGCAAAATTCGCCCATGCTTAAGTGCGACCAAAGCCCAATTTTTGATTAATGAAAGGGGTGTGTTGTTAATAGTTCACACGAAATTGCTGTACACAGTCATCTCCTGGGATTTGTTTCTGGTCACATGGCCTGAGTGTAAATTGGTGGTGTCTGATGTTATACTAAAAGGGTACCGGGGGCTGATATATGTGTCTTGGGATACATGAATGCACAGATTGAATTTGCTGGGTTGCAAACCCGAGGTAAAGTTTATGTGGCTGTCGATGGTCACATCAATATGACTTTATTATCATGGTGAACTCAAGGGCAGACATTCAAGTGGCAAAGTTTGAATGAGGTGCTTTCTAGTTATGGTAAATTGTTTACGGATCGTTTAGGATTGGCCAAGGATGACATACATGAGATAAGGGTCAAGAATAATGCTGTGCCCGTGAAGTAAACCGCGAGAAAGGTTACACTAGCTGCCAGATCAAAAGTCAAAGAAGTTATTCAACAAATGTTGGAGGAAGGAGTGATAGTCGTGATGGAGACTACGGAATGGTTAACGGTAGTGATTACAAAGAAACTGGATGGGTCTTTTAGATTCTGTGTAAGTTTGAGGAGACTGAATGAGTGTGTGTTGACTGACAATTTCCTGTAGCCCAACATTAATGAGTTGGTATTGATGGTGTCAAGGGGGAAATACTTCTCAAAGATTGATTTGAGGAGTGCGTACCACCAAGTGAGGTTGCACCCTGAATCTAAACATCTTACTTTGTTTATTACTCCCAAAGGTACATTTCATTTTACACAATTACAATTCTGATTATGTTCAGCAGCTAGTGTATTTCAAAGACTTATGTCCATGGTGCTTTCTGGGATGGATAAGGTGGTCGCCTATCAGGATGACATCTTATTGTTTGCAAATGGTGTCAGTGAGCATAATAGAATCTTGGAAGAGGTATTAACACTCATTGAGTGTGCTGGACTGACTTTTCACAAGGAGAAATGTATGTTTCGGGTCAAGGAGGTGGAGTATTTAAGGCATTTCATTATGGGTGAGGCATTAAAGCCAAAAGCAAATCTAGTAAGTGCCATTGCTAACTCCCAAATTCCCCATTATAGAGATTCCATCAGGTCCTTCTTGGGGCTAGTCGAATATTTTTCCAAATTTGTCCATGATTTTGCACACAAGACAGAAGTGCTAAGGGAGTTACTAAGGAAGGGAGAATGTTTGAGTGGTGTGATGTGCAGCAAAAAGTGTTTACTGAGATCAGAAATGATATTGCTCATGCTGATGTGCTGTCCCGTATCATTAGGGTTGGAGGACTATAATTACTGTGGACGTGATTGCTGTGGGAATTGGAGCTGTCCTCGTACAAGTGCACTAAAAGGAGGAATGATCCAGTGGCGTTTGGGTCACGTTCGTTTACAGAATCGGAACTGAACTATTCCATTATAGAGAACTAGCAGCCCGTCCCAGCGTTGCCTGGGGCAGAAAGGGGCTGGGGGCAGCATTCTAAGCCTCTGTGCACAGCACCGCACCCCCCCCCCCCAACATTGCCCAGTCCGCATCCCTCCCGCCTCCCGCCTTGACATTGGCTATACCGCCTCCCGCTTTGAGCCCGCCACCCGCCGCCCCGACCCGACATTGAGCACTGAGCATAGCGCCGCTTTGAGCCCGCCGCCCCCGCCCCGACATTGAGCATTGAGCATAGCGCATAGCGCCTACCGCCTCCCTCCTTGTGCCTTGAGTCTCCCGCCCGCCTCGGCTTTGTAAACCCCCCCCCCCCCCCCCCCCCCCCCCCAGGTCCCGACTTACCTCCCTGCACTGCCACTGCTCCTCCGCTTCTCACCGCTCTGTATTGCTGTTGCTGGTGAACTCCGCTCCTCCCCTCAGGCAGACGCTACTCATGTCCTCGCTCTTTCTGTTGCTGTGGACGACGCTACTCCCCTCACGCATACGTCGCGGCCGGCGCTACTTGCAAGGGACTACTTTATTTTTATTTGTAAATATTTTAAACAACGTTTTTATTTTTATTTTTATGTAGCCTATGTCCTTCTGCTTGCCCTGAGGTTTTCTAAGATGTATTGGGTGTTCAGATTGGTGGTGTAGTTTTCGAGTTTACCTTTCCCAAAGGTGCAAGTTCTCTCTTTATAATAGTAGTATAGATTAGGCGTTGGTGGTTGTGTGGGCAATTAACTATTTCAGCGTATATTTGTGGGGCAATGCATTTCTTGTAAGAACAGACCACATACCTTTGCTTGAGGTCATGAGTCCAGGTGGTGCTAAGAATAGTTCAGGGAGACTGGCCAGGTTAGCAGTTAGAGTACAAGAGTGTAACTGTAAATTGGAGTATGTGCGGGGGTAAGAACAGAGTGGCTAATTGCCTGTCCAGGTTGCCTGACAAAACAGCTGAGGTTGAAGAAGAAGAAAGTGAGGAAGTGGTGGCGAGTTTAGAAAAAGTCATGGAAGTGTCCTGGGGTCCATTTCTGAAAAGGAGTGGATAGCTGCCATGAAACAGGATTCCACACTTGCTGTGGTGAGGGAGATGATCACAAGAGGATTGAGGAGGGAGAGTTCTGTGCCTGAAGGTGTGAATCCATTCATAAAAGTGATGGATGAGCTATGGATGAGCTAGCGACACATGATGATCATTTTTTGCTAAGAAGGGATAAGTTTGTACCACCTTGTGCTATCAGAGTGAAATTGATACGGTTAGCTCATGAAGGACATCTGGGGCAAACCATGGCCATTAAGAGATTGCATGAGCAGTACTGGTGGCCCCTCATGGACAGTCAGGTTAAAGAATGGGTTTCGAATTGTAAGGCATGCAAGGGGTCGGAGAAACGATTAAGGGTTGGTTTGGGACAGGTACCGGAAGAGCAGCATGTGGATGAAGTAAACTGTGTGTGGGAAAAAGGTTTGTCCGGATTGTGTTGGGCCATTTGGGATGCTTCCTGAGCATGAAAAATTTGCTGCAGTTTTGGTTGATGCCAAGTCCAAATGGTTGAAGTTGTTTTTATGAGGAATATTTTGACTTTGATTCACGATTCAGATGCTTAGTGTAGTTTTCAGGTGGGAGGGGATACTCTCCATATTACTTACAGACTATGGAACCCAGCTTGTTTCGCAGAAGATTAACATCTTCCTGGAATCATTGGAGATTAGGCATGCATGTTCTTCTCTGTATAATCCTCAAGGAAATGGGTTGAAGGAAAGACTTAAGAAGTTAGTAGAAAGGGACAGTGAAATTAGCAACGAGTGCAGGGCTGTCTGTTCAAAGGGCAGTTAAAGGCTCATCGAACCACAGTGAATTCCAACTTTGGTTTGTCTCCATTTGAAATGATGTGTGGCAAAAAAGCTGGTACAAAACTAGTTTCTTCATGGATGCGGGAGGCGTGACTAAGCAACCAAGTAAAAGTAGCATAGAAGACACATAGAGGGGAAGATTAATCAAAGTGGGGGATTGGGTCAAAGTACGACCTGGTGGCGTGAGTGGCGGTTTGACCAAATTTAGAGGGCCGTTGAAGGTGACGGTCCTTGGTGGTAATTGGGTCAAGATAGAAAACGGACAGACATGGAAGACAGGTGGCATTGTATCAAAGAGATAGTGGAAAGGACACTGACCGAGGTGTGATTGAGTTTGGTGGTGCAAAACAAAACGTGGGTGAGTGGCACATTCAAAGACAAGTGGATCATTCCGAGAAGGAAGATGGGTGTTCCAAGCCTGCAACCATTTCATCAAAGGTCCGGCTATCGTTTGATGCTGCACTTGCGGATGAATTACTTGAAGAGAGTGGGGTAAGAATGACAACGCCACCTACTTACCTACAGGAGTATATTTGTGGTTAAATTGTACATGTAAGAATGCTTGTGGTTACATTGTCACAAACCATGGGCATTATGTCATTTTTTCGAGTCCTCCTAACCCAAGGTGTTGTTATATATTCTTGGTCAGGGGTAGACTCTAAGGGGGCAGGAGGCAATATGTATTGCTTTGTATTTGCTTATTGTTTTATAAGAGGGGAAAGTGTGATTCACTTATTTGGCACGAGCCATGCATGGCGCTCACGAGCCCGGTGAGCTCATGAGAGCTTGATGTTACATGAGTTGAGGGTTGGTTGTGGCTGCGCCAGGCATGTCTTTGGAGTGGGTTGTGCTCTTGTTTACTGAATAAATCACTTGGACTTAAAAGAGAGATGTTTCTTCGTTTATTACAGTATGTATACGGTCCTACAGAACTTTAGAAAATTCAATATTTGTTTAAATTATCATTGAATGATATCAAGACCCATCACTTTCTCTGATGATTGGGATATTGATACAGTGCTTGAAATACGATCATCATTTTTTGCATTAAGCAAGTACTCCACATGCTGTTTTTAATTACACAATGGGAACATTGCCGTATACCACCACGGGATTGTTCAAAAACATTTGTATAGATGTTTGCTTCTTTTTATGGTTATGATACATTAGACCCAGTGTCTAAATATTTTAAATATGATAAAAAACATGATGCTGATTTATTCTGATTTTTTTCTTTCATAGCTGTACACACAAGGGTTTCATTTTTGGAGGGACACTATTGATGTAAAATCTATTTAGGGGACAAAAGAAAGGCACGTTCAGGGGAATGAGGCTTAGTTTAAAGCATGCCTTATGCCACAACAGATGATTTTCCTGAACAAAAACATTGTGTCTTGTTTTAACTAAGATAAATGAATTGAACATACCACACTTTCCCTTAGTTGCACGTTTTGAAAACTGGCAGCAGTTGACAAAATACAAGGAGGAAACACTAGACATCATGCTACGCAATGGCACATAAGATTAATCAGAGTCCAATTGGAGGGGATGGTTAGTTTGGCCGTTAGATACTAACAGATGTAAGACATGGTTCCTGGGAAACACTGAGGGCTTTAAGATCAGCAGGCCTGACCAGCGTTATGTGCAGACTGAAAATTTAGAGTGGTTACAACTTACAGTGTTGGGAAGATGTGCCTTGGTTGGCTAACATCCTCAACAGTGTCCCTTGTGAAACAGCACTAGTCCCTTCTTTCTGATGACCTGGAACTATCGAATTTCTTGCTAGGTGCTCGAAAACCACATAAAAATGCTTTTTGTATGCAATATACAATGAAATATGGAGAGCTTCTCAGCAAGAAACTGCTTAAAGACAGTGCAAGATTGACAGGGCTATTCTGGAAAAGGCTCTAGCAATGGTTGACAATAGCATGACAAACTTTTCCTCTAGAATGTGCTGCCTGGGTAACATAGTGTTGTCGAAAATAGACAATATACAACATGACATGTCCAGATTAAAAGGGCAGTCACAAATTAGATCTATCCTGTTATTGGGTTGGACACATCAGACACTTTGTTCTGGTCACGTACCATGGTGACATATTAATGCCACAAACCTGTTTTCACCATACTAACTCAAGAAACAGCAAATACTCACAGCATACACAGATGTGACACACACTATGTTCCACATATTGAAATTAGAGAAGCTACCTTTCACTGATGCTGAGACGCCTTCCTCTGATTCAATAATCCACAGGTTTATTACTCTGCCAATTTAGATGTTTTATTTCCATTACTGCTTAGAACACCATCAAGTGCGCAGATATGAAATGTTAGGGGAAGGGAATATACTTGAGTATTGAGAATTACCTTTTATATTCTCATTTTGAAGTAAGGTAACTCTAACCTGTTCCAGCTGTGAGAAAGCTTTAAGTGGTGTAATAAAAATAATAGTTAAGTGGTTCCTTGGTGTGCAAGGAAGTTTCGCTCCATGATGCTTGTAATGTGTTCATAGCAAACTTATCTTGCTACTTGAAAGGTTCCCCAGTGGCCATGATTCGTCCGGGATTCAGATTACTCTCAAATGGAAGTTATTTGATGTTGAACGATCAGGGGTGCTGTGGTAAGAGACTGGGTATAGCCTATCTTGGCACGGCTTCTTCCATGGTCACTTGCTGTACACAAGTATTCTATCACCTGTCCGTACAGTTAGGAAAGCGAACCTTTGGCCTTCAATAAAGCTTTCGAACTTGCATTTTGATGCCCTGAGCAGACTGAAAGGGTTACTGTTTCAGAAAGATGCGGCCTTAACATCTGTGATGGAGACATTTAAATTGCAAGGTCCTCTTCAGAGATACAGTTGCTCTAATTTGCCACAACATTTTGGAGAATTGGTGCACCACATTTTTAACATGTCTCATATCGCAGTGGTAGCACACTTTTTTAAAAGCTTAGCTCTGGTATGGTTAGTATCTTCCAGATAGTCTTCAGAGTGAGTCCATCATTTATTCATTCCGTGCTCGAAAGAGTCTTTGGAGGTCTACTGCTGGTCCGATTCCTAATTGTCAGGATTGTGCTTTTATTTTTTCTGCTCCACAATGGATGTCCCATTTGCAGATTGAAGGGAACTGGCACTACCACATGTGCAATTGTGCAGTGAACGGATGGTACAACATTTCAGTAAACCATTGCTTCAGGAATTAAATGAGCATTGGTTCTTATCATTTCGGCCTGTGTGGCTTCACTGCATTCAGCCTGTATTCTGCTGTCTACTGTGCACATTCAAGTGTGCCTTGGACTTATGCCTAGAAACGCAATCAGGTCAGCCTCTGGACATGGAAGTACTGGTGGAACCTTTGAAGTCCCATCTGTATCGCTGTCCTTTGAGTTTGCTGTTGGTTCTGAACAAATTCTACAAGCCTTTCTGGAACGTTTCTGCTCCAAATGAGTTGCATGTTGGTTCTGGTCCTGCGAACTTCTAACTGGCAGTTTTCACTCCTTCAGTAGCTGCTGTGGGGGGGTGGAAACACGTTTGCTCTAGGATTATCTTCTGTGGATGTTGTGAACAGAAATATTTTGTCTACCTCTCAGCACACTTAAACAATTGGCTATTCAGTTTGGTGTGAACTTTTTGATTTGGCCTGTTTTTAACATTCTATATTTCTTTTTAATTTGATTTTATTCACTTTTACTTTGGTAATACTGTCTTTCT
Organism: Lissotriton vulgaris; assembly: GCF_964263255.1. Lineage (NCBI taxonomy): Eukaryota > Metazoa > Chordata > Amphibia > Caudata > Salamandridae > Lissotriton > Lissotriton vulgaris. Next base: position 976,973,142 of record NC_141693.1, read on the forward strand.
CTATGCTTTGGTTGTCAAACTGTATGATTGCCTTTTTATTAATTTTAGCATCTTTAGATGAACAAATGCTGTAGCATCGCTCTGGATAGCTTTCTTATTATTAGATAGCTTTAGTGGACTCATGTTCGAGGAGTGAGGGTCACGTGGCTAAGTTACGCCCGGTAAGAAACATTGCCATTGTAGATGTACATGTTTCTTAAGTTACCTTCTTTTCTACACAATGACTTTTGACACAAATTTGCTTGTGTGACAGTACAGGATTAGTTTCTCTGAAACCACATTGCTTATAATTCCGCTTGAAGGACACTATCACAACACCCTGAACACACAAAGACAATAAACAATTATGGCCCGGCTGAAGCCTCGATACGGAAACATGGATGATTTTATTGTGAATACACATGGATTTTTGTGCTCAAATTTGAGGAGAACTTAGCTGTCATTGCAAGTTTGTCACTGTGTCAGAGTCTCAGCCCATCTGACTCCTGCTTGCCCTCTGAGAGGAGAGATGTTTAACTTGTGACCAAGACTGGGACATATATACCTTTCATCCAGTAGGGGATTCTTAGAAGAAGACCCACCCTAGGCAACTACGTTAGGTAGCGCATAGTAGGATTACACTATACCCAGTACTTACATGCCCGCATGTACAATTTTTTAGCACAATGGTGGAATCGTTTATCCTTTTCACTGTTCTTATACTGCTAATCACTTTTTCTGCTCTGTCTATTAATCACTGTAGTACATGTATTTTACACAAGAATCACAATCTATACATATAAAAACGAAAGTATGTCTGTTTGTCCTTCATGCATTACTACACCATTCATCCGATCGGCATGAAACTTTGGGACGTTGTTGAATACACTCCCGCAAAAAAAAAAATTGTTAAAAGTTGTTGAGTACACTCCCGTGAAGGTTTCTGGCAAAAAAGAATTTGTTAAATATCGGCCTCCCAGGGCCCTCATAATCTTTCCAATACTGAACGTTTACAGTTTCCGGTGCGACTCGCTTTTGCAATGACCATCAACAAAGCACAAGGACAATCGCTGCAAGTGTGTGGACTAGATTTGGAGAATCCGTGCTTCTCACATGGACAACTGTATGTGGCCAGCTCACGCGTTAAAAACCCTTCTGATTAATCTTTCGAATATTGAAATAGACAGCGAATTTGCGAGCATCGTCGACAGTTATAACCCCCAAACGGAAATCGATTGGTCAATCTACATCAGAAGCACGAAAGAAAAAGGCATTACGAGCTTCAGAAACAGACAAGCAACAGGAAGAAAGATTAGAAGCTGTTCAAATACAAACTGCTCAAGCCCGTAATTCTCAAACGAACGAGCAACAAAAATCAAGATTAGAAGCCGATCGAGTACGCACTGCTCAAGCCCGTTCTTCTCAAACGAACAAGCAACGAGAATCAAGATTGGAAAACGATCAATTACGCACTGCTCAAGCCTGATCGAATGAAACAGGAGAGCAACCAGAATTATGATTGGAAGCCAATCGAGGACGCACTGCTCAAGCCACACTTAGAAATGTTTTCCATATTAAAATGAATAAGTTTCAATAACAATGACACAATGTAAATTGAATATTATCATAACGAGTTTCCTTGAATTCCCTTTCTTCTGAGATTGCAGCAACGCGCGACGGGTAAGCTAGTATTTCAATAAATATTGAAACGCCACTTTGTGTATCTCGTGTATCTTTCTGAGTAAACACGAATGGCTGAGTGAAAAGGTTCTGGATCTGTTACCACGATTCATTGGGGAGTGAGTGATTTCATGTTCTGAGGTTCTCCAAACCATTTTATTACCTTGCCAGCCTTAGGGGTACTTTTGGTGGCACTGTGACGTATCAGGTCTAAAGCCCAACATATCCTGAGGGGGTGCATGAATTCTGTCTGTCACCATCCCAACGTTTATGTTGTCCAAAAAACAAAAAATTCCTACTGAGAAAGTGGAAACCATACGACAAGATCGCATCTCGATTCAGTTTCTAGATATACCTGAGGTCCCCACTATTAAAGGAGATATACCAAGGACCCTCAAGGTATTTTTAATTAATCTGGTTTCCGCCTTTGTCCAGTAGATTTTATCTAAGAACTCTCCTGTCAGGGCCCACCAGTATGTCAAGTTTGCCCTGGTGGTACTGTCCTACCAGAGTGGGGCGAGGGTGCCGATGAAGTATGATGCAAATATGTGTGTGAGGCTTCCTCTTCCAGAAGAATGGTCTTCCTGCATGCTCTGACAGTAATTCTGTGACAGCCCTAATTTGGACTTTGACTTGTATTCCCAAAAAGGGAGACCTTTTTTCCTTTTGAAGCTACTGTACCCTGTTTGTGACTAACAAGGGAGAACGTACTGTTGCCATACCTCTCCTTCTCCCCTCATGTGTTAAAAGCATATGTCATGCATGAAATCATTGTTTGAGCAACAGTTCAGCCAGAATCAACCCCGTCTTACTCGGTTCGGCTCTGTGCTATTAACTCCTTGAGAAAGCAGCACAGCAAATCTGGATGCTCCACTGTGTTGCATGAAAAATAATACATCTGGGCCTCAGTTGCTTAACTTGTGTCCTGGGGATATGTGTTCTAAGACTGGCTTCAGCACATGGCCCAACATTGTGTTATTACGGGCAGGTAACTTTATCTCCTTGTATATTAATTTGCACCTATGTTTGTTTATATCATGTAATCATGTGGTGCTTTAGTCTTTAAGCTGCTGATATCCCAGGAGGTCGCAAATGAAGGACCAACGTTTAGACAGGTGATCACCAGCACATTTAGACATTTTCGTGTCTGTTTGTTTATGACAGTTTTAGCCCCATCAGTCACCAGTGGTCATTTATTTCATGTGGATTTCGGACCCAAGATCACAACCCAACGAAGTTCAATTTAATAGAATGTGCATGTCTTAAAAGTCTGAAAAAAGTAATTGGTTAGATTGAATCTTACCAAATGGGTTAATTCAATTCTTGACAGATGTTATGAAATAAACTACTTTTAACTAGATTCCCGAATACAGCGGTGTTTAACATTTTGACTTTTGTTGATACTTACTGAAGCATTACTGGAATTCTGGGACCCCCAACTGAATCATTACAATTTATATGAACTGTACCTCAAAACAATACACTAATAAAAGTAAGCATACATAAAGTAAATGCTCAAATGTCGAAATATTTTCTGTGACTAACAATCAAATATAGAAAGAAATATTCAAATTTGTTTCTTCATTAGTATACACTTTATCAATTTTAATTTATGTATGTTTATATTACTCATTTTCACACGTGCATGACTCTTGAGTAGGTCTTGCGGACCACAGATTAACAACCACTGGCCTAGAAGATAATAATTTAGATTAATAATAGAAAAATCTTACATGAATGTTGCACATAACTGGATATAAAAAGAACCCTGTTTAAACATTAAAGTTTTTAGCTCTGCTACACTCTACCTGTGTTGGTTGTGACTGAAGTGCTTTGAAACAGTCTATCATCAACATGAAGTGTTAAATGTATATATACACAAAGACCTGAGATATTCTTCGAATGGCATGGTTTTCAGAGCATTTCTAGATTATATAAACTATAAGATATTGAGTTTTTATAGTTTCATTTAAGCTTACCTTGTGGAAGATTTCACTTGTACTGTTTCCATAGGACAGTGTATTCATACCAAATATGCGACACATTCTTTGTATGTGTTGACATAGTAGTACTTTGATGGAGTAGTGGTGTGACCTCACCAACCGTGACTGAGAAGTATTCCTTTGTTATCTGTTACACCTTCCGCCAGTTCTGGATTTCTAGTCAACATCACTTTACGTGGCATGACTTGACATTTTACATTTCCAGCTCTAACTACGTCACTACATGTACATGAAAGCAAACTCCCCTAAATTTTTATTTTTTATTTTTTATTTAATGTGATTTTATATAGCGCAAACTTTGCCCAAAGGTGTCTGAGCGCTTTACATAAGAACCAGTTGCAAAACATAAGGACTTAGGATTACATGTGTTACATAAAAGATACACACAGAAAAAAATGCAAATGCACAAGATGTAAGGTCACACAAAGAAGAGACTGGTGATTATAGTTATCTCGATATACATAAGGAAGGGATAAGAATGGATATACTCTAAGAGTCACATGATCTTAAGAAGTCCAAGAAACTCTGCCGCTCCCTTGAAAAGGCCTGGAAAAAAGACCCAACCGCTAGCACCAAGGACGCCTTCAAAAACGCCACCCGCACTCACCACCAACTAATCCGTAAGGCCAATAAAACAGCATTCAAGGATCGACTTGACAACAACGCCCACAACAGCAAGGAACTTTTCAACATCGTCAAGGAATTTTCCAATCCCTCGGCCAACTCCAACGACATCACCCCCTCTCAAGCCCTCTGCGACTCCCTAGCCTCATTCTTCCACAACAAGATTGCAGACATCCACAACAGCTTCGACAACCAACCCGGAAACCAACCCACCCTACCATTTGCTGAACATTCCCCCCCGTGAACACCCTTAACGACTGGAACCCAATCTCCACTGAGAACACAATCCGCCTGATGAATTCCATCCACTCAGGATCCCCCACAGACCCATGTCCTCACCACATCTTCAACAAAGCTGACTCCGTCATAGCACCGCACCTCCGAGACGTCATCAACTGCTCCTTCAACTCCGCCACCTTCCCGGAAGACTGGAAACACGCTGAACTCACCGCCCTTCTGAAAAAACCCACAGCGGACCCCACCGAACTCAAAAATTACCGCCCCATCTCGCTCCTTCCATTCCCGGCCAAAGTCATCGAGAAAGCTGTCAACAACCAGCTCGCCGCCTTCCTCGAAGCCAACAAATCCCTCGACTCCTCACAATCTGGCTTCCGAGCAAAACACAGCACTGAGACCGCCCTCATCGCAGCAACAGACGACATTCGAACCCTACTGGACAATGGAGACACAGTCGCCCTCATCCTCCTCGACCTCTCTGCAGCATTCGACACAGTCTGCCACAGCACCCTTCTACAACGCCTCAATAACATCGGAATCCAAGGAAAAGCACTTGAATGGATCACCTCGTTCCTCACCGGAAGAACCCAGAGAGTCCGCCTCCCACCATTCAAGTCCGAGGCCACTGAAGTCATCTGTGGCGTACCACAAGGATTCTCACTCAGCCCCACCCTCTTCAACGTATACATGAGCCCCCTCGCGACCATCGCCCGCCAACACAACCTCAACATCATCTCTTACGCGGATGACACTCAACTAATCCTTTCTCTCACCAATGACCCCAGCACCGCCAAAACTAACCTACACGAAGGAATGAAAGAAGTTGCCGAATGGATGAAACAAAGCCGTCTGAAACTGAACTCAGACAAAACAGAAGTCCTCATCTTAGGTACATCCCCCTCTGCATGGGACGACTCCTGGTGGCCGGAAGCCCTTGGAAAAGCACCCATCCCGACAGACCACGCACGGAACCTAGGCGTCATCCTGGATTCTTCACTCTCAATGAACAGACAAGTCAGCGCCGTATCCTCTTCCTGCTTCAACATTCTTCGCATGCTCAGAAAAACATTTCGCTGGATCCCCACTGAAACAAGGAAAACAGTCACCCATGCTCTGGTCACGAGCCGACTGGACTACGGAAACACCCTCTACGCAGGCACTACCGCTAAACTCCAGAAGAAACTCCAACGAATCCAAAACGCCTCAGCCAGGATCATACTAGACATTCCACGCAACGAACACATCTCTGGTCACCTTAAAGACCTCCACTGGCTACCCGTCAATAAGAGGATCACTTTCCGACTGCTAACCCACGCACACAAATCACTCTACGACATCGGACCAGAATGCCTCAACTCTCGACTGTCCTTCTACACCCCCTCCCGCCAACTACGTTCTTCCAACCAAGCCCTCGCCACTGTACCTCGCATCAACAAGACCACCATGGGAGGCAGATCCTTCTCATACCTGGCTGCTAAAACATGGAACTCACTCCCTGCTTACCTTCGCCTTACCCAGAACCACCTAGCATTCAGAAAGCAACTTAAAACGTGGATATTTGACAAGTAATCCTCCTCCCCTTTCTAAGCGCCTTGAGACCCTCTGGGTATGTAGTGCGCTATATAAATTCTCTGACTTGACTTGACTTGACTATAGGAATGGTAGAAAGTACAATGGTCTACTGCATATACTAGTGTTTAGAGTTATCTCTATATACATAGGGAAGGGATACAAATGGATATACTCTAAGAGTCACATAGGAATGGTAGAGAGTACAAAGGTCTACTGCATATACTAGTGATTAGAGTTATCTCTATATACATAGGGAAGGGATACAAATGGATATACTCCAAGAGTCACATAGGAATGGTAGAGAGGACAAAGGTCTACTGCATATAATAGTGATTAGAGTTATCTCTATATACATAAGGAAGGGATATGAATGGATATACTCTAAGAGTCACATAGAAATAGTTGAGTACAAAGGTCTACTACATATACTAGTGATTAGAGTTATCTCTATATACATAGGGAAGGGATATGAATGGATATACTCCAAGAGTCACATAGGAATGGTAGATAGTACAAAGGTCTACTGCATATACTAGTGATTAGAGTTATCTCTATATACATAAGGAAGGGATATGAATGGATATACTCTAAGAGTCACATAGGAATAGTAGAGTACAAAGGTCTACTACATATACTAGTAATTAGAGTTAACTCTATATACATAGGGAAGGAATATAAATGGATATACTCCAAGAGTCACATAGGAATGGTTGAGAGTACAAAGGTCTACTGCATATACTAGTGATTAGAGTTATCTCTATATACAGAAAAGCAGAGTTCTATTAAGTGGGGTCGGAGGGGGGATGCAGTCACAGCACCAAGGGAGGGACAGAGAAGGGCAGGAAAGTGAGACAAACAAGAGAGGGAAGCAGATCGTAATGAGTAAGACAGTGAGGAGTGTGTCAGAGGCAACAGGAGAGACAATAGAAAGGTCGCTAGGACAGAGGGGGAGGTCAGAGATCGCTAAAATGTCGGAGGAGAAAGGTAGAAGAAGAAGCGAGTCTTAAAAAGAAAATGGCGGGGAGGATAAAGGTCCAAGGAAGAGGGCTGCCATAGCCAGTAAGTCCGGGGGGAGAAAGGCAGTCTGCAGCAAAGTCACAGCCTCATCGTCCATGAGGAGCTGGGGCAGAGGAGTTCAATCCGGAGACCAGGGGTCAGGGAAGAAAGACCACAGGCGCCAAGGCAGCTGATCGCAGAACGGGAGGCAGCAAGGTCTAAAACAAAGTTTAAAGGGAAGGAGGAGGGGGCCTCTCACCAGAGCCCAGTTAAACACGCTGTGGGGGGTGACGTTGTGCGTGGGGGGTTCAGCGGCAGCTAAAAGCAGGCTCTTGGTGGTCCGATAGTCCTGTTGTCTGCCCCCAAACTGACCTGGTGAGCTCCGGAGCTTCCCTGCAGAGAATGGCGTCTGCCCGGGCGCTGAGCTGTCAGTGGTGGAGGAGCACGGAGCCTGGAGAGGTGCAGGAGCGCTGGGCTCACCGTGGCGGGTCGCTGGGTCGACTGCATCATGGACACGGTGAGGCCCTGGCGCACGCGGATATTTGATCTCCGGAGGCTCTGAGGGGCGCTCGTGCTGCTCCAGGCAGGCTGAAATTATCACACTTGAGATGACACCACTTGGCACAGTGGACTTAGACACCAGGAAAGAACCAACAGCTTTTATAGGACAGAGCAGAACCTTACATTACGGAATCACAAGGAAATTCCTCAATCACACCAACAGCACTTAGCATTCGGGAGTCATTAAATTCGCTTATGCAATGCAGGTTTGGCCTAAAAGATCTAACCTGCAAAGCTCTGCTAGAGGAAAGCATCCCTTGATCCAGACAATAAAATCAAATAACCGTATTTACCAAGTGCATTAAATACCTCTCCTCTATCCAGCCTACCTGCTGTCAGGGTCAAAGATCTTTACACATTTTTAACCTGCAAGAATACAAGCATATTTCATTTGTAAATCATTGGAGATCCCTGTCTTATTGCGAACCATAGTAAATCACTGTTTATTTGTTGTGAGACATGGTAGAGCTTTATGGGTAAACAAAATCTATTTTTGCTGCTAAACTCATACGTCCTTTGCAACCTGATCCCCCCACTTCACCCATATTACATTTCGCACACTAACCTAACACCATGCACTAACTCTTGAAGCTTTCTACTTTATCCAGCAATGCCCTGTGCTAACTCTAGAAACCTGTACTCACCCTGGAGCCCTGCATTCATCCATGCACCGCTCAATTCCAACTCTCTGTGTACTCTAAAATGATACTCTTCACTCCTTGCTTTGACTGGCTTCGCCTCTTGCACCTCAACCTTCCCCTTTCAAACCTACACCCCCCATCACATCCTAATGATCCCTGCACACAGATACAGGAGGTACTTGTGCAGCATCCCTATTCAGAGAACGCACGCATACATCTCCTATGTATTAGTCAAACTTGTCCTTATACAAAAGCCAAAACGATTGCCCCTGACATCTGTTTACCCAGTAGCAGCCGGCATGTGGGGTGGGTGTTTAATTGAACAGGCCGGGTCCCTCGTCTTCTTGCCTTCTGCTCCTACTCTCCTGACTCCGGCAGGAACAGGAAGCAGGCAGCCAGGCTCCCTACCCTAAGCCAATTACAGCCTGCATGGAGAAGATCAGAGTGCACATGACTGGTTTGGGTGGCCCCAGAGGGCCAACTAAACAGGCAATGCGCCCTCAGGAGTGGCACACCACTCCTCCCCTGCCTGCTTGCAGACCAGCCCCGCCCACCGCCCACCCGCAATAAAACATAAAATGGTAATAACTGAACGTTATTACCATTTTATGTTTCTGCTTCTCGCACTGCAAGAAAGTTGTGGGCGATGCTTCTCCGCCCTAGTGGAGGAGCCGCCCCAGTGTTTACTTTTTTAAACACAACAGCATGCCTGCTGTTATTATCCTTGTTGGTATTAGAGTTGTCTAGCTGATAGCAACGGTCACCAACATTAGTTTGCCACAGGGTCAATGTTCCATAATGAATATCCGATGTTTCACTCTTTAGACAGCTAGGTTAGGCAGGCAGGCTGTGCCCGAGGGGCTGGTCTGAAAGGTCAGTGGATGGGCTCTTTTTTGGCTCTTTTTTGCCCTGGTTTATTGTCTGCTGGACCAGTTATTACTATTGATTTGCCTGCTATTAAAACAAACATTGCCTGCAGCAAGCTCAAACCCATACAGTCTTCCATATCTTGCAAAACACACATACAGTATGTCTTTACAAGTTCAAAACAGCCCCAAGTTATAAACATGAGCCACTTTTTTAGGCTTTTAATTCACTAATGGGGGCGGGCTTTTATTCCGGTGTCCCTATTTTTTTTTATGTATCACTTTGACCCTGGATACATTCCTATATCAAGGGAAGGGACGTTCTAATGAAAGTTGAACAAAATTATGAAATATTTTTACCTCATACACAAATATCATACTTGCACAGCAAACGGTGCACTGCAGCATCTGTTACAATACGACAGGTTCACCCTACCCTAACTCGTCCCAGCAGGTGATGGTTTACTTAAAATGTAGCTAGACAAAGCCTGTCGAGAAGTAAATGTATGTGTCTGTGTATTTAAAATATAACTGTTCCACCAAATGGTTTCTATTCAAGATTAATTTATACTTTGGAATATCCAGGAGAAACTGATGTTTTGCAAGCAATCTGTTTGACAAGCATGGAAGTGTGCCAAAAGCAGCAGGCGACTCAAAGGCATTTGTCATTTCATGTTATTTTTCACAAATACACCCTCCATTTTCACACCTTTTTTCTTCTCAGTCATGCTGTAGAGAGATCTGCAAAACCTTGAAATTATAACACATGGTATCATAATCGAAATGAGTCAATTGAACATTGCACAATTGCACATTTTGTAATTAATTATTTTCATTACAAATGTCTTAAAGTGAATGCAAATATCACAGGCTTAATAAATAACTCCACTCTCACAACAGCACACGAACAAAAATAACATTAGCCAGAAATATAAATTGGGACAAGCAAGGACATTTCAGCGATTACTGTATGTGTGAAATTGTTGAGAGCCAAATCACAGTAGAAACAATATGCTAAATTAGCTTTTACTAATTAACGAATTTTGCTAAGATACATAGGGCCATATGTAGGTGGCCAAATAACGGTTGGTAAAGGCAAAATTCGGTAAATTTTGGCTTTACCGACCGGTATTTAGCCCTGTGCGATGTACATATTACCGAATGCCATCGGTAATAACGAATCTGTAAATCGTTATCGATTCCTTATTTACCGATCGGTGAACACCGAAACTAACCATACCGAATCGGTAAATAACGAATCGGTAAACAATCAGAAATGCGATGTAGCAAAATTCGGTAATACCGAATTTGACCAAGATCGGTATTAACGAATCGTTAGTTACCACTGATCCAGAGCAGGTGGTAATCAGGTGCAGTGCATAAAAACAGTCCCAAAATACAACAGTGTGAACACAATGGCGGCCCTCTACGTCATAGCAAGGCGGCTACGTTTGAGAGCAGCAGGAGTGAGGATTTGGAGACAGGAAGAGCGTTTGTACAGACTGCGTGTCACACTGTTCCAATTGACTGAGCCAGAAATCCATGAGAGGTACAGGCTACACCCACACACACCATCCTTGACCTGATACGGGACCTGGAACCATATCTTGAGCATCAGACACCAACGGCGCACTCAATACCCACCCATGTACAGGTGCTCTGTTGCCTGCACCTCCTGGCATCAGGAAGTTACCAGGGTGTGATAGCCACAGAAGGTCACAAAGCTGCCTATCCCGTTTTTGCAACACCATCCTGGATGCCATGACTGACAAAGTGCATCATTACATAACCTTCCCTAGCACACAGGGGGAGCTGCAGAGGACCAAGCTGGAATTCTACCAAATGGCACAGTTCCTACACGTAATAGGCTGCAACGATGGGACCCACATACCAATCTGCCCACCAGCAGCAACAGAATACATTTACCGCAACCGCAAATCCACTCACTCCATGAACGTGCAGGTGGTTTGTGATGCAAACTTCATCATCACTGACATTGTTGCAAAATTCCTCTGGAGTACCCACGACTCATACATATTCAGGAACAGTGGCATAGCGATTTCTCCTGAGGCGGAAGCCGGGAGTAGGCCTGCACGATTTTAACTCTTTGAGTGTCACAAATTACCTGTTTACTTTTTTACTTTGCCCTGGGCACCCCCACTCTCTTAATTACACCGTGCAGCGGAGTTTAACGCTGCTGCGGGACCTTGTTATTGCCGTCATTCCCGCCGCCCACACAGGCCACGCCCCTTTTTCGAGAGGCCACGCCCCCCATCGCCACTACTTAAGACGCTGACTACAAGCGCCACGCTGATAGCGATTTCTCCTGAGGCGGAAGCCGGGAGTAGGCCTGCATGATTTTAATTCTTTGAGTGTCACAAATTACCTGTTTACTTTTTTACTTTGCCCTGGGCGCCCCCACGCTCTTAATTACACCGCGCAGCAGAGTTTAACGCTGCCCCGGGACCTTGTTATTGCCGCCATCCCCGCCGCCCACACAGGCCACGCCCCTTTTCGAGAGGCCACGCCCCCATCGCCACCTTCTTTCCTCTATAAAAAATGTGCATATTCCGGTCGCGCAGCGGGCGCGCCTAAGGCGAGCCCGTCCGCGACCGACCGGGACACGGGGCACAACACTATGTGCGATTTCTAACTTATACCACTGAACAACTGTGCTCCTTCAAAAAGAATTGGCCGTTGAACCCCGCTATATTGTCCCATGCTCAAAAGCTTGGTATTGCTTCTCCCATGTCCATCATGTCTGCCCCCCCCTCTCCTCCCACTACTGCCCTCCTTCTCAACACGAGATCAGCCGTCAAGCACCAGACTGAAATATTTGACCTTTTGGATTCTAATTCCCCAGATTTTCTGTTCTTAACCGAAACCTGGTATAGACCTGACTCCCTGTCTAGCGTCTTGGCCTCCCTCCCGCCCCACTACTCTATGCTCCGTGCCGATCCACCCGAGAACAGAGCAGGAGGCGGGGTAGCCCTGATTGCTCGCAAGGGTTTTCATTTTCAGATACTGCCCTGGCCCACACTTCCAGCAGCCGACTGCCTTGTAGTACGATCCACCTCCCTAAAGACCCCAATTACTTGCGTATTAACGTATCGACCACCTCAGCCATCCCCTGGCTTTCTTTCCGCTTTTCAGAACTTACTGGCCACCCTGGTAGTCAATAGTGCTTCTGTCCTTGTCCTGGGAGACTTTAACTTTTGGCCTACTGACCCCGCCGAGGACACCATCTCTAAAGACTTCACTCAATCGCTCCTCAGCCTTAACTTTACCCAGCACGTTCAAGGCCCCACCCACATCCGGGGCCATATTCTTGATCAGATCTGGACTGTTAACATTTCAATTTCCACCCCTACTATCTCGCCCTGTCCCTGGTCGGATCATTCCTTGCTTGCTTTTTCCCTGGATTTGAGCCATAAAACATCTCTTTCTCGCCCCAAAAACACCTGGGCTATAAATTGGCATAAAGTCGAACTCCCTTCTCTTTGTAACTCGCTAATTGCCACCTGTCCAGATCTTTCGGGCTCGGATCCTCACTCCCAGGCTACCACCTTAGATCGTTGGCTCACCAAAGCCTGCGACCCAGTGGCCCCCTGAAGCGGATCACCATCAACCGCACCCACAATGCCAACAAGTGGTTCAACCCTGGCCTCAAAGCCAAGAAATTAGAGCTAAGGCAGTCCGAACGAGCCTGGAGAAGACCATACTGCCCCATCCGCAGACAACACTTTATCACCGTACTCAATGAATACAAAGTAGCTATTCTGACAGCCAAGACCGAATACTTCTCTGGGCGCATCTTAGCTGCAGAAAGCCAGCCTCGTGAGATTTTTTCCACCGTCCACGACCTGGCTTCATCGGACAGAACTCTACCCAATACTCCCCACTCCCAGGCCTTATGCGACTCGCTTAGCGAGTTTTTTATTGAAAAGATAGCCCTCATTAAAGCCAACATCCCCCCTCCCCTCACCTTCAGTCCCCCCGACCCCATGATAATAACCGCTCCCTCACTCTCATTCCTCCTCTCACTAGAGAATCTTTGCTCCTTCTACTCAGTCGTGTCAAGTCAGGCTCCCCACTTGACATCGGCCCGGCACGCATTTTCCGTCAGTTTTTCTCTGCATGCCCATCTCCCGTCCTCACTCTCCTGAATAATTGCTTTATCTCTGGCACCGTTCCGGCCTCCTTTAAGACCGTCATAATCCTTCCTATATTAAAAAAATCAGGGGCTGACCGTTCTTCCCCGGCAAATTACCGCCCTATATCCCTTCTCCCTTATCTGGGAAAGGTAGCAGAGTCCCATGTCACCCAGGTGCTCAGCTCCTTTATAGAGAACAGCAACTACCTCGCTTCCTGCCAGGCGGGCTTCCGCCCCCGCCATTCTACTGAGAAGGTGGTCATTTCAGTCATGGACCATCTCAGGGAGGGCCTCGATACTAACATCCCCCAGGCCCTGGTCCTCCTGGATCTGTCCGCCGCATTTGACACGGTAGATCATTCCATTCTTCTGTCCGGTGTCAAGGCGGCGGGCATAGGAGAGCAGGTTCTAACCTGGATAGGTTGATTCCTGGATGGCCGTACTCAGGCGGTCCACCTTGCCGAATTTTCAGCCCCGCCTAGCAGGGTGAAATGTGGTGTCCCCCAGGGCTCTTCTCTCTTCCCCCTTTTATTTAACCTCTATATCTTTCCTCTAATTTGTGCACTTCAACAAATGGAGGTCACAGTCTACAGCTATGCTGATGACCTCCAACTCATTTTTAATTTTTCCTCCTCTTCACTAGGTACCACCAGCTTCCAGTCCATCTTGCTGTTTATCCGGGGTTGGATGAACGCAAACCATCTTAAACTCAACCCGGATAAAACAGAGCTGATTCTGACTGGAGACAGTGGCAACCCCTGGTCGCCCTTCTTTTTGGCCCTCTTTTTTTGGTCTTCCTCCCACCCCTTCTCACTCAGTTAAGACCCTTGGTATTACACTCAATCACCACCTGACACTTCACACCCACATCAGTTCTGTTGTCTCTTCTTGCTTTTTTACTTTACGTATTATTAGGAAAGTATCCCGTTTTTTCTCTCCCTCTGCACTTAAATTGATTGTAATGGCCATGGTCTTATCCAAGATCGACTACGGGAACATCATTTATAATGGTGCCCCCGCTTATGCACTTTAACGTCTTCAGCTGGTGCAGAACCAGGCAGCCCGCCAGGTACATCGAAATATCATCACTCTTCCCCCCTTCTCATGGCCCTTCACTGGCTATCAATTAAACAAAGAGCCCTCTTCAAACTTGGCTGTCTTACTTTCCAAGCCCGAGCGTGCACTGCCCCCGCCTTCATTAACTCTGCTATCACCAACTATAGTCCTGCCAGAGACTTACTCTCCTCCACCAAATCCTTGTTAGTTATCCCCCGGTTAAAAAAAAAACGATCTGGCGCCCAGAAATTTTCCATACTTGCGCCCACCTTCTGGAACCCCCTTCCCCCCTCCGTCAGATCCTCCCCCTCCTATACTGAGTTTCGAAAAGTCCTTAAGACCTTTCTGTTCCAGCAAGCTTTTAACCTATAGCCCTCGACATCCTCCCCAGTTCTGAAATCCTATAGAGCCTAGAAACTGCCTAGTGAATGTGCGCTCTACAAATTGTTAAAAATTCAAATTCAAAATTCAAATCTACACACGTCTTGCTGCTGGTGAATTCGGAGAAGGATACCTACTAGGTAAATCGGTGTCACACACCCTGATGTATACCTTGGATTAACCTATTGGTGACACAAATTAATTGCTCTATCTTTCACATATAGGTGGCAGCGGATATGCCCTCTGATCTTTCCTACTCACCCCATATTTCAACCCATCCACCCCAAGGGAGAGGAGATACAATGTGGCACATAAGGGCACAGGCAACGTGGTAGAGCGCACCTTTGGACTACTAAAAAGCAGGTTCCATAGCCTCCACAAAAGTGGAGGTGCACGTCAGTACAGCCCCATCAAATGTTGCAAAATAATAACAACTTATGCAATGCTACATAACCTTGCCACAATAAAAGGAACAGCAGTGGAACTAACTGACTCTGAGGATGAGGACAATCCCCAGGCAGAGCCCTGCGCAGATGGTGTGGCAGCAGAACAGGATGGGAGACACAGACGGGCTGAGATAACATGCAACTATTTCTGAGTAAGTAAGGAGACAGAGACAGTTACTGTATTTGTGTGATGGTGTTTAATTAGCACACCACCCGGATCTTAACCAGTGTCCATACAGACATGGGCCACATCCCCCATCAAATGAGTCACAAATCCCAGTAGGATCTATTTCTTGCGCCAACGCGCTGCATGTCTACATTCACTGGCCACACTGTCTGTGCTGCCGGTATGTTCCTGGGCGGCGCTGTGGCGTTTGCTGTACCTCTAGCCCTCGGTGGGAGAGGGCGTAATGCTTCCACGGCTAGTAGCCTCCTCACTGTCTCCCCCCGCTTCTATAGTGGCCACCTTCACATTCTGCAGCAGTTCCAGTGCAGAGGCCATTGATACCATACCCCTGGCCACATCCCTTCTACAATGTGCCATCTCCTCCTGCATGGCTATTGACCTTCTGCACATTAGGGAGGTAGCAGTGGCCAGCCGGTTCACTGCCTTGGTATAGGCATGAAGTCTCTGCCTCTCTCAGCGCCTACAAATACGGTCCTGCTCCAACTGGCTGCAGAGCTTGTCCACAGACGTCGCAATGTCTCTCATGCCCTCAGACATGTTGTAGCCCATTGCACTTATGCCCTTTTCAATTCGGTACATGTGCTTGTTCATGTGAGACACCTCTCTATGCAATGACCGCATCTCTCTCCATTGCAGACGCTGGACCTTAAGCATGTTGCCTTCCAGTCCAGCGAAGACACTTTCACCCTGTTCCGACACTTGAGGACTTGCTGGCCTTGCCCTGCGGTGTCTTGAGGATGTGTGGGCGTGCTCTGATGGTGTCTCAGCCCTCACCATGTTGCCGTCCTTATCGACTGGAATCTGTTGGCCCCCTGTGCCCTCCTCCTCCGACTCCTCCATCTGCTGGAGGCTGGCCACGGCATGCCTCCTGCCTGACTGTGGTGGTGGTGGTGATTGTGGCAGTGGTTATAGAGTTTGGGGAGATGGCGGCCTTCTCTGGTGCTGTGGTGATGTTGGGGAAGGAGAAGTTGTTGGTGGTGGTGCGGTGCTTGTGTGCCCTGCAGGCAGACTCTCTTCCTCCTGTTGCCTTCCCTCTGGCCTGGGTGCCTTCGCTCTCCTCCTCTCTGCAGCACTGCGAGATGTCTTGCCTGTAATGACAGAATGTAGATATACTCACTTCTCTGGCTGCATTTGCATTGCATTAAACGTCATGCCTACAGATCACACTGACTGTCCTCTGCTTGCAAATTTCTTTCACATGCTATTGGGTTTGCTTGGCTAACTGTCCTATACATCTGTTCCCTGAGACTACATCTCCCACAATGCATAGCAGGTAATGAGTAAAACATGGACTGGAGTGGGAGTCCCTATGCCTCTATGGGGATTGGGGTTGGGGAGGGGAAAGCACAGCATGCTGGGCATGCATCTTACCTTGTTTCCTGGCAGCTCTGGTAGAGCTGTCTGCGTCTCCCACGCCACTCACACTCTCCGGCTGGAGGGTGGACTCGACCATGAGTTCCAGTGATGTTGGTGCAGGTGCTGAGTTCTTCCCTCCATCAGTTTTTCTGGCCTGCCTCTGCCTCTCAGCCATCCTTGCCTTCGCCGTCTTCCTAAGGTCGTCCCACCTTTTGTTGATGTCCTCTATGGAGCGCTGGGTCACCCCAATGGAATTGATTTTGGTCTGGATCCCAAGCCAGATCTGAGACTCAGGCACATGGAGGGACTGCTTTCCAAAAAGCTTTTCATGGTCCTTGCTCACGTCCTGGATTAGTACCTCCAGCTCCTACTCGCTAAACTTCAGCTTCCTTTCTCTTTCTGTTCCCTCCTTCTCTCTCTCCTGGCTTGCCATTTCTAAGGTTTGTTGATTTTGATTTGTTGATGAGAGGCTCTGTTGCTCCTGGATCCTCAGCTCACCTGCCTGCCTCACAGTCAGCTCCAGGTTCCGTGCAGCTGCCTGGGTGTGGCCACTTCCTGATTGGGAGGTAATTGGGATGCACAGGATTGGCTGATTCATCAAAAACCGAATTTTTGAATTACCGAATCAGTAATTACCGATTCGGTAATGGATTCGGTAATACCGATTCAGTATTGGTGTTTCGGTATTTTTTTTTTAATTTTGCTTCCGAATCGGTATTTTTTACCGAATTTTACCGAATTGGTAAATTTTAACGAATTTTTACGTACATCGGAGATACCGATTCCTTAATACTGAATCGGTAAAATTTGGTATTAATGAATCGGTATTTCATGATTACCTACATATGGCCCATAGAGGTGTAACACCAAAAGGGAAAAAAGCCCATTTGAGAAAGTATCACCATTTGTTGTGAAAAAAGTAGGTTCACACATACAATAACTTGATTATTAAAATAGCATTGCTAATCTTTTGGAAAAGTTGTAATAGCCATACCAAAACAGTTTCTTTTTGTTGAGTTTGTGAAGAACTCGGAGTAATGAGCAGCAGTGTGTGTAGTGTACAGCTAATTTCAAACGTGAATGTTTATTTTTCTACTTATTTGGAACAGAGAATGTTGATGGCTGCATAAAGAACACCCTCTGCCCAGTAGGCAATGGCATTCCTTGTAGACACTTTGTATGGTAGAGAAAGTCCATGGGTCCAGTCTAGAACATTTTAATTTGTACCTCATGGTAGTATTGTTCAGAAACTTAGTTTAGGCCGTTGATGTTTGATGTTTGAAAAAATCACCCCTCAGAGCACAGGAGCAACCTGTGGACCTGATCTGAAAAATGTACCCTATGGTATACCTCATCTTTCCTTTTCTCCTGCTTCAAGGTTCTTTTGAGTCATTTCGTTGGAACATGGAGCTTTGGAGCCTTACCAGGTATCTGTGTGGCACTTAACCTTTTCACTTTAAAAATATCCAGAACACATGAATGATTATCTTACATCGAAATCTGGTCTCTTGAATTTGCTTGTTCCTGTTTGGACTTTATTGGCACCAAGTTTGACATTACCATGGGACTGTCCACTGAGCTTAGTTTACCTCCCAGAAGATAATGGGAAGTGGATTGGTCATTTTAAATACTAGTAGAGGATTGGGATGACGTGACTGAAAGATCCAAAGAACCAGCCACAAATGTACAAAAGGCATTGCTATATGTACCGTTGACATTAAAGAAAACTTGGCAACTCTCAGACTACATAATACATGGTTACATTTCAACAAAAGTATTGGAGATAAATCTGTGCCTTATTGGAAAGAAATACATGTGCTTGATGTGCTCCCATTAATTGTTTCTTCTGAGCCTCTGTTTCTGACCATTGCAGTGGCCCTGGGTTTGCTATGAAAGGCTCTACGCTTTTGCAGTCAACTAAAATGTTCTGAGCATGACCTCCAGTACAGAGCCCAAATCAGCAACATGATTTTAGTGGCACAAAGAGCTGGTCAATTTAGGAAACCCATTATTAATACCTGACACCCTGTAAGGCTATCAGGTATTGATTGAAACACCTGTCAGTAAACAGTACAGGTCTCAAGTTACAGGGGTTTATTGGAGTGCCGTATGGCTCGCTACCTAAGAAAATGTCTCCTATGGCTCTAGTCACAGTCAGTCTGCGAACTGAGTTATGTACACATCCCTTAATTATCTAGAATCCAGAAGCAGTAGTCATGGCATACCCTAATTGCACTATATTGATTTTAAACTCTAAGTAAGAATTTTTGCAAGTCTATGGTCTAAAGGTTGGATCAGGGGTATCTGCTAATAACTGTGAGGCGAATGCACACTTCAACTCAATAAAATCCCACTTTTCTTCAAACCCTTCTTAGACTAGAAGAAGGAATAACCCTCCTCTGCTGAAGAAGATTTCAGAATCAGCCAACTGAGAAAAACAAGAATACTTCAGCTTGAATCTTTACTTTAAGACTTGTTGAAAGTCCTGGTGGCAGTCTTCTGCTGACCCATAGTTCTTTCCCAGGGTTCCTGTCTCTTCACCTTTCTCTCCCCATCATTAATTAGCCTTCCCTATCTCAGTCTTCTAATTCTTATATAGCATTATCTTTTCCTCCCCTACAGCGGACATGCTCTCCTTCAGTCTGTATTGTATTTTCATATTAGAAAGCATCCTTTATAGTTTCAAACTTGAATGGTTATTTTCCTACAAAACTATGTTTCCGATGCTTGGAAGCTAGACCCCCTGGAATTTCCTCCACATTGAATTGTTTATAAAAAAAAAATAGATAAAAAAATTGGGTGATGCTTCTGTAAGAAAGTTCTTTAAATCAGTGTAGAAATTCTCTTCTGTGACTGGAGGATGAAAAGGGTTCTGGGACAGCGTACGGATGGCTGCCTGAAGAACGTTATATTAACCAATTAAATTCCTTGTGGACACCTTGCAAATTAGAGAAAGTCATTGGGTCCAGTAATGGAAAATGAGAGTGTGTACCTCGTGGTAGTACCATTACCGAAACTTACTTTGGGTCGATGATGTTTGAAAAATCTTCCCTCAGAGAGCAGGAGTAACCTATGGATATCTCACCTTTACTGTATTCTTGCTTCAAGGTTCTTCTCCGTCAAAATCAAGGCTCCCGCTGCATTTCATGAGATCTTGGGCTGGTGGAACCTCACCATGTACCTGTTTGTGACTCACCCTTTTGGCTTGATGATATGATGATATGATAAAGGTATTTATAGAGCGCACGTTCACCGGCAGTTTCTTGGCGCTAGTTGGGAGGTGCATGGACATATACAGTGAGAAGCTTATCAGTTACAAGTCTAGGAGAAAAGCCATGTCTTAAGAGACTTCCTGAACAGAGAGTAGGACTGGATTTGGCGTAGTTTGGAAGGGAGGGTGTTCCAGAACTGGGGTGCCAGGAAAGCAAACCGTTGTCCACCATGTTTTTTCTGCTAAAATGAGGGCGGGATCAGGAAATTAGAGCTGGCAGAACGTAGGGTACGGGAGGGGACGTACCGCTGGATTCTGTTGGCAATGAAAATGGGTCCATGAGATGACAGGGCTCTGTGGATCAGGCAACCTAATTTAAAAAGGAACGCTGGGCAACTGGAAGCCAGTGAAGGCTTTTAAGCAGGGGTTTCACATGATGTGATTTTGGCTGTCCGTACACGAGTCTGGCTGCTTGGTTCTGCACCAATTGGAGCCGATATAGCTGGTATGCAGGCATAGAAAGATTTAGCATATTCTATGCGTGACATAACTAAGGCCAGGGTGACTTGGACGATGGCCTTGAACAAAAGAAATCTACTGATTTTTCGAATCCTGCGAAGGTGGAAAAAACAGACAGAGACCCCTGAGTTGATCTGTGTCTTTAAAGTGAGGTCAGTTTTGATTGTCACACCAAGACTTTTGACCGATCTGGCTGGGGAGGGTGGAAGACCCAAGGAAGGGAGCCAGAAGTTGGAGTTCGAGGGGTTGGCAGGGGTTCTAGTGAGGACAAGCTTGTCCGGATTGAGTTTTAATTGATTAAGGTTCATCCAGTTCCTGATGAACGTCATGGTGGACTGGAAGGTCTCCACGGTACTTGGTGAAGAGTCAATGGTAAAAACAAGCTGGAGGTCATCAGCGTAATCAAAAATGACTACTCCTCTCTTCCGAAGATCTAAGATCAGTGGCAACATGTACAAATTAGAAAGAAGCGGGGAGGGAGAAGAGCCTTGAGGGACCCCACAGGTGAGGTGCTTTTTTTCAGAAGAGAAGTTAGAAAGGCGGACAGCTTAATGGGGGTTGCTTAGGAAGGAGGTGATCCATTTTAGAGGAGACCCCCGGATGCCGGCGCTCTCGACACGCTCGACCATTAAATGGTGGTCGACCGTGTCGAAGGCAGCCGACAGATCCAGGAGTACCAGTGCCTGTGAGATGTTCTGGTCCTCCCCCTTCCTAAGTTCATTGTGAACTGCTAAGACGATGGACTCGGTGGAGTGTTCGGGTCTAAAACCCGCTTGATGTGGGTCAAGGGAGTGGGAGTGCTCCACATGTGCACTCAGACAGCTTGCCACATGGGTCTCAAGGATTTTGCCCAAGAAAGGTAATAAAGATATTGGTTGGTAGTTGCTAAGTACCAGGGGTCAGCACCGACTTTCTTTAGAATGGGTGTGACTTCTGCGATCTTGAAGAGGTTGGGAACAATGCCCGTGGTAAGGGAATTGTTAAGGAGTGATAGTGGAAGCTCAGGTAGTTGGAAGAAAACCTCCCTAGCAATGTGGGGGTTACAGCTGTCCGTCGGGGAACCCAAGCGGACCCTTTTGAGAAGGGAGAAGAGGTTCTCCTGAGTGATGGTTGGAAAGAGGTCAAAGGAGAGGTAGTTACTGTGCTCATAGGTGGGAGCTGGTAAGGACATGATCTTGGGTATGCTAGCTTTAATACATGTGATTTTGTCAATGAAGTAGGTGTTAAGGGAGTCACAGAGGGATTGTGAGGGGATGGGTTTGGTAGTGATGCGATCAGGTTTGACAAGTTCATCTACAATGGAAAAGATGTCTTTAGCTTTGTTAGTGGAGTCGAGAATTTTGAGTGAAAAGTAGTCCGATTTGGCTTTGAGGTTGGTGTTTTTGTAGTCTTTGAGACCCAACGTGAAGGTGAATTTCTTCAAGGGACAGTAGTCCTGTCTCCACCTATGCTCGACTTGGCGCAGGGCTAGTTTTATTTCCATAGGGTTATTAGTAAACTAACGCTGGGCGTCATGTGGCCTCTTACGTTTAATTTTTCTAAGGGGAGCCAATCTGTCTCGTGCCTCAGCCAGCCAGGTGTTGATGTTTTCTGCTTAGACGTGAGGAGATGCCAGGTGGCCGTTGGGCAGGGAAAAGGGGGGTATAGAGGAGGCTAAGAGGGTGTAGAGCTTGGTAGTGTCAATCCGGCCCCAGTTTCTGGCCATACCTGGCTCTAAGAAGGGGGCTCTGGTGGTAGCAGTGTTTGGGATAGAGAATGAGATAAAATGGTGATCCGATCAAGTACAGGGGGTGATCTGTATGTCGGTGATCTCCAGATTAGATGTCCAGACCTGGTCCAGGGTGTGTCCTTTAATGTGTGTGGCTACCCTAATATGCTGGGTAAAATTCATCCCGTTCAGCAGCTCGGAAAAGTCTGCCGAGCAGGGTCTTTCAAGGGTGTCATACGGCCAGAAATTAAAGTCGCCAATAATTCATGCCCTGGCATGATTTATGGCTAGATCAGCAATAGCGTTTCCGAAGCTTTGCGGGAAACTGGGCATGTAGTGGGAGGTCTGTAAACTAAGACACAGACGAAGGGGGAAGATATGGTGTCAAATTTGAAAAGAAGGCAATCAACAGAGGGGATTTTTGACGTGGATAGGGAGTTATTATGGCTATGACTCTACCCCCTACCTTAGACTCCAGTCTGTTGGCCTGGAGGGCATAGTAGTTGTCAGGGATGGCTGCCAAAATGTTAGGGGTAGATTCGGCTGTGAGCTAAGTTTCTGAGAGGAGTAGGATGTCAGGTTTAGAGGTGTCTAAAAGGTCAAAAATCTCAAATTGGTGCTTGACCATTGGCGGGTGTTGAGATACCAGATAGACAGGCTGTTATGGGTTGAACTGGTCTGGGGGGTGGGAGTTAAGGGAGGGGTATCCATCAAGCCAGAGAGTGGTGGGGCACCAGAGGAAATGGGGTTAGTAAACCCAGCTGTGTTCTTGAGGGACAGCAGCCCGAGTGTGTCCTGTACATATCAGAATAGATGGCCCAATTCCCCTGGAGGGAGCATAGTTCAGAAGTGGAGTAACTTAGGTGAGAACGGGCAGGGTGCGTGGCCCCTGGCCCAGTCGGCCGCGGACGGGCGCAGACGGGCTTGCCTTTGGCGTGCCAGCGGCGCGTCCGCTGAGCGAGTCCGCTGCGCGACCGGTAACACATTGGCTGATATAAGCCGCATGCGCTGCGCTAGTCGCGTTGCTCCGCCCCCAACTGCCACGGAAAAGATACTATGCATCTATGTCAGCCTGCACCCTCCACAACAATCGGGATGACCCGTGGTGGACCGGGGTGCAGGCGGAGGAGCAAAGGAAGCAGTGCAGGTGAGCAGAAGTACTTCGTTTTTGTATACTTTACTTTTAAGATCAAGGACACATGTGCAAAATAGGCAACAGCTTAAAACAGAGATTTTAAAAACAAGAGGCAGGCGGTCTGAAGATTAGGGCTTGGTAGTAATCACTGAGACTTACATGACAGACTCAGAACCACTGCATTCTGTTAACGCGCATCCGCTGTGTGATTGAAAGGCTCTGGCAGATATAGGCTGCAATCACGGCGCTAGTCACGGTGCTCCGCCACCAACTGCCACGGAAAAGATACTATGCGTCTATGTCAGCCTGCACCCTCCACAACAATCAGGATGACCCGTGGTGGACCGGGGTGCAG
Organism: Lissotriton vulgaris; assembly: GCF_964263255.1. Lineage (NCBI taxonomy): Eukaryota > Metazoa > Chordata > Amphibia > Caudata > Salamandridae > Lissotriton > Lissotriton vulgaris. Next base: position 976,996,808 of record NC_141693.1, read on the forward strand.
GCGGAGGAGCAAAGGAAGCAGTGCAGGTGAGCAGAAGTACGTCGTTTTTGTATACTTTACTTTTAGGATCAAGGACAAATGTGCAAAATAGGCAACAGCTAAAAACAGAGATTTTAAAAACAAAGAGGGAGGTGGTCTGAAGATTAGGGCTTGGTAGTATTCACCGAGACTTGCATGACAGACTCAGAACCACTGCATTCTGTTAACGCGTGAAACATATGTAGAACATTTAACCCCTGAATAGCTAACTAGAACACATGAAAGATACTCTTGCATCTAAATCTGGACACTTGACTTTACTTTGTCCTGCTAGGAGTGTACTTTCACCACGTGTGAAATTAACATGGGACTGTTTAAGCATAATCTACCTCCCAAATCCCTCTTCTGAGAAAGCCTTTAGTTAAGCACAGTTAGATGTATATTTTCTACAGAAAACATTAGAATCCAAAGGTAAAAACTTTACCTAGATTGAACCAATAATTGTAGGATGGCTTTGCAAACTCAAAACTTTCTCAAAGTACTGGTCTAGCACATCCCAAAGGCGTATATTGACATTGACTTTGTCCCAGTGTTTCCTCAAATGGTTTTGGTTTTGCTACAATTTTCAATCTCTGCTCCATTTCATTTTCATTCAGTTTTACTTACGCACTTTTTTTACCTGAATTTGGTTTACACCTTAGAATTTTATAGTTGTTTAATTGTACTATGTTTTGCTTAGTTATTACACATAGCACTTTGTACATTGTCTCGAGTGACTGTCCTATACTTACACCTTTGCTACCAAGATGCTTCTGTATTTATTTGTATCTCATTGCAGTGCTGGATAGCAATAAAGCTTCAAAGACCAACACACACATGAGAATCATTGATATGTCGTCATATCATATCAAACCACTACAATATACATTGAAAAAGTCAATAACTAACAAAATCAACAATAAAGGTAAAAGCAGAAAAAAACGCTGCGCAATATGTAAGACATGAAATTAGATTTTCTATATGGCTGAAAGGTCACTCGCCCGCAACTAAGGTGATTTGAATGGTAATCCCGCCACAGTGACAGCTTATTTAAGTGGAAAACAATTGAAAATCGACCTTTATCTTCATGTTAAACTCCGAAATATCAAAATTAAGCAAATGTGCAGGAGCAGCTGATTCAATAATTTTGCTTCCGTGATGTTTATTGATTTCCCAATAAGTTTGGTGCAGTTCCATTTATCAATAGTTAGTTCATTGTCCAGGACTGAGAATCATGTTAAGATGTTCATGGACACATTATTAGATAGAGTGATAAGTACCAGCGTTGGGGGTGATAATCGCAGAATTCAATATATAGCATATTAAAGAGCAGAAAACAATTTTTGCTCAAAGAACTTTATCAAATACATTTTTTGTTTGTTTCCCTTTTTTCAATTGATAGTTTTTCGTTTGTTCTCTTTGATCACTAACGGCATTGCGTATTTTTATGTGACCACTCAGTAAATACCTGTTTGCCCATGTGAAGGCAAGCAAGCCAAGAGCTAATTCAAGTCTGGAAATGATATGGAATATGACAATTAGCACCTGTAAAGTTAAGATAGATGGAAATGGCAAACGTACAAATAATTCTTACTGCTTGTGAGTGACCTTCTGCTGAAACACTGCAAACCAGAAGCACTCAAGGGATATAATTACAATAAATTGGTGCAAATGTGACACACCTTCAGTTGTGTATTGAATCTATTTTTGGTCAAAGGCTCATTAATCAAATATCCAGGAAAGGTAAATTGCTTCAAAACTAGGTAATGAGTACCTAATGTAGATCGGAATATAGTAGAATACAAAGTGACAGCAGAGGACAAGAGAACAGTCGGATTTAATGCATTAAAGGTCACGTCCAGGTGCAGGTCTTCCATTAAAGCTTGAGGAGCATTATTTATTTATGAATGTATTTTTTTTTATTTTTTTTATTTAGGAATTTATAAAGCGCTCTATTTTCCATGGGCGTCTTGATGCTGGGTAGATGCAAAGAGACCAAGGATCTGCCAAGACTAGGATCTAACCGGAAATAAACAGCCAGGTTTTTACCTCTTTCCTAAAGGAAAGCAGAAAAGGGCTATTTTTAATTGCAATTGGGAGGAGATTCCAAGCCTTGGCTGCATGCATCAGAGAACTCCCCCCCCACCTGACCTGTTTGCATTTTGGCACCTGAATCAGTTTTTACTTGGCTAGATCGTAGACTCCTGGATGGCTCATACAATTTAAAGTGAGTTTTTAGAAACTGAGAACCCATCCCATGAAGGGCTTTATAGGCCAGACACACAGACTTAAATGTTATTCTTCTTTCCATTGGAAGCCAATGGAGGGATCTTAATCTGTGTGCAGTCGGCTCGGACCTGGGAATGTCCAGCACCAGCCTAGCAGCTGCGTTTTGCAAGCGCTGCAATTTTGCTAGGTGTTGGACCTGTATCCCAGCATAAAGAGCATTCTCATAGTCTAGCCTTGATAAGGCCAGAGCTGTTACCACCATTTTACGGGACTCAAAGGGGATGATTAGCAGGAGCTTCCTTATCACTTTCAGGATGTACCAAATAGTGGATGCTGATTTGGTTGACTGGCGTCAAAGGACAATTTGTTGTCCAGTATCACCAGAGTTTTCACTTTATTAACTGGGGATGGGCAGTCGCCGAACCTCTCCGGCCACCACTCCGGAGTCCAGATATTCGTGTCTTTCCCCAACAGCATGACTTCACTTTTATCTCTGTTTAACTATAGGCAATTACCCTGCATCCATTGATTGACTTGCCTCATGCAGTTTTTTCATTTATCTGCCGTCTCTTTGGCATTATTTACGATTGATACCAGTATTTAGGTGTCGTCAGCATAAGAGACCGGTAGGAAGCCACAATTCCTTATAATTGCTGCTAAAGGTGCCACATACGAGTTAAAGAGAGTGGGACTTAAAGAAGACCCTTGGGGTACACCACACGGAGAGTTGAATGGTTTAGATTTTGCCTCTCCCAGCTCCACTGTGAACGTTCTGTTAGACAAATAAGGTGCTAACAGGGTTCATGCCGTCGTGTGGACTCCGGCTTCAGCTACTCAGATCAAGAGTGTATCATGGTTTACCGTGTCGAAGGCCACCGAGAGATCCAAAAGGATCAAGGCGGCCTTTCCTCCGATATCCAGTACACTCCTGACTTCCTCTTCTGCCATGAACTGGGCTGTTTCTGTTCCTTGTCCCTTTTGGAACCCAAATTGCAAGTGGTCTAAGGCATTTGCCGCCAAGAGGAATTGGGCCAGCTGTTTATTCAATAGTTTCTCCAGAACTGTAGAGGCAAACGGGATTCTCGCAATATATCTGTAGTTCCCGGGTTCCTGTGGATCTAGATTTGGTTTCTTGAGTAGTGGCAGCACTGAGGCTGTTTTCCATTCATCTGGGAAGCGGCCCGATTTCACTATTTGTGTAAATAGCCTTCCTAATTGCTCGCTCAACAGCTCAGGAAATAGATGCATCACCTTCGGTGGGCAAGGGTCTGTTAAACCCCCATACTTAGTTGTCATAACCACCTGAAGAATATTTTCCACTGAAGGTGGCGAACAGTGAAACAAGGGATTCTGCTTTAGTGGAGATGATTCCTCTTTAAGTTCTGTGTTAGGCAGTGTGGGAAGATGTGTGTCTGTCATTTTGAAGTACTCATAAATTGAGGTCAATTTATCCACAAAAAATTGGCCTAAATAATTACAAAATTCAGAGCTAATTACTACCTGTTTGTTGCTATCAATTTTTGTTAGTGTTTTCACAGTGGTAAAGAGTTCTTTACTAGAATTATTTGCCTCGTTTATTTTTCGTATGAAATATTTGCTTTTTTCTTCTAATATTATTTTTTTTGTATATGGCCAGGGAGGATTTAGATTTCTCTTTCAACCGTTGGTCATAGTTAGTCCTCCATCTCTTTTCTGCCTTTCTGCAGTTGATCCTCCCACTGTGAGTAATTACGTCCCAGCCAGTCACATTACTTACATATTTTCCTGTGAAATTCCTTTCCCCTGTAGCACCATTCATTTTGCTCACTTTAAGTGCAGGGACACAGAGCTTTCTCTCCAGCCAACACAGAGGGCTGCTGTCTGCTATGGCTCTAACACCATGACATGGTTAATGGGAAGACCAGCGGAGGCTATGTTATCCAAACTGCACATGTCAGATTGACCGTTGTTTTCATTCTGGCCAGCCTGACATGCACAGCTAAAGCTTTCAGAATCAAGGCTTTGAAGGAGCTAAGAGAAAATAATCTCAGCCCCATCGGTCTCTGACTGAGCACTGTGTTTGCCCATCCCAGCCAATCGTCGCACTGCTCCTATGCTGTTTGTTTTTTTAGCAGCATGAGAGCAGTCCTTGAATTGGCTAGTGCTTAAAATGTACATCTTTTACAGTCAGACAGCACTCAAGGAGGGAGGATTTAATCTCCAGTGAGTTTATTGTGCAAGTCTTTGCAGCTGAACATGTGCTGCTGAAGACATAACACAGGTAAGATTATGTTTATTTACTTGCAATAGGTTTCAGAACTGAATTTGTTCCACAGAGGTGATCATGGCGAATTGTAGTGGCGGCTGGAGACATTTGGAAGTGGTGAGGTGTAAACCTTCTAATAGTGCCTGACAGCCATATTGACAAGAAATTTACCAGTCTAGTGTCTGTAGGAAAAATATATTAAGTGCAAACACGCATAAGTGAAAATCTGCTGAATGCCAAGGTGATGTCTCTGAAAATTCTTCTATTGTGCATCTGCAGAGAACATGTACACATGTGCATGCATTTACAACCTTCACAGGCACCGAGGTCAGGGAGATTGGGGTGGACGACTGTAAATTACTTCACATCGGGTTCATGTACAGATTTTGTCCTGGACTAGAGCCTTAACACACTAACCACATTCACCAGTGTGTCCTTCAGTGGTGTATGTGTACACCACAAAATTGCAAAAGATTTGTGTCGGAAAGAGTTAACACCATTATAAATATTTTTCCCTATTGAAATAAGGAAAAAGTAATTTCTATTGTTTACAGTGCTTGAATTGCGACCAGGATTTATAGCGTGCAGAATCTGTCATTGGTGTGGCCCGGTAGCGGGGCGTGTTTTTTGGAACGTGCATTTGCGCACTTGTCTGTGGGTTTGTGTTATAGGTGGAAACATTTTGAGCATTGAGGCCTGCCTGTGATGTCTGGGAGTGAAACAGACCTAGTGCCAAATGGAGTTAGGGCAGAGCATGCAGCTTGCGTGTCTGTTTTAATAACATTAATCCATTGTATCTGGATAGCGACTGCGATGATGCGTCCACGTATATCGCTTAGTTCTACGTTTAGCGGCACTGTAAATAATGGCCACTCTTTCAATAATATACCTTTCATCAACAGCAGAAGGATAAAAGGCAGAGCAGGCAGGAAACAAACTTGCAGGCTCCCCTCAGATCTCTGCAAAGGGTGCATTACCCCCCTGAGGCGTGTGGCTGACTGCCGAGATATCACAAGCCAGGGGTGCATGTGAGCCGCAGTGTTATCCAAAGCTTTGCTACATTGCAGGGGCAGCCCTTGAATGAGAGAAGGCAGGGTCGCCTCGAGGTGGCGAGGCACTTCTAGTCTTGACTTCTTTTCTGAAATTAATGAGAAGGATTGCGGGTTGGGGTTTCAATATTGCTGGTTTGTGGAGAGGTTAATTCATGGGTTCTCCATGTCTGACAGATTTGAATTCTAGAAAGAATGATCCTGGAGGGAGCTCTCAGTTTATCTCAAACCATGTGCTGCCCCTCCCCATCCTGGGTCCCACTCTCGGGGCCTTTCAGCCCTTCTGGGGCCATTGTCAGACACAGTGGAGATGATTTATGGGCAGGCTGGTCACCCTGAAGCCAAATCTAGAATTTATCAACACATTCCATAGTCCCTGCATCTCTACAGGGCTGGGAAAGGTTTGTCGCCTAACTCAATTCTATGGCAGGACCGGAGGCTTCTGATTATGCTTTCTCATTTCTTTACTGCACAAACAGCAGCCAATGAAAATGAAACTACAAATGTAAAATACAACATTTCCCATGAGGCTTTGAACCACGCCTCTCTTACAACAACCAATCACAATGGTAGTAAGCATATATAACATGGAGACACTAATCAGGCCTCCTCTTTCTTTGCTGCTCCGCAGCCCAGATAAGTGCTCTATACTTTTCATGTTTTGCTCTATGACTTGTGGCCTATGCCTTTTACATTGCTTTGTGCATAGTGCAATTATTTGTTGCTCTTCATTACTTGTGTATACTTGTATGCTTTGATTGATCGCTTTTGCGCTCTGTTGGCACTGCTTGTTCATAAGTTGTCCGAACTGCTCTTAGATTGGGGCCGGAGTTCTGCTCCGTTCCCCGTCCTCCTTGGTGGCGCGTGTTGCGCCCGTAGGCCTGCCCCCCCCCCCCGATCTCACCATTCATCGCTGCCCGCGGCGCACGCTTCCCAGCGAGCCGCGCTAGTGAGGGGTTTAGCCCCCCCCTCGGGGAATGAGCGTACGTCGGAGCCGTTGAGGCCTTACGTACGTCTCGGAGAGCCCGCGCACGCCGGGTTGGGCGCGCGCAGTTCTCGAAGGTGCCAGATCGACGCTCTGCCCCGGCTGAAGTGGGGATCAACGCAGCTTTGGCCAGGAGCTGTGGGCGATTCTGTGCTCTTTTGGCAGCTTTCATTGATTCAGGCGACGGAGTCTACCTGCTTGACTTTGGCCTTTCTGAGATTCAGAGACCTTTCCGTACTTTCCTCTGATAGTCCTAGAGTGGGACTGTACTGTGTACTTGGTTTCTTGGTATTTCCGGCTCCTGCGCCTGGCACCCCCCACCTTCGACGCCCCTGCTTGGGCTGGTCTTTTGCTTCCCGCTGGGGATTGGAGTTTGGAATTTTCTGATTCCTGGTTACAATGGCAGACACGGAGTACTGCTAGGAGGAGGATGCTGTGTATGGATATCAGGGCCAGCAAGAATTCTATGAAGGAGAATCCATGGAGGATATCATAGATAATAAGCTAGACGCCAAATTAGATAAGGCCCTTTCCTCGGCCCTCTCCCCTTTGGCCGAGAAGTTGGATTTGCTGGTCCCGGGTAAGCCTCTGCCCATTCCGGACAAGGATTCCCTTCAGCCCCCCCTAAGAAGGCGGCTCTTGACCTGTCCTGGCCTCATGCCCAATCATATGAAAAAATTTACAAATCCAAAGAGTCCCGATCTCAAGACAAACCTGTTACCTCTCCCCCCACCTCCCCCCTGAATGACACCTCCACAGACACTGGCACCGATACCGATTCCTCGGATGCCGCTCCCTGCAAACGCACTAAAAAGCGTAAGCATACTTCCCCGGTCATTCCCACTCCCTTTTCATTTGACCCGACTGACATTGTCCACCCCAGATCATCCGACTGGGTTCCCCCTCCTGCTGTGGCGGCATATCTGGAGACCCATCTCCGCAAGGGGTTCGATAAAGAAGTTCGTTCCCTCCTTAAATCAGAATGCCCACGTCCCGATTTACCCCACAAGGTGGCTATCACTCCGGACATAGACCCCTCCATGACCACCTTTCTTAAAAAGTATAAGAAGGACCCGAAGAAAGGGATTGATCGCGCGCTCAGAGCGTGCCAAGATAAGGTCCTGGACCTTTCGGGCCCTTTGGCCAAAATCCTGGAGTTGGCCCTGCAAGCGCAAGAGACTGGTGCCGCCATCCATCCTGAGGTTTTGGCGGGCTGGGCTCAGAGGGCCATTTGTATGCTTGGGAACGCGAATTGCGCTCTTGCCTCTGAACGACGGAAGTCCGTCCTTCTTCGAATCGACCCCCAACTGGTGGAATTGGCTTCCTCGGAGCCGGGTCCTTTGGCGGAAGGACAATTGTTTGGAGACAATTTTGTTAAGGACATTGCCAAGTTCGTAAACACTTTTGCATCCCTGGACAAGTCTCAGGCCTCACTGAAGCGTGTTCTACATCAGGTCTCTGGTAGGGCCGGGCGTGGCAGAGGACGCTCGACCGGCCGCTACTCAAATCCCAGTCCTCAAAGAGGCTACGCCCCTAGGCGGGGAAGAGGGTACACGCAAGAACCGGACCAAGCCGGATTTTACCCGTCAAGATCACGCGGCTTCAGGGGCCGCTATAACAGAGGGGTCAATCGAGGCTACAAGAACTTCGATAACCAATCTTCCGGTAAGTCCCTCTCTTCCTTTACTTCCGTTAGGGGGAAGATTGCGTCATTTTGTCAAGAATTGGACAATTCTCACTTCAGATGTGTGGGTTCTTCCGACCGTCCAGAGTTACGAGATAGAGATGGTGTCTTGCCTCATACAGCCCTCCCCCCCCCGTCCTCTCCTTTTTTCCCATTTGGAACAGAGTTTTATAGACTCAGAACTGAACGAGCTTTTGGCGAAACAGGCCATTGCTGCGGGACCCTTCCTTCCGGGAGGCTTCTGCAGCAACGTCTTTCTTGTACAAAAGAAAGGAGGCGGTCAGCGCGTCGTGCTGAATCTGAGAGATTTCAATCCCTTTGTGACGTATCGCCACTTCAAGATGGAAGGCATCCATCTTTTACGAGACCTTCTCTTAGAGAATGATTGGATGGTCAGACTGGACCTGAAAGATGCCTACCTGACGGTCCCAGTCTGCCCATCACATCAAAAGTTTTTGCAGTTCCCCTGGAAAGGGCGTTGGTTTTGTTACGAGGTACTTCCGTTCGGGCTGTCCTCAGCCCCTTGGGTGTTCACCAAATTGCTCAAGCCAGTGATCTCCCGCCTCCGGGAGATGGGAGTTCGGCTGATTGTCTATCTCGACGACATGCTGCTCCTGGCCCAGGACCGGTCCCTTCTTCTCACACACTTGGAGTGGACGACGTCCTTATTGCAGAATCTGGGATTCGTGATCAATACCAAAAAATCGGTGCTGATACCGAATCAACAGATGGAGTTCCTAGGCTTCCTGATAGACTCGGTCTCAGCCCAGCTTCTCCTCCCCCTTTCAAAAATCAGATCTATCAAGAGAGAGATTACAACCACCCTTGCCAAAGAGAAGATTTCTTTGAGGGTGTTGGCACGAATTATGGGCCTTCTGGCCTCGTCGATTCAAGCCATCTTCCCCGGCCCTTTGCATTACAGAGCTCTACAGAGACTCAAGATCTTTTACCTGCAGAGGAATTTTCACTACGATCATTTGATCCCTCTCTCCCCCGAGTCCAGGGAGGAACTTCAATGGTGGCTGGACCACAGGTCGGCCTGGAACGGCCGAGCAATTTTCGGCGCAGCCCCAGATGTGGTGGTAGAGTCCGACTCCAGCCAGTGGGGCTGGGGCGCTCGCTGTGGCGAGTTTACCACAGGAGGACGTTGGTCAGCAGATGAACTATCGCTTCACATCAACTGTCTAGAGCTTCTGGCAGGGTCCTTTGCCATCAGATCTATCTCACCGCTGAAGAGCAATTGTTGTATTCTCCTTCGGATGGACAATGTCTCGGTGAGATACATCAACCGATTGGGCGGGACGAGATCCCGGATGTTAGTGCACATTGCGAAGGAATTCTGGCACTTCTGCCTGGATCTCAAGATCTCCATGGTGGCGGAATACCTTCCCGGGAAACTCAATCAGGTGGCGGATTGGCACTCCCGCTTTCTCCGGGACTCCAGCGACTGGAGACTCCATCCATCGCTGTTTTCCCGGATCATGTCTATGCGAGGCCCGTGTCGGATAGACCTGTTTGCCTCGCCCCTCAATGCCCATCTTCCCCTGTTTTACAGTTGGAGACCGGACCCGATGGCAATGGGGACGGACGCGTTCCTTCACCATTGGGGCAACAGAGGAATTATGCGTTTCCACCGTTTGCACTGATCCCGAGAGTAGCGGCGTTGCTACGCCGACAGAAGGCGACAGTTGTGTTGGTAACCCCATTTTGGTCGACTCAGTCGTGGTTTCCCACACTGTTGGAATTGTCAATAGACCTCCCCTTCCGGCTCCCAGTCTTCCCTACGCTTCTGCAGGACCCAGTGGGAACGTGCCACCCCCTGGTCCTGCAGAACCAACTGTCAGTGATGGTATGGACGCTCTCCGGAGACATGAACGCCTTGCAGGCCTTTCACGAGAGGCTTCCAGTTTTATGAAGCAGGTGTGGGCTCCTTCCACCCGAAAACGATACTCTGCTTCTTGGAAGAAGTGGGTGGGTTGGTGCCTTTCAAAACAGGTGGATCCAGTGGGATCAAATATAACCGAGGTACTAAATTTTTTATCTGAGTGCGCGACGTCCGGCCTGGCTTACAGGTCGGTTAACAATTTCAGGTCTGCTATTTCTGCTGGTCACGACCACATAGACGGTAAACCTGTGGGGATGCATCCCTTGGTATGTAAGTTGCTTAAAGGTGTGAGTGTGGCCAACCCTCCTCGGCCCAGGTATTCCACCATGTGGGATGTTAATAAGGTGCTGAATTTGTTGGAATCCTGGCCCGATAATGGTGATTTGTCTTTGAAACAGCTTTCTGCCAAGCTTACCATGCTGTTGTGCCTCATTTCATGTCGGAGGGTTTCAGATGTCAGGGCTTTGGATTTAGCTGGGAGGATGTTTTCACCCCAGGGTGTATCCTTTGTCATTACTAGGCGTACCAAGACCATGTCTCGCTCAGTTGATTATCCGGCCTTTCTGCACAACGGCAAGCTGTGTGTTCTTCAATGTCTTAAATGTTATGAGGAGCGTACTAGTGCACACAGAATCGATCCTCTGGGGCAGTTGTTGATCTCTATTCAAAAGCCATTCAAACCAGTCGCTGCTGCTACCTTAGCCAGATGGGTCAGGTGGATCATGTCGGAAGCCGGCATTGATACTTCTGCTTATGGGGCACACTCTGCGAGGGGTGCGATGGCTTCTAAGGCTTACCTACTGGGTTCTCGCTTGGAGGACATTCTGAAGGCAGCTGACTGGTCCTCAGATTCAATGTTTGAATTGTTTTATTATAAACCGATTCCTCATGTTTCTGATGCTGTGATTGACGAGCTTTAATGCGAGCTTTGAACCAGCATAATCAGAAGCCTCCGGTCCTGCCATAGAATACAAAATTGTCTAGCTATCGCGACAAGAATTTTAGATTCTATTAAGGACACGGAGGTGAAAATTATCCCACCCGTTGGGAATGTTATGCAACTGTTGTTGATTGCATGACGTTGTCTAACCGTTTATACCCACCCTTAAATGATCTAGGTTGTGGAAGAATTTTTTCTCAAACTTCCTTTTTCTGTTTTAGGAAACGACTCCAACAAGAGTTGATGGCCGTCTGTGGATTTGGCTGCCGCATCTTCCGGATGGAGGATAACTTTCGCTGTTTGGATTTTCTCCGTTGAGAATTATTTATGGAACTGTTTCTCCGTTGAGAACTAAGACTTGTTCAATGTGACGAGACTGTTAAAGACTGTTTGCGCAAAGAAAGAGGAGGCCTGATTAGTGTCTCCATGTTATATATGCTTACTACCATTGTGATTGGTTGTTGTAAGAGAGGCGTGGTTCAAAGCCTCATGGGAAATGTTGTTTTTTACATTTGTAGTTTCATTTTCATTGGCTGTTGTTTGTGCAGTAAAGAAATGAGAAAGCATAATCCTCGCCTCCGTGTACTTAATAGAATCTAAAATTCTTGTCGCGATAGCTAGAAAATTTTGTATTCGTCACCTTCTTTTCAGGAGCATCGGGCTGGCTGCCTCAGATTCTCCATAGTTCTGCCACGATGACTTTCTCTGACAGCCCCCTCGCATGAGCACCAGGTACGTTACACATAGACATTCATTTATTTTTAGGCACTGGGAGATTTTGATCACCTAAGTGATTTGCCCAGGATCACAGGAGGTTGAGCGGACGCGGAGACTCAAGCCTGGTTCCCCTGCTTGTAATTTATAAATCGTAGTCACAAAGACAATTTATTATTAGCACCCTAAAAATAAACAGCACTAGCTTACAGCCGCATATTCGAACACTGGCGATGGCGGCATTGGCATACCATAGAAACACGATCTTTAACATAGAAAATCAACCACACAGAGTTTACCTTTTACTCCATGGCCCGCTGTTTCTGTGACTTGGAGCGTGCTTGTTATTAAGGCCGGCCCAGGACATTTCCAGTGGCGAGGGGACTCACAAGGTGAAAGAATGAGGGGTCTTGCCTGCAGCACTCCCTCATGTGCAAAACTGTTAACACGTGCTGAGAAGTGATAAATACCGGAATTAGGAAAAACAGCGGAACTGAACTAACCCACGCCACCAGAGCTATCCAATGAAAAAGCAGCCTAACGTTGCGAAGGTGACAGCAGTGCTGCAATCGCTGCCACCCACTGCACTGGTTTGCTGTTGGCCAGCCCCACCACTTCCCCTTAAAGTAAATGAGGCTCTGCTGACCACGCCCTAGGGCCCTTCAGAAGCACCCCATTCCAAGCCCATTCACTGCTGCTTGGTGCAGCCACTCCCATCAGGCTGACATCAGTCTCCTAGCTTGTGCCTCGAAGGCAAGGAATTATCCTCACCCAGTTCAGCACATAAGTACTAGGAGGGTCCGGCTAAACAAAAAATGACAACGATACATATTGATATTAAAATGTTTCACGAATCTGAAGAAGTGGCAGTGGAGCACCAAGCAGTAAGCAATGAGCATGCCATTTAAACTAAAGCTGCTCCATGTTGGTGGTGTTCATTTTCTCCCTTTTCTCCGCTCCAAAGCTGGGAGGGCAATGCCCCCTACACCCATTAATACCAGCCACACTGGCACATTGTACTTATATTATCAAAAATACTTTACCGTTATGAACATATTTAATTCTATTCGCCTCACCACTTTCAAAAATTAGCACCCGGCCCTGGTCACCTCACAAAAATATAAAGAAACGTAGGTTAGAAAGTCTCTGCTGATCTGTAGAAGATAATGGGATTAAAGGTTATAACCTGGGCAGTAGCAGATGTGGGCAGTAAATTGGGCAAACGTGAAAAATGGAAAAGTCATTCACACCTACCAAAAATGGAAGCTAAGGTTCTGTAGTCTAGAACAGCGATTCTTAAGTTCTTAACCTTCCCATTTAATTTAAATATCAGATTTTTTTTTTTTGTTTGTTGAATTCAATAAAGCATTTAGTAATGCACGCATTTGTTTGATAAATGCTTATTTCCGTATTTAGGTATATTGTTTTGCTGTTCAAATAATTAATAAATGCTTAGCCCAGGGTCCCAGATTCCAATGATGACTCAGGGGCGGATCCCTGGATCTCAATAATGATTCAATGGGGGCACCTGGTTTCCAGTAATGATTAAGTAGTGGTCCACAGACGTCAAAAGGTAAAGAACCTCTGGTCTAGAATAAGTGAGTATTACGAATATCAAAAGTGAATATGCCTCAAACGGTCTAGGTCAGAAGAATCGGTTAACGAAAATATCAGCACATAGTTATATCATTAGAAAATCATCAGTGTTAATGGGTGGAATTGCCTGTGCATGCCTTAAGCTGTAAGTAAGGTCTGCAGTCAAGAAATGGCTTTTTCAGTCATGCAGTCTGTTACCCATGTCCGCAGATTGCATGTTTTTAATCTTGTACAAGGGGGAGCTTATGCTGCTGCAGCTTATTGGATATGTGTCCTATGTGAAATTAAATGTTCACAAGGGCAGCCATCTTGTGAGTATGAAAAAGGATTCATTGTTGCAAAAGGCGATTAATTATTGGCCCTGCAATGTCCAGAAAGCTGCCCTTTAGGGCATGTCCATTTGTAGGAAGGAAATCCAAATCTAAGTGAAATCACTATATGCATTGTTCTCTGACCCACAAAATGTGTGAGAGAACGATAGGCTATTATAAGGTGATGTTTGTACAGGTTGAAGGGATAACACAAGTGAATGGCAATAGAAAGCATATTGGTATACCAAGGAGTATTATTGATTCATTCAAAAGTAATTGTTCATTACAAAGTTACAGAACATTTTAGAGGCACGTGTTACATTGTGCTTCTCTCATTGTATAATGCTTAATATTACAGTTCGATGTAGTAACACTGATGAAGTTTTCTTCACTGGTATTGTAAAATATACAATATTGTATGAATTAATTTGGAATAATTACGTTAAGTAAGAGACTCACATAGTAACTCATCACATAAGGATTCAGCATGCATTGTTGGCTACTGATTGATAAGTGCATTCTAACAGGCCTTTTTGACTTAACCATTATCCAAATTTTGATGTTAAGAGAATATGAATATGGTGAGCCTAAGGAAGACTTATCCCTAGACCCAGGGAGAGCTGGCTTATAAATAAACAAAATGGATTACTGCTTCTTTATTGAATGTGTATTTGTGTTATACTGTATCTATGTATTTTCACTCATTCTTTTTCAATAGTTACAGATTTCTACATCTGAGGGGTTTGGGAATGTGGTCCATGGTAAAGAAACATTGGGCCTGATTCATGAAGGTAAATTTACACATGTAGGTTTACTCATGTGTAAATCGGCTACTTTACCTACGTGGAATTTACACTTTTTTTTGTTATTCGCCACTTCCAAATGTAGATTTACACCCAAGTACAGACTTACATGTGTCCACCCTCGAGTGGAGGCTGCTGCAATAGGATTTATGAGTGCAACGTTTATACTGATAACTTTTCACACGTTGGAGATCTCAGTCACCAGGGTGGATATCTCTTTATGGGAACGCATATGGAAAAATATAAACGTTTATCATTCTGTAAAAAAATAATCAGAAATATGTTAAAAATGCAAATGTAATTTTTTAAAATATTTTTTATAAATCTACAACTTAAAATATTAGGATAAATGTGGCAGCACATTTAAATATTAAATTAAATGTGTATTCAATTATGAATTAAAATATATTTATTTATTATATAAATAATAGTGCTTTAAAATTATTTTGATTGTTTATTTGTATTTGAAATGCATCGTTTTGTTAAAAAGTGTGTGTAGAATTTAATTATTTAAAATTTATAAACAAAGGTAAAGTTTTTGGTTTTTTAAAAGTAGGTTTTTCTATTAAAATAATTATTTAATATAGGTGTTTGAGTGCCTGGATCTCCACACCGAAAAGAGAGGTGAGGCAGAGGTCTCTGCCAGCAGGTTTGTGAATAGCACTTTGTAGTAAATGACTAGTAGTACAGTAGGACTATTAAAAATGCAACAATATGCAGTTCTTGAATAGGCCCCTACATGTCTTGGTGTGTTCATGGTATTGGAAGTGGTGTCCCAAGATCTTTTTACGAATGTTCCAGAAGTGATATCTGACATAGTTGTGTATTTGTTCCATTTCTGTATTTAACGTGTGTGTTATTTACATGCAGGTTCCATATGAAACAGTTAGGGCATGTGTAAAATCCCAAAAGTCGGATAAAAGTAACTTTTTGTTGGTTTCGTTAGTCGATAAATTCTGATTGCCATGAGAAATATTTGAAGCTTGTGGTTCTTCCGAATCCTCATTTTGAATCTGTGGAATAGCAGAGATGATAGGTTGTTTCATAAGAAATGACAGCATTTTTGAAATATATTTTTTGTATGTGTTGATTACCTTCATGCCATTTTTTGATAAATTAAATGGGTTCTGTATTGGGTTTCCATTCTCCTTTGTTGGTTTGAAGAGTAGATCTGTTGATGGACTTAATTTCTTGAGCAGTGTTTGCATGTTGCTCAAGCCATAGCCTCTGCTAGGTATACAATCCAGAAATTGTTGGATTTTAGTTTCATATACTGTTGTTATAAAAGGCAAAACACTGAATAAAGATGAGTAGTCTTTATTAGATCTGCACTACCAACTGGTTCCAGTCAGCTGGAGACAGCTGTGGAATCTTCATTCAACAGACAAAGGAACATTCTAAGGGACAGGGGAGGAGAGAGGGAAAGGCACAGGCAGGAATGAACCAAGTGGATTACAACAACGGTCTCAAGAGATGCATGATGTAAGTTTTGATGTTCAAGCATTCTCATTTATGCGTGTGATGTACTGTTGTAATAAAATGATTGAATTATATTTCCTTGCCAAATCAGTTTAATGTCATGCTATATTTTCCTATCTAGCAGGGAATTCTCAAGAATCTAAATAAGCCCGTAAGTATAAGGAACAAAGCTACACTCAAAATGTATTAATAAGCACATGCAGCAGGAAGGCACAAGTAAACTGCAGATTTGTTCATAACAAATTTCAAAAACTCCATGTGATCGAATTGTATTTGTCTCGAAAAACTCCATGCAATAATTTTGCAATAAAAAAATTATCTGAAAAGTATTGGAATACGTTTCAACATATTGTACAAAATAAATCTCTGTTTCCACAATATTTTCTTCTGAGATCATCTAACATTAAGGGATTTAACAGAAAGGGATTGTTTACTGCACACTCTGCCCAAACAAGCTTTATTGAAACGACACAGAAAAATGAGAGACTTGGCAGGTTTCCCTGTTCTAAATGTGTTCATTATAATAATGTCAATAAAGATAAATTAGTTAAAAGTTGACAGGAAAAAGCTATTAGTTTCCTCACTTTTAAACTTCATATTTCGTGTATTGTGTTGAGTTCTTCTTCAGTTTACTATAATTGGGAAAAAATGCAAAGCCAAAGTCAGATGGTCAATACACAGGAGCAATGTTTGTGCTTGCAACATGAGCTCACCACTTGCTACACATTAACTGATGCAACACAATATACATCAAATGTTTTTACAGATAAAGAAAGCAGTCACTGGCATGATTGGCTACAACTGGGAAAATGAACTATTGAAAAAGGTAGAGAGAAATATTGAATTTGTGAACATCAAGCCTAAAATCTGAAGGAAAAACAAATTTATATTTTTTCTGTAGTGAACTATCGTAGCACTAATTAAATATTCCCTGAGCATGCGATTTCCTACTTGTCACCTGACTGTATGTAATGGCAGCATGTTTGGCTGCCAGCATCCCACCTACCAGCCAAACAAAGTTATATTCCTGCATGGTGAGTGGGAATAGGTTTCTTTTTAAATTGTTTATATGACTTTCATGGACGTTTTTATATCTGTTTTTTATTAATTTGAATAAAATGTAAGTAGTTGTTCTTATCTTCTCAAGTTATTTTGTTTTAAAGTACTTTACAGCACAAGTTATAGTTTCTTCAGATAAGTATAACTATAACTGCTGAAATGTTATTGTTTTGTGTGTATAAAATGAAAACCTAACTATAGCGTCTTGGTAACGTTTGTTTTCTTCAGTGAATTTCCAATGTTTTTTAATTCTATTTCCTAACTATAATGCCCCTGTAACGTCTGGTTTGTTCATTGAAGGTCAATGTTGTTTTAAAGTACAGTAATATTTAATTTCCATATATTAATCCAACTGACGCCACACATGTGCAGCCAACCCTCAGCATGCATCCAATCTGCTGCTGTGCAGAGCTTTTGGCCGTGCGTCGCAGGAGGTTGGCTGCAGGACCTGGGGTTGACTGCATGTGGCTAAAACGCCACATGCAGTCAACCCCACACCATGCACGGCCTACAGCAAAGCCCTGAACCAACTTCATGCATGCAGCCAACCCCATGCTGCACACAGTCTCCGGCGGCCAGGCCCGGTGGCCAACCCCCAGAGGTAGCCAACCCTGGAGGGGGCATGCAGCCCCCCTTCCCGGGCTGGTTTTAACCCTGGTGACCACATCCCTAGGGCCCTCCACATTTTTTAATGGAGTGTGGTACATAGCTCCCCTCCCGGGCCGTATTTGGTCCAATGGACCCCATTTCCTATCACGAAGAGCCCATTTATTAATTAATGCGGGAGGGAGCATGCAGCTCCCTCCCTGGGCTGATTTTAGCCCCTGAGACTCCATCTCTCAAAGCCCTGGCCATATTAACAAGGGGGAGGGGGCATGCAGCCCTCATACCCTGGCCAATAATGACCCCAAGGGTACCATCTTACGGGGCCTGGCCAATAAAGGGTGAGTGCCCTGGATACCCACTTTATGTTTGTTGGGGGCTGTGTGGATAGCCCCAAAGCCTCCAGCAGGCGATGGCAGTGCTACCGCCCTCAGGGAGCAGCAAAAATGCTGCTCCCTGTGGGTGTGAGTAATTTTTTCATCTGTTTCCCTGCCTGCTTAACAGAGGCAGGGAAACAGATGAAAAGTCCGCTCCCAACAGGAAGGAGCATTTTTCATACTCCCGCCAGCTGGAAGCAGACTTAGGGGCACATGCATCAGGCATACATTTTGTGATCCTAAAATAGCGATTTTTACCGAATCGTTATTTTGGAATCGCAAAATGCAATGCATGTAGGAATCGCAAAACAAATTGAAATTCCTTAACATTATCTAATCACGATTCAGAAATTGTGAATCGCTATTAGCTAATGTGACTCCATTCATTTCTATGGGCCTACATGCCCCAAGGAATGAATGGTAATGCATTCGCAAATTGCGATTACCAAATTGGTCATCGCAAATTGAAAATGCAAGTACAAGGGTGCCCATAGGCCTAAGGCCCCCCTAAAACACACCCTTGAAAAAAGGAAGGTGTGCACCTGTAAAGCATGCACATGCCATAAGGGCATGTGTGCCCTACATGGTAGGTACTTTGAAAAATGCATTTTTGTGCACTTTTCATACCATGCACAAATGACCATCAACTTGAAGTTGATGGCAATCATTATTGTTTCCTAAATGCACAGTTCACATTTAGGTAAGGCTACATGCATCGCCTTTAGGGAATCGCAAATTGCGATTCCCTAAATGCATTTGCAATTTAGGTAATCTGCAAACATTTTGATTACCTAAATTGCGAATGACAAATGGTTCATGCATTGGAAAAGTTCGTTTTCCATTTGCAAATGGGCCGATTCTGAGAATCAGCCCGTTTGCGAATGGAAAAAGGCTTGAAGTATCTGCCCTTAAGGGCCTTATTTTGAGTACAGCGGTCCTGCGGACCGTCATATTCATGCTAGCAGTTTGACCACTGCCACACTGTGGGTCCATCCGCAGTATTCTGAGTGTGGCAGGCAAACCACCACGCGACCACCGGCTCTGCTGAAATCAAGGACCCTGCTGGGCTGGTGGTTTGAAACCGGCTTGAATGTTTTGATGGTGCCAGTGTTGACACCGCATATTCCAAGTTGCCTTTATCTCACTCTTTTCATGGCAGTGAGACCGGTATGAAAAGGGTAGCGGAGAGGCAACAGCCTCCTGCTGGATCTAGGCCTGGGGGTGCATGTGGGGGGTGCATGTTGTGCCCCACGGTAATTACACCCCCGTTCCTGCATTGGGTGGCACGTATCAAGTGCAGTTAAGGACCAGTTGCACAGTGTACACAAGCCTAGTTAGTTTTCCTTTCTGTGCTTTGGATCCACGTGAGCCCTAGGATGGAACAAGTAGGCCTGCTCCACATCATGGGAGTGTGGGTGACGTGTTGTCCGGGACTGTCTGGTTTGCATGTATTGTTTTTCCTAAGAATGCTGGCCTGCAAAGGCTGTGAATGGATTTGACATTTAAAGACTAAGGTTTCTCTTCTAAATTAATAACCTTTGGGGTGCTTGAAGAGCTATGTCTTCTTATGGCTCCAATCCAAACCTGTTTTACCCATCTATAAAACAGTGGTACTTTTCATTGATCTGTGCAGGTAATCCAGACATAGAATAAATGTGTAAGTGCAGGATGTTTAATATATGTATGCTTTACTCACATCAAATTTGCGTGCATGCACTTATCCTTATTTTATTGCCTGCAAGTGAGTTTTAAAAATGCTGTGCTTTTAAATTCTCTGGGTGAGGACAGCTGATGACATAAGGAGGCTGGGGCAGAGTGTGTCATAATCACGCAGGTTACTTTTTTAGGAACATTTCTACCCAGTTTAATAATATGATGCATTTGTGATGTCACTTGTCCTATACTCAGGTGCTATTCCAGTACAGTGTGTTCCATTAAGGTAACGGGGAACAGAGGTATCCCATGCCCTTGCACATTGAGCCCATACTATAAACCCTATTGCTTTCCCTAAAAATCCTTTACCAACATTGGCTTTAAAATTAATTATTTGCATCCTTTTTAACTACATTTTAAGGGGGTGTTGGAACTAGCCCTTTTTTCAGGGTTATCCCCAAACATTTTGCCTTCCTCCTGTCTTTTTTCTGACCTGTTTTTGGTGGTTTAAAACTCTGGGTACTTTACCACTGCTGATCAGTGCTAAAGTGCATGTGCTCTCTCTAGTAAACTTGGTAAGATTGGTATACACCTGTTTGGCATATTGAATTTACCTGTAAGTCCCTTGTACAGTGGTATCCTATATACACAAGACATGTTAATTAAATGCTACTAGCAGGCCTACAGCGCTGCTTGCGCCACCTACCCAAGTAGCCTTTCAAACCTGTCTCAGGCCTCTGCCAGTGCAGTGCCTGCATGTGCAGTTTTCTGCTGCAGTGACATGGCACTTAAAGTTTTTGCCATGTCTGAAACTCCCCTTTTACTACATATGTCAGCCCTAAGGTAGGCCCTAGGCAGCTCCAAGGGCAGGGTGTTGTGTAGGTAAAATGTAGGACACATGCCTTTGTTGTGTGGCATGTCCTGATAGTGACAAACAGCCTATTTGGTTTCTCACTGCTGTGAAGCTGCCCTCTCATAGGTTTGAATTGGGAATTCCCTGATATGGGCTTTAGGGTAATTTCTGATGTGAAAGGGATAGTGTGGCCATGTTTGGTATGCTTGAAAAATTTGTGATAAATCCTGCCTATTGGTGAGAGCGTTTTTGTCATTACTATTTTATTAATACCACTTTTAGAAGTGGGCATTTATGTGTGCTTATGACTCTTTGTGCCCTGCCTGGTTGTGTATTCACTGTCTGGTTTAGCCTGACAGGAGAAGGGGTTGTGCATTTACTCTAAACAGTCACAAGAGGGGGGTTGAGATGTGTTCTGCCATTCCTGGGTGACTCAGTGCTGGCCTGAATATGCCTGGTCTACATTTAAAGAGTGGTGGGAGGAGTTGCAGCTGCACCTGAATAGGGCTGTGCCTGACTTTCACAATGCTGTCTTCAACACCTATAGTGTGTCTGGAGCCATGGCTTGGGATTGAGTGGGGATGTCGTGCACTTCTGAAAGTTGTTTGAAGTGCTCCCAGATGCTGCTGGCACTATAAACTGCACCAGAGGAGACGTTTCTATGCTGCCAAGATAAACTGGCACTTAAGCTTTTCTTTGTTGTGCTGATTTGCTGGAAGGACTGCCTATTTGCTGGCCTGTGGCCACAGGGGTGTTCTGGCCTGTTCCCAGCTTTCCTGAATCTGCGCACCCCCAGTGCTATGAAAGGAGCTCGATTCAGAAAAGGGGGTGGTGATGAACAGAGTGTCTGAATTAAGCAGACCACTCTTACCCAGTCCAAAGATCAGGGCTTGATCCATCACCGTTATTTATCTCACTGCACCATCCCAGTTCAGAACCTGGCTATATGCAAATCAGTCTGTCCCTGGCCCAGTGCATCATGGGAACAGGGCAGACTAAACTACCAAGCCAATTCTTCACCAGAAAGGAGACAAGCTACCGGGGACCGGTTTCTGGCATTTCAGCCGTCTTCGGCCAGGCTTGCTTGAATCCTGATGGTGCAGTGAGAAAGGGACTCATGTCTGAGTATACCCTGCCACACCTATAGTGGCCCTTTTCTGAATCATGAAAGGAGCTCAGCGCGAGCTGTACGCAGTGGACTGCTCCTAATTGTTTTCCCTCTAGCAGGGGCTTCATTATTTTGCCTGCAAAGCGGAGCGAGGAGAGCTGTGGCAGGAAAAGTGTGGGTGGTGAACTTTTCCCTCTGAGAGAGGCTGGTGGTGGTATTTTACCTGAGAGCATGGAGAGCACTTTCAACTTTGTCCACAGTCAGTGTGTGAGTGCTTCATGGAGGCCATGAGCATGTGGAGGGCTGCCTTCTTCTCCCATGTGGAATGTGGCCGGAGATGAGTACGGCTGTGGCAGCAGGTGGTAGCCTCCTACATAGACCTTAGCCACAGCAAACACGTTACTTAGGCCACCGGGGAGCCACCAGTGATGTCAGCACCACCTTCCTGCAGCGAGACACAGTGTGTTGTAACCAGGGGCGGGCCAGGCCCTCCAAGCCCATTTAGTCCTGCCCTGCCCACAGAGCATGGCAGTAGAAATCCGGCACAGTGCTCCACAAGCTGCAAGATCGGGCCCCCATGGATCTGAGGAGAGCTATTGTTACTCCTGGAGCCAAGCGGGTGAGTCGGGCTCTGTGGAGTGGTAGCTGTCCCATGCTCCTTTGCGGGTGGCTCTGCAATTTTCAAGGCGGCCAGTGGGCCCCAGGGAAAGATGGAGTCTTCCCCCCCGCTCTGCATATCGGCCCCCTGGTACCGGGCCACTACTTGGGTAATAGTTACGCCACATGTTTGCAGATAGCTACTGTTGATTAATGCAAAGGCAGACCCTGCAGTGTGCAAATGCCCCCTCGATGGGCTGTATGGGGGGGCACGTACTCTAGGAGATGGGCTTCACCTACTTGATAAACTCAATTTCGACCATTCTCCTAGCCTGGAGGATCAAAGGAGGGTTCCCCTGAGGTGAGAGTGCCCCTCCCCATCTATTGCTGATGACGCTCACTGGGAGAGAACCTGGATGGGCCCCCGATTAGGAACTTGTTGCCTTGAGAAAAACATTACTCAGAGTACTGTAATCCCAGTTATAGACGCACAGATGCTGCTGTGCCCGGTCTCCCTGTGAGGAGTACCGTGAAACATGTAAGGCAAGCGCAGGAGCACTGTCATAGGTTTCTGCTGCACTGCACGCTCTAATGTTGGTGTATGTATCATTTTATTCCCTAACCTGCATTTTATGCCCTGCGGTAATGTTGAAGATTGTAGTGGTGATTCATGTTCATGTTCCCTTACATGCTACATTTCATGTTTCTGCGTATTGGTTGTTTTATGCTTTACCAGGAAAGGATAATGAGCATTATTTTAAGGTATACATTATATGCACACTGATGGTGGTTTTATAACGTGTGCAACCTATAAGGATTTACTGGATTGCACTAACTTGTAATCTTATGACATTTGCCTGTTTGGTAAAGTGATTTATATGGTCTATAGAACGTCATGTGCCTATTGGTACATTGATTTATGTGATTATGGTCTAAAGCGTTTTATGTACAACACAAAGGATATTTTTATAAAACCTTGTGTGGAGTCTCTTTTTGTAGTGTGCCTAGTGTGTCACTGGTGCTAGTGTGTGTTGTGCATATTGCCTCTGGGATAAGCCTACCTGTTCTGCCAAGCTACCAAGAGGGTGAGCAGGGGTTATCGTGGGTCTTCAACTCTCTTACAATGACTAGAGTGGTGGGTTCTGCCTGGCTTAGGTGCATACCCTAGCCAACCAGAAATGCAATTTCTAACAAGGGGATATAAGGTGGGGGGGAATTCCTACCATCTCCTCCTCCCTCCCCCTTATATCAGTTTTGCTCGCTGGCTTTTCTCAATCACTAAGTCCAACACACCTCCAACTTTTTTGCTCCAGCACTTTGAAAAGTCATCTGCTAACACTGGCTTCTGGCCTCTACTGGAATGAGTCCTGATCCCCATGAGGTACCATCAGGTTCTGGCCCCATTGGCTGGAATGACTGAGGGCTCATCTTAAAGAAAAAGGTAAAAATTCTGAAGGTTTATCTCCTTTAAAACCGCAAATGCGTGAATTCCTGCCGACACTCTGCCACTCACAAAGAACTGATTACAAGGCGTTCCAGTGGTACCTGCTGGTCGCTCCAACCGCAATTGTACATAACTACTGGCAACACAAGACTTGCACTTCATGCTGATAGCGACGGTCCATGACAATCCACCAACAAGAGGTACCAGCAACGACTGGCTCTTTGTGCTTCAGCAATGACCATTCCCAAAGCCCTACCTGCCCTTCATGCGGAAAAGCTTCCTCTAACGCAAACAGAACTCTTCACAGCGGAGTTGAGAAGGTAAATCTTCACCAGGATTAACCTGGTCCCTGTATCTGACCCGTGCTCCATCACACTTGCCCTAAACATGTGCCTTTCCCCAAGGCTAGCGTGATGGATAACGGCAAGTGGCACTTTCTGCTTCTTGGAGCTATTTTCACTACAAAAAATATCTCTGGTTATACTGATTATATTTTTGTCATTCTGGTATCATTTTATTTATTAAAATGTATTCTATTTTTTTAAATTGGTTTGGGATATTTCTTGTGCTGTGTATTTTCTTAATTATTGCTTGTGTGTTGCATAAATACTTTTCACATTGCCTCTAAGTTAACCCTAACTGTGTTTGTGCCAAGATACCGGAGGGTTATCCACAAGTTAATCTAGTGACCTTTGTGGTTCACCCTGACAAGGTTTGGGCTTGTTGCCTGAGTGAGGTTTATCCCCCCTTCAACTATTAATAGAACCTATTACAGTGAGATACCAGCTAACTATAGAAGTGGATGAGACATGCAACACATGCCCTTTCCTACACCCTTGAACAGAATCTGCATATGAGGCGGTGGTTTAAATGACCTCTGAGGCAGTAAGGTTCAAAGTGAATGTAAACAGTGTAGATTGGCTAGAAATGGAATATACTTGTCCAAACAGCCTTTGAGAGATGATAAGGGCATTGTCTTTCAGTCTAGCCTCAAATCAAAGGGTTCGAGGGTCAGAAAACCTGTCATAGGTGTCTGAGCAAGCATACGGCCTTGAATCATTGCAAGTTGTTTCGTGGCTAGTTCAGCGGATAGAAGCGGATAGGCGTCTTGGTGCCTCCAATTAAGTCAGCTGTTTGAATCCTGTTAAAAACAAGTATTTGCAATGCAATTGGTCCCGCCTTTGGGACCTTATATGTATTTAGCTATGCAACCCATTAGCCTGACTGCTGAAACATCTACTGTTCTCTAACTTGGGAGGGAAAGTAAGCGCAAAACTGCGTGACATGCCAGGTATTGGAACACATGGAGAGAAATATTGCCTTTCAGCGGGAAACGATACCGTAATCCAAAACTCAGTTTTTATTATAAAATCAGGGCCTTCTGTGGTAATATCACTGAAAATAAAAGATTTGAAAAATATATTATTGTCTACGAGTGCTTGTGGAATACAATTTCTATGGACTGGAACCTAGAGAATGCTATAGTGATTCTGGTATTTGACTGTCTTCTGCTGGTCGTTTTCTTTCAGGTAAGAGAAATAGAGGCAGTTGCCAGAAAAATTAAAAAAAGAAAGTCCCTCAGCAGAAAGCAATTCTGGTATTTTACTGACCTCTGCTGGTAGTTTTCTATCAAGACAGTTAAATGGAGCCAGTTGAACAGGAGAAAAAGTCCCTAATCGGAAACAGACAAGTCGTAGGGCTGATCTCCAGAGCCCACAAAGTACATACCCATATAAGTATATACTAAAGTATATACAAGAGGTCTCGAATGCTCGACCTAATTACTCAGCATCAATACCTCTGGGGTTCAGTAAAAACATTTCTTCTGTATAATAAAGACCCTACAGCCTCAATAAAATATATCTTTTTACATGACTTTTCTGTAGCTTTTTGCAAACCATTTACAAGTAGGCAGGTGAATGCTTTAATTCTTGTCCTCACAGTCCAAGTCTGTGCAAGCCTTTTGTGCTCTGGGTGGACCAAAATTCTCTGAACAAGTTCACCTGGGCTTCTGATATCAGGGACATATCAGAAGGAGACTGATATGTATTGGAATCTGTGAATCAAGTGTTGTTTTCATGATAATAGGCATGATAGTGTCGTATGGTTACTACGTTTCTATATATTGTGTTAAGTTAGCATGTGCTTATTAAATGTTTAAACGCCATATTTTCTTTCTACTTCGGTTTGCACACGACACCTAATTGTTATTGCAGCTTTTAACCTAGACGAAAGATGGGATTTATTTGAGAATAATATGTTATTGCACTGGTATCAGTCGTGCTTGGTACACTTGGTACAACTGTCTGCACACTGAGAACTGCACACTCTCAGAATAACCTAACACAAGGTTGCTGCAGGCCTGATCCTCGCACCACGTTAGTCATAACACAAATAATGTTTGTGCCAACATTTGGCTCTACGTGGGTTTAAGATACAGTTACAAGGAATGAGAAAACACACTTGATGCTGAGCATGCTGAGAGCTGGTAGCTGTTGATGTGATCTCCTCCTACTGAGAATTAGAGGTATGGGTCCGCCCTGCTAAGAACCCAGATGAGACCTTCTTAGATATAATATAATATGCTAATTAGGGTGCGCGAAATATAGGTGACACAGAATTCTATAGATTTTTGCATCATAACATGTTATCACCTTTTGCTTACTATGGATTAGTGACTATGCTGCTGACTCTGATTTTTATAATATGTATGTTGATATTATACAAGATACTGCGTTTGAGAATGTTGCATTGAAAAATAAACATTTCAAACTTGCACGTGTTTTCTTTGCCTCCCAGTTTCGGTTTGGAATGATAATATAACGAAAGAGTGTTCATGTGTTCCACGATACCTGAGGTACTCTAAGTTCATGTTCTGGATTGTCTAAGTCATTGGGAAGTATTTACTACCGATGCGACACTGTAGCTAGCTTGGTAAGGGGATTTCTGAAACAAAGGTGAGTTGTGGGTCACCCTAACTCACCCAGGTTCTAGATCTCTGTGCACAGTTCTGTGAGAGAACGGAAACCCTGCGACATGGCGCCCAACGTGGGGCAAAGAAAACACGTGCAAGTTTGAAATGTTGATTGGCCTTATATCATGACACTCGAGTAGTATATCATTCAAACCTTAACGCCTACATTCCCGTTTCCGGAAAACTGCAGTGTCGGAAGAACCTACCTATTTTTGAAATAGGTCTTTTTCAAGCTTGAATCTATCTAAAACGGTTTCTTTGAATTGCTACCCAGTTGTGCTACAAAGTATTATTTGTTTTTTTCTAGTTCCTGTGCTGACATGGCACAAGCCGTGGACATCCCGCAGCATAGTCGCATCGCGGTGCGTGACCATTTGCGGATGTATGATGTTCCTCTAGAAGGCTTGGCTGTGGTTCTGGTGGTGAGTGCGGAACATGCTTACCCGTATGAACTGTTTTATTCGTGGGTGACATTTCCGCCGGTGGACGCTAATTCTGGTGTGTTCCACTCATACACTGCTTCAGATGTACCGATGTTCCTATTGACGCTTGGCAGCATGGAGTTTGGTTTGGTGGCGCCCTACCGCACGCTTTAACCGCTCCGAGGTTGGGTCCATTGTCCATTCCGGGCAATCCTTGGCCCGCTTTGGCTGGATTTACTCCTCACCCCCGACGTGCCACTTGTAACGTGGGAGATCTGCGGCGGCTTCATGAAGTCGCGGTGGAAGTGATTAGAGCGCTTGTTCATTACACTAGCCGTAATGTTCAGGACGCGGCCCCTAGGGGCGCACAGCTTCGTGCAGAACATGCTGGTCTGAAAATCAATCCAGTCATGGTTAATTCCGTGATGGGTAAAAAGCCCCAGGACAAGGATGATTTTCCGTTCTGGCTTGCTGAGAAATTCGGTCAGCTGGAAGCTGTGTTTCCCAACACGAGTCCGGGTGATAAGCACCGGATTCTTACACTAAGTTTGCCGAAAGATTTGGCTCCTGAACTTGTTGACTGTGAGACCTGGGGCAAAACTTTTGCAGCGGTCTATGCGAGGTGCTATGGCTCCCCGTCTGTGACCAATCTAGGTGGGGTCCTTAAACGTGTACAAGACGAACACGGACCAGAGTCGGCTGTTGAGTTGGGTATGCGCCTGTGTGGCTCCTTTGATGTAGTTTGCGATCTGATCCTTGCGAATGTCAAGGGGGATGCAGTGAACTTTCAAGTTGCTAACACATTGGCGTTGGTTCCCGAGGCCGAACGACCCCGACGGTTAGCAAGGATAATTGTAGCTGCGTACAAAATGGTTGGACGCAATGCAATGGGGGTTAAAGCTTTTCCTGATAAGGAGAAGAAACAGCCCCAGGGTCAGACATCGGACACTAGTGGTCAACAAAAGTCCAAGAAACAAAATTGGCCTAAAAAGCAGAATCAGGGTAAGCAACAACAACAACAAACACAGGTTTCTGCTCCTGCGTCTCCGTTGCCTGCGCAGTCGGACCGAGTTTATGATTTGCGCGACCGCGCGATGATTAAATCGCCTGAGAGGTTTCAGGCTTCTAACCAACGCTCTCCTCGTTCCTTTCAGGACTCATCGGCTCCGTCAACCGGTGGTGGAGGGAGCGGTAAGGGCCGGGGTGGCCAGCAAGGACGTGGTCAGCCCCGCCCGCGTGCCAGTGGAGATCAGCAGGAAGGCTCTACGCCCAAGAGACCACAGTTTGCCACGAAGAAAGTCGCTGCCCTGACCGCGCATCGTTATGCCCCAGATAGTGAGAACGCGGCTTCGGAATCTGACGTGGGCTCTGACCTTGCTGGACAGCGCAGCAGAGATTACCATAGTGAGAGAGGCCCTCCGTCCACTGTTGAAGGTGACAGCGACTGATTCTTATGTTGTGATTGAAACTGCTGATACGCATGTTGCTCCCCCTGAACGTCTTTTTGAAATTGTCCTGTTAATTGAAGGTGACATGCAGCGAACTGTAAAAGGGGTATTTTGGGAAAATCTCTCGTCTACGTATGATATTTTGCTTTCGGAGGCTGACTGGCCCCCACCTTTAGTTCTCGCAGCTCCGCGAGGGGAGGAGGTAATCCTGCCCAGCTTCGCGCACACTGTGCCGAGGGTGGAGGCGCTGCATTTTGCAGAAGAGTGGGCTCTGGCGCTTGCGCCGGCTGTGTACCGCAATCAGTGTGGCTGGGATAAATTGTCACCAAGCCACGAGATTCCTTTACGGTCGCAGCCACAGCCTCAACCTCAATATCCCATACGGCGTGAAGCGAAAGCTTCAGTCGCAGCTATCCTTGAACAATTGATATATCAAGGTGTAATTGAAACATGTGTGTCACCGATGAATAACCCACTTTTTACTGTGAACAAACCGGACGGCTCATATCGTTTGGTTTTGGATT
This sequence comes from Lissotriton vulgaris, assembly GCF_964263255.1. Classification (NCBI taxonomy): domain Eukaryota; kingdom Metazoa; phylum Chordata; class Amphibia; order Caudata; family Salamandridae; genus Lissotriton; species Lissotriton vulgaris. The sequence continues at coordinate 977,025,808 of NC_141693.1, forward strand.
ATAGGCATTTGAACTCGCATTGCAGTAACTGTGCAGTACAGAATACGCATGGCTCTGCGTTAGTGAAAAGTCTTGAGCGTAAACGGTTCAAAACCACGCTTGACATTTCCAATGGTTTTTATGCCCATAGATTAGACGGTCTAAGTTCCCAATGGACCAGTTTTACATGCGCCGGTGTGCAAAAAATGTTTAAACGACTCCCAATGGGCTACAAGAACAGTCCTGGAGTTTTTTCCGCACGCATTGTCTCTCTTTTGGAGAGCTTCGACCCAGTTGCTTGTTCGTATGGGGATCACATTTATCTCACAGACGACGATCTTTGGGAGCATCTGTGTCGAGTAAATAGCATAATTTGTAACTTTGCTGACATGGGTTACAAGTTTAACTTTGCAAAGTCGCACATTGCAGAGTACACAGTGTTGTTTCTAGGTTACGAGCTTAACAACGAAGGGAAGGGTTTAGCACCCCATTTCCTGGAGAAATGCGCACAATTACGCTCTCCGACAACACTGAAAAAATTACAATCTCTTCTGGGTTTTCTGAATTTCGGGAGGACATACATTCCGGAATATGCCCAGCGTATCAAGCCTTTGTATGCCTTGATACAACCATCTTTTTCCAAATCATGCTGGCTGCCAGAGCATTCGGCCATTCTGCAGTCTTTGCAGGCTGATTTGCTCGCTTCTGAATACTTACAGACTCGTGATAACCAAACCAACCTGGTGATAAGAATTATCCCTGGGGCGGTGGGTTTCACGTACCTGACTTTTAATGAAGGAGACACAGTACCTATTGCTTACAAGTCACACTTGTACACTTCGGCTGAACTGCGTTTTTCCACTGTGGAGAAAGTTTTAACGGCTGTGCAGATGGCAATTCTTAAGGAACGTGCCCTGTCACAAGGAAAGCGCATGTTGGTTGTTACCCCGTGTCCAGCCTTAGAGGCGGTTACGAAAGCCAGTGTACCTAATTCCAAAGCTTTGCACCCTCGGTGGATTCAATGGGCTGAATCCTTGACGTCCCAGGATGTCACGTTTATTTTTTACGCCACTTTACGGTCACAGGAGTATTTACAGTATGAATTTGTTCATCCTGCTCCATTAGCAATGCGGCCGTTGGAGGATTTCCATTGCATCATTTACACTGATGGTTAGGCGCAGGTTGCGCATGGCTCTAAACATGCCTACGTTTCCGCTTGCGCCATTGTGGTCGGTGCCATGGTGAACGATGAGTTCGAGTCCAGTGTCGTGCAGACGCTTGGGGACTGCACCGCACAATTAGCAGAGCTTCGTGCTCTGATGCTTGCATTAGAGTACGCAGATCCTAGTGTGACGACTTTGATCGTAAGTGACTCTTACTACTGTGTCCAGTCTTACAATGAAAACTTGTTCTTTTGGATTCAGAATGAATTTCGTGACTCCAAAGGTAGCACAATAAAACACAAGACGATCTGGGTACGAGTGGCGGAACTTAAAGAGAAGCTGCCACTTGTCTTTGCGATTCATACTCTCGGTCATCAGCGCGTGGGGGTCCACGCTGTTGGCAACTCGCTTGCTGATGAAGCAGCGAAGTCAGCGGTATCGAAATACCTAGTTGCAGCAGTCACGAGGTCCAAAAGCAAAATAGATGATGACATCTTGGCAGCTATTGCTGCAACGGAGAAGGGAAGTAAATATCCTGCGGGGTTCCCTTCTAAATACACATACCACTTAAGTCCCGATAAGGTTCCTTATGTGAAAATCCCTGAAGTTGGCGAACGTCTTGTTCCCAACTCGGATCGCAGGGCTGCTTTGATTACAGCGGCTCATGAAGGTGTGGCGTCTGCGCATGCAGGCGTCTCGGCCACTGTAACTCAGCTACAACAGAGGTTCTGGTGGCGGGGATTGTACAAACAGACGCGTGAATATGTTCTTCAATGTGACATTTGCCAGCAGATTAAGCCTTCAACTGCTGCGCGTCCGCCTCAGACACAGTTGTATATCTCGAATAAACCGCTTGGATGTGTTTATTTGGATCACTGCGGTCCATTTTCTTCTGATACTGCGTATAAGTACATCTTAGTAGCAGTTGATTCATGCACACGCTTTGTGTGGGTATGGCCGCATCGGAGCGCTGATTCACGTACTGTCATTAAGGATTTGCGAGTCTTTGTGGGAATTTTTGCCTGTGGTGCCTTCCATTCGGATCAGGGTCCGGCATTTGCCTCTAAGGCGTATAAGGATGCTATGGTTTCGATGGGGGTCCAAGTCAAATTTTCGAGTCCCTACAGACCCGAGGGTAATAGTGTAGTTGAACGAATGAACCGCGACTTAAAGCAATCTTTGACAGCTCGAGTTATTGGCACTGGCAGAAACTGGTTAGCCCACCTCATAGGCGTACAGCGTGCGCTTAATAATCTCCCTAGAAGGTCTCTGGGTGGGCGGACCCCATACGAAATGCTCTTTGGTATCAAGATGTATGTACCTGACCTCGATAGGCTAGACAGCAAGGCCCAGGCCACGTCCTTTGACGTAGATGAACATTGCAATGTTTTACAGAATCTACAAAAGACCAGAGACAGTCTTGCAAAGGAACATTTGCCCTCCACATCGGATGATGCGCTGCAGATCCCGATAGTTGGCTGGCTACCCCAAGTTGGAGAACTGGTTCGAGAGAAGATCGATAACAAGAAAGAGTTTGGTCCCTCATATCGAGCACCGGTTCGAGTTCTTGGAGTGAAGGGCACAAGAACAGTCATTTTACCACCACTTCCAGGTCGTAAGGAAAACAGATTTATTTCTATTGACAATGTCAAGACACACAGGGTGGCCGATTCTTCATAGCATGACACCGGCTGTATCCTGTCCTTCCATGGTGAGGCACTCTGTGCTGGCTATTACATCTGGTGCAGAACAGGAGGTGTCCCTCGAGATGCCTGCCATATCCAGTCCTTTATTAAATACTATTCCTGATACTAACATTGATGAGCTAAACTACACTTATCCTGCTGATTTATCGATGCCTGATTTACAGACCCGTTTGGCAGGCCAGTCCAGATTCTCTTTTGACTCTGTTTCGGAACCTTCAAAGAAACCCACAAACATTGCAAGATATGCCACGTTGTTTAAAAAACAATTTTTAATTCCGCCTTGGACATACATTTGGTTGATCCTATTTTCATTCTATCTTTTTATGTCAATTGGTTTTGTGTTTTATTTTTCCGCCTGATTGATGGTCACTACGTTAAAGAAAGAACAGGAATTCGGTACCTTAATGGAACATTGGCCCCTCTTTCCTCTTCACATTCTGCGCACAGACTGAAACGAAACTTAAATACAGTTAACATTACTGCTTGGCCTGTCCTTGATGGGATTGTGTGGGATGCGGTTAGGTTTCAGATACATGGGCCTACTGAAGTGATTAATGTTCCAAATGTGCTTAGAGTAAACATGGGAGATGTAATTAAACAAAATATACGTTCTGATGATTGGGATATTCAGGCCGTAGAAGCATTATTCTCTGATTTAAAGTATTATGCTGCCTTCGATGCTATGCTGAGGATCTGTACACAGATTCTATTAATTATGGTGACTTGTTTTGTTTTCAACACTATGGTAATCATTTTTTACATAAGACAAATTCCAGGAGGGTTGCTGTAAATTATACCCAATGGGAACATTGCCCTACTCCATTTGGGGGCAGTTCCAATACGTTTCTGAAAAAATACACCTATTTTACAGACTTTAATCAATCTAATCCCGAGTCATTTTATTTTAAAATGACACAAAAGTCCATGTCCAAAGTTAGACTTACCGATACAAAATTGCTGTATTCGAAGTCCTTTCTAGACAGGTTGGCTGTAGATGGCTACGAGTTTTGGAAAGGAACAATTGACCTTAAATCGATTTGGGGTACCAAAGATTGGCAGGTACAAGGCACTGAGGCTTTGCACCGTGCATGTCTCATCCCGAATCACATGTTGTTTTTCAATTCATCCATTTTCCAAACAACATGCTTTGGATTGGCTACTCCTAAAAAATTGAATACACCGACCATCCCAGATTTAGAGGAATATACAGGTTGGGGTAATTTTACTGATTTGTCCATTCATGAGTTGCAAACTCTTATACTCAATTCGTCCTTTAACATATCCAGTTTGGATTCGAAGGGTTGGCTAATGTGGCATAGGAGTGCTGATTCTTGCCAACGCCGTTTTCTGGGTTTGGCTAAGGGGTTCACAAAAGTCAGACTCGATCCCCGTTTTGAAGAAGACTATACTGTCACGACTTATTCTGTGGGGAAGCTGTGTCAGAATTGGTTACAACATTCCACTTTAGCTGCAGTTAAACTACATCTGTCTCTATTAAATGATAATGTGGATTTGAACGATTTTATAAAAGGCCCAGCTAAAGGTAGATCTAAACGATGGCTGTATGCGATTTACAATGAAATTTGGAAAGTTACCCAGGTTGAGGCTGCTAAACGCCTGAGAGCTATTGATCAAGCGAATTTAGAGAAGGTGCTTGCAGTTGTTGATAACAGCATTAACACGCTTTCTTCCCGAATTTACACATTAAACAATATTGTGTCTTCTGTTGTTGACATTGTACATGATGAAGTGTCCGTGTTATATCATGGTCAAAATCAATTGCGTTCTGTGATGCAATTTGCGTGGACACTACAGACTCTTAAGTCTGGTCGAGTGCCATGGACTTTTATGAACGTCTCATCATTATTTGCCCCATTTAATCTAACTGAGAAACAGCGCATGCTGTCAATGAGAGATGCAACGTTTTCTATGTTACATATTGAAAAATTAGAATCCCTACCGTTTTCGGTGGCTGAAGTGACTGCTGCTACCTGGCTTATTCATGGTGTTATAACATTACCTTTTGCTTTGTATAAATTTACAAATTGTATGAAATATATAGCCATTGGGCGATATGAACCATTAGGCAGCGCTTTCCTCCATGAGACATGGTCTTTACCATACACTTACAGATGCCTTAAAGAGGGAAATGAAGTGAATCTGAATGGTGAGGAATGTACACAGTCGCCTGACCGCTCACTAATATGCAGACACATCCAGTTGCATGGTTCTTGTAATCAGGACAAACCTAATTTGGCCTGTGTTTTGAAAGGGACACCAGTTCCTGCAATAGTTCCCACGTTCACGTTGTTGTCCAACGGTAGTTATTTACTTTTGAATAACGAGTTTTGTTGTGGGTTAGAGGCTGGTATCGCTTATGTGGTTACCGTGTCAGAAAGGGTGGTTTGATGCAAGACTGTGTTGTATCCACCCACGCATGGGAATTCAGAAGTTTTAATTTGGCCGAGAATACCAACCTTGAGAGCTGAGTTGAATTGTTTAGGCCGTATAAGAGCCCTTTTGTCTCAAAAGCAGGTGGCCCTGAGCTCTGCCCGCGAAACTTATGTCCTTCACATAGCAAACACACGCACAGAAGTACAAGCACTTTTAAGTACTGATTTGCAGTTTAATTTTTGCGAGCTGGTTCATCAAATCTTCAATGCCTCCTCCACAACGAGCCTGGCTCATTTTTTTAAAATGGTTAGCAGTGGTCTCGTGACTACATTTGAAAAAGTATTTGGTATTATCCCTGCGTTCTTTCATTCTATATTTGCTAGCCTGTTTGGCGGATTTCCTGTTTTGCTGGCTTTGGCTGCAGGCGTTCTGGTGATATTTTATTTTATAAAACATGGATGCCCATCCTGCGCAAGGAAACGCACAGCCCCTACTGATGCAGTTTCGCAACCGGATGCTTGATTACTATGGATCCTTGCCGCTTGCGACATTAAGCACGGCTTTTGGATTATCCTTCAGATTTTCCTATTTCACCTGTGTCCAGCCTGTGTTTCATTGCCTGAGCTGTGATTTCGACTGCGCCATTGATTTGTGTCTCTGTTTACCGACTTCTCCTGACGTCAACTTTGATCAGCTGATGTACCCCGTAGTGGCTCACGAGTTGGTCTGTTCTGGCGAAAGGGTTATGGCTGTGGCAGCGATGCATGGACTAATGGGTCAGTGGGACATATTCGCAGCGGCGCATGACTTTCTGGCACAGAGCGTTCTCGAGAACCCACTGAGTTGTCCTCTGATGTTGCTAGAGGAATCAGTGTTGGAGGAGCACGTATGTTCTTTCCCATTGCTTAATTGGATGGCTGAACTGTTTTCGGATGATGGCAGTGATTTCATGTTGGAAGCTGTAGCTACCTATTTTGCATATTCATTCAACGAGGAATGACTCTGAATACTTCCATCATTATGGCACGTGACTTTTTAGTAATTCTGAATGGTGCCTTTTTCAATACGAACATTCGATTTTTCCATATGTTCTAGGCCTATTAATTGAAATTAGGCCTCAAGTTCGACTTTTTATATTTTGTGTGGCCACTATAGGCATTAATACATACATTTTTGTGTTTTTAAATTTTACATACATTTACATACATTTAGCTTGGCTCAATATCATTGAACTCTGCTTTCATGTCTTGCCTCTCATAGAGTATTGGCTTATATTTTTCTCTTTTAACCGTCCTCGGATCATTGGGGGGGTGTCATATGGTTACTACGTTTCTATATATTGTGTTAAGTTAGCATGTGCTTATTAAATGTTTAAACGCCAGATTTTCTTTCTACTTCGGTTTGCACACGACACCTAATTGTTATTGCAGCTTTTAACCTAGACGAAAGATGGGATTTATTTGAGAATAATATGTTATTGAACTGGTATCAGTCGTGCTTGGTACACTTGGTACAACTGTCTGCACACTGAGAACTGCACACTCTCAGAATAACCTAACACAAGGTTGCTGCAGGCCTGATCCTCGCACCACGTTAGTCATAACACAAATAATGTTTGTGCCAACATTTGGCTCTACGTGGGTTTAAGATACAGTTACAGGGAATGAGAAAACACACTTGATGCTGAGCATGCTGAGAGCTGGTAGCTGTTGATGTGATCTCCTCCTACTGAGAATTAGAGGTATGGGTCCGCCCTGCTAAGAACCCAGATGAGACCTTCTTAGATAGAATATAATATGCTAATTAGGGTGCGCGAAATATAGGTGACACAGAATTCTATAGATTTTTGCATCATAACATGTTATCACCTTTTGCTTACTATGGATTAGTGACTATGCTGCTGACTCTGATTTTTATATTATGTATGTTGATATTATACGAGATACTGCGTTTGAGAATGCTGCATTGAAAAATAAACATTTCAAACTTGCACGTGTTTTCTTTGCCTCCCAGTTTCGGTTTGGAATGATAATATAACGAAAGAGTGTTCATGTGTTCCACGATACCTGAGGTACTCTAAGTTCATGTTCTGGATTGTCTAAGTCATTGGGAAGTATTTACTACCGATGCGACACTGTAGCTAGCTTGGTAAGGGGATTTCTGAAACAAAGGTGAGTTGTGGGTCACCCTAACTCACCCAGGTTCTAGATCTCTGTGCACAGTTCTGTGAGAGAACGGAAACCCTGCGACAATAGTAAGATGCTTGATTGATATATATGTGTGTGTGTTTATACATATATATAGAAATTATTTATATATATAAATGTTACATAGGCTTCTGCAATCTCTGTATAAAAACATGTTCCTAACTTCCTTATTACAGGCAGGTAATTGCCTTTAATAAAGAAATTACATACTAGCTCTACTACAGTAACGTTTTACAATTGAGTTCTGACGTCTCAGTGCCAGATGCCAGAAGTCAAGAGGAAATGGAGCATATGAATGGCATTTAAAAAAAACAACAAACATGAATAATATGTTCATTGCACTTGAGTTATGTTATGTTATGTTATGTTAGGTCATTTTCAGGGAATCTTTAAAATGTATGTGATCTAAGTTAACTCTTTTTGCTTACTGCATTTCTAAAATTCCCTGCCATCTCATATGTTGATAAAATCACTTCATGAAGAGTTGTATATTTCTAAGATGCTCATCTCAGTTCAGATTACGTTTATTGTTAAAATAACATCCCAGATACGTGCGAAACCAACAAATAAAAAACGAATACCAAAAATGAATGCACAAAAACACAATAACTAAAAGAAGTACAAAGGACACAATTCTAAAAATGTAATTGTGTGTAAAACATCTTGATCACAAGCACAGGTAAAATCTGCAATTCGTTCGGTGTTTCCTTCCGATCTCTCATACTTTCCACATGTGGATCAGTGTTATGAATATAACTGCAGATGCCAAATCTGCTTGATTTTAATAGACTAGATATTAGAATACCCAAATTATTTAGCGTAAGTAGTAATTGTATATTGGTCAATAAACTAAGGGCCAGATGTGCGAGTAGCAAATTGCGTTGCAGAGGCAAGTTGCGACCTCTTTAGGAATGGTTAGCATTCACAGGGATGGTGGCCTGCTGGGATCAGCAGACCACCATGTCTGTACTGCTTTTTCAATAAAGCTGTTTTTTTTCAATGCAGCCTGTTTTTCCTAAAGGAAAACGGGATGCATTTAAAAAAGAAAAATGAAACTTTTCAGTTTAATTTTTTTTTTAGGGTTAGGCAGTGGTCTCTGGTACCACTGCCTGCTTCTAAAAAATAATTTCCCACATATTCACATAGGGGAAGGGGTCACCTGGGGACCCCTTCCCCATTGCGAGTGGTTTACCACCTACTTGAAGTAGGTGGTAAACAGCGAGTGTTTTGCAGAGGCAAATGCGGCCGCAAAACATCAGTACATAGCATGTTGACTCGCTATTAGGGAGGGACGCCCCTTCCTAATAACAAAAGTCACAAATGCTATTTGACTCAGAAACTAGCATTTGTACATGCTATTACACTTTTTTTAGCCGCAAATGGGAGGATCTTGCGTTTGCAGCCGCAAAAAAAGGGTTGAACATCTGGCCCAAAGGGAAGGGCAAATTGAAAGCAAATGAAACGCAGTACCTTGGCTGTTTGTTTCATCTAGTGGTGGTAAAAGAGGTATTTTCTTGGTTATGGATGACTGCAGTATATTGTCATCTGGATATGACATTTTTGCAGAAATTTTTGTAAATACATCTAGGCAGACAGAATAAATAGGACTTGAGTCATGTGTGCCTTCATTAAACCCCTGTCTTAAATAGGCTGCACCTTATTGCCTGCGTTTATCAATCTACCAGCTGAATTTCCTGTTCATGAGGCTAGCGGGGAAACCTTTAGACAACTGTATTCAGAGTTTAAGATCATTTGACAAATGTCATCTATTATTGGTATAAACCACCTAGTGTATCTTAGAACCAAGGCCCTTGATGTAAAAAGGTATTCTGCAGTCACAAAGGTTGTGATTTATAACATCACGGGGTTTGGGAGTTACAAAATACTTTTTACACTGTACAAAAGCCCTTTTATGAATAAGAAAAGTCTTTCCGACACAAACAGTGGCTTTAGCAGCCTTTTTCTGTATTGCAAAGAGGAAAGAGCATGAAAGGGGCACTCCACTCCTATTCTGCAATTGCATGTATCAATGGATTATGACCTCAATTGTGTTGCAAACCATTGATCGCTTACTGACCCCTGAGTAACTCATTTGCAAAAGGCAAGCTATCTCCAAGGTAATTGAATTGGGTTGTGTCAGGGAGAGTCGTCATTGGTCCAGTGGACGTTCTCTCGGGCGGCTTCCTGCACTGCAGTGTTTTTTAAAATCAACCCCTGATCCCTTTAGTGGCACTGCTGCTTTAACAAAAGATGTTGACTCTGATGTTGTTATGTATGGAGCAAGATTGCATTACATTATTCTATGTACCTGTCGATATTTTATTTTAAAGATTTTACTGTATGTATTTTTATGTCTTTTATGTGGATCTCGTAAGAGTTCCGATATCATAATAAACTTGAAATCTGAACTCTGAGCAAGATTACAGTGTAGTAAATTGTACATAAGTAAGTCTTCTGCATGGCGCCCATCCAGACCTGAAATCCTTCAAGGCGCTGTCTGATCTGACAATAAGTCAAAATTAGTAATATAGTGACATGTAGAATTACACCGTTGGCTCAAGTGTGGAATTTTAGGATTTGAACCAAAGTTCCTAGTTACATAATATGTATTTCAATCACTGGATACATATTTATTTTCCTCCCATTTACCATAAAAGGCAATGTTATGTGTAAAATTATTCCATGATCTAAATTAGTATACTACGGTCAATAAATACAAGTTTCACTTGCTAATACAATGTGACGTGATATTTGCATAAAATATCAGAACGTCTTCTTTGAGAAAAGAGCAAAGATAAACATATAGGAAGACAGGAGACTATTTCTATGCTAATCCCCTGACTTAAACAGTAAAGAGTGAGAGGGTCAGCCTGTCAATGACGGCAACTACATATGTTAGTAAAAGAAAGAGGACTTTGCCATCCTTCCAACTTTGCCTTCCTTGCATATCTTAATCGAAAAATAAGCAAATTGCAGCTCAGCTGCAGATATACACACACAGCAGAAAAGGCCAGTTTTAGAGGTCATGTGCTCTTCTGTCATGTATTCAGCAGGCTTTGTATTTTAAAACTGCCTTTGGACAGGAAAGGGCAGTGTCTAAGACACTGGTCCTCCTCTAATTTGCCCCCCAGTCTTCATATCAAAAGAACAGAGCCAGGTCCATCCCTTCAGGTCGAACCAAATTTGAGATTTGCTTGACTTGCTGACCTCTAATGCTGGGAATGCAAATACAGTGATGGAGGCTTGCTGTCTCTCTCATGCGACATGCCAGCATTTATACCTATCATGATGTGTAGTGTAATGTGATAGCAATAGGCGTAGGTCCTAGGTTCGGCTAGACTCGCACCTGCTCAGTGCCAGGATATCCTCCAGGGTGATAGTGCACACTGCAAATTTTCATAACATAACATTTGCTTCATTGATATTCATGAGTCATGAAGTTTTGTAAACCTCTACAAATGTACACTTTCAATGCAACTGATTTAGTACACTAGGGGCAGTATTATGGAAAGTGCCCCAGGGGCACAAAGCGCATGTGTTCACACTTTGCACATCCCCGGGGAACTTTGGTATTACAGAAAGGGCCACAGACGCTTGTGCGGCCTTTCTGTAATACAGATAGGGCATGCACACATATAGCGCCAGCGTTATCATGACGGGGTGTTCCCTCATTTGCATAGGGGCAGATCCCTATGCAAATGAGAGAATCCCTTTGCATCTGCACCCATGCAGTATGATAGACACGGGTGTAGAGGCAAAGAATCTGACAGGAGGAGCACCGACAAGGCACCACTTAAAAGGTGGTGCACTGTCAGTGCTCCTCCTGATGGCAACACTCTGGATCACTGCATCCGCCTGCAAGGGGATCTCTTTCCCCTCTTAACAGTAAAGGAGGGTTGCTGCCTGCACAGTGAAACATGGAGCGGCTGCACCAAAGCCACTCAAATTTTTCACTTGAATGCGCTGCCCCAGGGCAGCCACAAAGTCATATAATAGGGTGCACTTTCCCTGTTTGTGCCCAGCGCACAGTTTTAAGGTATGCCATGGCGCAAAGAGGGAAAGTGAGCCCTCTGTGTAAAAGGGCCCTAGCTGAATGGCAAAAATGATGAGCAAGTTGCAAAATATCAGTTTGGAATTTGCACCCACTATATGCAGCCTGCGTAGCGATACATCAGACCTGAGGGGCAGAGACGTTTTGAAATTAACCCCTGAAGGCCTGGACAATGTTCCATTGGTGGAACTTATTCTTCTGTTAATCATATTATTCTCCACTTCTGGCTAAAAATCTGTGGCATTCTAGAAAGATGTGTTCAGTATTCACTAAAAGATGCTTTGCGTTTCTATTTCTAGAGCTTGGAAAAGAAAAGTGTGACGGTGTGATCAACAGTGACAGGTTTCTGTCAGTTTCCCTCACTGATAAGGATGCTGCGAACAAATCAAAGTGTGCCAAGGTGAGACCATTTGATACCCATGTGCCAGCTGACTCTAACTGTGAAACGAGCCCTTGGCTTCATGCTGTGAGCAAGCTCTCTGCTAATCAGACACACAGCCTAAGACAGCAATCAATCCAGAGCATCAACATTTCCTGATTGAATCTCAGATTATCTATGCTCTGGGATGTACTTTTCGAAATAAAAAAATAGACTCATTTCCACATATTTTTCTTGTTTTGTTGATTAAGGGCCCAATTAAGAAACTCAACACATCCACTTCCATATCTATTTTGTCTAAATTGTGAGCTGTGATCAGATTAATGTTGTTCTCGGCTGCAGAGATCTTCTCCAATTTCAGACATGAAACCCAAGAAAGCTCAATCGGATCATGTGTTTTAAAAAGCACACAGTATACCTAAAACAAACATTTTAGCACAATCACGACATTTAAAATTGTATGATTTCAATTTTGTATGTAATTAATGTAAATTCTTTTTCAAAAAAGGTAAGAAATATCGACCTTAAATTTCTAATGCCAATAATTTAACAATTTAAATATTTAGGGCCATCTGTAGGTAATACATGTTTTGCGATTCTCAAATTGCGATTTTTAGGGAATCGCAATTTGAGAATCGCAAAACGCAATACAGGTAGGATTAGCAAAATATTTTGCGAATCCCACCAATTCCTTATTTGCAAATCGGAATCTGCACTATAAAAACAACAAAAAGAACACACCAAAAGCAATCCAAAGTGCGTAGCAACATGGAGGCACCCGGACCACGTGCAGAGGCCAACGCAAACCCCACAAGCCCCACAGACCACCTGCAAGGAAAAACCGTGTCGGCGAAGGCCAAGGAGAAGAGGAAGATGGGGTGCAGTCCACAGGAAAACCAGATCAGAGTCACGGAGGTGACAGAACACTACCATCAAATGACCCACAAATGGACTACCGTGAATGCAGTCGGAGTGTTGAGGAGGTCAATGGAGGAGGCTAAGAGGCGCTGGCATGATGTGAAAACCAAACCAAGGACAAACCCGCTGCCGACAGGAAGGCAGCAACGGCAGTAGGAGGTGGGCGTCCTGTGCCACAGTAGGAGCTGCAGGAAACCGGGCCACAGTCATCAGTGTGGAGAAGGTGCAAGGAGCTGGGAGTCCGGACACAGCTCCATAGGACCTGACACAACATCTACAGGGCGAGTAACGACCAGGGAATGGGGGGACGGGGGAGGCGGGCACAATGGCACAGAATCACAACGATATGTAGCACACTGCACACCCACAATGACCCTGGATCATGTCCCTGATCCCTGTAGCACCCTGCAGGACACACACATTGACGACAATGTGGTACAATCTGCAACCCCGACATTTCAGAACAGAGGACACAACTGGCTCCGTACATGCACAGAAACTTGCCAACTACATCTGACAGAGCTGAAAACTGTGAGATGGAAAGGTACACGTACAACCCCACATCCGTCATGTAGTCCAAATGTCCACTGTCCCGCATCAAAATCCAGTACCTCCCAAACAGTCACAATCATTTATCATACAGTCTGCATGTAAACAAGTTCTCTAGTAAAAGAGAGAGGGACCCCACACCAAAGGGATAGGGTACCAAAACTGACTATATGTCAAGATAAATTCCCTTTGGGTTGTTTTTAGAAGAAGACACCAATTCTTACAAACTACTAAACAAATATCATTCACTGTTCAGGACCTTTCAGTTGGAGCAATGCAAAATACAACAAAAACAGTTCTATAAAAACAAATGGATTCAATGTGACAATTTATTCATATAAAAACCAAGTTAAAAACAAATATAAACATTTCTTTTAAATGAATTAGAATTTGGGAAAACAGACAGTAAGAAAACGGAACAAATCATATACACATTGTAAACCTAAGCAATTCCTAAAAGTAATAAGGGAGGTGCAAAATCAAGGTAAAAATTCTACAACAGTCAGAGTAATCCTTGTTCAGTGTGTATTGCACTTCTCCCCTTAGCTCAACGCGTTTCAACGGACATTAAAATACAGCCGCCTTCATCAGGAGTATATTGTCTGTCTTCCCAAAGTTAATTTCTTATTAAAATATTCGCAATTCTTCCTATAACGATTGTCGTCCACACAAGAGTGATCAGCTATTACTTGAGGTATTGACTTAATTCTTTGTTAGTCATGTATAGAGGTCATCATCCTTGTAGTAATAGACCTACGCTGTAGATGAATCAGCCGTAGATGAAAATATATAAATATACAAATATCCCTTGCTAAACAGCAATGTGGAATCAGTAGTTTTGGAGAATATCTATCCCAAAGTTAAGCGTAGAAAAAATGACTTATATAAAAACATCAGAATGTTTCTGCACGCGGTACCTAAAGTAGCCCCTCTTGAATCAATTCGGAGAGCTTCAAAGGATCGATATTGAATCCACTGTCTGCATTGTAAGAAGATTTTAGCCTCAGCTTCTTTCGTTTTGTGACTTGAGGCGTCCCGCGTGCAGTCCAAAGAGTTCTCTTCTTTGAAGACATATATGCATGTAAACAAGAACAATGTGCCAACATACATGTCAACACAATGTCAACATGCATATCCCCTTCACATTGCAGAGGGACACACCACCTCCAGCAGAGCAGAGCAGACAACTCATCAGTGATGCTGGAGAGGACCACCACACCTTCGACACCGACGCCCTACAACAGCTCATGGACATCCTAGGTAACCCACTCCCAGGAGCAGGGCAGCCAAGCTACATAGAGGAGGCCCCACCCCCTGCACAGACCACGCAGCAGGAAGCACCCGCCAGCACTACTGGCTCCCAACACTTCACCGACCCACACATGGCATCCCAATGCCAGGTGTCAGTATTCCAAAAGGAGGCGGCCGAATAGGTGCAGGTGGGGTCCAAACACATGGAAGGTGAACTAGATCATATACGTTGGTGTCTATTTTCCTTCAGGGACCACCAACACACCACAAAGGAGACCCACTCTGCAACAGGGACACATGCATTTGCACATTTCCTGTACTGAACTACGCCCAGAGCCCCGCTATTATCAGTCACACACCCGTGCTGGACCTGCGTACGACGGCCTAGCCCTACTAATCTGACATTTTGCATGTGTGACGACAAAGCTACATGTCCAAGATCTAAACCGTTGTCGGCGGTGACATAGTTGCATCCGCTGTATACAGCACAATGTAATGTTGTAGGGCCCAGGGCCCTTATGCATACATTATGACCACACGGACACATGCAGATAGTATGTGGAACTGGCTACGGGCACATGTACGGGCACGTGCGCACGGCCCCTTTATTGCCAGGGTCACATGTACAGTGATGCCTGTGCTGGATGGGTGTGGGGTGAGTGTAAGCCAGCTCACAAGGAGTGGTTGGTGCTTGCAACAACTTGAACAGTGATCACCATTGAAACGGAAACAGAAAACGCCAACATAACATAAACAACTGTGAAGCATCATCGTGGTAACCGGAGCAAGTACAGAGGTCCCCCAAAATGCAGACATAAGTGTCCGTGAGTTGCAGTGCACTGAGGTTGGGGCATTAGAGCTCAGCGTACGTATGTGAATGAATTGTCTAGGATTGTGTCCCTTCGTGATATACCTGATGCAGCTGCAGTGGGGTGTGTTACACCTGTATCATCTTTATCTTCATCGTCCCAGGTCTCCCACACTGCCTGAGGTGACATTGCTGCGTTACGTCTCCACAGCACAAAAGACAATCAATAAAGGTCCAGGGCTTGCGGTGCACTGAGTTAGTGATAAGCAGGGTATCAGGCAGATGATTGCATCCACTACAGGTGTTAGCAACTCCGTTAGTTTGTCAGGACCACTATTTCGACTCTGGCAGTTGGCGGTTGAAGGTTGTCTTTTAAAAAAAAATTGTATTGTAGTCGGTTCTGGGCCCTTAAGCGCCCCTTACCCTCTGTACCCCCCCGCTCCCCGCTTCCTGCCGCTGCATCCCTGCGGCCCCACCCCCTTTGCCTTCTGTGTCCTGTCTCGTCCCCCAACACCCATTGGCCGCCCGCTCCCGCCTCCCAGCTCCTCCTCCCTCCCACTTCGCCTTTTATGGAGAACGCCGCTCGGAAGCACAGCGGGCGCGCGATTGGCACGCCGAAGGCAAGCCCGTCTGCGCCCGTCCGCGCCTGGACCGCGCCCAGTGCCAGAACCCCTGGACCCGCATCCCTCGCAATGCCAGACTCCGATCCAACGCCCTCCTCGCTCTCAACACTGGACGGAGTGCCGCTGCTTCCAGGCTGCCCCGAAACGCACCCACGGACCCTTCTCCTGCCACACCTGCAACTTCTCCTGTGACAGAACCACCAAGCCTCCAAGGACCGGACCCAACCACCATCGCTGCATACTCCTTAACACCCGCTCCGCACGCAAACACGCCGTCGAGCTTTGGGACCTACTCGACACAACAACACCAGACGTAGCATTTCTGACTGAGAACTGGTGGAACGAATCCTCTGCACTGGACATCGCCATAGCCATCCCGGACGGCTACAAGATCACCCGCAAGGATCGCGCTAACGGAATCGGAGGAGGAATAGCCATCGTCCACAAGTCCACACTCCAGGTCCACACCCTCACAGACGACTCTCTCAACTCCGCTGAACACCTTCACTTCCGGAACCACACCGACCCCAACACCACTCTCAGAGGAACACTCGTCTACAGACCTCCTGGACCCCGGGCCCTGTTCAGCGACTCCATCGCCAACCTCGCCAGCACCCACGCACTCGCCTCCACAGACTACATCCTCCTCGGGGACCTGAACTACCACCTCGAAAACAACAACAACACCAACTCCGCCACCCTGATCGCCAACCTCGCCAACCTCGGCCTCCGACATCTTGTCACCGAACCCACCCATGCCGCCGGCCACACGCTCGACCTCCTCTTCTCCACAAGCACCCACGTCGCCTTCAACCACACCACCGAACTTTACTGGACCGACCACCACTGCATCCACTTCACATTCAAGAAGGCAACCGCGCACCACCACACTCAATAGCTACCTCGCCGTTGCTGAGGCAAAATCACCGAGAACCAACTGACCTCTGCCCTTACCCTGGATCCTCCAACCTACCCCACCGACCCAGACACCGCCGCCCGAAAACTCAGACAGTGGATCTAAGACTGCGCCAACACCCTAGCCCCGCTAAAGAAGCCCTCCATCAGCCACTCCAGCAAGAAAGCTACCTGGTTTACCGAAGAACTCCAGACCTCCAAACACACATGCCGGATGCTAGAGAAAAAAATGGCTACAAGACCGTACGTCAGACAACCACGCTGCCCACAAGGACGCCATTCGCAGACATCACCAACTAATCAGAACAACCAAGAGATCCTCCTTCAAAGCCCACCTGGACAAAAACGCACACGATTGCAAAGAGCACTTCAGCATCGTCAAGGAACTCTACAACCCCAGCGCCAACACCAACGACATCCCGTCCTCGCAAGGACTGTGCGACTCACTGGCCACCTTCTTCCACCGCAAGATCATCGACATCCACAACAGTTTCAACGCACCGACAGCCCCGACCGCGACAGACCCCACCCCGAACACCACTTGCACCAACCAGCTGACATCCTGGGCCCATGTCAACGACGACGAGACACGAAAGATCATGAACTCCATCCACTTAGGATCACCAGCAGACCCCTGCCCACACCACGTGTTCAACAAAGCAGACGCCACCATCGCACCTCAACTACAAAAGGTCATCAACATCTCCTTCGACTCAGCGACATTCCCGGAAAGCTGGAAGCACGGCGAAATCAACGCCCTCCTAAAGAAGCCCAAGGCAAACCCCAAGGACCTCAAGAACTTCCTCCCCATCTCCCTGCTCCCCTTCCCGGCGAAGGTCATTGAGAAAATCGGCAACATACAGCTGACCCGCCACCTCGAGGACAACATCCTAGACCCATCGCAATCCGGATTCAGACGGAACCACAGCACCGAGTTAGCCCTCATTGCCGCCACAGACGACATCCGACGCCAACTAGACAACGGTGAAACCTCAGCCCTCAAACTCCTGGACCTGTCAGCTGCCTTCGACACGGTCTGCCACCACACACTAAGAACATGCCTCCAAGAAGCAGGAATTTGGGAAAAAGCCCTGGACAGGACCACTTCCTTCCTCTCCGACAGAACCCAGAGTGTCCGCCACCCACACTACCGTTCCAAAGCTCCCAACCTCATCTGCAGCGTACCCCAGGGCTCATCCCTCAGCGCAACGCTGTTCAACATCTACATGGCCCCCTCGCACAAGTGGCCCGCCAACACGACCTGAACATCATCTCCTACGACAAAGACACCCAGCTCATCCTCTCCCTTACCAAGGACCCACAGACCACCAAAACCAACCTCCATGAGGGTATGAAGGCCGACGCCGAGTGGATAAGGAGCAGCCGCCTGAAGTTGAACTCGGACAAGACAGAAGTCCTCATCCTCGGCCCTACCCCGTCTGCCTGGGACGACTCCTGGTGGCCAACAACACTAGGAACAGCATTGACGCTCGCAGACCACACACGCAACTTGGGAGTCAACCTCGACTCTCCAAGCAGGTCAGCACCGTCTCCTCCTCCTGCTACAACACCCTATGCATGCTTCGCAGGATCTACAAGTGGATCCCGATCGAAACCAGAAGAACGGTGACCCAAGCCCTCGTCAGCAGCCGGCTGGACTACGGCATCGCAGGAATCCCGACCAAACACCTACAGCGACTACAACGCATCCAGAACGCCTCAGCCCGCCTGATCCTCAACCTCCCCCGACGCAGCCACATCACCCCCCACCTCAGAGACCTTCACTGGCTCCCCATCAACAAGAGGATCACCTTCAAGCTCCTCACCCACGCTCACAAAGCACTCCACAACTCCGGACCAGCCTACCTGAACAACAGACTCGACTTCTACACCCCCGCCCGCCAGCTCCGCTCCGCCAGCCTCGCCCTCGCCAACGTCCCATGAATCCAGCGTACCACCTCCGGAGGCAGATCCCGCTCCTTCCGCGCTGCCAAGACCTGGAACTAGGGGTGGGCGGAAAATCCGTTCCGCTCGCGGATTTTGCGGATTTTCGGGAAATCCGCAATCCGCGAGATTTGCGAATTTCCTGCAAAATCCGCAAATCCGCGAGCAGCGGATTTGGCTCGCACTGCTCGCACTGTTCGCGTGAGTTCGCGCCCCGCGAATAAGTGCGAATAAGTGCAAAATTGCAGAAATACGCTCTTAGCAAAACTGAAAGTAACTACTTACCAGGTTCAAAAGTTCAGGCTCATCATTAGTAGCCATTTTCTGTAGTGCTTCCTGAGGGGCCCCTCCAGAGTTCAGTTGCAGGTTGCAACTATTATGTGACCCTGCTCTGAACCTCAGAATAGTTACATATATGCCACAAAGGTCCTGAATTACAGCTAAGGGAGACAAGCAGGAGCCAGGCTGGAGGTTCAAATCCATTATTCAGCCCCTAATTCATTATTGTCAGTTGGGGCAGGGCAGGTGTTGTAACTAATTTTGCAACAATGAAAGCACTTAGCAAGTTCAAAAGATCACTAATCAGGAAGCACTAAGGAAGCAGGTGCCAGCTAAAAAAATATTCTGTGACACATTAATCAGCCCCAAATTAATTCAGGTCACTTGAGGCAGGGAAGGTGTGCTTGTTGCCACAATAATGTACACTGACTGGACAACCAGAGGGTGCTGTGATGAAACAGAGGGTGGCATGGGTGGGCCAGAGGGTGGCATGAGTAGTCAGAGAGTGGCAGTGGTGACAGAGAGTGGCAGTGATGAAGAAGAGTGTCCCAAACAGGCTGGACACGTAGAAACAACAAGTTCGCGAAACTTGCGACCCGACAGGTAAGTTCGCAATTTGCGACATTGTACAAAACCCTCGCGAACTGGCAGAAACCCGCGCAAACACAAAAAAAAAAAAAATCCGCAAATTCGCGGAAATTCGCGGATTTTGCGGATTGCGAATCCGCAAATCCGCAAAATTCGCGAACGCGAGATCCGCAAAATTCGCTCATGCTTACCTGGAACACCCTCCCCACCCACCTGCGGCAGACCCAGGACCTGCTCACTTTCAGGAAGCTCCTCAAGGCCTGGCTCTTCAAACAGTAGCAGCAGCTACCCCTCCCCCCTCTGCGCCTTGCGACCCTCACAGGTAAGTAGTACGCTTTACAAGTTCAATGATCAATTGATTGTGCCTCCTGCGGTGATGCAACGGTCAGGTTAGTCAGGACTCGATTTGATGTGTGAGCCCTGGTGGGCTGCAGTTGCAGCCGGAGGCAGCAGACTGTGCAGGCCCACATACACATGGTGTCGATGACCCCGAGGCCATCGTCTCAGAGGCCATCCAATATATCAGAAGACAGGGTCCCTCACTTGAGCTGCACAGAGTTAGTGGCCCTGGATGCACAGCGGCCGGCACCGGTACATTGCCACGGGATGGTGGCTTGCGGTGCAGTGAGATGGGCCATGCGAGCTGAGCGGGTCCTCATCGATGTTCGAAGTGATTGTGGTGGATGGTTGCGGGGGACAGTGGAAGGTGTCCTCCAGGGCATGATGCAGAGGGCAGAAGTCGTCCGGAAGCAGCAAATGGAGGAGTGAAATGTTACAGCCTTGTTTGCACCACCAATTCGGTATCAGCTACATGAGGATGAAGACAACCCCTAGTCCATAGACTCAGACGCCACCAAAGTTCAACCAGAGAGTGTCAATGAATGTCGGGAACAGATTTAGTGGCACCGGGCTGAGAGGGGGGATGCAGTCTGCGATGATGCCGGTACAATGATATGAACTCAGCATTGCTAAATCAAGACTCAGTTCCAAATATGTGTCCTATTCCAGCGCAGTGTGGCCCGAGGGCAGTTGTCAGTGTGG
Organism: Lissotriton vulgaris; assembly: GCF_964263255.1. Classification (NCBI taxonomy): domain Eukaryota; kingdom Metazoa; phylum Chordata; class Amphibia; order Caudata; family Salamandridae; genus Lissotriton; species Lissotriton vulgaris. Next base: position 977,046,603 of record NC_141693.1, read on the forward strand.
GCCCACAGCCATGTTTGGTTGGAGTCCCATACACAGACTTGGTGGCACCACATCGAAGGGAGTATAGTGATATAAACTCTGCCATGAATAATGTTCTCTGCCATAGTGTAATCAAGACTCAGTTCCAAATGTGTGGTCTACTAGTCCGGTGGGCATGCCGGTGGAGTACGTCACTGAGAAAGGAGTACTGCGGGCCTATGGTCTGTGGAGGCTGCCTGGGTTGCGGCCCTCGGGCTTGGAGCTAGCACCGGCATGCGGTGGTCCATCTTTGACAAACGCCAGTGTCAGCAGGTGGGCATTGAGGCCTGGGTGCGCAGGGGCGGGCAAGACTGGTTTGGGGACCAGTGGCTTAGGGTGCAGCAGGGGCACAGGATCGCAAGCACCACCGCTCACGGCGATGGTGTCGGCCTCGTGGTGGGGTGGGAGGCACTGCCATGGCAGGCACGTTGGGTATTCCGGAAGAGGACAATGCCCGAGTTGCATGCCTTTTAATCACACCCTTATGCTGGCCTGGCATATGCCGGGCCGGCCCACTCCACTCATGCTTAAGGGAGGGACTTAACAAGCTACATTGCCACGATCTTCCCCACTGGCTGGGGTGACATGGTTGCGTCCACTGTCCACTACACTCCAAACACCAGCGGTGTGTGTCGACATGGATATGTGTGTGGTGTGCATACTGAAGTCTGGCCCTCACATCCACGCCACACTTGGCATTGTGTACATTCTACCTGATTGGTCATTTGCATCCTTCGCACATTCCTGGTGCCCACCTCTTCCCACATTCTGCTATTGTGTGGCTGAGGTGCCATGCCTTTGATGGCTAATGTACATGGCTGGCCCAGGTTCCCACAGTAAGTTGTGCTGTTGTGTCTGGTGGGTGTGCATGTTGTTTAGCATGTTGTATGTGAGCTTGTGACGTGTGCATTCCCAGTGAGTTGCATGATTGGGGAGTTGTGTGGTGTGTTCATGTGGTATTTTCTAACGAGCAGTACATTTCCGTGGGTGCCATCCTGGTAGCGCTGGTCGATGATGGACTGTTGGTAGATGTAGGGATCATGCACACTGCCTGAGTGGTGGGCGTTGACTTTTGTGGAGATTTCCCAGAGGTCCGCTATTGCCTGCACATTGATGGGATACGTGTGCTTTCTGTTGCAGTTATTATGTGCAGTGTTGCCTGGGGACACAAGTAGGACATGTAGGACATGTGTGCAGTCAATTGCCCCCTCACATGTGCGGGAAGCCAGCAGTGGCATAGATGCATTGATTGGTCTCCAGCTGTTCCCGCGCAGTGTAGGGGAAGTATAAAGAGTGGGGTACCAAGCTAATGGTGTCATCCATGACCGTTGTGAGGGACTTGGATTGGGCTGGCTGTGTGACTCCTCCAACTCAGGCGGTTGTTGGTTGGAGGATACCAGAGGCAAACACTGGCAGCAGGGCCAGCAGCTTTGTCTAAGGTGGGATGTTGGTTGTCCGCTGTGTTGGTACCATCAGCCTCTGGACAATGGTAGTAAGGATGCGAAGGATGGTTGTTCCCTTGAGCATGTAGTGGGTAATGACATTCTCTGATATTGGATCTGTGAGGTTGGTGCATTTTCTGAGGGTCGCTGTCTTTGTCTGCGCTGCCTCTGTGGTGGTTAGAAGGGACGGGGTCTGTCCGAGGGGGTGGCGGTGGGTGTTGTGGCCCTGTTGGGGTTCAGAGCTGCATGATCATTGGCTCCATGGCATCTGTTGTTCTTCTGGTGTGGCTCTGGGCTGGGCTCCTTTTTGTGGTACAGGCTGCCATCCGGCTTTGCACCAGGGCAGAGCAGGTGTTAATTTCCTGCTGCTAACGTGCCTTATTGCATTTATTGGAATCTTATTGCCTATCTGGCGGGTCATTGAGGATGTTGCAGAGTGGTGTTTTCGCTGCTTTTTGCATGGGAACGCCTACTCTGCATCTCATTAGTGTTAGTTGCCGGGGTCATCTGTGGCAATGTTTTTTGTGGCTGCTATCGCATGTAAACTGGTGATATGGGCTGTTAGCACCAGCTTGTGAATGGGGTGATAACTTTATCAACACTTTGGCTGCGATAAAGTACTGATAACTCCTTGAGAATATGCCCCCTTATGTTTCAATTTTACCCCATCTGGAGTGTCATGGCACAGACAGCACCTCAACCTTGGTTGGCTCTTGTTGGCTAATTTAGATGTCAGCCACTTTAGAAAGACTAACAAAAGCAAATGTTACTGTTCAAACAATGTGAAAGCAGACAGTAATTCCATTTTGAAGATGTTTGTTTTCACCTCCGTCTTTGATTATGTATACATTTAATTCATGGAGAACATAAGTAGTGAAAGAATCTCACCCTACTACCGCTTAAACTGATACTACTCTCTGTGTATGGCATGTCACACTTATTCCAAACATATCTCTTCTAATCTAACCAGGCTTTTTTATCACCTTCCTCATTTATTCTCCTGCTTTCAATGTTTGAATAGTCTATGTGTCCTGGTATATCCTTCATCTTGCCCCTTATGATTTCATGTGCTCATTCTAAATATGTTAGGACCAAACTTCTGTGCCATTTCCTTTTCTGTATCACTGCTCTCAATATTGTCAATCATATTTCCATACTTTTTGTCCCTGAAAGTGCAATAATATATCCATTATCTTTCTATAAGGAATTATCAAGCCCAGTCCAATACCCAACCTCGTCTTATCGAAATGCAGTTTGTGGGATTATGTGGCCATTTCTGGAAATTCCAGTTTATGTTCCTTGGTGGCCCAACACAAGTTCTGTAAACGTTTAAACTGTGCCTATTTTCTAAGGGACTTTCTATTATGAACTTTACTTTTTAGTGTTCTTCTTGAGTAAAGTTATATTGATCCTTCATTTACGTCGGAATTTGATAGCATTAGTCGATAATGTGCTGGCTGCGCATGTATTAGTCCTCTATATTTCCGAAACTTATTCCTGACATCATGGGTCACAAGTCAAGTCAAGTCAAGTCATAGAATTTATATAGCGCACTACATACCCAGAGGGTCTCAAGGCGCTTAGGGAGGGGTGGGGGATTACTTGTCAAATATCCACATTTTAAGTTGCTTTCTGAATGCTAGGTGGATTACCCACCATGTCCTACTTCTTAGAGCACAACAACATTTGAGGTCTATGTGAATATTTTTATTGTGTACTGTGTATCTGTTAGAAATGGGGGTCTCTAGTTGGCAATGGTGTGCACCTTTGTCCAAGTAGGGAACCTTCTTCTTAGTCAGGGTAAGGGGGATACACTTGTAAAATAACCCCTGCTCAACCCCTTGGTAGCTTGGCACGAGCATGCAGGTTTATCTCAGAGGCAGTGTGTAAAGCATTTGTGCACACATACAGTAATACAGTGGAACTACAAATGGACACCACACCAGTTTAGAAAATAAGTATTATTTATCTAATCCAGGAAGACAAAAATGACAAAAATCCACAATACTGTATTCAAAATGTGACTTTTAAAATGTAGAAAGAGTTCTGTTCGTAGAAAATGGTGGATGCGACACTTTCAACACAAAGTTCCTTGGATGCGTCAAAAACACAAGCAAAAGGGTTGCAGGGAATGTGATGCGTTGGATCCTTGCTCCGGGAGAGGTGATGCGTCAGTTCCCTACCTTAATGCAAGGGGAGGTGATGTGTCGGTTTCTTACTCAGTGATGCGACAGACCTGGCACCTCGATGCGATGAATGACGATCTGGGACGAGGCGATGCGTGAAGATCCAGGATACACTGCAATGATTCCAGCCGCACCCCCTTGATGCGTTGGTTAATACACAGCAGGGCTGGCATCAGAGTCGGTGCAGTGATCTCGGAGCTCGGAGATCGGTGCACAGGACTCATCGAAGGGTAGACATTTCAGCCGCAGGCAGGCCCTGGGTCGATCATTCGGCTGTGGCAATGCTTCGGAAATAATTCTCACACCACTGCGATGTGTCAAAACCAGTCGATGCATCAATTTTCACAGTTCTTTAGTCTTTTGCAGTTCCCAGAAACAACTTTCAGAGGCCCAGAACACTGGCAGGCACCTCTTGGCAGGTCAGAACTCCCATCAAAAGAGTCCAGGGGGGACTGGCGATGAAGTCTTTGTGTCCCTGAGAGTTCAGAACCGTATGCAAGCTCTACTTCAAGCCCTTGGAGATCTTCCTCCAGCAAGGGACACAGCAAGTCCTTGTCCTTTCCTTTGCAGAAACAGCCGCTGCAGGCCAACCCCAGACAGCACACAGCAAAGTGGCAGTACTTCTCCTTAGTTTCTCCAGCTCTTCTCCTTGCCAAGGTTCCTCTTGAATCCCAGAAGTAATCTAAAAGGCTTGGTTCTGGGCCCCACTTTGCACAGTACAAAATCCTTTGTTCTCTGGAGGCAGAGGGTATCTGTGCTTAGCCAAAACCAGTTCTGTCCTCTCTGGTGCAGTCTACCGGCAGGAGGTGGAGACAGCATTGTCCAAAGCAGACCAGACTCATTCAGGTGCAAGGAAATCTCCTCCCCCTACTAAATGCAGCCCATGTCTATTCAGCCTAGCCCTGACTCATTCAGGAAAGGCAGGACACCCAACCCCCAGTGGCTGTCTGAGAGAATTCACATCTTTAGCACATGTCACTCCAAAGCCAGATAGTCAATACACATCCCTAGCAGAGGCACACTGGATGGCCAACAAGAAAATACCCACTTTCTAAAAGTGGTATTTTCAAACACAGAATGTAAAAATCCTCCTTACATGAAGATGCATCTTTATATTTAGAGTTCAGGCATACTAAACGTTACCTTCTTATCTTGTCCCAATGGGAGGTTAATACATGAACTCCCATTCTATCCTATGGGACAGATACCCTCTCAATAGTGAAAAATTATATTGTCAGTAGTTAACTATCAGGATATGCCACACACATCAGGACAAGTCCTACCTTCTTCATACAATGCACCCTGCTCACAGGGGTACCTTGGGCCTACCTGAGGGGTGAATCACATGTAAGAAAAGGGAAGGATAGGGCCTGGCAAGTAGATACACTTGCCAGGTTGACATAGCAGTACTAAACTGTGCACAGACACTGCAGTGGCAGGTCTGAGTTACATTTACAGGCTGGTCATCTGGGTGGCACAATCAGTGCTGCAGGCCCACTAGTGCACAATAAAGAATTGATGGACGGAATGCTGGGCAATTCAAACCTTCACCCCAGTCACAAAGATCTGGGTTTAATCCATCATTCTTTTGCTCACCACACCACTCCAGTTTGGACCCAGCCATATGCAAATCATTCTTGACCCTGTTCCTTATGGGAACAGTCCAACCTGAACTGCCTAGCCGGGTCCTCCCTGGATCTGAAACAACCATCCTGGGACCAGTTTCAGGCCCTCACCCTTCATCAGCCAGGCAGCTTGAATCCAGTTGTGTAGTGAGCACTGGACCCACGTCTGAGCACACCCTTCCCACTTTGGCAGACATATGCAAAGGAAACAATTGATGGACGGAACGCTGGGCAATGCAAACATTCACCCCCAATGACAAGGATCAGGGTTTAATCCATCATTCTTTTGCTCACCACACCACCCCAGTTTGGACCTAGCCATATGGAAATCAGTCTTGACCCTGGTCCTTATGGAAACAGTCCAGCCCGAACTGCCAAGCCAGGTCCTCCCTGGACTGGAAATAAGCATCCTGGGACCGGTTTCAGGGTGTCACCCTTCATCAGCCAGGCTAGCAGCATTTGATTTACAGGCCCTGGGCACACACAGTGCACTGTACTAGGGACTTACCAGATATCAAATATGTCAATCATGGAATCACCAATCCATAAACACAATTTATAGGGAGAGGATATGCACTTTAGCACTGATTAGCAGTTGTAAAGTGCCCAGAGACATAAAACCAACTGGAACAGGGCCCAAAACAGTAGGCCAAAAAGCAAAAGGTCTGGGGATAAACCGGCTGGAAAAGCCATGTCTAAGAATATCAATGGAGTAATCAAATATAGCAAAATCATTTATATAGTTGTATTCCCAAATTTCATAGCTACCTTTATGTTGTTCACTTGTATTGCCTCCAATGGATCAGTTTTGCATCACCAAATAAGAGCTTCCATGGGTATTGTGGATCCAGTTTCACCAGTATGTTTGGGTTATAATGTGTAAATCTTGCTTACTCCAGACAGAAAATTCAGTCCTTGAGTTAAATTCCCTTTCCCGTCATTAGTTTCAGTTATATTGGGGTTTTTACTGTTGCATTCACCATGAATCACGATAGAATCTTTCAAGTACAGAAATGATCACTCCAGCACCAATTAAACACTTGGGCTGAGTCTTGAAAAGTGATATGGGGTTCTAATACATATTCTTGACTAATGTGTTGAAAACGTTTTCTATCATTTTATTTGAATCTGGTGTTCATCAACACATTGACATATAATATATACGTATATATATATATATATATATATATATATATATATATATATATATATATATATATATATATATATATATATATATATATATATATATATATATATATATAATTAAATTACCATTACTGTCCTAGTCAGTATCCTAATGTTGTCTATTTCACCATGTATGTGATACTAGCTCAATGGTCTAGCCACTTTTTATGCTTTAAATAAAATTACTTAGTGAAGCCCTGTGAGAATAATTCTGGATTGGACAGACTCTTTGCAACCAGAAACTACTTAGCCCCACTTGTGACAACAGGGTTCTTAAGCTAGTGGTCTCTTGTGTTGTGTGACAACAGGGATCTTTAGCTGCTGATGTCCTGGGGATCCTGTACTGAAGCTCACCAAATTGTGAACCAAATAATGTTTTTAAAACTTGAGTCTAAGGGTAGTGAAGCAGAGCAGCCCATGACTCACAGGAGCAGGTGCTGCTAGTAGAACCTCAGAATTCAAAATTGCAACAAAAACACTCAATGAGTGTTTATCTTTACAAAGGAAAATACTTTAACTTACATATATTTATATATAAATATACTCATTAAAAAAAACAGTGGCAGTCAGTACTGGGTAGTTATAGTTAGGTCAGCCGTTCCATAGGAAAAGGTGTTTTGTGTTGCTAATAACATTGGCACCCTTTAACGAATCTCCACAAAACTTTCCAAAGTAATGTTTAATTTCAATTTACCCCATTTGCTGCGCTGCGCATTGAGTCTGGAAATAGTTCCACTCACGTGGCCTCCTTAACATTCTTCGATGGTGCTGCTCCTCACGCCAGGGCAGCCGTGTAAATCCATGGTTGGATAATACTACCCTGCCCCCTTTTGGGTTTTGTGTGGGTCTTTTTGTTGGACTCAGGCTAAGTCACAAGTCTCAAGACGGATGCCAACACTTCCTGGTTGAAGAGTTGGCTGCCAATTAAGAGATCTGTTGGATCGGCTGATGGTTCACATTCCTAGATATCTATAAATCTATTTTCTTTAATAAGTCCAAAACAACTGAATAGATTTGCACCTATTCACAAAAAGAGTTCTTTCTGGGCCAAGATTTAGCTTTCTGCCAAATTTGGAGTAATTCCGTTCAACGGTTCAGGCTTTAGTTGTGTCTAAAATACCCATGGAATATTGCATTGGAAACTGTTTTTTTGGGACCCCCTCCATTTTTCTCGGCCTAACTTGAAAAATTACCCTTAAATGTTTAAGCCAGCAGCAGAAGTCAGTGGTGTACTAGTTTTGAAAATTTGTGAAGATTTGTCTAACGGCACCAAATTTATTAGCAAAACAAAAACACTTTGTCTATGGAAAGTAGGTCCTAACTATATCTACCTACTGGTAAATGCCAGTATATAATACATATATATATTCACTCAAAAAACCACAGGTTTCAGGGACGTTATACAAGAATGTCTCCACCAGGAATAAATCAAGATGGTGCTGCTAAGGTCACCAGGAATACAATCGCCCTCCCTGAGGAAAAATGATCAAAAAGCAATATTTGTGAGGAGTAAATCCATAAATAGATGCTTTAATCAATATTCATATGTACAATATAATGGACATCAAATAAGATATAACAGCAAAAATATATTTCCCCACAAAGTTCAATCAATTTCACACTCAAACATACGGCATATATTCCACATTCACACAATCACATACGTCCTGATCCTAGTGGATCCAGTCAGTCAAGAAAAAACAAACAAATGGATAAAGACGGAAAACCACAAATTATATAAACAGTTAGAAAATCTCAATATTGAATTAAATCAATTGTTTCAAAAATTCATAATAAATGAAAAGATGATTAAATAATGCTCAAGTTGTCAGTGAATGTCCAACAGTGACCAAATAGAAACATGACTATATACAGGCTAACTAATTCTATAAAAAGATAAATATGTGGTAAAATCCGCTGAGTATAGTCAGTGCCGACGTACGTTATGGTGACAGACCTATTACGGGTCCCACCTTCCTCAGGGCATAGATCTTCGTAAAGAACAACATGGGGAAGATCTGCAAATTTCAAATAAATAAATATAAACACGAAAAAAAGAACATGTCTTTTATAGGATCAATTACATTCAATTTAAATGAGATTCAATGCCGTCAGCATACCAGCATAAAGTAAAGGAAGGGAGAATATGTGCATACGTCAATACATTTAAAAAAGGGGGTGATGGTTAGGACCAATGTGGCAAGGAAAAAAGGAAAGGAATGCAGTCGAATCACAAGAATAGATAAGTGGTGTACACCCCGGAAGTGTGGTAAAAAGCAAACAATAGCATTGCAAACAGACGTCAAAAGAATTTCCGAAAGAACAGATGTGAACAATACAAAGAGAAGGGTTAAAACTAGGAAACAATAACGGATAGATGACAAAATACAGGAAAAAGCGAAATTGGAAAATTAGGGATTAAACAAAACTCAGCCAAGGAGATCTCAAAATATAAAGAGTACAGATTTAATAGATCAGGTCAAGGAGTCTAATGAAACAGAGATGAAAAGGCTAAAATAAAACTAGAAACGTGCAGGGCACATCGAGGACTCAGATAAGTCCCGGAGAGAGTACCAAGCGCTCACCTCAATCAGACGAATGGAAATCAAATACCGAGGCCACTGGTGAATGGCGCAGAGTCCATCCAGAGGGGGCTGGAAGGGCATAGAAGGCCCACAACCCCACACGGGTCTTCAAAAGGCAGATAATGCCAAAGGGCCCACTAAATAGGAACAAAGGGCCACACAGAGGTAAGACTCTCTATTAGAGTATACAAAAAACAACATTGCCACCCGGGTCTCAAAGGGTGGTTATCGCTAAGTGAGGAAGAGCTGTTACAAACGGGAGGGGGGGAGAAAAGGTATGGGGCGGGCCGTGAGGCAACATGACGAGAGTCTCCACACCGGGCGCAAATTCAACTAGGCATAATAGCACGGGTCATATTGAAAAAGAAATATTTACCCAACAGAAAGAACGGGTAGGTACACGGGGAAATTCTAAAGGGATAGTCGGTGCAAATATCAATCAAGGGATTCCAGTGTGTATTTCGAATCGACTGACCTGTCGAAGCGGTATCTGGGGAAAAACAAGAACATATGGGAGGGTTTTTGGCGGGCCGTAGAGAAACAGGAGGGGAGTCTCTACGCCAGTGAAGATATTAAACTAAGCATAATGGCGCTAATCCAGTTAAAAAGGATCATTTACCCAAAAAACATGAGCGGTAACAATCACAGTGGAATTCAAAAGGATATGCTGTACAAGGGAAACAACCGTTACAACGCAACTATTACAACGAACTACTTTTACAACGCTACTACTACAACGCAGGATCCATTACAACGAATGTCTTTACAACGCATGACATTACATCGCAGATGCTATTACAACACATGCCATTACAACGTAAGTATAGGTAAGTATATCATTTTATTAAAACATTTATTTAAATTAAAAAACATTTATTTAATTAATTAAATATTAATAATTTAATAAATATTAATAATAAAAATTATAATTTTTTAAAAATGTAATATAAATACATTTAATAAAAAAATGTAAGTAATTTTAATATTAATTACAAAAAAGTTATAAAAATAAAAAAATAAAATATATAAGTAATTTTTACCCCTACACTATCCAGCACTTAACCTACTATTACACCCCCCTGGAGTTAGAATAGTAATTTTTACCCCTACACTATCCAGCACTTACCCTACTATTACACCCCCCTGGAGTTAGAATAGTAATTTTTACCCCTACACTATCCAGCACTTACCCTACTATTACACCCCCCTGGAGTTAGAATAGTAATTTTTACCCCTACACTATCCAGCACTTACCCTACTATTACACCCCCCTGGAGTTAGAATAGTCATTTTTACCCCCACACTATCCAGCACTTACCCTACTATTACACCCCCCTGGAGTTAAAATAGTAATTTTTTCCCCTACACTATCCAGCACTTACCCTACTATTACACCCCCCTGGAGTTAGAATAGTAATTTTTACCCCTACACTATCCAGAACTTACCCTACTATTCCACCCCCCTGGCGTTAGAATAGTAATTTTTACCCCTACATTATCCAGCACTTACCCTACTATTAAACTACTATTAAAAACCCCAGTGGGTTTGAACTGACATGTACAGTCCCTTGTTGCTGTTCAAACCCACTGGGGTTTTTAATTTTGGACGTAAGGGCACAGCAGCTCACTTGAGGAATATTGACACCACAAGTACCATCGGGCCACGGGGTGGCCACGCCTACTGAGGCGGAACTTTCACTTGTACATCAATTAAAGCGAGGTGTTTGAACTTGTCATGCCGTTACTTCTGGATGTCCGTAGCCTTTGAAAAAGTGCAGAAAGCATGAAACGCGTCGGCAGGACTAACCTTGCTACTGCTTTGTATCAATTCCTCGTTGCTTCTTCGAATAAAGATTGAGGCCGAACCTTACCTGTGCTGTGGGCGTCTTCCATTTGCAGGCAACTCTGTGTGTTTGATTTCAAGCGGCTTGCCTGAGGCCACGGAAGAAATGTCCTGGGGCTGCGAGCAGCCCACCAGCGGAGACTCATAACGACGCTTCCGCGATGGAGTACACTGCCGGTTATTTGAAGTGGATTTTCAGCAACAAGGGACTGTTCATGTCAGTTCAAACCCACTGGGGTTTTTAATTTTGGACGTAAGGGCACAGCAGCTCACTTGAGGAATATTGACACCACAAGTACCATCGGGCCACGGGGTGGCCAGGCCTACTGAGGCGGAACTTTCCCTTGTACATCAATTAAAGCGTGGTGTTTGAACTTGTCATGCCGTTACCTCTGGATGTCCGTAGCCTTTGAAAAAGTGCAGAAAGCATGAAACGCGTCGGCAGGACTAACCTTGCTACTGCTTTGTATCAATTCCTCGTTGCTTCTTCGAATAAAGATTGAGGCTGAACCTTACCTGTGCTGTGGGCGTCTTCCATTTGCAGGCAACTCTGTGTGTTTGATATATATATATATTTTTTTTTTGTTTTACAAATATATAAAAAAAAATTACATTAAATAAATATTTATTAATGACATTTTTATTTACAAATATATACTTACCTATACTTACGTTGTAATGGCATGTGTTGTAATAGCATCTGCGATGTAATGTCATGCGTTGTAAAGGCATTCGTTGTAAAGGATCCTGCGTTGTAAAAATTGCGTTGCAATGGTATGCGTTGTTAAAGTATGCGTTGTAACGTCATACATCACCTGTACAATAATCAATCAGGGGATTCCGGCGGGTATTTCAAATCGACTGACCTGTCATGGCGGTATCTGAGGTAAGACAAGGACATACAGGCCATCAGACACAGCAGAATTCAGTTATGCGGGCCAGTCAGAGCATGGGGTCAAACGAGTGGATAACACACTTATCTTATCCCGGGGTGTGGCGTCCCAGGGCTGCGCAGCCCCCCTAGCAATGAATAAATAAGCACAGGGCGATTGGTGGTACCCAGCATGTATTTTGTAGATTGCCCCAGGACCTGGCCCACCCGGTGACCTAATTAAACGCAGCGACAGAGCCCGCACTATGGTTTTTTTTCGGCCCGGTTCTTTTTTAATGCTTTTTTTGGCCCTGGGGTTTTTTGTGGGCCCCCCTGAGCAGGCTTAGGGGATCAGGGCATTTCTACCCTGCCCTCTTTTCTTGTTTTTTAACCTTTTTTCACCATTTTTCTGGTGACTCGTTTTAACAGAGTCACAAGATGGCTGTCAACACTTCCTGGTTTGAAGTGTTGGCAGCCCATCAGATCTCAGGCACGAGATCCAGAGCGTTTACCTATCCTCCGCAGCCATATTTGTATATCTGAAAAATGTTTACATTTCTCAGGCACTACTGAACGAATTTATACCACTTAACAAGAAGAGGGCACTCTGGACAAAAGCTACCTTTCTGTCAAATTTGGTGTTATTCCGTTCAGCGGTTCAGGCTGTAGCTGCTTCAACAGTTTCCTATGGAAATTAACATGGAGACAAAGAGTTTTGGGACTCCCCCTTTTTCTTGGCCCCCGCTGGATGGATCACCCCGAAATTTTCAAGACAGCAGCTAAAGTGAGTGAGCCATTAATTTTGAGACAATTCGTCAAACGGCACCTAGGATATTGGTAAAAGAATAAATGCTTTTTGAATAGAAAGCAGGTCCTACATATATATGGTCCTTACACTGTTGTTCAGATGTCGTACTGCCTTGCGATGCCGGTGCCAATGACAGTGAAGGGCACCTGTCAAATAATGTTTTGTAGACCTTCAATCCAAGATAGGGCAGAGCAGCCGCAGCACACCAAATTGTTGCACACCCATTTGTTGAGCAAAAACTAAGCATTTCGGCTTGCCTAGCCTTTGTGAACTTTACATAATGAGCTCGAGAAATATGTCTTTGAATTCATGAACATAGTGAACAGACTGCAATCATAACTTGCTTTTGTACAGACAGCATAATTAATTATTGAATTACAATTGTCAACAATATTTTATCTTTCTTATTAAATGTAGATACATTCAAATCATGTTTTGTATTTGATAATTCATGGATTTAAGAATAGAGACGTAGTAAAACTACTGAGTTGTGTTCGCAATAGAAGGAAAAATAATCCAATGCCTAGTATGCGTCATATGCTGTCATACCCATATAGTTGCAACAAATAATCACAGACATGAAATAAATACATACTGTAAATTTAAATCCTCATATTGATTGGGCATAGATCGACTCCATCATTTATAACAGTCCAATCTATTTACTGTTTAATCTTTGTATTGAGAACTGTCAATGTAAAGAGAAATAAGGAAAATAATCATCATACACAGTTAGGTGTGTTTGTTAATACCCAATGGTGAAGAAATGTGAAGAAAGGTTCAAAACAAACACTGTTACCAGATCGTATTGTGATCTTATGTCCAATATTGGCCTCGAGGAGGGACTGTACATGTAAGTCCTTTTGTGGAATTGAATCTAATGGATATGATTTACATAAAAATAAGAACTACAAAAGAATGTCATGTAATTGCCATTAAATGGCAAGTGCCCAAACATATTCCTGGTACTGGGGAAAAAATTCAATGTCACTGCATATTATAATGTTATAAATAATCAGTTCATACATGTTTGGCCCCTTGCCCTCTGATTGCAATTATGTTTTAAGTTTTATTTTAATATCACTTTTATTACATTTCTACCAACATGGAAGGTCCATTCTAGGACATACGGTCGTCTTCACCTAAACAATCATGTATGAATTGATTATATAGGACATTATGATATGCAGTGACATTGAAAAGAAATTCCAGTACCAGGATTATGTTTCGGCACTTGCTTTTCTCACTTAAATCTTTAATATTGCATATCTCCAGATCTACTGATTATATTTTTATGGGTCTCGTTTTATGTATTAAAATGTACTCTACCTTTCTAATTTGGTGTGGAATCTTTTTTTGCTTAATGTTTTCATTTAATTACTGTTTGAAGTGTTGCACGAATACTGTACACATTGCCTCTAAGATAAGCCAAGCTACCAGAGGGTTGAGCAGGTTAATTGGGGGTTTGCTTATGCTTCACCCTGAAAAGGATTGGGGTTGCTGTTTGAGTAGCCCCCCTTCCAACCAGTAACCCAATTTCTCACATTGGTGATCAGCGCTGAGTATTTGGACTTGTTGTGGAAGAAGAGAAAAGGGCCCAGAGATCCTGAGTCTGGATATGAATACCTGGTGTTTTGGAGGAGTTTTGCTCAAGGCTCTGGACCTTTTCAGCCTCAAGAGGAAGCATTATATTTGTTGCAGATTTACCCGATGACAAGTCGTGAAACTCTACTTTGATCGTGTTTCAAATTTGGATACTCTCTGACAATATTTCACCACAATCTGTGAAAATGTAAGAAATTTATGTTAATACACTGTCAATTGGAAGAATATAACTAGCCTTGAGAAAGCCCTGGCCCTATCCGCCACACAGGGCAAAACACGTGTCGGCTGTTCTTCTTTGCTCTTGTTAAGAATACTTACTATGAAAAATGACAAATGATTGAAATGGATGAAATGAAGTGAAAAATACAAATAAAAATAAAAAGAACTATTCTCACTCCAACTAATTCGTATTGTGCTGTCTTAAAAAAAAATAAAAAAAAATATTTATCCATTGATGGGGATGTACATATGTATTTGGAAAGGAAGAACACATGCTCACAACTTTCTCTATAGTATTTGGACTGGTTTGTGCAGTGCAATACAGAGATTTTCTGTTACAATAAAAATCCCCGATAAATCATCTGAGATCAATTCAAGTTTTAGATTTTTCCTAATGGACCTTTTTCTCTTTTCCAAATTCACCCTTACTCTACCTGACTATTGGTGTAAGTGGCTACATCTGAAAATATGGAATGTTAACTCCTCAATCAGGAGAGGTACACTGTGGTGGAGCTCAAGGAGTTTTGCAAGGAAAAGAGTGTGCCCACCAAAAGGAGCATGAAGAAGCTTCAAAAGGCTTTGAGAGCAGGGGCCCATCAGTTGCTGGTCATGACAGAGGCACAGGGTGGAGAAGATGATGTAGAGGGCCAGTAGATGCAGCATACAGCTGAAGGGATAACTTGAACCCCAAGTTGGAACTCTCTGACAGAGTAGAAAGCAGTGTGTCTTCTAATGGCCTGTCCAAGGAGGAGCCGGTAGACTGGAAGGCAGCGAGGAAGTTTAGGCTGAAGGTGGCTGGATTAAAAATTGAACCAGAGCAAAATAAATTGGCCATGAAGGAAAAGCACATGGAACTGGCCTTGTAGGAAATGAAACTGGCTCATTATCTGAGTCTGAAGTAGCTGGCAATCAAGGTCACCTGGAGACAAAAGCATCCATATTCCTGAAGGTTTGGTGCCTGAACTCATTGTGGGGGATGACATTGACAATCAGTTTCAACCTTATGAGGTAGCTTTGCAGATGCATAGGGTCCCTGAAGAGGATCGGGGGTAGCCTCTGGAAGCATATACTTAGTGAGGGGAGGGACACCCTACTGGCAATAGAGAATGGGTGATGGGATGAGGTATACACACATGAATGAAACCCTTGTAAGAAAATGTGACTTCACACCTGAGAAGTACAGGCAGAAGTTTAGGGACAAGCAGAAGCTGGACCAGGAGTCCTGGGTGGATTGTGTGGATTCCATTTGCAAGGTACTGGATGGTTGAGTGAAGGGCATTGAAAAACGGATTACAAGAGGCTGTATAACATGATTGCAAAAGAGCACATGTTCAGTGATTGTTTTACAGATCTGCGCCAACACCTTATTGATTGTAAACTCACTGACCCCAGGGAGCTTGCTAAGAAGGCAGATTGCAGGCTCAGCACCAGGGTTCACAGTAAGGAATCTGGGAAGGATCACCCCTAGGGTGGGCAGGGTCCCCATAAGAGGAAGGAGGAGGAGAGAAAAATATAAAAGGGAGTTCCCTAAAGCTCTTCAAACTAGTTCAGGGCTCCCAACCCAACCTGAACAGAAAAAAGTGGTTCCCTAAGGGAAGGCACCTCCTAAGTGCTACGAGTGCCAAAAGCTTAGGCATTACAAGGGGGTACCAAGTGTCCCAAGCAGGCAAAGCCCCCCACTGGTGGGCAGACAACAAGGTTCCCTAATGTTTTGCGTGGGGAGATTGCCCTAGATAGTACCGAGGGTAGGGTAGAAGTTACCCTGGTGTCCCAGGGTGATGGTGAAGAGAACTCACATGCCTAGCAACACTAGGAAATAAACCCCGAGCATAGTGGGGCTACACGGAGGTCCAAGGAGTTGCAAACAAACTCTGTAGAACTCCTCTACGCCACATGCCTCTTCCCCCTATTAAGAAGTAAGCTAACATTAATTAAAAATGAACTTAAAACCACTTACCTCTGTACTGCGGCGTCCCCCGTCCTCTTCCTCACCCTACCAGTAATGCTTGAGAAAACTGGGCATGTGTCGCACTCGCGTATTTCCTGCATGCACATTTCTTGTAAGAAATGCACATGCGCGGGCGTGCGCGCATGCAGTTTTCTCAAGCATTATCAGTACAGGGAGGAAGAGGAAGAGGGCAGCCCAGGGATGCCGCAGTACAGAGGTAAGTGGTTTTAAGTTTATTTTTAATTAATGTTAATTTACTTCTTAAGAAGTGGAGCTGGGGGCTGGCCTGTAATGTAGTTCCTATATTTCCAATAGGCTCTGCGCATTGGAATAACAAACGGTAGTTTAGACGTAGGACTGAGGTCGACTAGGTCTCTACTGAATTTGTTAGACTTAATTAGGTATGCCAGCTAGCTCAGACGTCACTAGAAACTTTTTCGAATGAACAGGGTGGAGTTAACTTCCCTGATTAGACAAGAAGGGATTAGTTTCTGACAACCGCATAAACATGACAACTTTGCTCCCTCCAGAATAAGGAGTATATCTCCAGAGTTGTGTGAAAACAATAGATAGCTATTTCACTCAGTCAATCGTGCATACTTAGTTTCACCAGAGTGCAGAGAAATAGAGAGACGTTCGTTTTCAATAAAAGGTGTTATTTATTGAGCAGTCTTCTTTCTCATGCAATAGAAGTGAATTGCCACAATTGCAATACTTATCATCAAGTAAAGTGCGTACAGTAAAAGGAGTATTATGAAATAATACTGTAAAAGCATTGATATGGTTTCTGAGCCATATGATACTTAAAATGGATAAAATATATACAGTTACATACAATGATAAAAGTTGACTAAACGTACTCAACCGGTGCTTCTAAAATACGCCTACACCAGTGTACCTAACCTAAGCCTAGTATTCCCGGGCTGCTGCAGGTTTGGTTTGTTTAAAGAACGCGTTGTACTTTCTAGGAGTCTAAGGAAGTAGCCTTGCCGTATTTGGACTGCATTGGCTATTACTAAATCTGGATATGATTCTTATGCCTTTATAAGGATATGATTTGTTATAACAACATAAGGGCATAAATCGGGAATATTTAATTAGGGTCCCAGATACGTTTACAACACCCACTCCACGTATAATGTCCATCATTACTAAATACTAAGCAATATATAAACATATAGGTATGCATGTGTTTTCCAACCCACCCCAAAATACATCAAATGCATTTGAAATGGCATATATACACGAAAATGAGTATTATACTGTACGCTTTCAAGTGGTATCATTCAGATAAAATTTGGTTCATTTAGAAGGTTGACTGAATGAATCACGAAATTTACATTCATGAAATGGCTCTTAATGCAGAAAAAAAGAGGTTGAGACCATTTCATCACATATTTATACAAGATTGTACATGTGCTTGAGGCTGATTCAAAATATTGTCTCTAGAGTCTCTAAGAATAGAAGTTCTGTTCTCTAAGAATAGTTCTACTTTAAGCAGAGTATCATGTGCCAAGAAAAGGTAAATATTTTGGAAATTGGGAAAAAATAATTTCGCTTTCATGGGAAAAAATAGTTCCAACTGTTTTCAGTAGTGTTGTTTATAAAAACTGAAGGCCGAACTCAGAGTTCAGGGAACGCTGTGTGCTCGCTTTTTCAAATATTATTCTCGTTGTTAGGTGAGAACATTACCTCGGCTAGACCAGCAAATTTGTCTACAACAGTAGGTGAAAGTTGGGCCAACGCTGAAAAATCAGAAATAGTGCGATGCATTGCCATCATCGGTGTTCAGATCAGCAATGTTCACACAAGGTTGTACCTATGTGGTGACGCTTTCATCTCGTACTTCACTGCCACCTAATCGTAATGGTGAAGTCTCAACGAATGCCGTCATCAGAATGGGTAGCCGCTGGGGACAACACGTTGCATGAGTCGTTACCGGACAAAGCAAAGCATGGATATCCATTGGTACTGCTGATGGTGGTGTAAGACAGACGTCCAACGCGCATTCTTCTCCGCATAGCAGACATCGAAGCACAGGTAAGATGCAATTTTGCCAGTTTGGTCTGAATGAAAGAAACCAGGTAGTATTCAGATCTCTTAGCCGGGCCAATCCGAGGACCTTAGTGATACGGTCTCGGTATCGTATTGCCAGGATCGTTTCTTCCATCGTAGCCTGAGTTTTGTCTGTGACTTGGCTTGCCATATCAGAGCAGAAGGAACAAAAATAAAATTCCTGCTACGAGTCCCAAAATAAGAGGCAGGCCACCGGAAAGAGAATGCACAAAATTCGGGAAGATGCCCAGAACTGTTTCAAGGGTGCTAACAGTCCTGAAAAAATTTCTTAAATACATGTGCGATGCCACTGGTATCTGACATGTTTAAGATTTGGCTTAACATTTCAAAAAAATGCACAGGGCAATTTGTCGATAATAGGGTATGTATCTCTGCCGCTGTCCTTGCAACTTGCAGGTCATACATCTCTTTGGACGAGGTTAAAGGCACAGTTGTTTGTAAAAGAATAGACTTCATTCTGCTTAAAGTATCAATTCGAATAGAAGAGATATTCACAGAAGGCCATATTGCTGCCTCCATGTCTGGATTGCTGTTTGGATACAATACTTGCATACAACAAATGACCCTGGAAGTAACACTCACGAGATAGGCTTTTCCTGGCATCATGCCACAACAGCAGTGGTCACTTAATATAACGTAGCTACCGTTGGAAAGTTGTCTGAAATAGGGCTCTATCTGTGTAGCAGGGGTGCCGTGCAGATGACATGAAAGGTTGTTTGATGAACCTTCGCAGGCTCCATGCAAGTTAATACCTTGACACAGAAGTGTACCGCTTAGTGATTTTTTACAATTGTTACCACTAAGAAATACCTCTTTTTTCCCCTCACTATAACATCTATGTGTATAAGGCAAATTCCAGGTTGACATGATGTATCCTTTACCCAACCTTTCATACAGACCTGCTGGTATATACGTTTGGCAGTATTGAAACTGAAAAGTTGTTATCGGGATTGTAATGGTGCCATATATTATCCATTCAATGACAGGTCTTTCTGACATTGTCAATGGTAATCTTTCTAGTTTTTCAATGCTCAGCACCATATAGTCTGCCACTTTTTGTGCCAACGAGATTTGTCTATCAGTAAGGTTAAAGATAGAAAATAATGACGATGTGTTGATTAGACGCCATGGCACGTAGCTTGAACGGAGGTTTTGTAACGTCCAGCCTAGCTGTACAATAGAACGCAATTGGGATTGACCATGTTGTAACATTAGCATATCCTGTTCTATTATATCAATAGCAGATGATACAATGCTGTCCAGTGAATAAATTCTGGAGGACAGAGTTGTTAACCCATTGTCCACTGCAGAAAGGGATTTTTCCAAATGAATACAATCAATTTCTCTTATTGTTTCTGCAGTTTCAATTTGTGTTACTTTCCAAGCTTCATTGTAAGCTGCGTATATACCAGCATATATGAAACATTTTTTACGCTGTTTGCGTGGTCCCATTATGAAATCTCACAAGTCAGCACCTTCTTTAAGTAAAGTTAAGTGTTGCTTAATTTCAGGAAGTGTGGATCACTGTAGCCAATCGAGGCATAGTTTTCCTACACTGTATGTTGTAACTATCCCTGGATGTTGTCTCTGGGGATATCTTGGGTCTGGCCTGTTCTATTTGAACCCCTGTATTTTGTTCAGGAATCTATCTTGACAGTTATTTGTGTCTGTGGGCCAGATCAACCATTTGTTCCAATCAGGAATTGTTCGGTTTTGTTTTAAAATATAGGACACGTCTAACCCCTCACCTGTAGTGGTGTTTCTATCAGGCATAGGCATTGGTATAGACGGGTTGTTTAAATCTTTTATCTTGGCTAAACCAAGACATGTTGCTTGTTGAATGGTGTCATTCAGGAACATTATTTGTTCTGGGATCATGCAGGCTCTAAACAATGATTCTAGACCTTGTACCTGCCACTCTTTTGTACCCCAGATGGTTTTTGTCTCAATGTTATTTTTCCAAAATTCAAAACCAAATGTAGAGATTTTTTCATAAAACTTTTCAGAATAAATCAGTTTATTATTTGTCAACATGTTTTTCACTCCTGTCTTATTTAACATTTTGAAATAAAACGTTTCTGGATTAGTGCTATTAAACCCTGAGAAGTAAGGAAATTTCTTGTAAAAAGTTTTTGAACTGTCTTTTGGCGGAGTTGGACAATGTTCCCATTGATTATAACTGAAAACATTTATAGGATGAGCAGATTTATGTAGATAATGATGCCCAAAGTGATTGAAACAATACATTTCCTCATAATTCGATGAACCCTGTAAATAATCATGTTCTGTAAATTTTGCTGACATTTCTAAATCTGACATCATATTAATATTTTCAAAGTCCCAATCATCAGAGAAAGTACTAGGTGATACAAAGTCACTTAAAGAGATCTTAAATTGGCGTGGATATTTCAAGAGCTCAACTGGGCCATAGATTTCATAGTCAGTTTTGTCCCATACTATACCACCAGGTATAGGGATAGCTGTGATGTTCACTGATGATAGTTCTTTTTTCGATGTGAGAAAATCTGTGTGGTTTCATGATCAAGTTGATGTTCTGACTTGCTGTGTCAATTGTACTATATTTTCCATCAATAAATCTACCCAAACTTAAAACTAAGAGGAGCCATAGAAGGAGGAAAAGTACACCTAACACAATCCATAATGTATTCCATGGTGAAGTTCGATATGTTTCTCTCAGTTGATGAAAGAGCTCTGTAATTTTTTCTTTGAAAGTTTTTGTTGCTGGCTTGTCTCTATGTTCATTTAGATCATCGGAAACGTCATCAAAGTTGATAAAATAGCCAGATGCCGTTCTGTCAATTGGTGGATTTTCTCCTGGATTTCCATTGATCTTTGGATTTTCTTTTGTTACATTTGTATAGTCCGAGACAGGTGTTTCTAGACGAACTGTTGTGATTTGGGTATCAAGAGGCACAAGTTCCATGGATTTGTTGCATAGTCCTTTATTATTCACTGAAGGTTTATCAAATGTGATTAGTCTCTCAGTTTGAACCTCTTGGATTGTAGCAAGATTTGGTCTTCTGCTATTTCTTGGGAGTCCACTGGGCCTACTACTTATTATTGGACACATGGTTGTTGTTTCACCAGGTCGATTGATACAACTCGGTTCTCCTTTTTACCAGCAAGGGGCGTTAGTACTACTGATCTTGTTCCGCTGACAGCTAAGGCAGGTACTGCTTTTCTGTAAGAAGGCCCAAATTCCTTCTTTACCGCGATCTTTTCTCTGACCAGATCCCCAATCTTTGAAATCCAGACAGGTCTTGCTGGGACAGGTGGTTTTTCTTCAGTGGTCGTTGGCTTTAGCTTTTCGTTACTCAGACTTTTTCTTGTTTCATTTAAGTCCTGTAAAACAGCCAAATGATCTTTGATATCAAAGGTTTTTTGTTTCACCACTGAAGTCTGACAATCCAAATCCTGGATGATCATTCTAGTACCAAATAAAAGTTTGTACAGACTGATACCTCCTAGAGAATTTCTTGGCATGTTATTAAGACTACGTTGGACACTTGTTAGATGTTTGACCCACCCGTCACCCGAACCTAATACCCTCGCTGTTATAGATTGCTTTATGTCACGGTTTTTCACTCCACTACCGCATTTCCCTCTGGATGGAATGGACTAGAATACCGCAATGCAATGCCCATGCTGGCTATGGCCTCCTTGTAAGCCCGAGAGCTAAACGCAGGACCCTGGTCAGAATGTAGCACGCCAATTGCGTATGTGCCGATAAAGACTCGCAAATCTTTTTATAACAGTTCTGGCGTCAGCCGAGCGCTGGGGCCACATCTAAATGAATATCGTCTTAATAATTATGGGATCGCATTTTTCCGTCTGGATGTCTGAGCATAGATAGCCTGATGCTGTCTAATAGAGGTGTCTGGGCAGGTGTCTGGTCCGGTTCACAACTGCGATCTCTGTTGCAGTCCTGACAATTCATTGCAAAGTTATAAATTTGCACGCTCATCCCCGGCCACCAATATTTTGATAGTAATTCTATTAGAGATTTCAGGATCTCTTGGTGCCTCAGACCCAATCCCATGTGTGCTTCTTCAATCAAGAAGACTCTCCGGTTCATGTTTGGAATTACTTTATCCCCCACTCCAGGGATTTGAGCAAACGGAACGGAGATCGCATCAATTATGTATGTATTGCCGAGTGGATAGTTTAGAGATAACGCCGCATAATTGCCTTCCATTGAGGCTTTTTCTGCAAGCAGCGTTTCGCCATCTATTTGTTTTTTCATATGCTTTTTTGTAGCTACGGAAGCCGAGTGATCAGCTGCCGCTGTGGCTCTGTCAGCCAATGAATTCCCTGCAACGTGAACGCCATCACGTTGAAGACTCTGCGTATGTATCTCGTGAGTCTTTTGTAGTTCTTTCTGCAAAAGAACTACTTGTTCCCATAGTTTTTGTATGCTTTATTGTGGCACCTATCTCATCTTTGTAACTGTTCTTTATCCAGGTCTGCATGGAATTATTGTAAGACCGGACGCAGTAATGCGAATCGTACACTATTAGTGTGAGGAATTTGCGATCAGCATTTTCAAGCGCCATCTTTAGAGATCTTATTTCAGCTTGCTGAGCTGTACAGTTTCTGAGTGATTCAGTTTTAGTGACCATCGGTCTGAATTTACCTAAGCGCCAGCGACCTTTAACAATCGCGCACGCAGCATTGTAAATTTGTTTTTCCACAACGTAGTGTTGTGCAAATCTGTCCATGTAGATTACACAGGTGGACTGTTCGAGAAGCAGAATTTCGATTGACAGGGGGCATTCATGTTCGTATTCCAGATTTTCTAGTTTTTTAATTTTCGGATCAAAAGCGTGTTTCACGTCTTGTGTGGCAAGAGAATTTTCCCATTGTATCCATTTTGGATCTAGAGCTATAGCATTTGGAATGCCTGGTCTTGTTACTGCCTCAAGGGCTGATACTGCTGTTAAAACAGATATCCTTTTCCCTTGTGCTAGGGCTCTTTCTTTTGCTACAGCAGTTTGAACCGCAGTTAGAATTTCATTTCAGCTTGTGTGTACAAGTATGATTTGTAAGCTATTGGTACTGTTTCTCCCTCATTAGAGGTCAGGTATGTGAATCTGTTGTGAACGTATCTAGGACCCTAATTAAATATTCCCGATTTATGCCCTCATGTGGTTATAACAAATCATATCCTTATAAAGGTACAAGAATCATATCCATATTTAGTAATAGCCAATGCAGTCCAAATACAGCAAGGCTACTTCCTTAGACTCCTAGAAAGTACAACGAGTTCTTTCAACAAACCAAACCTCGAGCAACCTGGGAATTCCCCATGCTTTTGTTTTGATTTGTCCTAGAACTCCTGTGAGTCCGAAAGAACGGCCAGTTCTTAGTGACATCTTTTATTGATGTCTTATGTCCAACCTTACGTCAAACACGGCACCTTCCAGGTATAAATATACCAGTGTTTGCCTTAAGCAACACACGGTGGTTTGGAGCAGAGCGGCTATCTACTTACCCGAAGCCCAGCTGATAAGAGTGCTGAAGAAAGCCGTCCCTCCCATTTGATGCACTGAGAAAGACGCTGTCTTTTTCTTCTCCCGAGAAAATCCAGCTCCAGTGTTTCCAGTCACCCTTGCAGGTTACTAAGATCGAGTCCTGAGAACGAGATACAAGACCTCCTTCATTCTAAAACCAAGGTACGGAGCTGATTAGACCCTTAGAGAATTCTTGGTTCAGATTCTTGGCAAAACTTACTTAACTTAAACTGCAAATCCCTTACTCCTTCCCACATACTAGGCTTAGGTTAGGTACACTGGGGTAGGCGTATTTAGAAGCACCAGTTGAGTACGTTTAGTCAACTTTTATCATTGTATGTAATTGTATATATTTTATCCGTTTTAAGTATCATATGGCTCAGAAACCATAACAATGCTTTTACAGTATTATTTTATAATACTCCTTTTACTGTACGCACTTTACTTTATGACAGGTATTGCAATTGTGGCAATTCATTTCTCTTGCATGAGAAAGAAGACTGCTCAATAAATAACACCTTTTATTGAAAACGCCTGTCTCTCTATTTCTCTGCACTCTGGTGAAACTAAGTATACACAATTGACTGAGTGAAATAGCTATCTATTGTTTTCACACGACTCTGGAGATAAACTCCTTAATCTGGGAGAGCAAAGTTGTCATGTTTATGTGGTTGTCAGAAGCTAATCTCTTCTTGTCTAATCAGGGTAGTTAACTCCTCCCTGTTCATTCAAGAAAGTTTCTAGTGACCTCTGAGCTGGCTGGCATACCTAATTAAGTCTAACATATTCAGTAGAGACCTAGTCGACCTCAGTCCTACGTCTAAACTGCTTTTATTTTATTCCAATGCGCAGAGCCTATTGGGAATATAGGAACTACACTACATGGCGCCCAACGTTTGGTAAGGCGATAATCTAACCCAAGATACTAAAGTAACTCAGTAGTTTTTTTTCCCACAGACCCCTTTTCCGGTAAAAACTCCAATAGATGTCTGGAGTGGGTAAAAGGTTAATATCCGCCGAAACTTAGTAGGAAGAGATTCCTATGTATTAGTTTTTGGTATAGTCAACGTTGAAGGATACAGTGTTCCAAATTTTTGTGCACCTAATCTTTGTTTCCTCAAAACTTGCTCTGCAAGAAACTTTCATTAAACAATGTCAAATCACGGCAACAACAACGAAACCGGTGGAGCCGCAGTAGGATGCGAATCAACCGGGTGCAGACCTTACAGGGTTTAATGAAGACGACCATGATGCAATAATCATCCCGGTCAATATAAGAAAAACCATAACTATAAAACTTATAGAAAATGGAGTAACATCAAGAGGTGGTACAGTCATATTTGTGGTAGAGGCACATGAATTTCGGCAGACAGAGGTATTCTATTCCTGGATAAATTTTCCAGCAGCACATGCTGTAACACATGAGTTCCACTACTACAAAATAGCGGAATCTCCAGAGGAATACTCTCCTTTCGAGGAAGTTGAAATTCCACTAACATACCAAGAGCACCTGCTCCGGTTTAATGGCGCCCTAAAACATCAAAATCACATTACCAGGCTTGATCCACTAGGTAGACCAGGAGCCACATGGCCGGTTCTAGCCAGCTATACACCACACCCCGACATTGAAAAAATGTCAAGCGAAGAACTCTTAGTTAAAATAAAAGAATTAGCAAAAGCATTTAGAGATTTGGCTCAATTAACAGTTGACGGTACAACCTACCAACTAGAAACACTAACAGAGAATCCTGAAAAAAACTTTCATTAAAAATAATCTCAATTCTCAAAAGAAGAAGTGGGAGGGTAATAAACAAACCTCTGCCAGAGAAAAATTGTTTCAGTCCAGAGGAAGGACTCCCCAACAAAGAAATAGATCTCCAGAAGGGGGGGGGCAAGTCTCCACAACGGGAGCCCTCCAAAAAAAGATACAACCTAAGCATGGGCGGAAAATCCGTTACGCTAGCGGATTTTGCAGATTTTTGGTAAATTCGCAATCCGCGAACGCTCGCGAATTTACTGAAAATCCGCAAATTCGCACGCAGCGGATTTTTTTTTCTTGGTGATACCATTTTGCGGCGTGCGGTGAAAGTTCACAATTGTGAACATGTAGGTGTGGCGGGCAGCAACAATCTCGCACTCGCGAAATTACAAAAATTGCAATTCTGCACAAGAAATCTACTAGCAAGCAGCATAGACCTTCTGAAAATGATGATTTTTATCAGAATAACTCCTCAGGTTGACATTTGCCTGCACTTTTTTGGATTTGAGGCCTTTTGATTTTCTTTGGATAACTTTTGGATTAGAAATCAACTTTCTCATATAAGCTTGGTGGGGCATTACAGTTGCTGTAATGCTGTTCTGCAGAAAAACGAGTTTTGCAAAAGTGAAAGCAGGTTCAAAAGTTCAAACTCATCATTAGTAACCGTTCCCTGTAGTGCTTCCTGACAAGGGCCCCTCCAGAGTTCAGTTGCTAGTTGCAACAATTGTATGACCCTGCTCTGACCCTCACAGCAGGCTCATAGAATAGCTACAAGTAGGCCACAAAGGTCCTGGAAAAAAAAAATTGCACTGCAACAGAAAGCAAATTACAGATAAGGAAGCAGGTGCCAGACTGGAATTTTAAAACAGTGACACATTAATAAATCAACCCCAAATTAATTCATGTCAGTTGAAGCAGGCAGGTGTGCTTGCTTTTTCCCCCTATAATCTACAGTGATGATGAACCAGAGGGTGGCATTGATGTACCAGAGGGTGGCATGGGTGAAACAGAGGGTGGCAGGGGTGAAACAGAGGGTGCTGGGAACCTGTGATGATGAACCAGACGTAGAAACAACATAATCGTGACCGTTGCGAGCCGACATGTAAGTTCGCAATTGCGAACTGGTACAAAACCCTCCCGAACTGTCAGAAATCCTTGCGAACTGGCAGAAATCCTTGCGAACAAACACACAAAAAAAATCCGCAAATTCGCGAGAATTCACGGATTTTGCGGATTGCGAGTTCGCAAATTCGCAAAATTCGCGAACGCCAGATTCGCAAAATTCGCCCATGCTTAATACAACCTTAGAAATAGAGACAATTTGAAAAAACCTGACAGATATCAAGATATTGATACACGTCCCTCTCGATCTTTCCAGACTTCCTCAAAGAAATCGGAAAGAAAAGGACGGTCAGAACATAAAGAAGAACACGTCAAGTCCAAAGACCAGGAACCTGCTCATCAAAGTAAAAAATTACAATTTCCCAGAAAGACGGTAGCCAGTATTAAAATAAAACATGTCAAGAATCCTGAGGGCACAACTGAAAAACGGAGAGTGGGCCCAGACAATGCTAGACAGCGCAGTGGAAGTGACCATAGCTCGCAAGATCCTGATGAATCTTCTGGAGACAGTGGACACGAATGCATACATTCAAGTGGAAACTGCAGACACCCGAGTGAGCGTGCCCCATAAACTATACGAAATAACATTACGCATAGAGGGAGATAAAACTAGGAAAATAGGAGGTCTCTTTTGGGAGAATCTATCTAAAGGCTATGATATCCTTCTAGCAGAGAAAGACTGGCCACCAGAGTTTGTCAGGGAGTGCCCACATGGAGAAGAAATGATTATGCCTGCCTTCTCAAATCACATTCCAATTCATAAGAAATACACATTTGCTAGAAAATGGGCAGTGGCCCAAGCCCCTGCATTATATAAAAATCATGTAGGGTGGGATGAGGATTCTCCTCACCATAAAATCCAGTTAAAAAATAAACCTACTGCACAGAGGCAGTATTCTGTTAAGCAAGAAGCTAAAAAACAAGTAAAAGAATTTTTAGATCAACTTGAATATCAGGGGGTGATTGAAACATGCACCTCACAAATGAACAATCCTTTGTTTCCTGTCTCCAAGCCAGATGATTCATATCGTCTAGTTTTGGACTACCGACACATAAACTCCTGCTGTAATACAAAACTCATACAGTGCAGCACTAATGAATAACATTGAGCGCAAGAAATATAAAATAACATTAGATATTTCAAATGGTTTCTTCTGTCAAAACATAGCACCTGAAAGCAGATATTTGACCGCTTTCCCCAGCATGGGGACCCAAAAACAATTTTGTCGTCTCCCACGGGGATTTAAGAATAGCCCAGGATTATTTTCAGCCAGGGTAAAAGAGTTACTACAAATTTATGATGATGAGGCATTATCCTATGTTGATGGCATCTATTCAACAGACGATGACGTGGACACTAACTTGAAAAGAGTGAACACCATAATACTTGTGTTCGCAGCTGAAGGGTACACATGTAACTTTAAAAAATCACGAATTGCCCATATGACTGTCCTATTTTTAGGATATGAATTATCAAGTGAAGGCAAAAGCCTAGCAGACAGTTTCTTAGAGAAGTGTGCGGTACTCCAAGCTCCAAAAACGCTGAAAAACTTACAATCAATTCTAGGTTTCCTGAATTTCGGAAGAACATACATTCTAAATTATGCAGAGAGGGTTAAACCTCTCTACGAACTAATAAAACCTGATTTTAAACCAATCTATTAGACTCAAAAACACACAGAAATGTTAAGATAATTACAGACAGACAAGTTAACTAAAACAAAACTGCAAACACGCGCAAACGAACGCCATCTTGTAATCCAAGTCATCCCAGGAAGATGCGGATTCACATACCTGACCTCTAATGAGGGAGAAACTGTACCAATAGCTTACAAATCACACTTGTACACACAAGCTGAATTGAAATTCAGTTCTACTGAAAAAATTCTAACTGCGGTTCAAACTGCTGTAGCAAAAGAAAGAGCCCTCGCACAAGGTAAACAAATAATTATCGTTACACCGATATTTGCCCTAGAAGCAGTAACAAGGGCAAGCATCCCCAATGCTAAAGCTTTAAATCCAAGATTGATACAATGGGTTAATTCTC
The DNA here is from genome assembly GCF_964263255.1 of Lissotriton vulgaris. Classification (NCBI taxonomy): domain Eukaryota; kingdom Metazoa; phylum Chordata; class Amphibia; order Caudata; family Salamandridae; genus Lissotriton; species Lissotriton vulgaris. Next base: position 977,075,476 of record NC_141693.1, read on the forward strand.
TTGCTGCACCAAACGTAGTATACGAATTTGATCCTAACTTACAAACACAAGAATTTCTACAATATGAATATGAATGTCCTCTGCTGACCGAGATTCTGCCTCTGGAACATTAAGGTTGTATAATATATACAGACGGCTCAGCATATCCCGCAGTTGGGGGTAAACAAGCCTACAGTCCTGCGTGCGCGATTATTAAAGGTCGTTGGCACGAAGGAAAATTTAAACCTTTGGCAACCAAAACTCAATCTCTCGGAGACTGTACAGCTCAGCGAGCTGACCTACAGGCTTTTAAGATGGCACTTGAAAATAGCGATTGCAAATTCTCCACACTAATAGTGTGCGATTCCTATTACTGTGTCCAGTCTTACAATGAATACTTGCAGAACTGGGTACAAAACAACTTCAAAGATGCTATAAAAATGCTTTGGGAACATGTAGTTCTTTTACAAAAAGAACTACAAAAGACTCACTTGATACATACGCAGAGTCTTCAACGTGATGCCATTCACGTAGCAGGGAATTCATTGGCTGACAGAGCCAAAGCGGCAGCTGATCACTCGGATTCCATAGCTAAAAAAAAGCGTACAAAAAAACAAATAAACGACGAAACGCTGCTTGCAGTAAAAGCATCAATGGAAGACAATTATGCAGCGTTACCTCTAAACTATCCACTCGGCAATACATACATAATTGATGCGAACTCCGTTCCGTTTGCTCAAATCCCTGGAGTGTGAAATAGAGTAATTCCAAACACGAACCGGAGAGTCTACTTGATACAAGAAGCACACTTGGGATTGGGTCTGAGGCATCAAGAGATCCTGAAATCTCTAATAGAATTACAATCACAATACTGGTGGCCAGGGATGAGCGTGCAAATTTATAACTTTGCAATGAATTGTCAGGACTGCAACAGAGATCGCAGTTGTGAACCGGACCAGACACCTGCCCAGACACCACTATTAGACCGCATCAGGCTATCTATGCGCAGACATCCAGATGGAAAAATGCGATCCCATAATTATTAAGACGGGACTCATTTAGATGAGACCCCCAGCGCTCGGCTGACGCCAGAACTGTTATAAAAGGTTTGCGAGTCTTTATCGGCACATACGCAATTGGCATGCTACATTCTGACTAGGGTCCTGCGTTTAGCTCTCGGGCTTACAAGGAGGCCATGGCCAACATGGGCATTGCATTGCGGTATTCTAGTCCATTCCATCCCGAGGGAAATGCGGTAGTGGAGAGAAAAAAAGTGCCATAAAGCAATCTATAACAGCGAGGGTATTAGGTTCGGGTGACGGGTGGGTCAAATATCTAATAAGTGTCCAACGTAGTCTTAATAACATGCCAAGAAATTCTCTAGGAGGTATCAGTCCGTACGAACTTTTAATTGGTACTAGAATGATCATCCAGGACTTGGATTGTCAGACTTCAGTGGTGAAACAAAAAACCTTTGATATCAAAGATAGTTTGGCTGTTTTACAGGACTTAAATGAAACAAGAAAAAGTCTGAGCAAAGAGAAGCTAAAGCCAACAACCACTGAAGAAAAACCACCTGTCCCAGCAAGACCTGTCTGGATTCCGAAGATTGGGGATCTGGTCAGAGAAAAGATCGCGATGAAGAAGGAATTTGGGACTTCTTACAGAAAAGCAGTACCTGTCTTAGCTGTCAGCGGAACAAGATCAGTTGTACTAAAAAGGAGAACAGAGTTGTATCAATCGACCTGGTGAAACCACAACCATGTGGCCGATAATAAGTAGTAGGCCCAGTGGACTTCCAAGAAATAGCAGAAGACCAAATCTTGCTACAATCCAAGAGGTTCAAACTGAGAGACTAATCATATTTGATAAACCTGCAATGATAAAAAAGGACTATGCAACAAAGCCATGGAACTTCTGCCTCTTGAAACCCAAATTGCAACAGTTCATCAAGAAACACCAGTCTACAACGATGTAGCCTCGGACTATACAAATGTAACAAATGTAACAAAAGAAAATGCAAAGATCAATGGAAATCCGGAAGCAATCCCACCAATTGACAGAACTGCATCTGGCTACTTTATCAACTTCGATGTCTTTTCCGATGATCCAAGTGAACATGGAGACAAGCCAGCAACAAAAACTTTCCTTAAGTGACTTTGTATCACCTAGTACCTTCTCTGATGATTGGGACTTTGAAAATATTAATAATATGATGTCAGATTTAGAAATGTCAGCAAAATTTACAAAACATGAATATTTACAGGGTTCGTCGAATTATGAGAAATGTATTGTTAAAATCACTTTGGGCATCATTATCTGCATAAGTCTGCAAATCCTAGAAATGTTTTCAGTTATAATCAATGGGAACATTGTCCAACTCCGCCAAAAGGCATTTTGAAAACATTTAATGAGAAATTTCCATACTTCTCAGGGTTTAATTACACTAATCCAGAAACGTTTTATTTCAAAATGTTAAATAAGACAGGAGTGAAAAACATGTTGACAAATACTAAACTGATGTATTCTGAAAAATGTTATGAAAACATGTCTACATTTGGTTTTGAATTTTGGAAAAACAACATTGAGACAAAAACCATCTGGGGTACAAAAGAGTGGCAGTAACAAGGTCTAGAATCATTGTTTAGAGCCTGCATGATCCCAGAACAAAAAATGTTCCTGAATGACACCATTCAACAAACAACTTGTCTTGGTTTAGCAAGATAAAAGATTTAAACAACCCGTCTATACCAAAGCCTATGCCTGATAGAAACACCACTACAGATGAGGGGTTAGAGGTGTCCTATATTTTAAAACAAAACAGAACACTTCCAGATTGGAACAAATGGTTGACCTGGCCCACAGACACTAATAACTGTCAAAATAAATTCCTGAACAAAGTACAGGGGTTCAAACCGAACAGGCCAGACCCAAGATATTCCCAAAGACAACATCCAGGGATAGTTACAACATACAGTGTAGGAAAGTTATGCCTCGATTGGCTACAAAGATCCACACTTCCCGAAATTAAGCAACACTTAACTTTACTTAAAGAAGGTGCTGACTTGCGAGATTTCATACTGGGATCTCGTAAACAGCGTCAAAACGTTTCATATATGCTGGTATATACGCAGCTTACAATGAAGCTTGGAAAGTAACACAATTTGAAACTGCAGAAAAAATATGAGAAATTGATCGTATTAATTTGGAAAAATCCCTTTCTGTAGTGGACAATGGGTTAACGACTCTGTCCTCCAGAATTTATTCACTGGACAGCATTGTATCATCTGCTATTGATATAATAGAACAGGATATGATAATGTTACAACATGGTCAATCCCAATTGCGTTCTATTGTACAGCTAGGCTGGACGTTACAAAACCTCCATTCAGGTCACGTGCCATGGCGTTTAATCAACATAACGTCATTATTTTCTATCTTTAACCTTACTGATAGACAAATCTCGTTGGTACAAGAAGGAGCAGACTATACGGTGCTGAGCATTGAAAAACTAGAAAGATTACCATTGACAATGTCAGAAAGACCTGTCATTGAATGTACAATTCATGGCACCATTACAATCCCGATAACAACTTTTCAGTTTCAATACTGCCAAAAATATATACCAACAGGCCTGTATGAAAGGTTGGGTAAAGGATACATCAAATCTACCTGGAATTTTCCTTTTACACATAAATGTTATAGTGAAGGGAAAAAAGAGGTATTTCTTAGTGGTAAGAATTGTAAAAAATCACTAAGCGGTACACTTCTGTGTCAAGGTATAAACTTGCATGGAGCCTGCGAAGGTTCATCAAACAACCTTTCATGTCATCTGCACGACACCTCAGCTACACAGATAGAGCCCTTTTTCAGACAACTTTACAACTGTAGCTATGTTATATAAGTGACCACAGCTGTTATGGCATGATGCCAGGAAAAGCCTATCTCGTGAGCGTTAATTCCAGGGTCATTTGTTGTATGCAAGTATTATATCCAAACAGCAATCCAGACATGGAGGCAGCATTATGGCCTTCTGTGAATATCTCTTCTATTCGAATTGATACTTTCAGCAGAATGAAGTCTATTATTTCACAAACAACTGTGCCTTTAACCTCGTCCAAAGAGACGTATGACCTGCAAGTTGCAAGGACAGCGGCAGAGATACATACCCTATTATCGACAAATTGCCCCGTGCATTTCGTAGAATTGTTAAGCCAAATTTTAAACATGTCCGATACCAGTGGCATCGCACATGTATTTAAGACAATTTTATCAGGACTGTTAGCACCCTTTGAAACAATTCTGGGCATCTTCCCGGATTTTGTGTATTCTCTTTTCGGTGGCCTGCCTCTTATTTTGGGACTCGTAGCAGGAATTTTATTTTTGTTCCTTCTGCTCCGATATGAAAAGCCAAGTCACAGACAAAACTCAGGCTACGATGAAAGAAACGATCCTAGCAATACGATACCGAGACCGTATCACTAAGGTCCTCGGATTGGCCCGGCTGAGAGATCTGAATACTACCTGGTTTCTTTCATTCAGACCAATCTGGCAAAATTGCATCTTACCTTTGCTTCGATGTCTGCTATGAGGAGAAGAATGCCTGTTGGACGTCTGTCTTACACTACCATCAACAGTACCGATGGATATCAACACTTTGCTTTGTCCGGTAACGACTCATGCAACGTGTTGTCCCCAGCGGCTACCGATTCTGATGACGGCATTTGTTGAGATTTCACCATTACGATTAGGTGGCGGTGAAGTACGAGATGAGAGAGGCACCACACAGGTACAACCATCTGTGAACATTGCTGGTCTGAACACCGATGATGGCAATGCATCGCATATATGCACTAATTCTGATTTATCAGCGTTGGCCCAACTTTCACCTACTGTTGTAGACAAATTTTTTGCCAGTCCAGCTGAGGTAATGTTCTCTCCTAACAACGAGAATAACAATTGAAATGGCGAGCACACAGCGTTCCCTGAACTCTGAATTCGGCCTTCAGTTTTTATAAACAGCACTGCTGAAAACATTTGAAACTATCTTTTTCCCATGAAAGCGATAGTATTTTTCCCAATTTCCAAAATATTTACCTTTTTTTGGCACATGATACTTTGCTTAAAGTAGAACTATTCTTAGAGAACAGAACTTCTATTCTTAGAGACTCTAGAGACAAAAAATGTTTTGAATCAGCCTCTAGCACATGTACAATCTTGTATTAATATGTGATGAAATGGTCTCGAACTTTTTTTTCTGTATTAAGAGCCATTTCATGAATGTAATTTTGGTGATTCATTCAGTCAACATTCTAAATGTACAACATTTTATCTGAATGATACCACTGCTTAAAGCGTACAGTATAATACTCGTTTTCGTGTATCTATACCATTTCAAATGCATTTGATGTATTTTGGGTTGGGCTGGAAAACACATGCATACTTATATGTTTATATATTGCTTAGTATTTAGTAATGATGGACATTATACGTGGAGTGGGTGTTGTGAACGTATCTAGGACCCTAATTAAATATTCCCGATTTATGTCCTCATGTGGTTATAACAAATCATATCCTTATAAAGGCATAAGAATCATATCCATATTTAGTAATAGCCAATGCCGTCCAAATACAGCAAGGCTACTTCCTTAGACTCCTAAAAAGTACAACGAGTTCTTTCAACAAACCAAACCTCCAGCAACCTGGGAATTCCCCATGCTTTTGTTTTGATTTGTCCTAGAACTCCTGCGAGTTCAAAAGAACGGCCAGTTCTTAGTAACATCTTTTATTGACGTCTTATGTCCAACCTTACGTCAAACACAGCACCTTCCAGGTATAAATATACCAGCGTTTGCCTTAAGCAACACACAGTGGTTTGGAGCAGAGCGGCTATCTACTTATCAGAATGCCAGCTGATGCTAGTGCCGAAGGAAGCCGTCCCTCCCATTTGATGCACTGAGAAAGACGCTGTCTTTTTCTCCTGCTGAGAAAATCCAGTTCCAGTGTTTCCAGTCACCCTTGCGGGTTACGGGGAGATCGAGTCCTGAGAACGAGATACAAGACCTCCTTCATTCTAAAACCAAGGTACGGAGCTGATTAGACCCTTAGAGAATTCTTGATTCAGATTCTTGGCAAAACTTACTTAACTTAAACTGCAACTCCCTTACTCCTTCCCACGTACTAGGCTTAGGTTAGGTACACTGGGGTAGGCGTATTTAGAAGCACCAGTTTAGAACGTTTAGTCAACTTTTATCATTGTATGTAATTGTATATATTTTATCCGTTTTAAGTATCATATGGCTCAGAAACCATATCAATGCTTTTACAGTATTATTTTATAATACTCCTTTTACTGTACACACTTTACTTTATGACAAGTATTGCAATTGTGGCAATTCATTTCTGTTGCATGAGAAAGAACACTGCTCAATAAATAACACCTTTTATTGAAAACGCCCGTCTCTCTATTTCTCTGCACTCTGGTGAAACTAAGTATGCACGATTGACTAAGTGAAATAGCTATCTATTGTTTTCACACAACTCTGGAGATATACTCCTTATTCTGGAGGGAGTAAAGTTGTCATGTTTATTCGGTTGTTAGAAGCTAATCCCTTCTTATCTAATCAGGGCAGTTAACTCCTCCCTGTTCATTCGAGAAAGTTTCTAGTGACCTCTGAGCTAGCTGGCGTACCTAATTAAGTCTAACATATTCAGTAGAGACCTAGTCAACCTCAGTCCTATGTCTAATCTACCGTTTGTTATTCCAATGCGCAGAGCCTATTGGGAATATAGGAACTACACTACAAATCCGCATCTTCCTGGGATGACTCGGATTACAAGGTTGCGTTCGTTAGCGCGTGTTTGCAGTTTTGTTTTAGTTAACATGTCTGTCTGTAATGATCTTAAAATATCTGTGTGTTTTTGTGTCCAATTAATTGGTTTAAAATCAGGTTTTATTAATTCATAGAGAGATTTAACCCTTTCTGCATAATTTAGAATGTATGTTCTTCCGAAATTCAGGAAACCTAGTATTGATTGTAAGTTTTTCAGCGTTTTTGGAGGTTGGATTTCTGCACACTTCTCTAGAAAGCTGTCTGCTAGGCTTTTGCCTTCACTTGATAATTCATATCCAAAAAATAGGACAGTTAGATGGGCAATTCGGGATTTTTTAAAGTTGAATTTGTACCCTTCAGATGCGAACCCAAGTATTATGGTGTTCACTCTTTTCAAGTGAGTCTCCAGGTCATCGTCTGTACGATAGATGCCGTCGACATAAGATAATGCCTCATCATCATAAATTTGTAGTAACTCTGTTACCCTGCATGAAAATAATCCTGGGCTGTTCTTGAATACCTGCGGGAGACGACAAAATTGTTTTTGGGTCCCCACGCTCGAGAAAGCGGTCAAATATCTGCTTTCAGGTCTATGTTTTGACAGAAGAAACCATTTGAAATATCTGATGTCATTTTATATTTCTTGCGCACGATGTTATTAATTAGTGCTGCACTGTGTGAGTTTTGTACTGCAAATGCTTTACAGCAGGAGTTTAGGTGTCTGTAGTCCAAAAATAGACGATATGAATCGTCTGGCTTGGAGACAGGAAGCAAAGGATTGTTCATTTGTGAGGTGCATGTTTCAATCACCCCCTGATATTCAAGTTGATCTAAAATTTCTCTTACTTGTTTTTTAGCTTCTTGTTTAACAGGATACTGCCTCTGTGCCGTAGGTTGATTTTTTAACTGGATTTTATGGTGAGGAGAATCCTCATCCCACCCTACATGATTTTTATATAATGCAGGGGCTTGGGCCACTGCCCATTTTCTAGCAAGTGTGTATTTTTTATGAATTGGAATGTGATTTGAGAAGGCAGGCATAATAATTTCTTCGCCATGTGGGCACTCCGTGACAAACTCTGGTGGCCAGTATTTCTCTGCTAGAAGGATATCATAGCCTTTAGATAGATTCCCGCAAAAGAGACCTTTTATTTTCTTAGTTTTATCACCCTCTATACTTAATGTTATTTCATATAGTTTATGGGGCACGCTAACTCGGGTGTCTGCAGTTTCCACTTGAATGTATTCATTCGTGTCCACTGTCTCCAGAAGATTCATCAGGATCTTGCAAGCTATGGTCACTTCTGCTGCGCTGTCTAGCATTGAATGGGCCCACTCTCCATTTTTCAGTTGTGTCCTCAGGGTTCTCGGCATGTTTTATTTTAATACTGGCTACCTTCTTTCTGGGAAATTGTAATTTTTTTACTTTGATGAGCAGGTTCCTTCTCTTTGGACTTGACGTGCTCTTCTTTATGTTCTGACCGTCCTCTTCTTTCCGATTTCTGTGAGGAAGCCTGAAAAGATCGAGAGGGACGTGTATCAATATCTTGATATCTGTCAGGTTTTCTCAAATTGTCCCTATTTCTAAGGTTCTATCTTTTTTCAGAGGGCTCCCTTTGGGGAGACTTGCCCCCCATCCCCCCTTCTGGAGATCTATTTCTTCATTGGGGAGACCTTCCTCTGGATTGAAACTGTTTTTCTCTGGGAATGGTTTGTTTATTACCCTCCCACTTTTTCTTTTGAGAGTTGAGATTATTTTTAATGAAAGTCTTTTCAGGTTTTTCAATTAGTTGTGGTTTTACTGGTTTACCACCCAAACTATCTCTACCTAATTCTTCATAAGATTTTTCAATTATTCTGGCAAGTTCAAAAGGTTGTTCTGCTATGTCTGTTTCTTTCAATTTTTGGCGTATCGCCACAGATGCTGCTTCTCCTTTTATGCTGGCTAGTAATATAGCCGAGACCTGCTTAAAGTCTTTCAGTAATTTCATACCCAGAGTTAAAGCAGGTTCTGGACCGTATTCATTTTGAATCTGTCTTAGTACATCTGGTATAACCGCCATAGACGGAACACCATGTGTTTTTGTGTAGATAGAAGCAAAGACTGTGCCCCAAGTGTCACAGTCCTCCACATGTGGTGTGATCCCCATTGGGAGACAGATAGTCAGGAGTCTGTGTTTTTCGTGAGGGGTAGTATCAGGAAATGCTGGCTCTATTTGAGTGATTTTTTGAGCTAACCAGAATGGAATTTGTTCCCGTTTTCCGGGTGTTTTATCAAGACATGATTGTATTTTCTGTGGCGTAATTTTATTGTGTTCTCCTGTTGCGGGGTGTTTTGTGGAATTTTAATTGCAGGTTGGACTGTTGAAGTCCGCATGACATATTGGACCAATAGTCTATGTATTTTAATTAGTTGTTTTAACTGAACTAAAAGTTCTCTGTCTGACATTGTTTCAATGTCCGGATGTGGTGTGTAGCTGGCTAGAACCGGCAATTTAGCTCCTGGTCAACCTAGTGGACTGAGACTGGTAATGTGATTTTTATGTTTGAGGCCGCCATTAAACCAGAGCAGGTGCTCTTGGTATGTAAGTGGAATTTCAACTTCCTCGAAAGGCGAGTATTCCTCTGGAGATTCCACTATTTTGTAGTAGTGGAACTCATGTGTTACAGCATGTGCTGCTGGAAAATTTATCCAGGAATAGAATACCTCTGTCTGCCGAAATTCATGTGCCTCTACCACAAATGCGACTGTACCACCTCTCGATGATACTCCATTTTCTATAAGTTTTATAGTTATGGTTTTTCTTATATTGACCAGGATGATTATTGCATCCGGGTCGTTATCTTCATTAAACCCTGTAACGTTTGAACCCGATTGATTCGCATCTACTGCGGCTCCACCGGTTTCGTTGTTGTCGCCGTTCTTTGACATTGTTTAATGAAAGTTTGCAGAGCTAGTTTCAAGGAAACCAAGATTAGGTGCACAATATTTTGGAACACTGTATCCTTCAACGTTGACTAAACCAAAAACTAATATATAGGAATCTCTTCCTACTAAGTTCTGGCGGATATTAACCTTTCACCCGCTCCAGGCATCTATTGGAGTTTTTACGGGAAAAGGGGTCTGTGTGAAAAATCACAACTGAGTTACTCTAGTATCTTGCATTAGATTTATCACCTTACCAAACGTTGGGCGCCATGTAGTGTAGTTCCTATATTCCCAATCGGCTATGCGCATTGGAATAACATAAACGGTAGTTTAGACGTAGGACTGAGGTCCACTAGGTCTCTACTGAATATGTTAGACTTAATTAGGTATGCCAGCTAGCTCAGAGGTCACTAGAAACTTTCTCGAATGAACAGGGAGGAGTTAAATTCCCTGATTAGACAAGAAGGGATTCGTTTCTGACAACCGCATAAACATGACAACTTTGCTCCCTCCAGAATAAGGAGTATATCTCCAGAGTTGTGTGAAAACAATAGATAGCTATTTTACTCAGTGAATCGTGCATACTTAGTTTCACCAGAGTGCAGAGAAATAGAGAGACAGGCGTTTTCAATAAAAGGTGTTATTTTTTGAGCAGTCTTCTTTCTCATGCAAGAGAAGTGAATTGCCACAATTGCAATACTTATCATAAAGTAAAGTACGTACAGTAAAAGGAGTATTATGAAATAATACTGTAAAAGCAATGATATGGTTTGTGAGCCATATGATACTTAAAACGGATAAAATATATACAGGTACATACAATGATTAAAGTTGACTAAACGTACTCAACTGGTGCTTCTAAAATACGCCTACCGCAGTGTACCTAACCTAAGCCTAGTACGTGGGAAGGAGTAAGGGAGTTGCAGTTTAAGTTAAGTTAATTTTGCCAAGAATCTGAATCAAGAATTCTCTAAGAGTCTAATCAGCTCTGTACCTTGGTTTTAGAATGTAGGAGGTCTTGTATCTCGTTCTCAGGACTCGATCTCTCAGTAACCCGCAAGGGTGACTGGAAACAGTGGAGCTGGATTTTCTCTGCAGGAGAAAAGACAACGTCTTTCTCAGTGCGTCAAATGAGAGGGACGGCTTCCTTCGGCACTCGCATCAGCTGGGCTTTGGGTAAGTAGATACCCACTCTGCTCCAAACCACCCTGTGTTGCTTAAGGCAAATGCTGGTATATTTATACCTTGAAGGTGCCGTGTTTGACGTAAGGTTGGACGTAAGACGTCAATAAGAACTGTCACTAAGAACTGGCAGTTCTAGGACAAATCAAAACAAAAGCAGGGGGAATTCCCGGGCTGCTGGAGGTTTGGTTTGTTTAAAGAACGCGTTGTACTTTCTAGGAGTCTAAGGAAGTAGCCTTGCCGTATTTGGACTGCATTGGCTATTACTAAATATGGATGTGATTCTTATGCCTTTATAAGGATATGATTTGTTATAACCACATAAGGGCATAAATCGGGAATATTTAATTAGGGTCCTAGATACGTTTACAACAGGCCAACTCCGCTCCGCTGTGGAGTATGCAGGGATTTTTTTCTCCGCAATATGCAGAGAAGGCAAATCTCTCCACACTCGTGGGCGGAGTGAAGGTCTCCGCCGGGGGTCATAGGAAATACAGGCAGTGGGTCACAATCAATTGGCATAGGGTGGAGGCTCTGAGACACACAGGAGCCAGAATAACAACTGTCAGATGTCATCTGTTGACCTCAGAGAGGTAGTCCCTAATGCATTTCACCAGGTTATTTCAGCTAACAGCCATAAGATTCACCCAGTGGCTTTGGTTCCTTTTGAGTAGGGGGGAATTCTCCGGTTCCTTGAGGTTAGCTGTGAGTCCATCCATGCCTGTGAATTGTCTGCTTAGCAATGACCCAAAGCCCGGCACCTTCAGGGGAGGATATTTCCAGCCTGAGGAACCTAACTGACCTGACCAACTGCCATAATGAACAAGGTCCTTTGGCAGCAGGCTGAGGCCCGGGCAGCTAGAGAAACCTTAGGTGATCATCTGATCTTTTGGGAGAATGGTCTCCTGTATAGAGAGCCTAAGGTTCCTGAGCTTGGTGCAACCCATGTATGGTACCAACTTCATATCAGTGTACATGACTTCCATGTTCAAGGAGTGTGGGGTGACCTACAATGTTCTCCACTCCTTACCACCCCCAAACTAATGTGCTTGTTGGAAGGTACAACAATACCCTAAAAGGCATGATCATGAGCCTGTTGGCCTGTATGTGGCATTTCCTCTTGCCATGCCTGTTGTTTGTGTACAAGGAGGTACCACAGACAGGGGTTTGATTCAGCCCCGTTGTGCTTCTATATATGCAACCTGTGTGAAGACCTGTTAGTCTGGTGCCGGAGTGTTGGGAGCAGGCGCCCAGAAAAGTCCCCCAGGAAGTGGTCAACTCCATGCTGGCATGAAGCGCTTCTGGAAGCAGGCCAAGGAGAATCTAGAACCCACCCAGGAGGTCACGAAACAGTGGCATGACCAGAAGGCTACTCTGATCGAGTTTCAACCTGGCCAAGAAGTGTGAGTGAGGGAAGTGGTGAAGTCCAGGACCTGGGACATATGAGGTGAAAGTACAAGTGAGGTCTCCTGCCTGGTAGACCTCAAGACTTCCAGGAACCCTTAAAGGGTTCTGCACATAAATCACCTCAAATCCAACTTTGAGAGGTCTGAAGTGACCATGCGCTTGGCAACAGATGTTGGAGTGGAGGAGGACAGTGAACCTCTCCCAGACTTCCTTTCTTCCAAGGAGTAAGATGGGTCGATGGAGGGTGTCATTCCCTGATCCTAGAGCAACAGAGAGAATGCTGCCAGTTGCGAGGCAGTGTGTTTCTCTCTTTGCCCTTACCCAAGGATTCACAACATGGTGCACCCATAATATTGATGATGGGGACAGTATGCCTGTGAAGAATAAAATCTACAAGCTATCTGATAATGTGAGAGCCAGCATAAATAAGGGAGTTTCTACAATTATGGAATTATGGGTCATTGAGCTCTCAAAACAGTTCTTGTTCCCGCCCAGTTGTGTTGGACCCCAGGGCTGCCCCTCCAGATACCACCCTAGAACCTAGGCTCTGCATGGCTTTCCAATGGCACAGTGCAATCACCAAAACAGATGCAGATGCCATCCCCAAGCTAATGAGCTCAGAGAACATTTGGGAGCTGCTAAGTTCTTCAGCACATTTGACTTAACATCTGGGTACTGGCAGATTGCCTTTACCGACGGGGCAAACAGAATGGCCTGCGTTCTCTACCCCAGAAGGACATTAGCAGTTCTGGGTCATTCCCTTTGAGTTGAAGAATACCCCTGCCACTGTGGAAATGTGTCTTTTATTAAGCACACCGGTGCAGGGTTCACCCTTCTCTGTCCACGAGTCCATAGACCAACAAAATAGAGATTGGCACTGAAGCTGGAATTCAAATAACAAGTTAATTAATCACTCATGAGTGGGACTACGTCAATACAACTCTCTCCAGTGCTACCTGAGATAGTACATTGAATACACAGACCATTGTGCTTTTTTACAGACTTTGCAGAGTAAGCATGTAGTTATAAATAGAAGGTACAAGCACACACAGGAATACCTACCGACAAACATGGGCAGATGGGAGATCACTTAGTCAGCAAAGTGAGAGCGGGAACAGAACTGCTTACAGCAGCAAAGAGCGATTGACAGTTACATGTTTAGCCAGGTGCATTCTAGCATCTACAGGCCTTTTCTAAGCATGTCTTTGCCTCAGTACAGAAGGGGTTAAATAAAGCTGATGACACAAGCAGAACAGAAAGGCAAGCAACAGTGAAAACTGAAGAATTACATAGCTAATAAAATGGATGCCACAAACAAGAAGGTTTCAGCTTATGCTAAGAGCAATTATTTTCAATCTTCACACCACCTTCTAGAGGTTGGTCAACCAGGTCTTGGCTGGGTTGGAGAACTGCAGTGCTGCCCACCTAGATGACTTTGCGTTCTTCAGTTCCAGCGGGGAGGACCATTTGAAACACCTCAGGGAAGTGCTTCAGGCTCTGGAGAGGACAAGGGCTGACTATCAAGGCCAGTAAATGTAAGATTGGGCAGGGTTCAGTGTCCTACTTGGGAAACAAAGTAGGAGGAGGCAAGGTGTGTCCCCTCTAGGCCAAGAATGAAACAATTCTGGCCTGGGTAAACCCCGAGACCCAGACAGAGGTGAAAGCCTAGCTAGGCATTACTGGATATGACAGGAGATTCATCAAGAGGTATGGCACCAATGTTGTTCCCTTGTCTGCTGACTTCTAAGAAGCAGCCTAGACAGGTGGTCTGGAAGGAAGCACGCCAGAACGCTTTTCACGCTCTGAAGAAGGCCATATACTCAGTACCCATGCTCAAGGGCCCTGATTTTTCCAGAGAATTTGTTGTGCAGGGAGAATTCTCTGACCAAGGCATGTGGGCCGTGCTCTCACAGCTAAATGAACAGGACCTAGATGAATCTTTAGCCTTCATCAGTAGGAAGTTAATTCCCAGGGAACAGAGGTAGAATACAATAGAAAGGAATGCCTTTACAGTGGTCTACTTGAAAGTATCCAGTAGCTACAATTTAAAGTTTAATCAAGAAAACAACAGCGTCTGGGAAAAGCAAACCCTATTGGCTTTGGAGAAGGCTTAATTAATTCCGTCCATAAGCCACTATCAACTAAATTCATGGGATACCCAGAGCTGTGCATATAGGCAGCTGTATGAATAGTGGTAGTAAGCTGTGACTTGTTACTCCACCTTGATGCGGTTTTTGATCTATGGACTGGTGCTTTATGTACCCTTTTTGCGTTTCTGTAATTGTCCTTTGATTACACACAACTTATCAATGTATTATACACATTTGCAAATACTGTTTCATATTTGTTCATTTTTTTGTATTTCCTATGTTGAAAAATGTCATCAGTATGTGTTGTCCTTAATGTTTGACATGAATTTAATGTTGTTGCATTTACGGAAAAACCTAGAAAAATTGTGAAATAAATCACAAGAGCCTATGTATTTATTCCATTGGCTCTTTTCTTGATTAAACTTTAAATAGTAGCTACTGGATACTTTCAACTATATCATTATTAGTGGTCTATTCTAGTTATCTTATGACTCAAGCCTTCCTTAGGTTACACGTTTACAGTGGTCTAGGCACTGAAGAAGCTGAGATCATACCTGTCTGGTGTTCACTTCCGGTTTCAGACAGACCAAAAATCTCTCAGATGTCTAATGCAGATGAGGGATGAGAGCAGTAGCGGCCCATGGAGGGAGTTCCATGGGGCGGAAAGGCAGGGCAGGGGAGGGGCAGGGTAGGGTGGGGGTAGTAAACACCGGAATATGGATGATCGGAGGTAGGTAAACAATTAAATAAATACAACAAATTTCTTTGCGTGCCCTGCATCGCAAAATGCGATGCAGCGCACACTACGAAATTTGTTTTATTTATTTAATTGTTTACTTACCACGATCATCCATATTCCGGTGTTTACTACCCCCACCCTGTCTCTCCCCCGCCCCGCCTTTCTGCCCCATGGAACTCCCTCCACGGGCCGCTACTGGATGAGAGTCCCAAACTGTTGAGGTACTGTAACTCGTTACAGGGAATGGACTTACTGTGGAACACTGTCCTGGAAAAGACCACATCACTGCTGATGATCTATCCAGGGTTTTGTGCCTTAGTGAAGACCACTCCATCAGAGTAACCATGGGCATAGCGGCCGTAGTGCCTCTACTCGTATTTCCACTGAGTTTAGAAAAGCTCTGTGGAAATACGCTCCGCTCTGCTACGCTACCTCCCCCCTCCCAAAGTCTTAAAAAATGTACAAGAAGCCACTTACCTGTTATCTGCCACCTCCCCTGCCTGGCCGTTCTCTGTCCTTCTCCTTGGTCCTCACGCTTCTTCTGTAATTAAAAAAAACACTACGCTGTATGCCTGACACGCGCGCACGCGCACGCACCTCAGACGTACAACATAGTTGTTTTTTAATTACAGAAGGACGCGAGGAACAGGACATAGAGCGGCCAGGTGGCAGACAACAGGTAAGTGGCTTCTTTTAAATGTTTAAAGACTTTGGGAGGGGTGATTCTATACAGTGGGAACATATGTTTACCATGCTGCATTGCATACTGGATGCTGAGTGTTTTTGTGCAGTGGATACATCTACTGTATACAGACCCAGTGGCCGGATTATGTATCAATGGTAATATTTCATCCATGGTGAAGATCTATAGAGATCTATAGAGGTCGCTGATAATATTTGCTATAGCCCTAGAACCCCTAGCATGTTGGATCAGACAAAAACATGCAAAAGCGGCACTGGGATTCCGTCAAGTTCTGCTCTCCATCTCTCTCTATGCAGACAACCTGTTTCTGTATGTAAGCGACCCTGCTACAAACGTAGCTCCCCTTCTACATGAATATATACGATTTAAGAGATATTCGAGTCTGAATATAAACTGGGACAAATTGACTATATTCCCACTGACACAGTGCACTCTAAATCTCCCTCCCTGATTGGAGCATGAAACCAGTCAAATATTAAGAAATTTGGATCCACAGAGATCCTGACACTGTAATCAGACACAATTATGGTCATGCCCTCTCTAAATTGGAAGAGCAAGTGGAACAATAGATTTGTCTCCCTCTGTCACTGGCTGACAGAATAGCAATTATTAAAATGATAATACTGCTCTGTTGTCTATAACTATTTATTAATACCCCGATAATTTTTTTTACCAAAGTCTTCTTTAACTCTGAGATCTCATTTGATAACTATTGCTTGGGCAGGGAAACAACCTAGATATATCTGGGAAATGCTCACCAGCCCTTATGAGTGAAGTGGATTTTGCGCCCCAGATATATATTTATACTAGTTATGTGCACATTCACATTTAGCCCACTTCTGGTACTAACACAATAAATAGCACCATAAAAGTATTGCAGCAATTGTGTAAATAAGCAGGGAAACCTCTGCTGTACGCTCTGTCAGTACCATAATTACATCACCCAGCCATTTCAGTCACACAGGAACCTAAAGCACTTACCTTACTGCCAGAAGCAAAATTAGTTTCATTCGGGCATGCCTTCCCAGAAGGAAAGTTCATATCGACATCGCTAGAAACTATTTTATTCACACAACATAATACCCCTCTTCTAATGTTTATTTATCACTGACTCCGAGAAGCTCTGAAAACCTTGTGTCCACAATTTCCGGATGCACCCCCACACTAGGACCATTACAAAATATGCTCACTAGGAACACAAGCAAAAGGCTAATAACCAGCCTATATATCACTGCACAATTAGATGCAACCCTCAATCAGGCCAGATCAATAAAAAAATGAAATGCTGTACTTGATCCCCAGCTCGCTCAGGAGGTCTTGGCGTTTTGTTGTAATCGCACAGGCCGCTTAATGACCAACTGCAACTTAAGAATTATACATTTCAAATATTTACAGCCGTTACATTATACCCCACTACAATTACATAGATATGGGCTATGTGAGTCCGCTCAATGCAAGCAATGTGGTAGGCATGACGCAGACATAAACGTGGCCTGGTCATGCAATGCGGTACTTCACTATTGGACATGGGTTACTCAGGCCTTGTCAAGCATGGCAATGGAGCTGTTGGCTTGCTTTCCACACCTATGTCTTTTTGGATTTGTCAAATATATGCAACTGTGCAATCGTATGCTTGTAGCGATTGCTCTACTGTTGGCAAAAAGGAGAGTATCCTTACACTGGGGGGCAAAAAGGGTGCCTAAATTTGAAAATTGGCTGTTTGACATGGCGTATTGTAAGGGTCAACTAGAACTGCATGCAGAAGAAGAGCTACCAGTGGCATTGTATTTTAAGAATATATGGGAACCGTTCACAACATACCTACTAGCAAACTCATCAATGGACTAAGTGGAGTTAACTCAATCACTCTATACGATGATTCTCTTATATGCACAGGTCAAGTAAAACTGAATATAAATTGCTGTAGCAAATGTGTTGAATATACCATATATAAGCTATGTTGATTTGATGTTACTGTATGGTGCACTTTGTATTGTTAACTTATGAATACAATAATTTAAAATAAAAAAAAATACATAAAAAAATAGGGGTAATAACAGAGCTCCCCCATGAATCAGGAAATATTTGGGACTGTAGAACACTACTAAAGACCGAGGACATTATGTCGGCCCAGAAAATGGGGTTATCTTCATGCAGTGCCAGCAGAATGTTGTTAGGACCCACTTCTCCTTATTCTCAGCGAACTTTTAGCATAGGCTCCACCCTGTGGCTTCTTTATAATTTGGTTAAGCTCAGTCTGGAACAGGATTATTATGCATAGCTTCCTTGGAAAGCCTCTATCCTTTACACCAAATTTTTGGTCTACTAATTAACTGTTATGACGTGGCAAAAGTTGATAACAAAACTCGATACACACTGTTGCTGCGTCATAAAAGCTTTCCAGGCCAGGCTGACAGGGATCTCTAACAGCCTGTCAGTGCAGCACTCATTGTCTGCTTTGACTGAAAGCAGAAAACAAACCTGCAGGAGGGGAAAGGAAAACAGGGAAAGTGGTGTATTGTTATAGACATCACAGACCATTCGAGCTTCCCTCTTGTTGTCTATTTGATGTCACTCTTTACCCCTTGGTGAAAAACATCCACATAATGCATTACTCATGTATAATTCTATATGTTGCCTTTGAAACATAGACATTAAAGAAAACCTACCTCTAAACAAACTTTCTATGTATTTAACTCATTACAAGTGACATACAGCACTATACTAAAAAAATACAATCAGATTAAAATATAGCTCAGTTAAATACAGTTACAGAACATATGGTTTGTTGCAATGTAAACAAAACACAATTTGCATGAAGGATCGAACGTGAACATGACCCTTTTACATTGTAGCACCCTTTTTTTCAATTCCTTTCTCTTTGAGTTTTTTGTATCCCTAAATAGGCGATATGCTACATGTGTTTTCTGTTTTTCTAACCAATTGTTGACTTAATTATCACCTCACAATCCATCCGGGATTTGCCTGAGGCACTGTTCATAGCCAACAACTTTGGTGACCCTCGCTCTTCCAGCTCTTCTTATCTCTAATCACATACCATGTTACAAAATGTGGATAGTTAAATGGTAGGTTTTGATAGGATAGGGTCCTGCTAGACAAAAGTCTCCAACCTTCTTGCTCATGGCCCATCGCTGCCATAGACACCATATCCAATGGCTCCTGAAAGGATTCATTTTTTTGCCATTTTATTAAGTTTGGGAATTAAATACCTGTAATGGAGAGAGCAGCCAATGCACATCACAACACACATTTTAATAAATCGATTCACGGTTTCTTTTGATAGAAAGGGATGAACCTGAATCTGATGGTGTCATCTCCCCTGCATAGATATTTTTCGATTGAAACTTAAAACAGCTTTTGTGGGTATATGTCTGTCCTACATTGATAATCGCCCTCAAGTCTGACATAAATAATAACAGCTCTAATTTGAACAACATAGTCGCAAATTCTGCCAATCACCTCTTAAGTACATGCGCCAGGACTTAAACACTGCAACCTTTTTTTCTTACAAATGTATGTAACAGGTGGCCGGCTCTTGAGAAAACAGTATTCCTTTTAAACGAAAGTCAAGAAGTAGCAGGAATAGAAAGAACACTAACGAGAATGCTAAGCTAAGCAATCTGACATTATTATGGCCAAGGAAGGCAAAACACAAGATTGCATTACAATTGAATATTTGAATAACTTTGGTGTTTTTTCCTTTGCAGGATGCTGCCGGATCATACAATTCTAAACTGATTTCATCTGCAGTCATTTCACACATGATTGATGAGAATAAATCAGAAGAAAATGGGCCCGCATTCCCTCTGCGGTCTGTGATCACCGAGCCTAATGCTTACAACATAAAGCAATCTCTGTCTAATCACAGTTCAGTCAACATTAATAGCGCATTCAGATCTTTTCCTAGCAGATTAGGAATTGAAGCCGCTCTGGTTGGAAATGTCGCGAGAACCAACCTGTCTCGCAACGAAAGCAAACAATGCCAGCAAGTCACGACGGGCTTTACGTCAATAACGATTACTTCAAGAAGAATGTATCTACCTTCTAATCAGAGGGCGGAGGTCGTGGCCTGTGACCAGATACGCTTGCGGTGCAGCGGAAGTGGCACGCGCGAGAGCGTTTCCGGTGCTTTCAACAACCTGGAGGCTCGTGCGCGATGCAAACCAGGGCATTGCCAAAAATCATTGAAACATTCATTGTCCGCTGAGGTAAAAGTCTTTAGCTTCCATCCACCTGTGTTTGTTGGAAAGACTGCATGGGCATGCACTGATGGCAAGACAGAGAACATGGAGGTGCCACTTAAGAGTAATTTTAAAAAGAAGGAACAATGCTTATTTCGTTCGTTTGTTTACCATGCAGTTTCTCAGCGGTGTCCCAGTGTCATTCATTACTTGGACAAATCTCTGTCTATCCCACTCTTTCGACCAGCATCCAAAGACCAATCTATTCAGAGATCAGTGCTCTCGTTCAACGTGAACTGCTGTTCCAGCAGGTCGACAGCAGATGGAGTACTGGGCACACCCAGAAAAGAGCCCAAAGCAAACGTTCCACAGCCAGTGGCCCCAGAGGACAGAGGAAAGACAGATGTAATTGAAATGCATTCTGATAAAACCCAACCACCACTAAAAAGAAGTATGGAGAGACAGCATGCCAATGACGGCAGACCTCCCGCAGTAAGTGCGTCACGTCCACTGGCTGGTTTTACAAATGGAAAACATTCTTTCATTGTTCAAGAGAGAACAAGCCAAAGCAGGTTTAATAAACAACTGAAGGAGAATTCCAATGAAGCATTTAACCAGCTATCTGATTTGCCGGGTCAAAAAGGTAAGCAGACTGAGACTGTCTTGATTTAGCAATGTCATACTAGGACCCATTTCACGAGTCCTCATTTTTTAGATGTTTATCCCTAATGTTATCTGTTCCGTTTTAGCACGATGTTTAGTGTGTAGGTATTATTGTGAAAATGTTTTATTTCAATAACTAGTAACTTTCCTTTCTCCTTCCATTGTGGTACATGTGACTGGCTCTTATTATCACAAGATAGAGTGCAAGCCACGTCCTAACCACAAGACATTATGTTATCAATTTCTCAGAAACAGGCTGTCAATTCAGGCCTAACTCTGCCAAACAGATCAAATGATCTTATTCTTGAATCAAAGAAAAGACTTATTCCATTATTTTATAAAACTGTTTAAGAAAAACACATGTATAGGTGCAACACTGCCTTAGTGTGTGATTTAATAATGCCATGTTATTGTATAAGCTGTTCTGACAAATCGCAAAATTGCATTTGGTATTCTGCATGAATGATGTGTAGTCATTTCACGGTGATACCTACAGATATGCACTCTGTAGACAGTGACTTCCTCATTCTATTTTTTTTATCACCCTAAAACAAAACTGAGTAAGATTTTATTTAATTTGACATTGTGTACAGTCAAGTTGAGAGATTTACATTTTTGGCATTTAATATTATGCATCAAATCAGATACTTTCAATTATAAACATTTCAGTTCATTTATCATTATTTTTACAACAATTGAGGTGTGACCTGCACCCTGACTGCAGGCTCCTTTATCCCTTTTGTCATCTCTGTGCCCCACTCTGGATAACCTCATCTGTGTAAACGGAATTGGAGGCCTTCTTTCAAAATAAGGTGGTAATCACTATGGTTACGCTACTAACAAAGAACACCTTTTGGACCCTCAGGATTAAAGGAGGTATTTCCCAGTCATACTTCTCCCTACAATCTTCCAAAACACAGGAAGGAATCTTGCAAAATGATTTATGGTTTGTCTGCTAAATCATAGGAACATAGATAGGTCTCTGGTGGGGTGCTACCCCTGACATGGCGCTGACATGGTAGTTTTGGCCACCACAGAGTAACTTTTCATAATTACATGCAATGGTACTAAAGGAGGCCTGTTACCAGGGGCGGTGAGTGAGATTTTAAAGTGGTGGGGCGTAAAGTGATTTGCATACAGCACCGTAGCGAGAGAGTGCAGCAGCGAGCCCGAGCCACAAAAGGGGGGTTTGGGGGGTTCCCCCCCCCCAGAAAATTTTGAAAAAAAAGAAGAAAAATCGTGCATTTTCAAGCAAATTTAAGAAAGCAGGGAGGTTAATAAAGCAATTGTGAAAGTGCAGTTATTACATTAATAGATGGCATAACATAGGTAGCTGCTTATTCAGTATAACCACAGAGCTTCATACATTCCGTCCTATTATGCTCAGGTGCTGAATTCAGACTATAAGCCTTTCATGGAAATCTCAGCTCTAAGAGTAGAAGAAGTTGCACTGCAGTGTAATGGTTGCCAGGCTCGTTCCGCAGGAGCGTCAGGAACTTGAAGAAAAGTCCACAGTCTTCCCCTACGGCCTTCCAACTCTATCAGACTCTAGAGTAACGAATGGCACGCCAGGGGAAAACAGGGAAGCACAACAAGGAAAGGCGGGGCAAGAAAAACAGGTCTTGAGCATGGGAATCCCCCACCCGTGAATACCTCAGGTGTCCGCTAATTGAAAGAGAATAAAGCCGCCACTTCCTGTCCAGCCGACCTGTCCTTTGAACCCCGGGCTCCAACAGGAAGCACCCATTCACAGAATCAACATTTACCAAGTGAGCTGGAAAAGCCCCCTCGTGGCCCTGGGGGGCTAAACCGCACTCCCACCCCCAAATCCTTCATGGCCTGCACTAAGCGTGTCAACAGACAGCCCCTCGCAGAGGCCAAGGCAGGCGCAGCGCTATAACCCCGCAGGCGCAGCCTGGGCGTCATTTCACCCGGTGCCCACCGGAACAATGCCCCCTCGGTCAGGAACAGTGGCCGGTTAGCAATGAGGAACAACCGGAGAATCTGATGCCCTATGTTATTCCTCATTCCTACCCAAGGATTTCGAACAGTCAGAATCCCTGTGTGAACCAGTGGGCTGTCTGCTGTTCTCGTGTCGAGTCACTACCCCGAGTTAAGAGTCTTTCTCTTATAGACCCTGGAAGGATGAAAGGGTGCGTTGGCCCGGTAGGGGTATGTAACACTTACAACACAACTTTTACGTCGTAATGCTGTTACAACGCAGCTATTACAACGCAGGATCCATTACATCGGATGCCATTACAACGCATGGCATTACATAGCAGATGCTATTACAACGCATACCATTACATCGTAAGTATTGGTAAGTATATAATTTTTTTTATTTTATTTAATATTATATAATTGATTTAATTATTATTAATTATAAAAAAAAATTATGTTTTTAAATATTATAAATTAAATATATTAATTTAAGTAATTTTTTAAATAAGTATGAGAATAGGAGTATATGTTTTGGGGTACTGAGGTATATATTTTGGGGTGTTTGGGTATTTTTAGGTTTTAGGACAGGGTTTGGGTTTTGGGGTACAGGGGTGTTTTTAGGTTTTAGGGCAGGGTTTGGGTTTTGGGGTACAGGGGTGTTTTTAGGTTTTAGGGCAGGGTTTGGTTTTGGGGTACAGGGGTGTTTTTAGGTTTTAGGGCAGGGTTTGGGTTTTGGGGTACAGGGGTGTTTTTAGGTTTTAGGGCAGGGTTTGGGTTTTGGGGTACAGGGGTGTTTTTAGGTTTTAGGGCAGGGTTTGGGTTTTGGGGTACAGGGGTGTTTTTAGGTTTTAGGGCAGGGTTTGGGTATTGGGGTACAGGGGTGTTTTTAGGTTTTAGGGCAGGGTTTGGGTTTTTGGGGTACAGGGGTGTTTTTAGGTTTTAGGGCAGGGTTTGGGTTTTGGGGTATAGGGGTGTTTTTAGGTTTTAGGGCAGGGTTTGGGTTTTGGGGTACAGGGGTGTTTTTAGGTTTTAGGGTAGGGTTTGGGTTTTGGGGTACAGGGGTGTTTTTAGGTTTTAGGGCAGGGTTTGGGTTTTGGGGTACAGGGGTGTTTTTAGGTTTTAGGGCAGGGTTTGGGTTTTGGGGTACAGGGGTGTTTTTAGGTTTTAGGGCAGGGTTTGGGTTTTGGGGTACAGGGGTGTTTTTAGGTTTTAGGGCAGGGTTTGGGTATTGGGGTACAGGGGTGTTTTTAGGTTTTAGGGCAGGGTTTGGGTTTTGGGGTACAGGGTGTTTTTAGGTTTTAGGGCAGGGTTTGGGTTTTGGGGTACAGGGGTGTTTTAGGGTTCAGGGGTAGGTTTGTGTTTAGGGATAATTAAATTATATTTACCATTTTTAAATTAATTAAAATATATTTAATAAATTAAATTAATTATTTTACATTAATTACATTTTTAAATTAAATTAATTAAATTAAATAAATTATTAATATTAATTTAATTTAATTTCAATTTTAAAAATATGTACATTAAACTAATTTCAATATTTTAATTAAATTAAATTAATTACAATTTTTATTAAAATTACATTTATTAAATAGATATTATTTTATTAAATTAAATTAATGACTATTTTAAAATGTATTTTAATTAAATTATTTAAATTAAATTAATTAAATTTACTTAATAACATTTTTAAAAAAAGGTATACTTACGATGTAATGCCATGCGTTGTAATAGCATCTGCTATGTAATGCCATGCGTTGTAATGGCATCCGATGTAATGGATCCTGCGTTGTAAAATCTGCGTTGTAACGGAATGCGACGTAAAAGAACGCGTTGTACTGACACCAATCCCCCGGTAGGGGATGTTAGTATGAGGTGCTCACACCCCTAAGATGTCGCCCTCTCTTACTATTCAAATAATTGCTTTTGTCGACAAGTGGGCTCTGCGCTCAGGGGCCCCCGGGGGAGGGGAGGGGGAGGGGGCGGTGTATGCCTAGTTTGAACAGCCCTCTGTCCCTTTCACATGCACTTGTCTGAGAAGCCGTAAGTCATTTACCAACCCTGGGTGGGTCCTCAAGTCCCCTGAAGCACCCCCACGTTTAAGCGCTTCGGCATTACTGCTGCCCCATTTCACAGGCAATGGCCTCACGAGAAACTGACTTTGCCCCAGCCCCACAGCCTTTACACGCCAGATGCTGCTCTTCAGGGCGCTATGCTGGCCTGTCACTGACCGCTCCATGTCGACCTGCCTCCCAAGAATCTGGTTTCTATATGGGGCCGACGGCCTCTGTCCAGATGTGGGCAAGGGGCGAGGGTACAGGGGCTGGGCCCATGGAAAGACGGGTGCCTAGAGCTGCAGTGTGGCAGGCGAGGCACCATGGGATGTTTTCAGCTCTAGGGAGGTACGAAATAAACGATTAATAGCCGGGCTCGTGGAGAAATGGGACCCAGACCTGTGGTGGGTCCCTGGAGCTGAAACCACCCCGAGGCGCCTCAGGGGAGTTCGGAAATTGCCAATTAATAGCTGGCCGGGGGGCAGCCAAGGTGCTCATTACAGCCCCTGACGCCATAGGCCGGACACCTGTGCGGGAGCCAGCGCAGTGAGGGCTGAGCTGGGAGCTACAGGCCCACAGCCAAGGTGCATTGTGGGAAGGCCTCCCTTACAGAAGCCGGTGGGCCTGGTCCACGAACCCAACACTTACCCTCAAATATTCAGACATCAGCCTAAGCCTCGTTATTTCCACGGCGATCAAAGCATCGCAAGATATTTATGGAACAAGATAGCGCCAAGAGACGCCCTCTTGTCCGAGTGCTATAAAAAGTCCAAACCACACAACATCTCTGGGCCAGCATTGTAAAGAGAAGTGGGGCACCGGACCCCACGCGCTATGGCACACTGGGGCATTTTATGTTTTCACGAGTTAAAGTCCTTTTAGTTTATTTCACTTTTGAGACATTTATATCACCTTTCTTCATAGTTATTTTATTCTCATTATTCACGTTGATGATGAGTGACCGTTTTTTGTTTAACTTGGCTGCTTTTTAAGCAGACTTTTTACCGCCCCCAGATGATTTTCCATTCCAGACCCTCGTCCTTCCAACCCACGCACGTGCTTACATTCTCCTATTTTTTTTCCTTGTGCGTTTGGATTGGCTCTTTAACAATTGTACATTCCCAAGTGGTGCAGACGGTGGGGCAAACATACCAAGGCTTTGCACTGGTGCAAAGTCACCGGTAGCACAAGCACACGCAAACTGTTCATAAACTATTTACTTTGCAGTCACCGCCCAGGCGGCTTGAAGCGCGCCAGTCTCGGCGAGAGCGGCAGCACTGTATCTTGGTAGATTTGCAGATTTCTCATTTTCCTTCCTCACACAACTCAACGCAGCAACTCTGCTCGCTGCTCTCATGGCGTAAACTGTTCGTAACTCTTATTTTTGAAGGCTCCTGGATAACTCGGGTGCTTCCCGGATTCCCGGCGGCGCTCGCTCGAACTTTTATAACGCTGGTCACCAGTTTAAAATTTATTGCAGCAGCGCGTCAATGGTGCTTGTGGGGCTACGCCCCTAGGCCCCAATGGATGCACCACGGCTGCCCAGAATATGAAACACACGCAACCAGAGTGATCTGACAAAAAGTATCAAATAAGGCTGAGAAGCTAAGCTGTAACAGGCCTGCTGCAATAAAATTTAAACTGGTGACCAGCGTTATAAAAGTTCGAGCGAGCGCCGCCGGGAATCCGGGAAGCACCCGAGTTATCCAGGAGTGGGGAGTGCAGGGGGGTTGGTCTGGACTGCTGCACAGCTTGATTGACAGTCCACGACCACGTGACGCACTCTGCTGCAGCAGCAGACAACCAGCCAAGGTATCTATTGCGCAAGTGATGCTTAGGGCAGAAACTAGCGCACGCATGCGCATCAGTGTTCCCCCATAGGGGGGTGCTTGTTTAAGTGGGCCGCAGCCCCCGGCTTTACAAAGGCGACACAGGGCAAGCATTCACGAGCCCACCTAGCCAATCCTGGCGCTGCTTGCAGCGCCAGGATTGGCTGGTCACCGCAGGGCAATCCATTATTGGATGCCGCGCGTGGGTGGTGCACACACACTGCATAATGGCCAATCACTGTGTGTGACTTCATGTAGTCATGCAGTGATTGGCCATTTTGCGGTGCGCGGCGCCGCGTCCCTGCTCCGGAAACACACCCACTGAGGCCATGAATCGGAGACAAGTTCCGCTCATTTCCGAGGTGGGACACGGCCTGCAAGGGTTTGGTGAATAGTCAGAAAGTTACACGTTTCTGAGCGCTACCAGCTTTACGGTGAGTCTAACTCAGGGGGCCCGAATCACCGCACCCCACAATAATGGGGGGGTGAACATAGCATTTCTGTGCACCCAGAATCCATCTGCAAGTGTAACATTCCCTCATTCCTGGTCTGGGGTATAGGAAGGGGATTGGGCCTTCAAAAATAAGAGTTAAGAACTTAAACAAGCACCCCCCTATGGGGGAACACTGATGCGCATGCGCGGGCTAGTTTCTGCCCTAAGCATCACTTGCGCGATAGATACCTTGGCTGGCTGTCTGCTGCTGCAGCTGAGTGCGTCACGTGGTTGTGGACTGTCAATCAAGCTGCGCAGCAGTCCAGACCAGCCCCCCTGCACTCCCCACTCCTGGATAACTCGGGTGCTTCCCGGATTCCCGGCGGCGCTCGCTCGAACTTTTATAACGCTGGTCACCAGTTTAAATTTTATTGCAGCAGGCCTGTTACAGCTTAGCTTCTCAGCCTTATTTGATACTTTTTGTCAGATCACTCTGGTTGCGTGTGTTTCATATTCTGGGCAGCCGCGTTGCATACATTGGGGCGTAGGGGCGTAGCCCCACAAGCACCATGGACGCACTGCTGCAATAAAATTTAAACTGGTGACCAGCGTTATAAAAGTTCGAGCGAGCGCCGCCGGGAATCCGGGAAGCACCCGAGTTATCCAGGAGCCTTCAAAAATAAGAGTTACGAACAGTTTACGCCATGAGAGCAGCAAGCAGAGTTGCTGCGTTGAGTTGTGTGAGGAAGGAAAATGAGAAATCTGCAAATCTACCAAGATACAGTGCTGCCGCTCTCGCCGAGACTGGCGCGCTTCAAGCCGCCTGGGCGGTGACTGCAAAGTAAATAGTTTATGCACAGTTTGCGTGTGCTTGTGCTACCGGTGACTTTGCACCAGTGCAAAGCCTTGGTATGTTTGCCCCACCGTCTGCACCACTTGGGAATGTACTATTGTTAAAGAGCCAATCCAAACGCACAAGGAAAGAAAATAGGAGAATGTAAGCACGTGCGTGGGGTGGAAGGACGGGGGTCTGGAATGGAAAATCAACTGGGGGTGGAAAGTCTGCTTAAAAAGCAGCCAAGTTAAACAAAAAACAGTCATTCATCATCAAAGTGAATAATGAGAATAAAATAACTATGAAGAAAGGTGATATAAACGTCTCAAAAGTGAAATACACTAAAAGGACTTTAACTCGTGAAAACATAAAATGCCCCGCTGTGCCATAGCGCGTGGGGTCCGGTGCCCCACTTCTCTTTACAGCGCTGGCCCAAAGATGTTGTGTGGTGTGGACTTTTTATAGCGCTCGGACACGAGGGCATCTCTTGGCGCTATCTTGTTCCATAAATATCTGGCGATGCTTTGATCGCCGTGGAAATAACGAGGCTTAGGCTGACGTCTGAATATTTGAGGGTAAGTGTTGGGTTCGTGGACCAGGCCCACCGACTTCTGTAAGGGAGGCCTTCCCAAAATTCACCTTGGCTGTGGGCCTGTAGCTCCCAGCCCAGCCCTTAGTGCGCTGGCTCCCGCACAGGTGTCTGGCCTGGGGCGTCAGGGGCTGTAATGAGCACCTTGGCTGCCCCGGGGCCAGCTATTAATTGGCTATTTCCGAACTCCCCCGAGGCGCCTTGGGGGTGGTTTCAGCTCCAGGGACCCACTGCAGGTCTGGGCCCCATTTCTCCACGAGCCCGGCTATTGAAGCGCTTAAACATGGGGTGCTTCCAGGGGACACGAGGACCCACCCAGGGTTGGTAAATGACTTACAGCCTCTCAGACAAGTGCATGTGAAAGGGACAGTGGGATGTTCAAACTAGGCATACTCCACCCCCTCCCCCCGGGGCCCCTAAGCGCAGAGACCACTTGTCGACAAAAGCAATCATTTGAATAGTAAGAGAGGGCGACATCTTAGGGGTGTGAGCACCTCATACTAACATCCCCTGCTGGGCCAACACACCCTTTCATCCTTCCAGGGTCTATAAGAGAAAGACTCTTAACTCGGGGTAGTGACTCGACACGAGAACAGCAGACAGCCCACTGGTTCACCCAGGGATTCTGTCTGTTTGAGATCCTTGGGTAGGAATGAGGAATAACACAGGGCATCAGATTCTCCGGTTGTTCCTCATTGCTAACCGTCCACTGTTACCAACCGAGGGGCATCGTTCCGGTGGGCACTGGGTGAAATGACGCCCAGGCTGCACCTGTGGGGTTATAGCGCTGCGCCTGCCTCGGCCTCATTGCTAACCGGCCACTGTTCCTGACCGAGGGGGCATTGTTCCGGTGGGCACCGGGTGAAATGACGCCCAGGCTGCGCCTGCGGGGTTATAGCGCTGCGCCTGCCTTGGCCTCTGCGAGGGGCTGTCTGTTGACACGCTTAGTGCAGGCCATGAAGGATTTGGGGGTGGGAGTGAGGTTTAGCCCCCCAGTGGAACGAGGGGGCTTTTCCAGCTCACTTGGTAAATGTTGATTCTGTGAATGGGTGCTTCCTGTTGGAGTCCGGGGTTCAAAGGACAGGTCAGCTGGACAGGAAGTGGCGGCTTTATTCTCTTTTAATTAGCAGACACCTGGGGTATTCACGGGTGGGGGATTCCCACGCTCAAGACCTGTTTTTCTTCCCCCGCCTTTCCTTGTTGTGTTTCCCTGTTTTCCCCTGGCGTGCCATTCGCTACTCTAGAGTCTGATAGAGTCGGAAGGCTGTAGGGGAAGACTGTGGACTTTTCTTCAAGTTCCTGACGCTCCTGCGGAACGAGCCTGGCAACCATTACACTGCTGTGCAACTTCTTCTACTCTTAGAGCTGAGATTTCCATGAAAGTCTTATAGTCTGAATTCAGCACCTGAGCATAATAGGACGGAATGTATGAAGCTCTGTGGTTATACTGAATAAGCAGCTACCTATGTTATGCCATCTATTAATGTAATAACTGCACTTTCACAATTGCTTTATTAACCTTCCTGCTTTCTCAAATTTGCTTGAAAATGCACGATTTTTCTTCTTTTTTTTCAAAATTTTCTTGGGTCGCTCGCTACGGTGCTGTATGCAAATCACTTTGCGCCCCACCACTTTAAAATCTCACCCACCACCCCTGATTCTGGGCTCACAGGCACAACTCTGATGTGTTAGGAGCCGTTTCTCACTGAATGGACTCATGATATATGTCTCTGCCTCCTTTTCGAAATTTAGAGGAAGTTACTCCCATAAGGTCCCCAGGACATGGCTCTTTTGCCAATCTTGTTCATTTTTTACAAGCAACCCTAAGGGAAATTGCTCTGGGATTTTGGCTTCAAACTCCTCTCCAACTACTGATAAGTTTTAACAAGACAAGTTCAGTCATTCGACAGTTGAGTTTCTGCTGGAAACATATATGGGTGCCTGCCAATTTCTTAAAGATGTACAACAATAAGACTGAAGTCCTGATCTTTGGAAGGACTGTCCTTGCTGGTCCAGCAATCTTTTGACTGATTGTCTAGGCTCTTTGCCCATGCCAGTTTCTAAAGCCACGAGTTTGGAAGTCTTATTTGAGATTGACTTTAATGTATATGCCCAGATCCAGAAGGTCTGAATCTTTTGCTACTTACAGCTGTGTCTACTGAGAAATATGGCAATATTTACTCCCTCCGAATTTTACCCTCTGCCTATAGGGGCCTGCAGTATGTCACAGACGGACTATATCATTTGTGTGTATCTATGCTACCTGAGGCCATCATCACTACACTTCAAATAATCCAAAACATATCATACAAGTAGGTAGATGGGGAGGTATGAGCACATCTATGGAGTGAAAATGTGATCCCTTTCAAGGACTGCTGCATGGTCCACCATAACTATCATAATGCTAGTATGGTGTGATCATATCAACCTAATTGGGTCTATTTAATAATCTCAGTCAAGGGTGCTTGCTGCAGCTTGTGAGCTTTCAACGTCCTGAGGCCCAAACTCGAGAACAATCTTCAGCAATTCATCTACACAGCTGAAGACCACTTACAGTTCTGAAGGGATTGCTGAGATGACTTGAAGACCATACCGCCTTTCTCCACCACTCTGCAAACGCACCTCCAGGCATGCTTCTGGTTGGGAAATTAATTCCACTTTACTCCTAAGGGCCTCAGGACTAAAGTGGACCACTTCCCCCAACCAGTAGTGCATCAGGAGGGGTGTTTGCAGAGTGGTGGAGAAATGGGGCATGGCCTAGGACAACCTCTCAGCAATCCAGCTGTGTGGGTGTTTACTGGAGGTGGCAGGAGGAATAGTTGGCCACCAAGGACCCACAAGAGCCAAGGGGACTACATCCCCCCAACCAGTAGTACACCAGGAGGTGCATTTGCAGAGTGGTGGAGAAAGGAGGGTGCCACCGAACATCTCTCAGCAAACCAACTGTGTGGGACTTACTGGAGTTAACTGGAGGGGTAGTTGTCCTTCAAGAATCCTCCGGAGCCAAGGGGACTTCATCCCTCTACTAGTAGTGAACCAGGAGCTGCGTTTGCACAGTGGTGGAGAAAGGGGGCATTGCATCAGACAACCTCTCAGCAATCCTGCTGTGTGGGACTTACTTGAGGTAACAAGAGGGGTAGTTGGCCCCCAAGAAGTCTTTGGAGGCCATGCCCCATTTTTCCACCACTCTGTAAACGAGTCTCATCTTGTTGTACACTACTGGTAGGGGGATAAAGTCCACTTTACTCCTCACCGACTTTAGGCGCCAAGAAGCCCTCCTGCTACCTTCTGTAAGTCCTACACAGTGGAATTCCTGAGAGGTGGTCGGAGGCCCAGCATCCTTTCTCCACCACTCTGCAAACACAATCACTAGTTAAAAAACCATAGAAATTCACTGAAAAAAACAAAGGCTACAGGGACGTTATAGTTAGGCTGAAATTTCGCTCGTACAAAACCAGAGATATTAAAGCTGTTATAGTTAGCTGAGCTAACCATAACTTGAACCCCCACAAAACACTGCTTATGACCTCACATTTTACATCACTTCCATGACTGATGTGTAAATATATCTTTCAACTTTAGCATATCACTGTCGTGGCATGTGGCAGTGATACTCTGGGGAAACAAAATGGCAGCTGGTGTGTTTGATTTTATGATGAAGTTGATATAAGCTTCAGCGGACTTGTATGGAGTGCCATGACCTTGAATGGGCACTCTGGAAAAGTAGTCAGCAGAGTTCTGATCCTTTCCTGGATGATGCACAATGTTATAATTGTACTCTTATAGCCATAGTCACAATCTTCAATCAGGAGGAATTTTGGCCTTTGGAATGCCAAATATTGTTAGTAAAGCTTTTTGATCAGATACCAGTGTAAAAATCTTTCCATACAGGAATACATGGAAGTCATCACATGCCTATACCACGACTAAACTTTCGTTTTCAGGTTGTGAGTAAGCACGTTCTGGTTGGGACAAACTCCTACTTGCATACGCCGCAATATGCCTTTGAGCATTTGGGTGCCCGCTGGGCTGTGCAAGGATCGCACCTAACCCAACTGGGCTAGCATCAACAACAACCTCTATATGAAGTTTCAGAATGAAATAAGCCGCTTTGGTAGCATTGTTATTGGCTTGTTTTATTTTCTTAAATCTGTTCTCGCATTCATGTGACCACTGAAATGAAACATTATTTTTCTTTAACTCTCCTAATGAAGCACTTACAGTTGCAAAGTCTTGTATATACCTAGAACAGTAGCTGGCCATGCCAAGAAATGAACGCATTATTGAAACATCTTGTAGGGGATCAGCATTTGACTCTGCTTGTAATTTAACAGGATCAGATATCAGACCCCCATCAGAAAACATATGGAAAAGGATTTTAATTTTGTCTTATGGAACTCACATTTACCTGCATTCAAAGTCAAACCTGCATCAGCCAGTGAACGCATGCTTTTGTGAGAGCCTTATCATGTTCTTTTTGGGTAGCGCTGAAAACCAATATGTCATCACTATAATTGAAAGCATTCATGACAGACTGTAGGATGCATCGAATAAAGTCTTGAAAAAGGTCTGCAGCTGATGACACACAAAGCTTAGCCTTTTGTATCAAATCAGATCAACATGCGTAGAAAAGGTTGTAATGTACCTGCAGTTTGCTTTGATTTCAAACTGATGATAATCTTTATTCACATCTGGGCGAAAGAAAATATTTGCACCATTTAATTGTATTGTCATATCAGCAATGTCTGGACTTGGATGTCGTCCTCGTTCAATTGCCTTGTTTGCCTGACGCATGTCAATGCATATGCATATCACTACTTCACTTTTCTTTTTGGTCACTACCACGAGGGGAGAAGCCCATTGCATTGGACCAGTAGAATGCTAAATGATAATTATAATGTATTTATTTATTTTGGATTTGTAATGCGCATGGCTGCCACAGTGACGGGGTGTCCCAGAGCAACCAGAAACCAGAGAAAGAGCGGAAAAACCTACATGCACCTAAACAGAAGAAATAGGAAACAGCCAGGTCTTTACAGCCCTGCGAAACATCAGAAGATTAGGAATACCTCGAAACTGCACTGGGAGAGAATTCCAGAGCTTGGCTGCGAGGAGGCCGAATGAACGGCCACCGGCCCTCGCTCTCCAGACCCGAGGGACACAGACAAGCCCTTGATCAACAGAACGCAAAGTGCGCGTGGGCACATAAGGCTTCAATAAGCCAGATAATCCAGTGGGGGCTTGGTGCATCAATATTTTATAAGAGATGCACAGCACTTTGAACTGAATACGTGCTACTATGGGCAGCCAGTGCAACTTAGGAAGCACATGAGCCACTGAATGGAATTTGGGCAAGGCTACTAACATCGGCGCCACCACGTTCTAGACCCACTGCAGGTGCTAGCTTTATTGGCACCTAGGTATAGAGAGTTGCCATAATCCAGTTTAGCCAGTATAGAAGACTTTCTTTCCCCTCAGGGCGCGCCCTGGGGGGAAAGAAACCCAGTAAGGGTCTCAGTCCTCTCAAGAGTCCGAAACAAACAGCGGCAACCGCTCTTGTCTGTTTCTTGAAAGCCAATCCACTATCCAGCCAAACGCCTAAGTTCTTGACAGCCTCCTTGGGTAAAGGAGCGGGTTTGAGGTGGACAGGCCACCACTGTTCAGACCAGAGGTCTTGGTCCT
Source organism: Lissotriton vulgaris (assembly GCF_964263255.1). Lineage (NCBI taxonomy): Eukaryota > Metazoa > Chordata > Amphibia > Caudata > Salamandridae > Lissotriton > Lissotriton vulgaris. The sequence goes on from NC_141693.1 coordinate 977,109,569, forward strand.
ACCCGAACAGAAGAATCTCGGATTTACTCGTGTTTAATTGGAGACAATTAGCTCTCATCCAGTCCGAGACAGCCATGTCAAATCCTCCTTAAACTTCTCAAGATTGTCACGGCAGTTTTTAGAAAAAGCGATCACCAGCTAGGTGTCGTCAGCGTATGACACCAGCGACAACCCCCTGCCTCTAGCCACCTCAACCAAGGGTCTCACATAGAGATTGAATAAGACCGGGCTCAAAATAGAGCCTTGAGGTACCCCATGGCACAAAGCATGATCCTGAGAGTGAAAAGGTGGCACTGAAACCTAATAAGACCGCCCTGCCAAGAAGGACCGGATCCAGTCAAGAGCACTACCCCTAATTCCAACTGCCCATAGGCGTTCAAGGAGAATTGCGTGAGACACCGTGTCGAAATCGGCGCTTAGGTCCAATAGGACCAAGGCCGCAGAGTCTCCCACATCTAGCCTGCTCCGGAAAGATTGCGTGACAGCCAAGAGTGCTGACTCAGTACTGTGGCAAGCGCGGAAGCCAGGTTGCGACGGATCATAGATGTTACAGTCATCAATGTATTTGGACAGAATAGAATTCACATGCGCCTCCACGAGTTTAGCCAAAAACGGAAGCTGGGATATTGGGCGATAATTGCCGGGATCTTCCGCGTTCAATTATGGCTTTTTTAACAATGGAATAACTTTAGCATGTTTCCATGCCCTCAGAACGGTGGATAACTTCAAAGACAGGTTGACTAGTTCTAAGCCCACAGGAGTGATAGGTAACTGAAGCTGGCGAAAATGAGCGGATGGTAACAGGTCAGCTGGGGACCCAGACTTAATATTCGCACTTAAGGCCTCAAATATCATGCTTAAGTAACAACTCAACTTCTTTTTCAAAGCATCTTGAACATGAAAATCAATTTTTCTATGTCTTTGACCAACGGGACAGATATCCTCATTGATATACAACTTTACTTTCATAGTCTTAAGCTTTCCCAAACCATTAAACAACGAAGGGAACTGACTTGCTATTTCATGGTGAGCACTCATGTTGTAGTTCACAAAAATCAGTCCCATATCAGCAGCTGTGCTAAAGCTGAGTAGACAGGCACTAGACGCTGTCCCTTGAAGCACATGGATGGGTGTTTGCACCTTTGTTTTCTTGTGTTTCATTATTGCTACAAATTACCCTTGACTTTTTAGGGGTGTTGATCCAGTCTATGTATACAATTTTGCTTTTCAATGGCATACGTTGTGTTAAGGTGTGCAATTTATTATATTTAATCTCAGGCATAATGTTCATTGATGTACCACTGTCGATGATGAAAGGCATTGAACAACCGTGTACTTTGAGTGTAATTTTCGGACAATGTTTGAATGACTTTGCTGCTTTTGCATCTCGACTTTTCTTTGACTGACATTTTTCTTCACATGCGGCCAGTCCAACTTGTGCATGGTTTTCTGAAGTAAACATCGACATGGCACACCCATCTTCTTCACTTTTACTTAATACTGATACAGAGGAACTGTTTGACAATGATTTAGATGACAATCGACTTTGTTCAGGTTTGATTTATCACACCTGACATCCCTGCTGGGCCTTGTAAATGCGGGTCGAACGTTGCTTCTCGAATTTTCCAGTAGCCATTTTGTCTTCGCATTGGGACACACTTGTTTTTCCCTTTCCTTTGCAAACCATCACAAAATGGTTCTCCTTCCCACATCCCTTACATATCTGTCCAATGGTGGGACATTTGTCTTCATGTGGAAGTGAAAATACACATCTAAAATATAACTTCTTTTTACATGAAGACATCACTTAGTGTCCTTCAGTCTTTTGCTTTGGCGTACTTTTCACCCTCATGACTGATACAGCTAGTCGATCGCCACACTCTTCAGCTCTAACAGCCATTAACACTTTTCCAGACACAGAGTTTCTCTCAGCATTCACTGTCTAAATGAATCCGACAAGCCTTCATCAGTGACCTTGAGATGCATGCCTTCTTCATCAATAAATTACCTTAGAGAGATCGATGAGTGTGTCAAGCCTTTCTACAAATTAATTGATGGTTTAACCAACTTTCTGTTGTTATTGACTGAAAATATAGCTTTCATAGTCAACATTGGGCAAAGGATTGAACTTGAGCTAGAAGGTTTATTTATTGTGAGGGTATGTGATTTCTTTGTCAGTTCATGGTATTTGCTTTATGAATTCCTTTACGCATCACCAGCAAGAATTTAGAGGTATTTGATCATCTTTCCGTTATAAGCCTCTTCAAGTGCATCAATGAAATCTTCATATGTCTCTATCCACATAGTCCATCACATAGAATAATGATGGTAGTTTCATGAAAAGAGCACCAATGTAACCATTTGTGGGAGTGGCTGACACTGAGGGTGGAGTTCTCCCTGATACTATCCATTAGGACCTGGATCATCCATACTATCTCTGAGGTCCTTTGATGTGCTGGCCTCTGGGTCATCATGGTCAGTTTGTGGAATGGTGATCTCTCTCTTGGTCTCTATTGTAACCCTTCACTTTCTCGGAGGCATTTGTCATTGTTCTGAGCTGCCACCTGTAAGCTTTGTTGGTGTGCTAGTATTGGACAGCTCAGAAGGCACAGCCCCTGTGCTTCTTCTAGGGTCTCCTTGCAGGCCGCTGAGGTTGTAGAGCTTGTTCTCTTTCAAGGCTCTGGTAAGTACATTGACATTATGCCATTGTCTGCTTCCAAGTACAGTGTTCTCAAGCACTTGGCAGTCACTTTGTACTTTTCTTGTTACCTGGTTAAGCTCTACCTAGCAGCACTTGTAATCACAGTGTTAATGACTGACTTCTAGATATGGCTTGATGTTGCGCAGTAGCATAGTACTTTACGTATGGCCTGAACAACAGGTGTAGATTCTCTGTAAATGCTTTAATTTTCAACTGCTTCACAGTGACTGCAACTGTGCTTTGCAGGGGTGTGGAATTTAATAAAATATCTACTTGTCCATGGGGCAGGTTGCTTCATAAATCTACTTGCCCTGTAACAAAATCCACTTCTCCCTTTTGTGCCATGTAATGCGGCGACAAATTACGACAGCAATCTCATTATATAAGAGTTCTGATATAACCTCTCTAATTATGCCAGGGCTCGTACCATAGTAGGGTTGCATACTAGCAATTCCCTTACACTGCCATGTTTCTGCAGGTCTACATACTGGGCTGAAGGTATTGGTAAGAAATAGTTCAAGGGTTGGAATGCCCTTTTGAGTCTGTGCAAACCTACTAACGTGCGTGTTGGGTTTGCACCAACTCTTTTCTAATCTTTTCCCGTACTGAAAAAGTTTGGAAATTTACTCATGACAGTCGCAGGAACCCTGTAAACTTCTTCCAGGGTTGGGAAAAAAGTGGTTAGAGGAAAAGTGAACATTAAGATTTTCACATGATCTAATCTACACATGCACATGTGCTCATGCTAAAATGCAGTTCACAAATAATTTCTAGGAGTATTATTTCTTGGCCTACTTCTGTAAATTCTTGTGAATAAATAGAAACTGTATGTATGTACTTAATGCAAGGGTATATACCATGGATGCACTTTTGAGACTTTCGTTAATATTTGGGCTTCTAATTAGGACTGGCGTTAACCATGACCTATTGTGTTTAATAAAATTCTGTCTCGCTCTCTTTTTCTCTCAGTCTATCAGATGGCTTCACTGTCAGTGACAGTATTCTGCTCTTTGACAAGGAGCATATTGGCACACAAAGTAGTTTTGTTCAGTGCCCGGAACTGCTTTGACAAAGTGTGCTTTTTGAGACCAAAAACATTTTTTTGCTTTTGCCAATGCTTGTTAGAATGGTGAGGGCCCAGCAGCTCCCAAACGGATATGGTTTTACAAAAACCATGCCTGAACAAGTCACGCATTGACAAAACCAAAAGGCTGACCACCAATTGCAGACCTACTGGCTTTGCCAATGCTTGTTTATTTTTGTTTCCGGTAATCGTATTTACACTGGTTACACTGATTTTCCATTATGAATATTTTTGTGGAAATACAAGCATACATCAACATGTTGCTAAATGATGCTGCAAAGATATGGTACCTAAAATCTTACATTAGCAAAATGTTTTTTTCCTACTTGAATTTTTTTTAAACATTTTATTTTGAAAGCAAAGAATCATCACTCTTGCTTTGAAGCTCTGGCAAATATTTGCATATAATCACAGAGCATTCTGGGAGTATTATACATAGCCTCATATTACTAAACTTTGAAAAGGTGTTTACACATTTATACTGAAACCACCGTCAGTAGTGCAGGCCGAGCTTACAGCGTTTACTTTTAGTGCTCACCCTAATAATAAAGGCTTTGCAATAATGAACCATAAATACAAGCTTGAACAGCATTTAATGCATGGACACAAATATTACCTTAACTGCAGAAATTGCCCTTTCTTGATCATTAAAGTGATAGTTGGGCCTGGGGTAGTGTTGTAGGGGGTTGGGCCTACTTGTCCCAAGGACAAAATACACTTGAAAACTTGTTGCCCTTGACCCCAAACAATATGTCCTGGGAGTTGGGCTATAGGAATTCCACATCCCTGGCTTTGACTCCACATGCATTAAATGTTGATTCTGTAATTTGACAGCAGCACAGGTAGCAAGCACAAGCAGTTTGCTTATACCACAGCAAACTCTCTGAGAGAGCACTGTCAATATTTGGATTAGTTATCCCCTATCTCGCCACCATTTGAAGCGTCTTCCCAGCTGCAGTACCAATAAATGACTATTACACAAGGGAGGGTGGGAAAGATATTCACTTGACAACTACTAGACCCCCGCCCTCAAGGAGATTTTGTTGTTTCATTTGAATGTCACATTTCATTGCCTATGTAGAATTAGAAATAAAAAACAACCTTTTCTTATAAAACCACAGCTTTGGCTGTACATTGAATTATTGTTTGAACTGTTTGCACTTTCAGTTATAAATCTGTAGTGCCTTGCGAGTTAACAACGACAGAACCATTTTGGCTCCTGATGAATTCGACAGAGCTATGACATAATAGAGTGTATTGCCAGTGAATGTTGCTTTAGAATGTGGCGTTCACAGTTACACGCAGATGAATAAAGAGGCGATACCAAGCTTGTGTGTGCCATAGTCATTTACGAGTACCTCAGCTAGGAAGATGCTACAGAATCATGTTCACTGACCTATATCTACACCCCCCCTCCCTAACGAGGGAGTCTTGACTGGTCGACCACAGCTACCACTGAGAGTCCAGTGCAGAAGGGGTACTTGACCCAGTAAAGATGAGTCCATAGTAGGTCAGGCCCTGGGACATCAGGAGTAAAAGGCCTCAACCATCACAGCTGTGGCCAGTTGCCCCTACGTGCCCCGTGGTTTTCTGAAAGGAGTTCTGATAGTGTGAGTGTGTGTGTGTGGGTTTGTGTGTTTGTGATAAAAATACTTTTCTGACTGGGCAATGATTTTATTGAGTGTTGTTGTTGCGAGCTGAGGTCACTAGACCACACCCCTCCCCTGAGGAGGCCTTCTTTCTCTACCCTGAGCGAGTCAAGTGCTACAATGAACTACTGAGTTCCCAATACAAAGACAATTGCAGTCATATTACCTGTCAAGGATTCACATCCTTCTTAATAACCCAATTTCTTACAGAGACTTCTGGGTGATGGAGACCTTTATTTACCTGTGCAAAACAGAATAGGTTTACTACCGGTTATCCCTAAGAGTAGAAGTAAAATTCACCTTTGTAAATCAGGCACACAGTGTCTGTTCTCTGCCTACCACCATACTATTGCCCTGTCTTATCCACAAACACATGATCATGTTTACAGTTACGGTTATAGAAAACAAAAAATCGAAATGACTTTTATGTTAACCAGATGAACAAACATTGACAGGCAAAAGCTCAGGCATAATAAATCCATGTTCTGCTCAAGCCAGCACCAGCTGCTGTTTAATAATGTCAGCATGCCGTTTTTGCAGGTGTAGTAGGAAAAGACCCAGTGGAATTTGAACCGTTCTTGGCATCAGACCTTCTCTGCCATCAGTCACTTTCCAGGAGTAAGCATGAGGCTTAACATAATTCAACTGTCTCTTCACTCTTTCTGTCAGCCAAGAACCATACTAGAATTATTGACTTGACTCTGTGTCCAACTAAAAAGGGAAGTTTATGATTCCCATTCCAAAGTGTGTTTTATTTAAAATATAAATCTCTGTTTAGGAATATTACTGTATGAAATGTAATAGTGTTGGTATGATCTGAAATAAAGGGAACAGTTTAAGAGGAAGGTGTATATTTTCTAATGATCTTGGTGCCTATATCCTAAATGTCTTTGCAAAGGTTAAGAAAGTGAAGGTTGTGGTGTTACTTCAAAACAGATCTAGGGGCACAGAATAATTTACCCTTATTAAATGGCATTATAGAATGTATTTCTGGAGCGCTGTAAAATCAAACATTGATGCTTTGACGCCTGGCGTTTGTTTAAAAAAATCTTTTCTCCTGAAAAGCTTTCAGAATCGGGTATCAAAGGCAAGGTCGTGATAAACAAGTCTAACAGACGAGTAACTTTGAAAAGAAGAGGAACGCTTGATTGTTCGCTGATCGGAAGCCATTGATTGGTTTCACTCGATAATTTCTACACACTCTGAGCCTCTCAGCTGTGGAGATAGTGACTGATTTAAATCAAGGAACCAACCTCAGCACAGCAACTATAAGAAATGCAAAATAAAATGGCAGAGCCTTCCTACAGTCAGCTGAAGTCACAGTAGTATGTGACCAGAATCCATAGGTCATTTCTGGCTGCATTAGAAATGTGCACAGTGGTGTTACGAAAGCCCTGCAAGATAATGCCGAGGGGACCCTTCTACAGCTTTGCCCAGATTTTGAAATAATTCATGCAACTCAGCACCTCATATAAGGTTGCTGCATTGCTTGAAAGGGAGAAAGCAGAACAGCACCTTATCTGCTAATATGTTGCGCTGTTCTCCTCTCTCCCTGCGCTGACACACTTTATGCTGCCAAGCGTCAACGCACACACACTTGCAAAGGTGTGTGTATTCGGTAAGGAATGGTCTTTGTTGTGGATGGGGATCCTTCCAGTACAAAAACGATCTTTTAACACTTTTACTGCTTTGTATCAGGGGCGTAACAAACGCCCCCGCAGACCCCGCAGTGCGGGGGGGCCTCACTCTCTACAGTTAATGAAGGGGCCCCCAGGGGGCCACGGCCCCCTCAGCTCTTCTGAGAGCTGTGAGAGAGGTCTGCGCGGAAGCAAGCCTCTCTCTCTCTCTGCATCTGAAGCAGGTGCAGCCTGCTCGGAGCCCTTCACCCCCTCCCTCTGACTGAAGAGAAACAAAGTATCAATATACATTGTTTCTCTTCAGTCAGAGCCAGAGGCAGTCCCGGAAAGAGGCTGGGGGCACCAGAGACAGCAGTCTCCACTGCTCCTCTGAGGCAGCATAGAGCCCGGCCCCCACTCTCTCCTCTCCTCCCCCAGCCCAGAGAAGAGACCGGGACAAGCAAGGATGGGGTGGGGGCTTCACCCCACAAGAGAAGAGAAGAGACAGGGACAAGGGTGGGGGGCCCACCCCACAAGAGAAGAGAAGAGAAAGGGACAGGCCCCCATCCGAGAAGAGACAGACAAGGATGGGGTGGGGGGCCCACCCCACAAGAGAAGAGAAGAGACAGGGACAAGGATGGGGTGGGGGCCCCACCCCACAAGAGAAGAGAAGAGAAGAGACAGGGACAGGCCCCCATCCGAGAAGAGACAGGGACAAGGATGGGGTGGGGGGCCCACCCACAAGAGAACAGAAGAGACAGGGACAAGGATGGGGTGGGGTGGGGGGCCCACCCCACAAGAGAAGAGAAGAGAGGAAGGGGGGCCCACCCCACAAGAGAAGAGAAGAGACAGGGACAAGGATGGGGTGGGGGCTCCACCCCACAAGAGAAGAGAAGAGACAGGGACAAGAAGAGACAGAAACAAGGATGGGGTGGGGGCCTCAGAGAGCAAGAGCAAGAGACAGCACAGAGCAGTGCTCGGGACCCTGACAAGGGTGGGAGTGGGGGCCCCCAGAAAGAGTATTCTCCAGGGCAAAGCTCACATGAGAAGGGACGAGGCAGCAAAATGGTGCCCTCAGGTAAGCACGCTTGTTAGAACACACCATGGGCGTCCGCAGGGAGAGGTAAATGGGGGGCCGAGAAGGGTGCAAGGCAGAGGGGGAGAAGGGTGCAAAGCAGAGGGGGAGAAGGATGCATGGTAGAGAAGGGTGCAAGGCAGAGGGGAGAAGGGTGCAAGGCAGAGGGGAGAGGGTGCAAGGCAGAGAGGAGAAGGGTGCAAGGCAGAGAGGAGAAGGGTGCAAGGCAGAGAGGAGAAGGGTGCAAGGCAGAGAAGAGAAGGGTGCAAGGCAAAGAGGAGAAGGGTGCAAGGCAAAGAGGAGAAGGGTGCAAGGAAGAGAGGAGAAGGGTGCAAGGTAGAGAAGGGTGCAAGGCGGAGAAGGGTGCAAGGTAGAGAGGAGAAGGGTGCAAGGCGGAGGGGAGAAGGGTGCAAGGCGGAGGGGAGAAGGGTGCAAGGCAAAGAGGAGAAGGGTGCCAGGCAAAGAGGAGAAGGGTGCAAGGCAAAGAGGAGAAGGGTGCAAGGCAGAGAAGAGAAGGGTGCAAGGCAAAGAGGAGAAGGGTGCAAGGCAAAGAGGAGAAGGGTGCAAGGCAGAGGGGAGAAGGGTGCAAGGCGGAGGGGTGAAGGGTGCAAGGTGGAGGGGAGAAGGGTGCAAGGCGGAGGGGAGAAGTGTGCAAGGTGGAGGGGAGAAGGGTGCAAGGCAGAGGGGAGAAGGGTGCAAGGCAGAGGGGAGAAGGGTGCAAGGCAGAGGGGAGAAGGGTGCAAGGCAGAGAGGAGAAGGGTGCAAGGTAGAGAAGGGTGCAAGGCGGAGGGGGAGAAGGGTGCATGGCAGATGGGAGAAGTGTGAAAGGCAGAGGGGAGAAGGGTGCAAGGAAGAGAGGAGAAGGGTGCAAGGTAGAGAAGGGTGCAAGGCGGAGGGGGAGAAGGGTGCAAGGCAGAGGTGAGAAGGGTGCAAGGCAGAGGTGAGAAGGGTGCAAGGCAGAGAGGAGAAGGGTGCAAGGCAAAGGGGAGAAGGGTACAAGGCAAAGGGGAGATGGGTGCAAGGCAGAGGGGAAAAGGGTGCAAGGCAGAGGGGAGAAGGATGCAGGGTAGAGAAGGGTGCAAGGCGGCGGGGGAGAAGGGTGCAAGGCAGAGAGGAGAAGGATGAAGGTAAGTGTTACTTATAACGGCTGTATTGGTGACAGTGGCATAACAATCGCCCCGCATCCCCTGCAGTATGGCGGGTCACTGGCCTGAGAGCTCTAGACTGGCACGGAGAATGGGAGGGGGGCCCCCTCCATGTAGTTTGCAGGGGGGCCCCCTCATGTTTTGTTACGCCACTGCTTTGTATGTGTGTTCTACAATTCTGCACGCACACAAAGTAGGAAAAACAAGGGAGAATTAAAACTTTTCTCCTTTTTGTGCCTGCCTCGGGGAGGGATAAGATATTTGCACAAATCCTTGTTTTTAAATGTTTGTTGATAGGGATTTGCTTCAAAACTCATGGGAAGGTGCATGGGAATCCCCATATACCACCCATGGAACGCCCTCTTGACGCAAAGTAATGCAAAACAGAGCATAGCTCAACTTTTCATTACTTTGGGAAATGATCCAATGGAAATCCTGATGTGCTTTGTATAGTAAATCCCAGCATAATACTTTGCACTGGGTTTGGCTTAAAAAAATAAAACAAACCCGGGACTAAGCATTAGTAAATTTGAGCCCTAATCTTTTTCCACATCTTATGACCACAACCTATATAGTACAAATAAAACCTGATGTTCCATTAAATGGCTATATATCCATTGCTAGCTTCAAGAACAATTGAAAAAATACATATATTTACCATGTTTCCTAGTGAGCAGGATTGATTGTTAATTCCCTAACATTAAAAAAACAATATTTCATATGCTCTATGCAATAAAAATATTGACTAAGGGATTCTAAGTCTGGACAGGAGGCGAAGATTATGCTCAACTTTCTTCCTTTTATTACGTCCAGCACAGGAAAGGACTACAATTAGAGTTCAACCAATCACAGACAGTTCAGACCCTCAAAAGCATACATCCTTTAGTCCACTTCCTCTTTCTTTCCTGCTTCCAGCAAAGATAAGTGTGATGTGTCTTCTTTGCTTACTGTTCTGTTATACTGAGCCTAACAGATTCTCTTTAGGGTTTTCAGATTCCCGCCGCGGGACTGCGAGTTATCACTCCTTTTCGCAGCTGCCTTTGATCTGTTTCTCGGGATCGGAAGAGTGCGATGAGGCGTTTGGTCCACTAGTGGGCATCACAACAGCTGAGACGTGCTTCATGCGTCTTGTTGCTCTGCAGGGGAATTGCGCGAGTCTGTCAGACGATCATGACAAACATGTGTCCCTGCAGAGCCTGTGCCTCCCCGGAGCCGCCTAGAAAGCTTCTGACTCCCTCTGAGTTTGATATTCTTTATAAATTGACAAGCGGCTGACGTTTGGTTTATGCTTCTGTATAAATTCAGTATTTTTGAAATTTAGTCCATGAATAGCATGTTAATGCTCTGCTGTGATGCTTGGGGGCTGGGCACAAGTTGTTTTATGTGTACCCTTAGCAATCAAAAGGTGTGTGCAAACTCTGAGCTTTGACCCAAATTTCATGCTTCCAGCACATTTAAACACGTAACTGGCGCCACATACTACCCTTGGGGCTACGAAACTAGTTTGACTGCCATTCTGTTTTGCTGCTAGTACACCCCTGATTTACATGGCATCACCAGCAATACATAAATGACCTGCAGAGCTTTAAATATTTACTGCATTGCCCTACCTTATCTTACACTGACAGAACAATTGCGCAGTAACACCCATCATAACATGCAGGCCACTATGGATGGTGACTACTTAGAGGAGGAGTCCATCTCTGTCCTTCCCCTGGACGATGAGTTTTGTGAGGCTATGGATGCCTCAATCCACCAAGTGGTGGAATCTGCCATAGAGTCGCTTGAGAGACACCTGATATAACTGGCGTACGCTTGTCCAGTCCCTCTTAACCTTTCTCTGGGCCAGCCTCACTCCTGGGGTGCCCTCACTGGGTCTGATCAACCCATGCAACTCTCTACTAAGCTCAAAATGGACTCGGGTATGGACCTTTGATTGAATAAAGAAGGCCTTTCTTGCATGTCTTACCTCATCTGACCCGGGAAGCATTATCTGCTTCAGAAGATTTTTCTGCTCTCCCTTCTTTATCTGATGTGGATGATGAGGAATCCCATGCGGATTCCAATGATGAGGCAGGCCCTTACAGACCTTGGTGCCCAGTTCCCACTTCGTCTGTGCCCTCTGATGCCTATGGGTCAGAGGACCCCTCTGACTGCTAGACCACGACAACCTTATGCACCGTTGGTCGCAGATTGGTTTCCCTCCGGGAACGTGAGCAAGTATGTCGTAAGCCACCTCAGGGATATCCTAGAGAAGAAAGTGCGGGAAACACTCAGTGTAGAGAGTCCGCGTCCATCTATGTCAGGCAAAGTAGCCATTACTCCAGAAATAGACACCCGAATTGCCACGTTCTTTCAGAAGTACATTTGTGACCCCAGAAAGAGTACTAGACGTCCCTGATAAATCAAGAAGTGGAAGATCTGTTCTTCAAATATGCGATTGCCCCGGCACAGCTCCACCCTTGAGGCTTTCTCAGAAATGTATTCTGGGTGGAGAAATGAGATGGAGGGCAATGACCTGTGATCAATCTAAGAAAGTTCAATAGGTGATTGGTCTACCACCATTTCAATATGGAAAGTATTCATCTGCTGCATGATGTGGTGGCCAGAAGATTGAATGGTACGCCTCGATCTCCAAGATCCCTACCTGACCATTCCTATCTTTCCACCTCACCGCAGGTTCTTACAGTTTTGGTGGCAGGGCCAAGTGTAAGAATTCAAGACGCTGCCTTTCGGCCTCTTCTCGGCCCATCGGTGCTTCACCAAGGTATTGAAGCAAATGATGGAATCCCTCAGGGATAATTTACCTTGACAATCACACTCAGGGACCAATGCTTGTTTAGGCTGCAGGATCAGTTGGATACGAAAATCCACCAGTTGCAAGGCTTGAGATTGTCATCAACATCAAGAAGTTGCTGCAAATTCCATTCAAACAGACAACTTTTTGGGGGTTTGTCATCAACTCTCTGTCTGCCTTCCAGGAAAGTGGCAAAAATTCAGAGGAAGTTCAGAAAGACTCTGTCCAGACTCACAACCTCACTGCGTCAAATAGCTTGTATAGAGGACCTCCTGTCCTCCTCCATCCAGGCAATATTTCTGGGCTTTTGCATTACAGGGCCCCCCAAAGGTTCAGGGCCTTCTACCTGCACAGAGGCCTCCAATATTTGGAGCAAATCCATTTGATGGAAGAAATTAAGATCGAGATGAGATGGTAGTTGGCTCACATGAAGGCTTGAAGCGGTCGGGCCATGTTCGGCTCAGACCCAGATATAGTTATTGAGTCTGATGCCAGCAAATCAGGATGGGGGCACGCTGTGTAGTCACCTTCACAGGAGGAAAATGGTCCACAGAAGTACAATCACTTCATATCTGTGGTATCGGGTTCCCAAGGCCTACATGCTCCGTAGATAACCCACTTACACTGAAAGCACTGTTGGCACGGAAACTGAAAAGTACAAAGAACAAGTTTACTAAGACCCCATGGGGTGGTGGTACATTCCTACAGCACCCTTCGGCAATGCAAGAAGTATCACCCCGAACGTTGGTGTGAGTCCCTCTTTTATACAATTCACAAGCAATAGAAGGTAGGTGGCACAAGGTTTACAAAGTTTATGTACATATATGGTCATTTTTGGAACACAGCCAACTCATGGGAGGGGTTACAACCCCACTGGTCAGTTTGGCGGCACATTCCTGAGGGGTGACTGGTCAGTTGGAACTGCGCATGTGTGGGCTTGACCGTAGCTAAAAATAGCCTGTTACTGGGCAGAGTCGAGTGGTCAGTGGTACGGACAACGGACTAAAGGGCATGCTGACCACGAGGCCGCTCATTACCTAAAATGGCCGCCGCAATACACAAAATGGCGTTAATCAAGTATAGTCAAGTTAAGGGGAAAAACGTGTAGCACAGCTAAGCGCTAACTTGGCCATTGTCAAATTACGACATATCAATTGTCTCAAGTTGATGGCAGGCTACTTCGCTGTCCATTGCTGGACCAAGGAAAAGGTGAGTTGCTGTGTGCTCCTATAAATGGACAATATTTCAGCGGTCCAGTATATAAATTACCTGAGAGCACCAGATTGAAAGTCTTCGCGGATCTGGCCAAAGAACTTTGGATGTATTGATTGACCAAACATGTATCAGTCATGGAAGAGTATCATCCAGGAGTCTTCAATGAGATAGCAGATTGTTGCTCAACTGAGTGATCTGACATGAGTCTGTGGCATTTGGACCCACAGATATTCAGAAAACGGAAGAATCGGTAGTGTCCCTTCTCGGCGGACCTCTTCACCTCCAATCTGGACCATCAAGTGGCCAGATACTTTAGTTGGATGTCAGACCCGCAGCAATTGTGACCAATGCCTTCCTGCAGGATTGGTCTGTGGAGTTGGGGTTCCGCATTATCACCTTTCACAATGATTATGAGGTTGTTGACGCAGGTGAGAAGACAAAGGCGAGCATAGTCCTGATCACACCACTCTGGAGGTCTCAAGTTTGGTTTCTTTCTTGGGATTTTACTATTCTTCTACCCCATGCTCCAGATCTCCTTTGGAATCCTCAGGCAATTATCACCTGTTAATTCTACAGGGACGAATGCTCTTAGTAGCATGGAGGATTACAGGAAGAGATGGAGGGCCCCAGGACTTTCCCAAAAGGCTGAAAGAATGCTGGCCACAGCATGGGCAGATTAAATCATGAAACAATACAAGTCTGCATGGTCAAAATGGGTTTGTTGATGTGTTCAACACAGTGAAGATCCCATGGGGTGCGAATAATGAACTTTTTGGCCCCTTGGTATCACAAGATTTAGCTTATCGGGTGGTATGTTCTTACAGGTCAGCCATTTCTGCTGTTCATCTGCCAGTACAGGTTTCTCCAGTGGAGTAACACGTGTTGGTATATAAACGTATGAGAGTAATTCACCTGGCTTTGCCCCCAGAACCCAGGAATTCCAGCCTATGGGACGTCAGTAAAGTCCTACATATCTTTCAGTCATGGCAGCAGAACGAGTATCAGTCTTGAAAAGAACAAGCAGAGAAACTTGCAATGCTGCTCTGTCTGTTCTCTTGCCAAAGAGTTTTGGACATTCGGGCACTGGATATCACATGTTGAGTCTCTACTCCACACGGTATCACATTCCACATTTCAAGGAGAACCAAGTCCAGGTGCTATCATGCATGGCTTTTGATCGATTTCCCAAATTATGTGTGCTAAGATGTCATAAGGCACCCGAAAATATGACGGTAGAAGTCCGTCCCCTGGGTCAAAGACAATGTTAATATCTCTCAAGAAACCTTTCAAAGCAGTCTCCTCTCCCACCATTGCTCGCTGGATCCGCTGGGTCATGCAGGAAGCGAGCATTAACGTGTCACTCTGTGAGAGGGGCCCGTGGAGCCTTTTCTATAGAGGATATCATTAATGCGGCTGTTTGGTCTTCAGACTACATGTTTAAGTGGTTTTTATTTAAAACAGGTAATAGATATGGCGTCTTTTTGGGTGGACAAGCTTTGAACATGCATAATCCTTGCGTCTGGTCCTAACATAGTATAAAAAGTTTCCTAGCTTTCGTAACGGAAAGTTTCAATTATATTAAGGACATGGAGGCGAGGATTATTCTCTCCCAGGTTTCTGTGAAATTCCCAATCCTTTATGGTTCAAAGGACAGGATTATTGGTTCAGGTTACTCTTACTGGTCTTCCTAGTGTATATCTATATTTCTTTGATGCATTTGTTTGACGGATTTGGTCATTGTTGATTGTATATGTTCAAATCAAGAATGTTTTATTTCTAAGGTGATGTAAATATAATTACACAACATGTATTTGTCTCTAATTACAATGTAAGTCTATCCAATGTGACATCATATTTATAGCCAGTGTTTTTTTCCCAGGTTCGCATTCAACCAAGGGCGAATAAAGAAAATGTTTGAATTTCTTCTCTCGCACTGAAGAGAGAGGAAGTGGACCAAGGGATGTATGCTTACTGAACTGTCTGTGATTGGTTAAACTTTATTTGTAGTCCTTCCCGTGGCATTTTGGGAAAGGTAGTTTGTTAAAGTTGAAGTCTGCTGGAAGTAATAAAAGGGAGAAAGTTGAGCATAATCCTCACCTCCGGGTCCATAATAGAATTGAAAGCTAGCACAATTTCATTCTTAATCCTACTGTCCTGCATTGCTTTGTGAGTCTTTTTGACAGAGGCAAGAGAAAGATACAATCCAACGAGTGGTCCTTTTTTGACAGGCACCTAGCTCACAGGTACTAAAAGCTCTCCTGTGGCATGCTTCATAATTGTATGCTCAAATATCTTACTTTTTCTGTTATTCTTTAGATACTTGCCATTTACACAGTGCACATAACAAACTGATTATTCATTCTCAATTTAATAGTAAATACTAATGATGCATGTGAACAAATATTTGGCTAATGTAGACATTGCAAAGCTCTCTGCAGTAGCCATTCAACTCCCTTAGTTAGTGCATTGTCAGTGATCCCAAACTGGAGGTTCTCAGCCAGGTGCTACACAAGATATGTATCTTCAGATGCTGGTTCTGTCATTGGTCACATGAGGAAAGATTTACAATTCCATAAACTGACCATTCTATTGAGATAGAAACTACAAAAGCATGTTTAGCCTGCTTCAGTGCCTTCCTGTTGGCAACATATCATGGGAACCTCCATACATAACCATTTGTTTTAAATGACTCTTAGAAGCCTACATCACTCATTAACTAATTATTTCTGAGTGTTATTTGGAAACCCAATTAGCTCTGTTAAATAATTAAGTTGGCACATTTCAAATACTGAAGTCTGAAGCTAATAAAGCTCTAAAAGAAGGAGGAATGTAGAC
Organism: Lissotriton vulgaris; assembly: GCF_964263255.1. NCBI lineage: Eukaryota > Metazoa > Chordata > Amphibia > Caudata > Salamandridae > Lissotriton > Lissotriton vulgaris. Next base: position 977,125,686 of record NC_141693.1, read on the forward strand.
GCTGCAGGCTCTGTCACATGATATACTCTGGCACAGTGGTCCGCAATTTTTTTTAAAAGAGGGGTAAAAATTATCTAAGCTGGAGGGAATTTGTCCTTTCTCAGGATCTCCTTGGATTTTTCACCTTTTGCTGGATGCTATATTTTGGACAACACTGCACTTTATCCCTGCTAACCAGGGATAAAATGCCTATGTACCCCTTTCAACAGGGTGAAATTGGAATACTTATCTTACCTATAAGTCCCGGGTAAATGTAAATGCCAAGGTATTTGTAGAGCGCACTGCCACCAAGCGGTTTCCTGGCACTATTACTCATACCGCTGTGGAACCCTTCCTGGCTTTCCCTGTGAAGTGTCCACTCCTGGGCACCCCCAGGGTGAAGCCAGGCATCCTAGCGCTGTTGGGGCCGGTGTGGAGGTTAGGCAAGCTATTGCCCAGAGTTGCAGAGTGGGACCCATGATTAGAATAGGCACCGAGGCGAGAATTGTTAGGTCCGAGGAAATCGAGCCCAAGACCCGCCGAGGAAGGAATTGAACCCCGGTCCCGGGCCAGAATTCTGCATCAGGGTCTGCCGCTCTAACCATTGAGCCACACTCCTCCACAAGGGTATAGGGTACAAAGAGTACACAGGTCCTGCAAGTTAAATGTCACTAGTGTAGTGCAGCACCTGTGACAGTGCAAACAGGAATGCAGGGCTACCATTTGTAACCTGACTCTTGCAGTTTTAACCTGCAAATTCCACCTGTCAAAAACCAATTTTGACAGGTCAAAACAATATTTTTAAATATATATTAGTGGCCCTTATGTGGACCTTATTGCCCATAAGGCATGATGCATGGTATTTAAAAGTATGATCTACATGAATTTAATGTTAAACATGTGTTTACAGTGAAAAAGCCCCAAATGTTATTTTTACTGTAGCAAGGCTTGCTATTTCAGAGGACATTACTGGTTTGCATTATTACATGTAATAATGTTCATTTTGGTTACAAAGCAGTCAGAAAAATAATTAAACAACTAACTATCTTAATAGTTATTGAAACTCCAAGTCTAAATATTCAGGAAGATGTACTTTTAGAAAGTTGCCATTCCCTGCCTAAAGTCTCTGGGGGTCTATTTGCATTTACTGTCTCAATTATACTAACAAGTAATTAGCATTTGAACATGTGTGACATTCATCCTAGGAGCAAACAGTAGGCTGACCTGGACTCTGGACCTGTCTGAATATGCAGGGCGGGGCAGTGAGCATCATTTTTGGCATTACAGTGTCAAATCCTGCTTGAATGTCACAACCTGTCAGACAGGTCTGCTAGGGTTTTTACGTACATAAAAGTGTACAAAAAAAGTGATGGAAAGAGTGTTTGAGTTCATCTTAGCCACTGGTAATTACTCAGGCCACATCCCAGTTCATCGTAATTTTGCACACCACACTACCTCAGTTTGGACCCAGCCATACAAATCAGCCTTGACGCTGTTCCAATGGAAAAAGTCCAGCCTAAGCTGCCAGGCCAGGTCCTCCCTGAACCAGAACACAAGTAACTGAGGACTGGTTTCACCCTACTTAGGGTTCATCAGCCTGGGATAGCCTGGTCCCAGTGACACATTGAGGGCATGACCCCTATCTTAACAAACCTCTCCCACTTAGGGCGACACACTAAACTATACAAAACAGTGATGGATGTAAACCCAGAAAAAACAATTATGGAAAAACCTTCCCACTGTGAATCATGAAGAGAAAAATTCCATGTGGTACATTTGCTCCTAAGTAGGCTGGGTGGAAGTATCAAAAGATAAACCAAAATCCTTGACCAAAATGTTTAAACCAGTCATTCTTTCATTTGCTCCTTCCCTCTTTTCTATCGTCTTCCCTCCCTACCTTCTTTTCTTTCCCTATCTCTTTTTTTTCTTTCTTTCTTTCTTTCTTTCTTTCTACATCTGTGTCTCTCAATCCCACTGAGCCTGCTGTAAGAAACACCAGCAAGCTGGAGAGTTGTTTTCAATGCTAAGTGGCAGCCTGGAGCCCTCACAAATCACCCTCCTATGGATTTAATGTCTCAGGGGAAAAACCAGTTGAGTTGCTTGGCCGATCCAGCCACGGTGGGTAGGACACCTAGTGTTTTTGTTCCTCCAGAATCTAAATCACGCACTAAATAAAATGAATACCTCAATCATTTAAGGTACCCATTGCATGTAGTTTGGGTTTACCTGTTAATAAAGCAGGACTGCACTGCAATATTACAGGTCAAAGGAAGTATTAGTACCCGATATGCAGCTCAAACAAGTCATGGGGTATTTGTAGATATTCACAGATGTAGAAATCTGTGTTACACATTGGTGCCACAAGAAAGTCGACCCAGTTTGTCATCCTTACAAGACCATTAAAATGAAGACGATTGAATAGGGTAATGACAATTCATGTAATTTACAGTGGTTTGATAGACTTGTGTACTTTAGACCTTTGACTCTTCTGTACAGTTACAAATATTATAATACGTGGGCAGAAAAGGAAGCAGTCAATCCAAATTATAGCCTTGTTCTGGCTGCTCCGAGTTTGTCCCTTCTGAAAATGTGATGTTCCCCTCCCCCACTGTATAATACACACAGAGTTGCATTAGTAAACATAAAAGGCTATTCTGCCTTGTGCCATAAGTCTGTAGAAGTGCTGAGAGAGGCGTATAATGCAAACATAGTTACTCTGTTACTCTATTGTTGGGAGTTTTTTTTAGAAAAACATGTTAAGCACTTGTAAATCCTAGAAACAACCATCTGGCAAAAAATGGTTGGAATTCCCCACAGGGTGTGTGAGTAGTGCCCTGAGGCTAGAGCTGGGACGTGCTAACATTCTTCTTAGATATAGACAAGAGGTTGCTCAACTTTTGGGCTGGTCTTTTAAACGTGGAAGAAGATTCCTTGAGACATGTCATAAAACTCCACTTACAAGGGAAGCACTTAGGCAATGAGTAAATAACATACAGGTTTCCCTGAATTTTCCTGCGTGGTATTCCTTCTTAAACATGACTGTACTCCAACAGAAACACGCATTAAAACGCTTAATAAAAGAGTGTTTACTAAATAGTGAAATTGCTGATGTCGTGAGAGAATCAACTTGCAGCATCTATTGGAGGCAGATTATAGGGGTCTAATCCAGCCCAATTTGAGGGATATTAAGAGTAGCCCTGTTAGGTGGTGGGCCCTGAAGGTCAGGCTGTGTCAGGTCCTATATTAGGTGGAAGGGGATTCGTCAGGATGGGTTGGACAAGGATCCCTGTCGGTTTTCTAAGCTTGATGCACTGTTACTTTCATACGTTATTGTCTTTTGTGTTTCCTTTGCTGAAGCAAGACACAGCCTGCTATTGCCGGCTTTCATACACCTGCAGGTTCATCATATTAGGAATCTGGTGAGGACAATTCTGCAATGTAATGAGATGTCAGTATGCTGGGCACTGGAAAAATTCCTATACATTGTAACCGAAAAGCTAGCTACTTTGACCTCGCTTAAAAACTTTTTTGAAATATGTTGTGAAACATTCAGGCAATAATGACAGACTTCCACAAAGATGTGTAAAGATGGAGAACTTTGCCAGTGACACTATTAGGAAGGGCCACTATGTACAAGTTGATAATTCTACCAAAACTACTGTACATCCTCCAGAACACATATCACAAGATCCCAGAGGAGATCTTGGTCAGAATAGAGGGAGAGGGCAGGAAGCTGTTATGGAACGGGGGACACCCAAGAGTGGCACTGTGGTCACTGCAGTACAACCAATACAATGGGAGAATAGCCCTTCCAGATATATGAGCATACTACTGGGTGACACACTTAATAGTGGTCAATGATTGTGGCCACGCACCCATAGTTCACCCTACTTACACACTATGGAGAACCTTGTTCAAATCTAGCTCCTATCTTCAATACCTTTATCGCTGGAAGGGATTAAGAAAGATGATGCCGGCAAATCAGATGGCAATAGAAGCCTAGAAAGTGGCAGAGAAGTGTATGAGATGGGATGCAAGGCTCAACCAAGAAACCACCTTATGGAAAGGATCACACCTGAAGGAAATTGGGAAAATAAAAGGGTTCAGGTATGGGACAATAAATGGGACCTCCAAGCTGGGTAATCTTTTAGAGGGAGGAGACCTAGTCTCCTTCAGTTCCTTTCAGCCAGACTACCAGCTGAACAAGACACAATACGTTAAATATATACTACTTAAACACTCCTGGAGGGGAGAGAGACTAGACACAGCAGACATTCCTTACTACACACCACCAGAGGGGAGACTGCTCCAGGAAGTGATAGAAAGTAGCCTCCTGAACTTACAAGACAATAAACTATAACATCCCTTGATGGAGCAAGGATTCGCACGTTAAGTGACTTGCTTGTATTCATGAACCTCGAATAACCCTAACTATGTAATCAACCTGTTTTGTCTTACTAATCTGCCCCTTGTACGACATTTGGGTGTCCGAGAGACGCTTGCTTATGTGTTTATTAACCTTAATACGCTTGCACAATAAAATGGCCGCTGCTACGAGGGAATTTAGACTGCGCATGCGTTGGTCATAACCATGTGACATGACGTATTCAATGTCTTTGAGGGAAAATAATTGCACATGTGCAATAAATCTAAGGTGGCTGCTCTGTGTTCTCACATGCTTTAAGCTTGCATTGCCGCTTTCGCAAAGCTGTCCATTCTGCATAATCAATAATGCTATAGTTATTATGAAGTAATGGGTGAAGTATAGAAACTCGTGGTATACAGTGTAATCATTTATTACTGTATTCCAAATTGTTTCCTCTTGCTTTTCATGTATCTAAAACTTTGGGCCTGGGAGGTGCTTACTACTCCATGTTGGAAGTCCCTACTGCGCAGGTCTCGTTGCGGAGGGAAAAGAACTCTGCAGCAGTGAAACCCAGCCAGCTGGCAGCCACTGCCAAGATGCTCCTGGGAACCTGACCTGCGACCTAGCTAAACGAAGCTGAACTGTACTAAAAATGCAACAAATGTATACAAATATTGTATTCACTATTGTTAAACAAAAGACATATGTCATGAGAACCTGGAATTTTAGGGGCGGGTACGGAAATTGAAATATTAAGCCTGAGAAAGCATCAATTTTAGGTGGTGTGATGACTTAATCTCCTCCTTTGTCCAATCAAAATTTGGGGATCCTTACACTTGCAACATTGGGGGGTGGTACACTGACCCGAAAAACAGTATAACTAGCGTAGGTTTAGCTAGAGAAATTGTCCGACTTGTCCGAATAGCTGACCTGTCACTGACCCAACGTACTCTATTGGAGACTGAAAACAGAGAGCTGCGGATCACTCTGTTGGGAGGTTCGAGAAACTCATTTCTGGGTTTTGGCAATTGATAGTGCTGGCAAAGCACTTTGCTGGGAGGTTCAAGAATCCAATCGGGGTTTTGGCAGATTCCTTGCAGAGAGGGAGTAGCGCAGGCGTTGCAACCGAAACTGCAGGTGTTGGTCGTACCCTTTGGTGAACCCAGTCCTGGGGTTATCCCGTCCTGATTGTCCATGAGCTGCACCTGCTCGCCTACTGGCAACTAAGTCCTTTGGGGTTCGTCCCGTCTTTTCCAACTGACCCGTGGCCAGGGTTGGACTTCACTCTATCCTAGGTACATATAAAGTCTGTGTGGGTGATTGCCTTTCTAAATTTGCATTTCTAACATTCTCAAAAATTGCAAAGCTTGATTGCATATGTTCCTTCTCTTTCCCGTCCCTTTGTAAAAGAGATATTCATGTATTACTGACCTTAGCATGTTCCACTTTTCACCCCACCTTTAGTCAATGCTAAATCGTTTCTATTTTAGTATATGTTCCTTATCTTACCCTCCCTTTAGGAGATAAGCTGAGTTTAATAGTATATTCCAAATCTTACCTACCCTATGGTATTTTTGACATTATATAAGTTCTTTTTAAACTGCTGCTTTTAGATGCGAAAGTCTTTTGAGGTTTAGTATGCCCCCTTTCTTTACCCTCCTTTATTCATGTTGCGAGAGATTGTTATCTAAATATAGAATGTTCCTTGTTCTTACTTTCCTTTATTCAAAATTATTAAATGCTTAGCATTCTCTATCTCTTGCATAGTTATACTTTATCCATGATTTTGATTATAGATAGCTTAGTATGTGTTAACTTGATTTTTCATGACATATGGTGATGAAGATGATTAGATAAAGTTTTGAACCTACCCAGAGTCTGTGGTTATTTCATTTTACAAATGTTAGAAATGTTCTTGACTATCTGATTTATAACTCAACTCCCTGATCCTAGGTGTTTAGGTTCCTAGTATCTACATTGCTAGGTTATAGATATAGGAATCGGAAGTGTGGAAATCTCAAGTTATACTGATAGTAGAGCATGAGTTACCCAAGTAATGTTAAGGTGTATGAAAATTATGGGCCCAGGTGAGCATTAGAAAAAATTATCCTAGCCGGGTGCCCCACGTGCTCTATCACCCTTACTCATTAGAAAAATTGAGAGATAGATGGGAAAATAAGGTGGGAGAACTGGAAGACACAGACGGGGTGTCAACAATAATGCACCTGAGGGAGGTGGCAATCAAATCCAGGCTAAGGATGATTCAATTTAAGATCCTCCCATGGGATATATTATGAGAGAGCTCGCCTGCATAGATTTGGAAGGGAAGAGACCAGACGAACGCATGTACTACGAGACGCCGATACCTTGTTGACGGCCCTTACCACTCTATCTTAATGGACTTTTGGAAACTTGGGGGTCGATTAGGATCGCGGACGGACTTGAGTCCGTCCGCGACCCCAGAGTATGAGGGAACGTCCGCATGGGCTGCGGCGTTCCCTCATGTGCGATTAGGATGTGACCCCCACCCTGGCGGTCACATCCTGGATATTTAACATTGCGGCGGGTGCTGCTTGAAGCAGCACCCGCCGCAATGTTAAAAGTGCATGTGTAACATTTACATGCATAAAGAGGCAGGCACCGCGCGGTGCCTGCCGCATTGTGCATGTAAATGCTGGGGGGTACCATAGGTACCCCCCATGTGCACCCCCCACCCACCAACACCCTGGGGGCCCGCAACGGGCCCCCAAAATCAAAAGTACACATGCTTTTCCACGGCGGAAAAACCGCCGCGGAAAAGCATGTTTTCAAATGCTTCCTAATTTGGCCGGCGGTGTCTGATAGACACTGCCAGCCAAATGAGAGCTTTTCCGCCGCGGTTGTAATCCGACCGCGGCGGAAAAGCAGCGGACAGAAACCAAGACCCACCAGCCATCGTAATGTGGCGGTGGGTCTTTGGTGAGCCCGCAATGGATTTTCCGCCTCCTCCGGGCCGGAGGTGGCTTCCGCCGGCCCGGAGGAGGCGGAAAATCCTCCATCCTAATCGGCCCCTTGGTGTATTTGGAAAACATGATTTCTTTATTTATTTTCTGAAAATATGTGAATTTCAAGTGTGAAGACCAATGTGAAGCTGTAACATATAGAAAATTCTAAATAAAGCCCTGAAGAAGTCCGGTCACGGACGAAACGCGTTGGCTATTGGTTTTAATCATCAGTTGTGAATAAAAGAATCTCTTTACAGAAGAAACTTGACTTTGGAATTCTTGGGAGAACAATTGGAGAGTCAATATGACCACATATATAAAGTCATTACATTGTATTATTTACTGTTGAAGTGTGCGGGGTCACCTTGTGTAATTTGATTTGTAAAACAAGTTTCTTGTTTTCTAATTTTGGAATCTAGGGGATTGTGTCCCAGACCTCCTGCACCCACACATATACACATTATAGGGATTTTGTCACCAGTGCGGGCAAAGTAGCCTTAATCCCCTGTTCTGGCTTGAATTTTGATTTACTAAGAAGTTAAGTATGATGCTGAGGGAAAACAACCTGGCAGATCACACATATGTCCTGTATACCCACACAAGTGGACGTCCCTCAAGCCAAGTTCCTTTTTGTAATTGGGGCCTAGTAGTTTCAAAGAGGGATGTTACTAAGTATTGGGGAGTTCCAGAGCAGACAACCCTCCTTTAATGGATGGATCTCTACTTGGCCGCTGAAAAGATCACCTATAAGGCCAGAGGGTGCCCAAAAAAGTTCCATAAGATATGGGGTCTCTGGATGAATCACTACGGCATAGATAGGGCGGAAAGTGTGGAAATTCACAATGTGATACAGTCCCAACAATATACGGTAGAATACCGTGTAACACACCATAACACGATTGATTGCCGCAAATAAATTAACAATGCACTGTTCTACTGCAAAATCCGAACAACTGTACTTTCACTTCAATTCAATTGTAGTTCCTGGTGTGTTGTTGAGCACCATGTATTGTTTGCAGAAAAATCTAATAAAAATATTTTAAAAAAATAATTATGTCATCTGCTCTTTGCACATTCCTGTCGACTGTGGTTATGTGAATATTTTATGCTGTTGCTATTGCACAATTTGTCTCTAAAAGTCAACATTTTGCTATTGTCAAACTTATCTATATAGTATATACCCAGTCTGTGTTGCTTAAATAACTATGTGACCGTTACCGGGGCTGTAGTCTATATTGCAATTCTCTTTTTAAGTTTTACGTGTGTGCTCTCTTTTATCTGGCATACTGTTCCGCAACTCCATAATTGTAGGTATTGATCTGGATGTGAACATTGTTTTTTTTAATTGGTGTTTTATGACCTCTCTTGAATATCATCTTTGTATTGATATGTTATGCGTTCTGTGTTGGTTTTTATTGCCTAATCGCTATGTTATCAAACTAATAAAATATACGCTACGATACGTTAAAAGCCTAAGGCATCCGAACTCCATAAATTATAAGTCACCAGGAAAGTTTCATTACACCAAACGAGAGTCTAAAATTCAATCCAGAAATGATGTCAGAGTTACATTGAAGGTAGAGCTAAAGACCACACCGGCTTCATGTGTTTAAACAGGTCATCCGGCGAATGATGTCACAATAGATTTCTTAAACCCAGTGTGATATCATCAAATAAAGGAACATTCTGAAAAGCCTATTGCAATTGATTGCTATCATTACAGTCCTAGGTAAAGAGAACTGTTTTTCCTTCTCTTCCTTGGATGTCCATTTTAAAACTGTCAGGGAAGTCTCCCAGGCATGCCAGAAGGCCAATAACCAAAGACCTCTGCAAAAAGGCAGGTTTTCTGTGCATTTCAGACTTAGTACTCTGGCAGAGATGGACTGTGGCTTCATTGATCAGGCATGTTCGTTTTTTTATTATTGCATGATTAACATCACAGAGTTTAACAGTAGATAACGACTACCAGGCCCTCCAGCCTACTGATTCATTTGCTGCTCTGCAGAGACACAAACATCATATGTTGTCTCCAGTTTGACCCTTTACTTGCTTCACTGTACTCTTGAGCTCCTCCCATGCCCTAGATATTTTTGTGTTTATTTACTGTTATCTTCTTGTTCGCAGTGGCAGACTTAGCTATCTTTTCGTGCACTCACATGAGAATTTAGTGCTTACAACAGAGAGTGTTTTATGGAGTCGTCCGATCCCAGGTGCAGAGACTGAGCGTTGTGAGATCTTGGCTGCAGATTAGTCCCAGAGAGGCTGGAAGAGACCCATAAAGCAAAGCAGCGGTGCACAAATCTCAATTGTCACAAAAAATATAAAGGGATGGGAAGGCAGAGGCAAACTCCAACCGAATCACTGAGCACTCTCCTTAACTCTGTGCTTTGCGTTCAAATGCGAGAGAGGGATTGGGCTGGGGTGGAGAGAGGCAGACCGTGGGGCTCCTGCCACTGGTATTCACTCTATCCAAAGAATCTGGTTTCAAGTCTGGGAGTGGGAGGTCCCTCCTTATAGGCAGTGGTGATGGAGTAAGGATTCGCACATGAGGCGACTTGCTTGAATTCATGAACCTCGAAATAATGTTAATTAACTAATCAACCTGTTTGTCTTATTAATCTGCCCCTTGCCTGACATTTTTGGGAGTCCAAGAGAAGCTTGCTTATGTGTCTATTAGTATTAATACGCTGGCAACTTAAAATGGCCGCTGCTACGCGGGAATTTAGACTACGCATGCGTCGGTCATACCCATGTGACGTGACGTATTCGATGTCTTGGTGGGAAACTGTTTGCATTTGCGCAATAAAGCTAAGATGGCTGCTCCGTGTTCTCACATGCTTGAAGCTTGCATTGCTGCTTTTGCTAAGCTGTTCGTTCTGCTTAATCCTAATGCTATCGTTTATACTGAAGTAATGGGTATAGTATAGAGATTCATGGTATACAGTGTAATCATTTATTACTGTGTTCTAATTTGTTTCCTCTTACTTTTCATGTATCGTATTCTTTGGGCCTGGGAGATGCTTACTACTCCATTTTGGAAGTCCCTTTTGCGCATGTCTCCGCGGAGTGAAAATGAACTTTGCAGCAGTGGAACCCAGCCAGCTGGCAGCCACAGCCAGGATGCGCCTGGGAACCCTACCTGCGACCTAGCGAGAATAAGCTGAACTGTACTAGAATTTGTTACAATTGTATTCAATGTTATATTCACCATTGTTAACCAGAGGCATATGTCATGAGAACCTGGAATTCAATGGGCGTTAACGGGATTTACATAAAGAGTCTGAGAAAGTCTAAAATTTAGGTGGTGTGATGACCTGTCCTCCTCCTTTGTCCAATCAAAATTGGGGATCCTTACACTTGCAACATTGGGGGGTGGTACACTGACCTGAAAAACAGTATAACTAGCGTAGGTTTAGCTAGAGAAATTGTCCGACTTGTCCGAATAGCTGACCTGTCACTGACCCAACGCACTCAATAGGTGACTGAAACAGAGAGCTGCGGAACACTCTGTTGGGAGGTTCGAGAACCCAATCAGGGTTTTGGGAAGTGAAAGTGCTGGCAAAGCACTTTGCTGATAAAAGTTATAACTCAATCGGGGTTTGACGGATTCCTTGCAGAGTTGGAGTAGCGCATGCGTTGCAACCGAAGCTGCGGGGGTTTGGTCTTAACCTCTGGTGAACCGGTCCTGATCTAAATTCTGGGGTTATCCTGTCCTGATGGTCCATGAGCTGCACCTGCTTGCCTACTGGCACTGAAATCTTTAGGGTCTCTCCCGTCTTATCCAACTGACCTGTGGCCAGGGTTGGTCTTCACTGTATCCTAGGTAAATATATGTCAGTGTGGGTGATTGTAAAGTAATTTGCAGTCCTTTTCCAATTTCTCGAATATTGCAAACCTTGATTGCATATGTTCCTTTTCTATGCTATTTTACAATGCTATTTTCATGTATTACTGTCTATTAGTATATTCCCTTTTTTCCCCACCTTTAGTCAATGCTAAATTGTTTCTATATAGTATATGTTCCTTTTCTTACCCTCCCTTTAAGAGATAAGCTGAATTTAATTGTATGATCCAAATTTTACCTTCCCTATAGTATTGAGCTAAATCTAAAATCACGAATTGCATAAGTTTAACTGGCATCTGAATTGTGAAAGTCTTTGGGTTTAGTATGTTCCCTTTCTTTACCCTCCTTTAATCACGTTGCGAAAGTCTGTAATCTAAATTTAGCATGTTCCTTGTTTCTACCTTCCTTTTCTTTCAGAGTTTCGAAATGATTAGCATACTCTATCGTATTCATAGCTATACACTGTTTCTGATTCAGATAGTCTCATCTCTTTTAACCTCCTGCTCATGACATATGATGATAATGATGATTAGATAAAAGTTTGAACCTACATCAGAGTCTGTGGTTATTTCATAAATACAAACTGCTATAAATGTTTGAGTGCCTATCTTTAAACTCAACTCCCTGATCCAATATGTTTGGGTTTCCCATTGCCTGCATTACTAGGTCATAGTTATAGGAATTAGAGATAGAATCACAAAATATACTGGTAGTAGAGCGTGAGTTACCTAAATAAAGTTAAGGTTATATATTATTTTGGAAATTATGGCCCCAGGGGAGTATTAGTGAAATTTCCTAGCTGGGTGACCTGTGCGCTCTATCAGTGGGACCCCCTTTGAGTTGGAACCTGTTTAAATCCATTAAACTTAATCCTTAAGGAGGGGCCCGCTACTCCCCAACAGGTCATAAATAGTGGGAGCTCACACATGCAAATTGTTAGTTATGTTGCTTTTCTTTTTATTTCAGAGGAGCATTGGGCAAACATGCTGCAGGAGAGTGCAGCAGCACTTCAGAGATCGGAATGATCATCAAAGTACTCTAGCATGCTCCCGAAGAATGAGGAGGCTGTGGGCTCCCCCACACCACAGGGGCTGCCAGAGTGTGCGTTACCCCCCTGGATGTGCACTATTTATTTAATTTGTGCCTGAAAGGGTACAGCCTGGGGTTGAGTTTGAGCCCTTTATCGATCTAACCTACAGAGGGCTTTAGCTCATGGTAGCAAGAAAAAACAAGCAGGTTTAGAAGTAGTACAGAGAGAATGGACTCTGGGGCAGCCTTCCATCAGCCATTGACTCCCATGTGTTTATAATAGTTTGTTAGTGGCTGGTGGGGTTATCCTTCAAGCCCATGGCATTTCGTGTAATGTGACATTGTCTATTACTGTTCCCTTAGGTGATGGAGCATAAAGAAGTAGTCTTACTCTTGCTAACCTGGTCCACTGAATAAAAATTAGGGCATTCTTGGAAACTATTCAGACGTGCTGTGTGCTCATTTCAGTGGTGTCTTATCTACTGTGAAGTGTTAATTGCAACTGCCCTAGAACTGTGCCACTGCTGTGAACAGGCCCCTGCAAAGCCCCTCCCATTAACAATCAATACAGCTCCTTGCACTCCCTCTGCCCTAACACTATTGAGCATAGTTTACTATTACTACCGAGCAATGCTTCTTTTTCTACCCCAAAGAGAGGAACTAGAGGGAATAGCATGGGTCGCTGGAATATTGAATACTAGATGATCAGGAATTGGACTGTCACTCTCCTTTATATCTCAGTAGACTCTTCGCTCGCTCCCCCACAGGTCAAGGTCCAATCCACTCCTTCACATGAGGTCCAGAGTCACACCACACTTGCTTCCCACGACTCTCAAATCATAAAATAAAATGTTGTGATCAGCATGTCCTGATGCAATATATAAAGGAGGTTTTTCTAGGTATTTATTTAGTTTTCATATCAACCCACTCACAGGCCTAATGTGTTTTTAAACATTTGCATTTTGTAAACTTGTTCTAGCATCCTTATTAGCCTATCACTATCCAAAGTTAACACATGTCCCCGTAGAGGAGCCGAAGTGGGACAAGCAGCTGCACAGAGGGCTCCACCCACTCAGAGTTCAGGCAACTGCACAAGAGGCGAGTAACGTAGAAGAAAGGCATGAATGACCAGCACCTCCCAGCACCAGTGTCCAGCATTCTAAGCAATCTACGAATAAAACGTCGACTCCTGGTTGACTTTCCTTAATAACTTTAAGTAATCACAGGCAACAATTAAAAAAAATTGGTTCGGATTAGTCTAGGCAATGCAAGAAGACGACATGAGAAGTGATTCCTCGCAGTAAATGATGAAGCAAGTGTTTCCTCACAACAAAGGAGTTCTCAGGTTTCCAGGTTAATTCCGGACTAGCTCAACCAATCATGCTTTCGTTTTCCATTCTGGGATTTGTAGTCTGTAATTTGTAATGGAATGGCCAGGCAACTAGTGCCAGAATGAAAAGCAAGCATGTGGATTGCATGCCCTATTTAATGCGTGGGCCCGGTTACATTGAGAGCCATGCTTGGGAACAGGAGGTGGGCTATTTTACTTTGAAAGCTAAAATACAAACTTTGCTATAACAGTCCAGGTAGATTTATGCACAACATACACATTTCCCTTTGGAAATTATATTATATGTGTGTTTACATGAGTCAATAAAAATAGGTTCATGGCTTTAGAGAAAAAATACTAAGAGTAAGGTCTAATTCGAAAGGGCATTTTAAAACTGCACACTCAGGCTGCAGTGTTAGGCCTGGGGATAGTTTTGTACGGATGTATGACGTTACCATGCATGCTTTTACCACGCATGTCTTTACGACGCGGTTTTTACAATGCATGCCTTTACAATGCATAGTGCTTTGGGGCGCTGGATAGGGAATAGTTTAATTTACTATTCCAACTCCAGTCCCGGTGGATAGTAGGGAAGGTGTTGGATAGTACATTAAACCTATTCCCTATCCTAGAGCGCCTCCCAGCGCAATGCGTTGTAAAAGTTGCGTCGTAATGGTAGTGCGTTGTAAAAGGTTGCGTTGTAAAGGTTGTTTACCGTTTGGTACAGTGCAGCTTTAGTCGATGGCACAATGAGTGCTGCAGCCCTCTATTAGTATTTAATTTACAGGCCCTGGGTACATATAGTATCATATACTAGGAACTTACAAGTAAATTAAATGGCCAACAAGGTGTATACCAATTTTAAAATGTTTGCAACAGAGAGCACAAGCAGGTTACCACTTGTTCGCAAAGGGCAAAGTGTGCAGAGTCCTATGGCACAAATATGGGATAATATCTCACAAGACATGGTAATTTCCAACACAACCTATATCACTGGCATCGTGTACACCACTCACATAACCTATACTTCTCATATCAATAAATAACGTACCTTAAAAATGTCACTCACTTTCACCTCTATCTAGCTCCAGTGGCCTCTAGTAACGTCTTATTGCTACCTGCAATAGCAAACACTTGGGGCACACTCCAGGAACCTCTACTAATGGCATATGGTTCATCGACCTTCCATAGCAAGGAATTGTAACTACCAGGTCCTCTTAGTGACTGCTTGAGGTACAACAACCTGCTGCGCAAAAATGTGTGTGTGGCTCAAGGGACCTCAAGGAAACACCTAAGGTGCTGCAGCATCCAACAACAAATACCTGGATCACACTTCATGGACCTCTGGCATTTGCATAATAGCATATGGTATATCAGCCTGCATCAGTAAATGCTTACGTATCCCTTACGGGGCCTCTAGTATTGGGTTGAGGTACTGCTGTCTGCCACATAAAGGATGTATTTCCCACTTAAGGCATCTTGCGTAGTGCTCTGATGTACTGCTGGTTACATCAGGAAATGGCCCATTGCAGATTTTCTAACCCCATGGGGCATAAGAATGCCCCTTCAGGGCTTGTTGGGTTTTCCATGTATTTTAAACTGGTGGCTTTGGCAGGCAGTGCCAAATACTAAATAGTGGAACTGAGTGTGCAATATCAAAGAACAATGTGAAAGCTAATAGGTCTGGCTTGGATTGTCTGCCACAAGACATATCTAACGGCTGTGCATTGCGAATGCTAATTAGCCTCTGCACCCCAACATAGGTTTCAGAGGAATTCTGCCATGAGAAGAGTAATCTATGCCAGGAGAATGAATGTTTTTGTCACTATTTTTGTGATTGGATGTGTGTTTTCCGGATATGTGGGAAATTATGCCTTCGCCACACTTTTGATTTTAATTCCCAGCATGTTGAGCATCATTGCCATATGCTATAATTATTTTGCAATTGATGGCTCTCTCTTGAATCTGATGGCTATCCCCTGCAGGAGTTGCCTATCCATGGCAAACAAAAGCCCTCCCCTGATCATGGAGACTGTCCTTAACATGTAGTGACCAACATATTATGGTCCTGCCTAGCATGTGCTGACCCTGCCTAGCTTGCAGTGACCCTTCCTGGGATCCAATAGGCATCAATGGATTGATGTGTCCACCCCTTGTACTTTGCCTGCCATTTCAGTCATGTCAACCTATCTCATACACCTGCTGACCATCATTGGCATTTGCTGGGAATCTTTGACATATAGCTGTCGTCTATAGTCCCTCCATGGCATCCAGTGGGCCTTCCTGATATCTATGTGATCTTCTCTTGCATACTTTGGAAATCTCTAGCAGTTATCCGATGGGCCTTTCTGGCATAACATATAGAAAAAGAAGCAAGCCCCCCCCCCCCCCCCCCCCACCCCGGATGTCTTTGAGCAATGGATAAGTAATAAATATATAAATGTACATACATTAATGATACGCCCTTAATAGAATATGAAAAGATGAAAGGACCAGTTTACTCACTGGGATTCAACCCTGTTGCAGTTTAGTGAAGGCCCTGCAGTGACTGTATTAGTCCTCCAAGTGACCATATCCAGTCTACAGTGGCAGCTTCTAGTATTTGTTGACCGGCACTGCCATGCTGTGCATGCCATCCCTGGTGTTTATGTCATGGCACACAAAGGCATCTCATGATCTATCTTTTGTACTTTTTTTTTTTACTGCAATTACAATTACAATTTTATTACCAGTGTTCATAGCTAATTAAAACCATTACATGTTCCCACAATACAACGCTCATAAAAACTGAGAACTCATTTAACGTATTTTGCAGTAAAATAGGTTACTATAGATGATCATAAAATAAACCGACTTTCAGGCATCTTTAAATTGGCAGCCGAGTATTGAGAGAAATGCGTCCAGGCTGGGGGGTTTATCCCCTGGGAATCTTCCATTCAGTATTTGTAGCCCTGACGCTGCTAACAAGGACGCAAGCTGAATTCCTTGGGTGTCTTTAAATCTTACAGACATGACTGCCTCGTTCTGGAATATTCCAAACTGCGTTTTGGACTCTCATGGTTTCATTGTGGTTTTGTGTGTTAAACAAATTTGAGTTACAGTCTCCTTACATTATATATTGTGGGTCATATTATGTTAGCATGATGTTTACGTTTGTTTCCAATTTCATTAATGCTTCTGAATTTTCCCTTTTGATATATACTTTGATTAACACTAGTGGATGCTTTGTCCCCTCATCACCGTTCTCAGTTTTTACGGCCTGGAACTATTTCTCGAGGAAGTTTAACAGTTCTACATTTGTTTTAAGGTGCACTGAGAGGTATATCGCAAGGCCACCTCTAGGCCGGCCCATGGACCTTGTTCTTGTTGCGATCTTGTTGTGTTCTAGGTACCCCTTGAAGGGCATCGAATGCTGCACCCAAGTCTCCTGTAGGAGAATGATTTGGAAATCCCTTAGGAACTCAACTGAAGCTTCTAGATCCATGGCCTAGTTTTGAATGGCTGATATATTCCAAGAGCAAATACTGAGTGATACAAAGGTCACTCCAGTTCTATCAGTGGTGCTTATTACCTGAGTAGAGAGGGGGGGCAGTTGTACTGCATCCCCTATTCATAAAGCCTTGCTACCTGTCGAGCCAAAGGAAGCCATGTCCAGTCTGGAGTGGCGGTAGCCATGATCAGGTCTTTTCTTTTTTGCTTTCTTTGAGTTAAAATAGGTAAATAGCTTTACCAATGTTGTACTTTAAAATTGAAAAAGGAATACAGATTTTCGGCTTCCTTTCATTGAATGGGACTTGTGTAACTGTTCTATGCATATTTTTGTTACCTGTAATAAAATGTTCTGTAATTGTTAGTGGCAACTGCTGACATCTCACTAGGTGTGCAGGAGCTAATATCTGGGAGTGGTGGGTGTGGTGTTGGCTGCTAGAAGTGTTAGATAGAGATTTTGATTGAGGGCCGAAATCTTGATTCCCCAGTACCAAAATTTAGCTTTTTCACCAGGCACTTTTCTGGGCAAATTTCAGAGTTGCAAGGGTTACCAAAGTGGGTTCTGACAATTGAACTTCTCTAGGTTTTAAAAATGCTACCAATGGGCCATCTGATAAATTATGATTTGCTAAATGTTTGCCATTCTTCAATAGTTTTAACAAATTGCCGTCATTTAGAACATTGTGAGGCCCACTGGATATGTATTGAAAGATGAAAAGAAATGTGTTGCCAATTGGCTTGCTCAGTGATGGTTGGAGCTGTGTTGGGGTGACCATACCTTCTTTTTGAGCTGATTGAGTAATAGAATACAGATGCAGGTATATAGTGCTGATCCCAGTGAATGCTGCCTGATTACTCCCCCAGTTTGGATCAGCTTGTTTGGCTTTGGTTTCTTGTAGGTTGTGCTTACTTAATGACACTGCCCTTGGAGCTGCATTAGGAAACTGTAGAAGTCTGCAGCATGTTTCTCGTTGTGGGGCAGCCCCGGGCCATATGATGGTTTATAGTGTCCTGCTGGCCCATGACTGCAGTTCCTTCCTCCTGGTTTGTTAGGGGTAAATGTACCCCTGATGTTCTTGGCCTATCTTTGCACGTCGGATTTTAAATGAAGATTTGGAATCATTTCCTGTTGGTTGCCGTCTTAGCCTGGGTGACTGACCTGGATTCATGTTTCCAACTTTTGCGGAGCATTTTTCATTCTCTTTTAGTCGTTTTTTTTCACCAAAATTAATATCACTATGGATAACTGGTGTCGGAGCCAAGCGAGACTACATTCAATATAACCTAATGGAGATACCTGATGTCTGAACTTTTACTTTTTGTGTACTCTAACAGGTAGCTCTTAATGTAAAAGTGTTAGATTATTAGATTTGTCATTTTTCATTTCACATTCTGCACCTTGAAAGCAAATTTCTAGCCATATTAAACAATGTAATTGCGGTACTTGCTCGGTGCAGTCATAGGCTAGGGATCTCTGTCTCACAAGTTTTGATTTTCATCCACTGCTAAAGCTAAGTAGAAAATGGCATTCCCTGTGCTATGATACTTCTCTGGGATGCACTATTGACCCACCCTCTAAAAGTGTAGTACTGCAGTCATAATCAGTATGGATC